>NC_041807.1:23004872-23706747 GCF_900964775.1 Scleropages formosus | reverse complement strand
TTGTCTCACAGCACCTGGGTGGTGCAAGAGAACATGGGTTCGATCCCTGCTCAGCCTGTGGGGAGTTTGCATGTTCTCCCCATGTCTGTGTGAGTTTCCTCTGGGTGCTCTGGTTTCCTCCCACAGTCCAAAGACTGTTCAGGTTCCCCCATAGTGTGTGAGTGACGGAGAGACTGTTTCACTGATGTATGGACGAGTGACCCATTGTAAGTCACCTTGGTGAATAAGGTGTGTGGGCTGATAACACTACATAGAATTCATTGGAAGTCGCTTTGGAGAAAAGCATCTGCTAAGTGAGCAAATGTATTATGTCTCATAAGAAAGATTTATTCTAATAAAACAACTATTTTGTGCTAAAACTAAGGAAAACAAAGGGTTCACATACTTCCAAGCAGCCCTGTATCTGCAATGTCTGGCTAGCGTGCGTGATCGTTCTCACAGAAAGATGCCCCACAGTCATGTACAATCATGTGAAAGCAAACTCATATGGGCACAATGTTTCTGCATTTATTCATTTATTCATACAGATTTCCATCCTTTGTCCTGTTTCAGTGGCTGTGATGCTTCCTGGTAGATGGAGGGCAGTGGTGTGTGCAAAAGTGAAGCTAATGCAGGTTGACACACTGAGGCTGGATCACTCTTCGCGTGGCCAGGGTCCAGTAGACACAGGAGATCATGCCAGAGCCAGTATGGGAGCCACAGAAGCTGAATAATCACACCGTCTGTACGGTGTCTTACTGTTGCCACTGCAACACTGCTCATTACAAGTGGGACAAATATTACTGAGCACACTACTGTTTCGTAGCAAGTTGCTCTGCTGCCTCACAGCACCTGAGTGGTGTAAGAGAACATGGGTTTGATCCTATGCAGTTTGTATGGATTTCACATGTTCTCCCTGTGTCTTCTCTGGATGCTCTGGTTTCCTCACACACACATACAAACACACACATTGTCTGAACCACTTGTCCCATAGAGGGTCATGGGGAGCCAGAGCCTAACCCAGCAGCAGAGGGCATAAGGCTAGAGGAGGAAGGGACACACCCAGAACAGGACGCCAGTCCGTTGCAAGGCACCCCAAGCGGGACTCGAACCCCAGACCCACTGGAGAGCAGAACCTGGTCCAACCCACTGCACCACCGCACCCCCTGTATATAATATACAATAATTTTTAAAATTAAATTTGTTTTTTTTAAATGGGGCTGCAAAACCAATCAGTATTTCAAACAGTGCTTACAACAGGCATTGAGAATTTTCCCCACTTGGTGACTGTCATCTGGTTCCCCGTACAGAAAGTAACACATATTGCTTCCTTTGTTTCCGCTGTTTTGTTTGTGCTCCGCAAAAAAAAGAGCCGGAGCATTAGAAAGGCAACGTTTGTTCGGCAGCAACAGCTGACATCCAACAAGCATCCCCAGAGGAACCGCAGCTCCGCGTTTTCCTTCAAGGCCTCGTGAAGAAAGAGCAAAAACGCGGGTCCTCCAGCGACGCAGTCTTCACGCTGTGATGTTCGGAACGTAGACCCGTAATCTGTGACGATCCCGTCATCTGAAGTTCTAAATTAGCTCACCTTGCGAGCCTTCTGCAGGCACTTCTCCAAACAACGCGACTGGCAGTTCCCAAGCGCTGCTTCGGAGCCGTGCGTTTGCCGTAATTCTCCGCAATGACTGATTCCCATCATGCAGGAGACAGGCGCTGTCTCGCATAACATAATCCACCAGCAGCGCCCCTTGTGTGCTTCTGGAAAAATAACAAAGACCACGCCCGAGTCTCATCCGCAGCACCTGCTGGAGTTCTGGAGAAAGGTATACATGATCACACTCCCAGATGCGTAGGATCCACCTGTCAGTCATCTGTGTGATCTGCGGTCCTCCTTTGAATGCAGCACCACTGCAAAGTCCCCGTGTGTTTCCTCCCCAGCCCGTAAACAGCGAGCGGGTGCAGCTGACAGTTATCTGGCATCACACATGCAGCTCATCGATGGAGCAGGAGAGGAAGCCTTTGGCTCACATGTTTGTGAGAAAGGCGTGTAAAAATCGGGAAATAGTGTAGTGTACACACAAAGATCTTCGGTGGGGTTCATACCGCTTGTTGTTTTGCCATTCGGAAACCAGCGATGCAGGTCAGCCGTTCATAACTGAGAGTCCGTGCTGTAGCGCTCTGCTATTCACGGCGTCTTTCTGCATCACTAATAACGCCCCCCCACTGCATGCTTGTTAGGCTACACTCCTCATTAGTGACACGGTGGCACAGCGAGTAGGGCCTGGGTGGTGCGAGAGGACAGGGGTTTGATCCCAGCTCAGTCTGTGTGGAATTTGCATGTTCTCCCCATGTCTGCAGGGGTTTCCTCCAGGTGCTCTGGTTTCCTCCCACAGTCCAAAGTCATGCTCTTCATGTTTGCCCATAGTGTGTGTGACACAGAGAGAGTGTGTTCCACTGATGTATGGATGAGTGACCCAGTGTAAGTAATGTATCTAGCAGTGTAAGTCACCGTGGTGAATAAGGTGTGTGGGCTGATAACACTATGTAGAGTTCATTAGAAATCACTTTGGAAAAAAGCATCTGCTAAATAAATAAATGTAAATATAGCGAGTGCAGGACACTCAAACACTTCCACACACACAATTTAAATGCAATCTTTGGTCTAAATCACTGTTGATCACTGATCCTGACAACTAGAGAGAGAGAGACCATGTAAGATGAACCATTTATGAAGGCAAATGTACAGAAAGAGTGGCGGCGGGGGGTATGGACCCCATTCTTCGTAATTAATTTATCATTATTAGATGAGAGAATTAATTTATCTGTAATCTGAATGTGGAAATCTCACTGCATGCCCCTGCAGATGAGTACTACACAGTTCTGAGCATGTCCAATAAATGTTCAGAAGAAATTATGCATGTCGTGGTGATTATTTATTGACATTTTGGAGCAGCCAGCGCTGCTGTGTTAAAAAGCAATGAGAGGTTATTAGCTGCACAGGATCCTTTTTCACTATTAATTAAGCTGAGCCAATTTTGTCACATTATTGCAGGATCATAGGTAAAGGGCCATTTTTGCCAAGCTCAACACATACCGTATATACAGTGCCGCTCGAAAGTATGTGAACCGCTTGTATGCCTTAATTTTACCACAAATAGTTATTTAATTAGAATCAATCTTTCTTATGTGGCATAACAGGTGTGTGATGAGCAATTCCATATGTTGCCTTAGAGGAAATCATGTGTAGTAGAAACACAGAAGTAGCGCAGGTGCAAAAATAAGTGAACCCCAAGTTGCATTGGTTACACCAGGTAGCTAAGTAGAAAATCAGGTGTGTAAATCACAGTCATTTATTAATTTTAGAGTTTATTTTAATCTTGGCGGGGGGGCGGTGGCACGGACTGGGTCCTGCTCTCCGGTGGGTCTGGGGTTCGAGTCCTGCTTGGGGTGCCTTGCGACGGACTGGCATCCCATCCTGGGTGTGTCTCCTCCCCCTCCAGCCATACACCCTGTGCTGCCGGGTTAGGCTCTGGCTCCCCGCGACCCCGTGTGGGACAAGTGGTTCAGATGTGTGTTTTTTAATCTTTCATACAAGAATAATGACCATCGCTACAGGGTTCACACACTTTCAAGCAACACTGTATCACACGACAATATCCAAGTCCCACGGTGGGAATCGTTATAAACACTATAGTTATACATTTGGTAGAGGAACTTCTAGCAAGATTTTTCTACTCCAAAGACTATAACTAGTCTAACTTGGTGCATTTTAAGCATCATCATTCAATTTATCTGAAGTTAGTTTAATTTACATTTTAATGTAAATTTTCTCTTGAGTTAGATGGGTCATAATGTCCATATCTACCTTGACCACTGAACAGGTGAGTCCAAAGGGGGTCTGCTAAACACGTGGGGACTGCCCATCGCAGGCTTGGCATATCACGGCTCATGCAGGGTGGGCTGGTCACTGGGGGGTGGGGGTCAGGGGGCCCCGTTACGTGCTGAGAGAGAGAAGCTTCAAGTGGCAAAGCCCCCGAGAGTGTTCTTAAACCAGTTAACTGTCCCTCGCTACCTATTCCCCTGTTCCCCGCACCAGTCCGAGTAGGGTGTGCTCTTCTCAGCCCCTGGATTTCAAGACACAAGGAGCTGCAGAATCAGGAGCATTTCGAGAGAGTTTGGGGGCATCCGTTCATATACTGCTGACAGCTTCACCATGACGACCACAGCCAACACACACAACGTGCATTACGTCTCTCCCAAGCTTCGGCTCTCGCACCCTCGAAAGAACTCATTCCCCACTCTGCGCCCTTTCCTTCTGTACCAGAAGGGCTCCACTTAATCTCATTACTGCTTCGCCGCCCTGCTGGGTGGGAAGAGAGGCGAGCGGAGGGGGGCAGGGGCTAAGTGAGGTGGGCTACATAAGAAGATCTTCTCTTGAACACTTCCGTGGATGAGAGCTCTCCCATGTGATCACCACACTCGAGCTTCAGCGAAACGTCCGTCTGTAGAATACACGTCCAAGTGAGATTGCGCCCTTCCTTGCCTAAAGCGGGAAATGTCTTGAACAGAAGAGAAAAAAATCTGTCAGGCCGAGAGAAAAGCAAACTGTGGCCACAAGGTGGCAGGTGAAGATCACAAACCTCACACTTAAGAACCCTGCAATTAGCAGCCTTTGTGTTGCCTTCCCGGGGGGTGCGGTAGAGCAGCAGGTTTGGCTGGATCCTGCTCTCTGGTGGGCTGGGGTTCGAGTCCTGCTTGGGGTGCCTTGTGATGGACTGGTGTCCCATCCTGGGTGTGTCCCCTCCCCTCCAGCCTTGCACCCTGTATTGCTGGGTTAGGCTCCTGCTTCGGAAAAGTGGTTTTGGACAGTGTGTATTGCCTTTATTATTAGCACTGGTGCCTCACATCTTCTGGACTGTGGATTTCCGTTTGGACACAGATTCAAATCCAGCGCAATCTGAGCGTGGTTTGCATGCTCGCCCTGTGTGTACATGGGTTCCTTCCCACAGTGCAAACACATTTCAGGGCAGTTGTCGACACTAAACTGGAATGCATGCGTATGTGTGTACGTGTGTAGCTGCCATTCAATGGACTATTAACCAGTCCACAGTGTGCCCTGCTTTGCACCCTATGTCTTTGGGATAGGCTCTGGACCACCATGACCCTGCACTGTGCAAGTAGCTACTGACAACAGCTATACTGATGGGTAGATGGATCCATTAGTAGTATCTAATAATGTAACCTTGTTTTTCACACTAAAGAGGAGAAATCATGCAACTCAAAGGACAAGAGACTCAAAGGAACGGGACTGACGTTTTAGGAAACTGGCATGAAAACATACCGATCATAACAGGAGACAGCTGGTAATGCAATGGTTAAAAGTACTGCTTTTGGGCCCAGAGGTCATGGGTTCAATTCCTACCTCCAGCTATAGTACCCTTAAGCAAGGTATTTGCCCTAAATTGCCCAGGTGTATAAATGGGTAAATAATTGTGAAGTACCTTAACATTGTGAGTCACTTTGGAGGAAAACATCAGCTAAATGTAACTGCTACCTTGACATGTTCCATGAAATATAGTCATCTTTCAAGCTGCAGTCTCCAAGAACTACTGCTGGATGTGACCCAGTCTGAATAGTTCTGCAGACTGGCTTTGGAACAAAGAGAAGCTTGAACTTCTTGGATTTTTCTGTGCTCGGATATATGTAAATGACGCCGCAACCTAAACTCCAAGTCGCGACAGAAGGTCATGCTCCTGCGTCCTCAGCTCTTTCTGCCGGTCTCCTTGGAGACGGCGAAATCTCAGCTTGGTGTTTCTGCATGTAGCGCGTGTCAGCAAACATCCATTCAAGGACTCTTCAGCCATTATCAGCATCTTGTCTGATAAGCCTTTTGCAATAGGACAGGCGGCGCCTATCTCAAAGAAAACTCGAGATAGAGACGGGAGCAACAACAGATAGCTTAATATAGCAGCCTCCCGAAAGCCTCGACACAGCGAGCGCAGCTTACACAGTCTTCAGGCTGCATTTTAGGCTCGGGGTTCCTGATCCATTCTGGAAATTGTCTCTCTATGAAAAGTCCTCCTATAGAAAGAGAGAGACTGGGATGCTTGACATTGTACAGGAAGAGGAGATAAAAGTGAACCGCAACATCTGCCTTTCATTACCGGTGTCTTTCGAGATCAAGTGTTAAACCATTTGCGCCAAACTACCACGTGGGGAACAGTTGGGGTTAGTGGAAAATTGATCTCTTTTCTTTTCATGTTGGGTGCATGAAGACCTTCTGAAGGGTTTCTTCTTGCTCCTTGTGGAAGCGCTCAAGACAGGCCAGAGGTCTGTTCTGTAGGGTAGAGCACAGTGACTCTGTACTCAGTAGGTTACAGCACCCATCGAAAGTACGATCTCACCTGGACATGATCTATATGGGACAAAATGGACAGGGGAGTGAAGGCAAAGTGACCCACAAGGGTTCTACATCTCTGGGAGCTGCTGCAGACGTGCGAGATGGGAAGACATGGCGGTTCATTTCCTGATCTGGTTTATCCGTTGAATGAAAACACACTATTTTCAACCTTTTGACTCACACTTTTAAGTGGGACTGCTGATGTAGGACAGCACATCCAGGACATCAGCTCAGATAATCACTCTTGCACAGGTTGGCAGTCTTTCCACACCCTGCAACATCTGCCGTCTGTTGATTTTGTCAAAATGCGGGCTGGGCGGCAGGCTGCGGCAGAAGTCCTCCTTGTGGGTCGGGTTCGAGGTGCTTCAACTGCGCAGAAGGGGGAGCGGGATTCCCGCGGCAAAGACTGAGAAGCAGCGGCTGAGCGTCGAAGGGTCACCTGGAAAGCCAGAAAGTCCAAGGGTTTCGAGTAACGCTGAGGTTTCTTACTTCCAAACAACGCGCGGGATGCCATTTGAATAGATGCACAAAACTGTCAAAATTGTCAAAGCTGAGCAACTAAGTAATTATTGACCACAATCCTGTTCTCCTCGTATGTTGGTTGTGATTTTAGGGGAAAAATGTTGGAACCAGCTCGAGTTCTAGACTACTTGGATCGAGGTTCAGTGAAACGTGATGGGGGGGGCATACCTTTAGGTAGTCAGGTTGGGAAAGACTGTATTTGGGGTGGGACAGAGTGAAGTCCTTGGGGGGGACAATGCCCGCCGCAGCCTCGCTAGCCGCATTACTGTCCCCACTGCTCCTCACGTTGGCGCTCATGGCGTCCAGTGATGGAAGAAAGGAGGAGCTGCTGGGCAGCACACTCATTATGCCCAGTTCATACAGTGCCAGCTGGCGCTGCTGGAGACAGACCCAGATTTGGCACGGCACTCGGTTCGAGTGCGCGCAGAGACAGCCGGGGCATCTCCCTCTAACCGCGCGTCCGTGTACCGGGAAGCCAGAATCCCAGCTACGTGTTCGTTTCTAACAAAAGCATCTCATGCGTGTAAAATTTTACCCAAATGAATAAGGCTGTTAATGACGTATGATTAACACATAACACTTCCTGTGCTGGGCAGCGTATTGATTCCATGAGTAGCACTGCTGCCTCACAGTGCCTGGATTGTGTGAGAGAATGTGGGTTTGAGCCGTGCTTGGTCTGTGTGTGCTTATTGTATTATTATTGCTCAGGGTGCTCTCGTTTCCTCCCACAGTCCAAAGACATGCAGTTCAGGTGAAGTGGTGACACCAAATTGCCCGTGGTGTACAAATGGGTGTGTGTGTGTGTGTGTGTGTGTGTCTACCCTGAGATGGACTGGCATCCTGTCTAGGGCGTACCCCTCTCAGTCTTGTGCCCAATGCTTGCGGGATAGGCTCCGGTTCACCGCGATCCTGCTCAGGACAAGGGGTTACTGAAATTGGATGGGTCTCCTGTTCTTTTTGATGTGAAGTCAGACACACCATCTGGTTGTCCAGTGGAAGGTCACAGTTGGTGGTATGGAGTGTATCCTGGAAACATAAGGTGTGAGCCAAGATATACCCTGGACAGGACTTCACACACACACACACACACACACACACACACACACACACACGCGCACAAACGCAAAGTGCAGCTTAAAGTCACCAGTTTCCCTGAAACACATCTTTGGACAGTGCAAGAAAACTCATGCAAACATGGGGAGAACATCCAAACCCCACACCCTCAGCTGGATTTGAACCCATGTCTGCAGCCACAGCCTAGGAGATGGGGCGGGGGGGACCAGTACTACTCACTTCTGATAATAAAAAGAAAAAAGTTCTCCCTCAGTACACACACACACACACACACACACACACACACACACACACACACACACACACACACACACACACACTGTCTGAAGCCGCTTGTCCCAAGTAGGGTCGTGGCGAGCCAGAGCGTAACCCAGCAACACAGGGTGCAAAGCCGGAGGGGGAGGGGACACACCCAGGATGGGACGCCAGTCCGTCACAAGGCACCCCAAGCGGGACTCAAACCCCAGACCCGCTGGAGAGCAAGACCTGGCCAAGCCCGCTACGCCAGCATGCCCCCCTCTCCCTGTGTATAATTTGTTTACTTTTATTGCGATCATTACAATTATTACAATTCTTATTATTACAGAGAAGTATGATTTGCCCAAATTGGCATGTGTTTTGATACCTTTAACATAGTTAAGTCATGCCAATGTTGCACTGACTTTCATTTTTAAATCCATGGAATAAAATGTTATTTTTGAGGAACTTTGTGTTCTCCTGCTTCTATTTAAACTCTTTTCATATGAAATAGATCAGTGACACACTGTGAGAGTACTTCTGAGCTCAGGGCAGCCTGTTCCCCGGCAGCAACGTCCCACCTTACACACACACACACACACACACACACACACACACACACACACACGCTCACTGCTGAGTAATGCTCGCTGCAGCATTCACACATTCTGAGTGAAAAGCGCGAGTCGCACGCAGCTCGTTCCACATGGTGCGTCACAGCTCATTCACAACCGAGGGGGTCTCGCTGCCGCCGTGGTGCCCATGAGGGGTGATTCAGGCTGAGCTCGTTCCGCACGGCCCACTGGATCCGGTGCGATCATCAGAGCAGGCTGGCTCACTTCTCCATCCTCGAGCGTGACGAGCTGCCGCGTGCCGGCGTTCTTCCTGCTCCCGACACTGGGGCGCGGTCCACGGCACCAGGACGCAAGTGCGCTTCCAGGAGGGTGTCCGATCGAAGCCGCTGTCCTAAATGGGATGATGGGGATGCGGGGACCGGAAGGCCAGAGGCTGCTTGCTACGAGCGACCATTCAAGCCAAGTCCAAGTTTCTGGAAGCATCCAAGACCTTGATAACTGGTTTTGGACCCAAAGGTTGAAGGGTCAGCCCCACCTACAGCTTGTAGTGCCCTTGAGCAAGGAACTTACCCTGAATCGCTCCAATAAAATTACCCAGCTGTATAAATGGATAAATGAATGCAGGTAGATCAGCACTGTCAGTTGCTTCGGAGAAAAGTTCCTGTTAAATGAATAGAGGCGAACGTGTTGGTTTGATAATTCATCCTGGATGATGGATTCTGCCACATCAATAAGTGAATGAGAACGATCAACCCAGCAGGCACCGCGGTGACAAAGCTGCGCTTTTTCATTGTCAAACTGCAGCGGCGCTAATTGAAAGCAGTCTGTGCCTGACAGTTCCACAATGGCGGGAGTCACTCGAGGGTTCGGAAAGTTGAGGCGAGGTTGCGAGACGCCTTCATTCGTGCCGGTGCCGCGTGATTCGGACAGCCTGATGTTTGTCCAACACTGCGTTTGTGCAGGACGGTAAGGGGAATGTAAAACAGCCCACAGGGCCCACGTAGAATGTGCACATTTAGGAGCAACATCCAGTACAGTCCAGGTCACATTCACAGGAAACACTGCTCACGTCGACATTTATTGGATACTTTCCTCCAAAGGAACTCGCAATTTTTTTTTTAACCCATTTAAACAGCTGGGTAAGTTTACTGGAGCAACTTACATTTGCATTTATTCATTTAGCAGACGCTTTTGTCCAAAGCGATGTACATCTCAGCAAAAATGCAGAAGAGAAAGCGTGGTTCTTAAGTAAACCTAGTTTGTTACTTTCCATTTGATGCACCGATGATCGTCGCTCCAGTAGGTGCATAAAACGCAGGATAGATGAATCTTAATAACCTCCTACCAAAAATTTATTTATTTTCTTAAAATTTCTTAAGAATAAGGTACACAAACAATCACATACAATGCAGGAGTAGGGGCTGTGTAAAGGCCTACCTGGGGAAGATCATGAAGTTACGGTGCATGAACATTTACACCGTACATGAGTTCGAGAGATCTCGGGCGAAATGGATCCGGAAAAGGTGAGTTTTCAGACCCTTCTTGAATCAAGACAGAGTTTCCGCAGTTCTGAGTGAGAGGGGAAGGTCATTCCACCACAACGGAGCCAGAACCGAGAACCTCCGTGCTTTACCTTTTGTCCGTGGGACCACCAAGCGAGCAGAAGTAGACGAGCGAAGGGGTCTATAGTTGGGGTGTAGCGGTTGATCAAGTCTTGTAAATAGCTGGGAGCAGTTCTATTGATGCATTTGTAGGCCATAACCAGGGTCTTAAATGTGATCCGGGCAGCAATAGAAAGTCAATGTGGAGAAACCAGTAGAGGAGATACGTGGGAACGCTCTGGCAAGTCAAACACAACTTGGACAGCAGCGTTTTGTAGAAGCTGCAGAGGTTTGATGGCAGTAGCAGGAAGGCCAAACAAGAGAGCGTTGCAGTAGTGCAGACGGGATGTCACCGTGGCCTGGACAAGTAGTTGGGCAGAGTCAATTGTGAGGTAGGGACAGATCCTACGAATATTATGCAGGACGTATTGGCAGAACCAGGTTGTGGCTTAGGGTGAGTACCTTGCTCAAAGGTACTCCAGCTGGGATTCAAACTTGGGACTTTAGGTCTAAAGGCAGCAGTTTCAACCACTGCAAGTACCAGTTTCGCCACCTACCACTGGCATGTGTCAGTACACAGCTTGGTAATTTCACTGGAGCAACATAGGGCAAGTACCTTGCTCAAGGGTACCAGCACTAGAGATCAGATTGAAACTTACAACCCCAAGGTGCAAGGGGCAGAGACTGTCACCACTAGACTACCAGCAGCACGTGTTAATACACAATTCACCTTTAGGTGAAAAGGCAGCAGCTGTAATGACTGCGCTACCAGCTTCGCCCTACGTTGTACGTTTGTCAAGATCAAAAAACCCCGATTAAATTAGAGCAGAGCAGCGTTGCACGAGTCATCTGTCATTTTCGATGTTTGATAGCGAAGGAGGTACAGCTGCGGGACTGCGCTGGAGCAAAGGGACCACAGCGAGATGCACGATGCGCTCTTAGTCACGTGTCTCGCATACATAATGAGGGGAGGTTTTTCAACAGGTCGCACGGAATTACACAACGTGCGTAACTGCGCCCACTTCGTGAAAGAACGGCACATTTCTGAAACGACGCTTATTGTCGAACTAAGAGGATTAGAAGTTTAGCCTGTTAATCGCCTCATATGAGCCTCAGGAGATCTTTGGCCAACCATTCATTTAGTCACTCTTTTCTGAAACATGTCAGACCGTGTCAGCCGTTCAAAACACCAAATGTGAAAATGGCTTTATATTCGTGACCACTGATGGGAGAACACAGTCAAAACTTATGGAGAGAGTTTATTTTTCGGGAGGGACGCGTTTTGGCGGGAAAGGCTTTGAATGCTGACGAAGACTTTCCCGCCAAAATGCATCCCTCCGGAAAAATAAAAACGTCTTTCGATAAGCTTGGGAGTGCGCTCTCCCATCATTGCTCCAAAATCCTACCTGCAGCAGGAGGTTTCTATCATTCAATCTCATCATTCCTTATTTTACTACAAGTTGAGTGCACCTTTTTGTTTTTTCTTCTTTAATATTCATGACCACCATATTTAAAAACAGCCAAAGTGCCCAAAACAACCAAACTGATAGATCCTGATTTATGGACTAAATTGTACCTACATTTCAATGTGGTTTTTAACCTATAAGAAAGAAGTGGAGAGAGGGGAGAGGAGTACAGCATGACCTCATCGTAATGATGATCACAACTGCTCGAGGTAGGACCGCTGGACCTCTAACTGAGGAGTGTGTGATGGGACAGCACAGTTTCCCCTTAATGCAAAGGAGAACATTTGGGCACCAGCAGCATACATGATCGCTTGACAAAAATCGTTCGCTTCACCTGCCACCTCCGTGCTCAGTGATGCTCATCCACAACCTCGGGGTGAGACAGGAGGTCCGTACTGAACTCGTCTCACAAAGATGCTGTACTCCAAAACATTCCAGGTTGGTATGGATTCACTGAAGGCCAAGTGTGTCCAGCAGTTGGGACAGAGGTGGAAAAATATGGACCAGTTGTAAAAGAGAATATTCCATTCAACAAGGCGGAAAAATGAGGTAAGGCTCTCGAGCGAAGATTTACAGTTCCACTTTATGAGCTCTTCAGCGGCTGGTCCATAAATTCTTAATCGTGTGACTTTTATTGGGAGCCCTTATCCCCACAGAAAGATGGAGTGGTGGCGTCCTGCTAACGAAACAAACATTCGAAGGCATCGACGTACACCGGGACAGTCACTTCGGATTCAGCTGGCAGCATAGTGTTTAGAGCTATTGCTTTTAGACCCAAAGATTGCAGGTTTGAATCTAAGTGTAGCACTGTAGAGAAAGGCACTTACTCTGAATTGATCCAGCCAAATAACCCAGTTGTAAAAAAAAGGTGAAAGTAGCTTGGTGCTGTAAGCCACTTTGGAGAAAAGCGTCTGTTAAATGTAAATGAAGCAACACTAAGGTCTCATCACAAAAATACTTGAACAGATTACACCTGTTCATAGTGTTCTAAAGAGTCTACCTTCAAAAATAACAGTTCCAGCAAAAATAATGACTTTTCAAAGACCAAAATAGCAAACCCTCCATAATGATTGTCATGAAAAATCCAGTGTGCCCTCCAACGTATCTAAACCACAAAGTGTTTGCACCAGTCATTCAGATATGCAGTAAGTCAACATTAGGAACCCTGCAGCTCAATTTTGTTACATCTTCACTACCATGCAGCTAGAATAAAGCAAAAGGCTTTGAGTCACATTATGAGTTTGACATTAAACTGCAGTGGAATACTTCACCCTGTAAAAATCCAAGAGATTTTTTTTTTTGGTGAGGACTTGTCAGATAACAGAGAAACAGGACTTGATATAGCAAAGTTTTTAGTTCACATTAAATACATGAATACATTGAAGAAGAGATCTCGTTCACTCTGTTCAGCATGAAGTTGGAACACTTCCTCCGCAGATAAAAAGGCACATTTCCAATCTGCAGATGTGACTTTGCCTGTCTCATTCGACTCAAGGATTTCTTCAGTATGTGGGCTAAGGGGAAAGAACCAAGCAGAAAAAAAAATAAAAAAGAACATCTGGTTAAGCAGTTCTCTCTGGAGCCCATGGGCCAGTTTGGGATGCAATGGGAAGAGACAGCCATTCAAGATTCACATGTCTATCCACCCCGTTCAACAGCCCCTGGTTGCACAGTGTATTTATGGCACCCTGGGCCATATTTGCAGCACTCACAGTATGGAAGCATTCACCATATTCTTACCAGACTTTGCCCACAAGCCCCTAGATTATTAAGACATGTACACATCTCACGCTTTTACACCATGAAGACATGATTGTGGTTTATACACTTGCAATTTGAGATTTCTAAATTAGGCTTTGCTGAAAGTAATAGAACTCCAAGTCAACTATTACACGGTCATGACCTAAGCTACTCACTTATTTTCCAACTCTTTTTTTTAATTTCATGTACATTAATTTACATATACAAACTCAAGGCATAATGAATGCAATGTAGATAGAAATTATTTTGACAAATGGGATAAATTACTTCTGAGGCTGTTGATTCCAGACTCTTCATCTTGTGAGTTTACAGAGTATGAAGTGCAAAACCAGTAGATGGTAAAGCATCACAATTAGCACGACATGCATATGAAAGAAATATAAAAATGAACCACAGCGAAATCCAAAACTGGTACACATATTCTGTAGCAAGGAATGTAAGATTAAAATTTTTAAATAAATATGTAAATAACCGGACAAGAGTTATACCATTTAAATGTATATTCTTTATTTAAAATTGATTTTATATCACACAATTGAATGTTTTGTCTCTGTTTAACCATATCAAATTCCTTTGGTCCTTCAATAAATAAAATTAAGATATCATTTACAATACTTGTATTATGCATACAAGCATAATACAATTCCGAAGGTAATGTGTTGATCTTACTTATTCGGCCGCTGATATGAACATTTCTTACAATAGTAGTAGGAAACATGTATTTGTTTGTGAATAAAATTGTGTATTTCTCTCAAATACAATTTAAGTCGCCTTCACTCAGATACTGGAGTCTCAAAAGAAATAAATACATCTCCATGACAATAATCAACATTAAACAAATCCCCCTTGGCTGCCCAGATATTTCCCCCCCCATCAGCAACAGTCAAAACAGAATTAAATGTGCACACCTGTAAACCATTTGGAAGGAAACAACTAATGAATTGGCTTCAAAGGAGACTGAGAACATCAGTCGGCAATGTCATGAAAGAATAGTATGCCATATCAACACAATATTCCAAAAGTCACGGTTGGAAAGCAAGAAAATTGGGTACGTAACAAAAAAAATACATACCCACAGGTTCTTAAACCTCTTGCGACTCTGTGACGTCCAAACAACTGTGGCGATTCAACAGTTTTACTGTTGGTGGGCCAAATAACAATATACTGTAAACCATTGTACTGTACAGCACTGTTCCACAACAAAGTGAAGTCTGGCCCGCAGAAAACACAGCCAGGGTCTCCAAGTCCCTCAGTTTTGGTGGGGATGGGGAAAAAAAAAACAACCCTGCAAGCAGATGATTTGGAATCACCTCTTTACTGTCCCACCAAGCCCCTCTGGTGCAACAGTGTTCTTCACGGGTAAAGGCCAAGTGAAAAACGAGTGCAAATGTGAAGTCGTTTGCTTCTGGGCCTCACCACGGTGCTACTGGCAGTCTCAGAGGAAGGACGGATGCGTGGTCCCATTGTTCACAGTGGGTCCCGTTGAGGCGGTGCACAAACGCTGCACTAACAGATTCAAGAATTTTCTTTCTATTCATTTTTTTTTTTTTTTTTTTTTTAAACTGCTACTGAGGAAATGCTTGGACGAAATGAGAATAGCCTCTAAAAAGTATACAGTTGCCACTAGTAATAAATAAGAACAATAATCAATCAAAATGATTAAAATGTACATGAAACTGTGCAGAGCGGAGCAAACTTCTTCTATACGAAATGTTGATTCAGCAACACATTCATTTACAAATGATCCTTGGGAAACGCACGTTAAACTATGAAACAGGTTAGTGCCTGGTGTCCCCATGAAGGTGAGGGGGAGGGGCATTGCCATCAGCCCGCAGGTCCGAGTGCATTGAACTCCTTCTTTCCCATTAGCCCTTGCTGTGGGAAGAGGGAGGTGTCCGCCAGGGATAAGGTTCTTGGGAGGGGGGTGGGTTCAAAAGGACTCGTCATGCCCCGCAGAGAGATGTCCTTTGGGGGTGGAGGCACGGGAGGAGCCCGAGCTCTGGTGCTGCTGTTCAGAGCCTGTGCCAGATGTTGCTGTGGAAGAGGAGGTGGACGAGGAACGTGTCTTCTCCTTAAAGTCTGTGATGATGACTGTAACATTCCCCACGGTAACCGCCAGCTGTTGGGCAGTGCTCCGGTCCACATTTTTCAGCTTTGGCCTGAGGGGCAGCACAAGAAATGCACAGCACCCCGTCAACACTAATGTTTAGGAGTCAAGGTGCAGGTTGTAATCATTCAACAATCTAGTTCAAGTCTCCCACAAACATCAGAGCAAAAAAATTTAGTTCTAGTTTGTGTGCCATATCTGTCCATTCATTACTCAGTTAACACAGAATTTTCTGTATGTCACAGTAGAAAATGTGAGCAATCAGACAGGCACAATAAATCACTAGTATGAGCATAACCTTGGAACAAGGGTGAACAGTGTTTACGGATTGACTCAAAGGCCGGACTACCTTGAAATACGAGTGCTGCTGCTCTTTGTGGAGTTCCCTGACCGGATGCTGTGTCTTTCACTGGGTGGACTCTGATGTATGCTTGACTTGGCTCTATAAGCAGGAAAACGGGGGAATCATCTTTAGATTTAATAGAAGCTCTGAAAACTGAGAAATCTGTACGCATATGCACGCACAAACACACACTGCTGTGATGACAAGCCTCAAATACTCACTTTGTCTTTTTGCTGCTGTTTTTTTTGGTGGGGGTGATGTCTTTTTCCCTGTCCGGTTTCTCCTTGTCGAACCGCTCTGCCTCTGTCTTATCCTTCTCTGGCCGCTCCTTGTCTTGGCGGTCGGCATCCGAGCGGATTCCGTCAGGACGTTCGGCATCTGAACGGACTTGGTCAGTCACGTCCTCATCCGGGAGGACCCTGTCAGGCCGGTCTAGATCATGGCGGTCTCTCTCAGGCCTCTCCTTCTTCTCTTTCTTGGCTGGAGGTGGGGTGGCATACTGCTGGGCCACCTGCTGAGCCACTAGCTGGGAGTTGATCCGGGGTTTCCTGGGGGACCCAGATGGTGACAGTGAGGGACATGGTAGCAGAACATGACCATGCGCAGCTGAACAGAGCAAAGCAAGGTATAATTTAGTTACAGCAAGTGGAGCAATGGCCAGAGTTTTAGGATTTATTGACTGGACAGGGAACCTTTGGTCAGGGTAATCTGTCAGAGATACGTTTTTCATTTATGCATTTCCACATTTCTCAGCACACCAGTTTGGGCAGTTTCTCTTTGAAAGACAGAGGCAGAATGCTGGACCCAGCGCACTCGCTCTCAGCCCGTACTGTCCACAGCTGGTCGTGCCACATCAGATGCGGCAGCTGGGAGCACATGGGCGACGGCTGTGGTCTGCCGAGGAGGCTAGACTCTAGCTGGATGCACTGTCAGGCAGCCCTGTCATGCTGTAATCCCATTAACTGACTCTACGGTGAATTGACTTGGGGGAGATCACGGGGTGGGACATTAGTGGCATGTCATTGACGTCTGCTTATCTGATTACTGAGCAGGTCTTGTTTGTCAATGAACAGGCAGAGCGCCACACGAAGTGCCGCCCCACTCATCTGTGTTACGCGCACACTCACCCTTACACGCACACACATACACGCGCACACCCCAATCCTCTAGAGCAAGGAATGAACCAATACTAAATAAAAAGCATGTTTTTGGTTGAGAGTTTAGTGTGTTTAAACTGTCAAGCACAAAAACAGAAAAAGCTGCTAAAACAGAGGCAGCATCTAATTTACAGTTGACATTTAACAAGTAATTCCTTCAGCATTAATAAGACAACAATTTTCCAGCAGTGAATCCCTAATTATTACCAAAACTTTACAAAACTGGAAAAATCTGGAAAACGCTGACTATGACGACAAAAAATTGGACACAGACATACACGGCGAGAGTTAACTTTTCCGTGTTCTCCGTAAAACTTCACGTCCACACATGCATCACAGCAGGCTATCTAACCCATCGCTGGCAAAAGAGCCTGGAGGAGATGTAGCAGGCTGCCGAGAACACATTTACGACAGACATGCTGGCAGCCAGGGCTCCGCCGGCTGCTAATTTCTGCTCCGTGCCAGGCAGCCGATGGGAATGTTTCACAACTTTCAACAAACAAAGGCTCCCCGAGAAGCATGCAGGAGAAGGGGACCGCCTGGCTTTCACGGTATGCTCTCCAACTAGATTGCAGAGTTCTAGGCCCTCCACAAGAGACAGGCTTGGTGGGCTGGCGGAAGGCTGGGAGCAGAAACAGCCCGATCGAGAGGAAAATCAATAACCTTGTAATAGGAAACCATGTACTGACAAGAGCTCAACATGACAATTAATAGAGCTGACACTGAATTCCAATGAGAAGGGGTTTCACAGCACCAGGGTGAACAAGGGAGAAATGAATACCAAGTTCTCTCAATACATTATAAGTAATTGTGAAGCAACAGAGTATTTGGGTCATTCACACACATGGGTATTAGGAGTAAATCAGGATAAGTGCTGCGCACGAGGGTACGACAGCTACTGTGAAGTGGGAGTTTCAAGTCCAATTCCTTAACTTCTACCATACCTGTTGCTTATTTGTGACAAACTTGACCCGCTTATCACAGGGCTATCAAGAAAACATTTTTTCCCCAGCTGCCAGTTTGAGAGTTAAGAAACCAGTCTATGCCACTCACAACAACCTGCTCACCTTATTGAAAGCGAGGTTTTCTTTTATCGTTTTTGCATTTGTCAATTCTAATATACCAAAGATTAACGTGGTGGGACAATACAGCAAGTTTCAAAGTTTGATCAGTAAGCAGACACAAGGCAACTATTCACTTGAACTGGTTCATTAAGCTGGTGCTTTTCGCCAAAGAAACTTACAAAATTAAGTTTGTACACTAAGCTACTTGGGGGGGGGGGAAGCCCTCTCATACAGCTGAGGAACTTTTATTTCAACAATTCATTCTAGGTTCTCGACCAAAATGTGGTGTATGAACCTGGGTCCTTAAAAGTGGCAGGAAACAGCTCTAACTGCTAAGTCGCCTGTTGGCCCACAGATAGAATATACAACAGGTAGGACCTTGCCTCTTACAACTTGGCATTGGATTTACTCATATGGTACTTATGGTGCCACTACTACACGCGTGAAAATGAGCATGGCAAATCAATGTCAAGCCTGCGCAAGCTTACAGTAGTGTTCCGGTAAGAATCAAAGGTCTGCTGCCGCTATGAAAAGGTACACGCAACGCATTCAGCATGTGTTAAATGAGCTAAACAGAGATAAAGAAGAAATTGCTCAGGCACATACATGTGTTAACATTACATGTTTAATCTTCCAGCAAAACCAATATTGAGGCACATACTAGTAGCGAAACTGCATATGGATGATAGGGGATTTCTGCAGCTAGCAAATTATTTCATGCTTCAGCATGCAATTATATTATTTAAATGGCGCAACCTATATAATTATAGTGGCATAATGGGACTGCGTGTGTGGCAGATGGTGACAACCGCGTCGCTGTCGGCAGAGCCCTCCACCAGCAGCACGGAGATCTGTGCCGCAACCCCTCTGTAAAGTCCCAGAGGTCAGCGAGGTCAGATTGTAGGGTCGCAGATCAGCTGGCTACTCCTCAGTGAGGCGCTTTGCATAAGCAGGCAACTTGCGCTAGATGGAAATTCCCCCACACCGCTGGCAGCGTGCAAACAAAACAAATCGCTTCGTTTTTCGTAACCTACAGAAAAAGAAAAAGACTCCAGAGAGAGGATCAAAAAACCCCGAACGACTGGAATTGATTTTGGGTGCGATCCACCTTCCCGCGTAACATAAATAACAGCAACGTACTGCCGTCGCACACGAGAGAAAGGAGTGCCTCGTTATTATATCCTTGTGTAATGTGTGAAGTTAGGATGGGGTGTTATGGCTGAAAGGACCGTTGGGCAAGTGTCACTTTCATAATCTGTGGCATTGGCTCTTTAAGTGTGGCCACGACAGACATAAAGGCAAGAAATTTTAACTACTGTGACAGTAAGCAGAACACCAAGGTAAGTTAAACCTTAGCTACAAGCTGAGCATCTAGGACATGACAAACAGCAATGTTCTGCTGTGCATTATCTTTCATAATTAAGAAGCCAGCACTGTGGCAACCTCACTTCCATCTTCGCTAAATGAAATCAGCACTCTCTTGGTGTTCATATTCACTGTCATGAGATCCTGCTCAGAAAAATTAAAAGGGCTTGTCAGTAAAATGGTTTCATTAGTGTCATCTTAATCTAATCAAACAGGTTTAATTATTATTATGAACTCACCTGTTTCACATTTCCAAAGCACATTATATATGACTGCTGAAAACCAATGTGCATTTTCAAGGTCAGTCATTCAAGAATTCGTTAGAAATCTGTGGGTTTACAACAGCTTTCGCACAAGTTTAGTCTTCATCAACCTTGTGAAGGTAAGGCAGACCTGAAAAACCCTTTGTACAGTGAATTCTAACAGCTTAGACATCTTTACTTGTAATGGTACAATTTTGTATGCAGTCTTTTGTACAAAAATTTAAACTCATTTTTGTTAAAAGACCAAATCCTATGTAAATGGACACAATTACTCCAACAATTAACATTAGCTATAATAACAACCATACACAAACACTCCCAAACAAGACACACGCGCATGACTTTTAATTTTTATTAATTCAACCTTTAATGCAAAAAAAAAGGGAGGGGGGGACACTTTACCTTGAATTTATTTAGATAACACTTTTCTCCAAAGAAACCACAGCTCTAACCGCTGCGCTATCAGCTGCCCCAAGAAGGGAGAAGAAAAGCATCAACAAAAACAAGTTGACACAATGTCTCAACGTGCCTGGTCTATGTAACAAAACGTGGCTTTGATCACTGCTCAGTCCATGTGGAGTTTACACATTCGCCCCATGTCCAAATGGGTGTCCTCCAGCTGTCCAAAGACCAGTGCTTTAGGTAAACTGGTGACTAAATGTCCTGCAGTGTGTATGTATGCAGTACATCGCTATATAGATGGCTGAATGATTGTAGGGAGTTGAGAACATTATCTAGCACCTTAGATGGAAGTGTCAATAAATACTACTTAATCAAAGTTACCAGGGAGAAAACTCAGCTGCTCAATCAACTCTGGATATGACTGTATCCATAACAAAATAAATAATAAGTGAACATGTAAAAAAAAAAAAAAAACACTGCCAATGCATTTTAAACACTGTTAGGCACAAGAAGCAGACCAAAGATGCACTTTTGCTTCATTGCATTCTCAGTATTGACTGGACTTAAGAGTTTTACTGTTATGAAACAATTATTTAATTTTCTATCTGAAGGGACAAACATAGCCTAATTATCAAATAGGTTACTGACTGCTTGTGAAGGCTGAAGCGAAAAGGTTCATATCTGCCACTTTCAATGCATTTTTTTTTTCTTTTTTAAAAGAAAAACATACTTTTCCCACACATTGCTATACTTTTTCCATGCATAGTTACTACCCAGTACTCATAAACCAAAAAACAGAGACCGTCAATAAAAAGAGAATTACAGCAAGCTAAATAGCTTAACAATACATAAACATACTGAAGCAGTTTGCATTATTAACAATTTGAGGACAACTAAGTAAAGCAAAACTAAATCAACACCGAAAATTTGCATCTGTAAAACATCTGTACAAGGCAAGACTGATTTGAACACCTTTTGATTAAGATGAATTATTAGGTTGAGCTGACATTTTATTCAGAAAGGCAAGTCACATCTTTAATTCTTAGTGCATTTACATTCCCCATGTACTAAACATAAATGTCAGCGCTACAAAATGTTTTGTAGTGCTAAAATGTCAGCACTACAAAACTTCAGATTTTGAGTACACCGATATTATCGGTAAACATGTTGCCACACTATACTGATACTAATAGAACAATGTCCAAATGCAGGTTAATCCAGTTAACAGGTTGTACTGGAATTGTCCATCCATCCATTCATTAATTTTCTTTCCTGCTTGTCCTAGTAGGGTTGCGGTGGCAACAGGGAGAGCACAGAGGCCCAGCCGCTCCTGTCCCCCCCGCAACTTCCTCCAGCTCAGCCTGGGGGATCCCCAGCCGTTCCCAGGCCAACTGTGAGATATAATCCCTCCAGCGGGTCCTGGGTCGACTTTGGGGCCTCGTCCCAGTTGGCCGTGCCTGGTATACCTCCAAAGTACCTTAAAAGTAAACGGGAGAACGGTTACCCTGCCCGGAACAGGGTCACCGGGACCTACCCCTGGAGCCAGGCCTGGGGGTAGTGTTCCTAGGCGAGCGCCCGGTGGGCCGGGCAGCCCACGTAATCCGGCCAGGCTCAACCCGAAAAGGCGACGTGGGGGGAGCCATGTGGGCCCAACATGGAGGTTGGGTGCGATGTATACCAGGTGGCAGGAGAGGGCAAGGTGGCGCGTGGCTTTGCAGCCCCTTGTGACAGAAACTGGCTCTTGGCACATGGGTACTGGAACTGTTTCACAGTAATACCATGGTGCAGACTAATTCACCATTCTGACCAGTTAAGAGGACATTGATTAATTTGATATTGTTGCAATGCAGCAAAAGCTTGAGCAACATTGCCTTAGCACCATTTTACTAAATCCGTACTCTTATTGGCAATTACTTAGTTGACAGCTTTATTCAAAGCAACTTCCAATGTAGGGTAGTATTATTCTCTGAGATGATCAAGAATAGTCTGCTAAATTAATAAATGTAAAGGTAAGCTCCATACAGTTATTTATACAACAGGGTAATTTTAACCTTATTAATTTATGGTAAATACCGTGGTAAAGAGTATTACCTCCAGAGTAGTGACTTGAATCTGGGTTGGTCAACTGCAAGACCAGGGCTATTATTATAACCACTACACCAGCATAATTCTATTAATTGACATTATATTTGAACAAAGTAAGAATTAAGTGCAAGTCACCTTGGTGAATAAGATGTGTGGGCTGATAACACTACATACAGCTCATTGGACGTTACTTTGGACAAAAGCATTTGTTAAAATAAATGTAAATGTAGAATAGAAATCGAGAGGAAAAAATAAGACATGAGAGCATCTGTGTCCTTCAACAAAAGCCACGTCTATGGTGCACCTAACAGATGAAAGGCCTCCACACTACAGAGAAAGGCTACAACACTTCAGTTAAAACACTATCTGAATTTAGCACTTATGGCTTAGTGCAGGTTACCAGGACACACTTAGTGGCCAGGGCAGTTCCCCAACCTGACTGGAGGATAGCTATCAACCAGCATCACGAGCTCTCGATGGACAATGATTTAAGTGGCATAGTGTTCATGGCATTACAGCATTCTTCCTGACTTATGAACAGGAAATTTGCTGCACTTCTGCCAAGTTTAAGTGACCATCACCTCAATGAAAATCCAGAGCCACCTACTTCTTAATGTATCAAAGTATTACATTAAAAAGACAATGGGCAATTCGTACTTCAATTACACCACAGCACTACAGTTGACTGTAAACTTGTCAAAGTGTCTCAGCATGGTCATACTGTGGCATCACTGAAAAAGACACTGCCCTCAATCAGAGTTTGGTTCCTGGCGGAGAAATGGCAAAGAGTCACTGGTCCTTTGTGTTTCCATGAATCAATAATGGGAAACCAAAGCAGGAAATGACCTCTGAGACCCCAATTAACTTAAGAGTTCCTTAAGTGTGTTCTGTTCTCCGCAAACAGTAGCTGCTGAAATAACAAGCAACACAAACTATGCAGGCGGCAAAGAGGTGCCTTCTAGTGTCAATAAGCTTCGGAGAATCACTAAATACAGTTGGGTCTCTGACTTTAAGGTTGCTTTCAGGTAAACTTTGCACTGATAGGAACTTCAAGAAGTACTTTTTTCCCACCCATAAAACGAGAGCTACTATACCAATTCAAATCGCATGCCAATGCTTCACTCAATGCACCAACAGATAGCGATGTATGCTGTCTTCAGTTTTGCAAAAGAGTGGAGAAAGTGGAAGAGAAATAAACAGAAGGCAAACAAGCTGTAGATACTGTATGCCTTCTACAGCTACCAGTTTTAAGCAGTCCATGACATGCTGCTTCTCACTCATCCTCCACCTTGAAGTAACAATTTGTTACATTTGTAGTGTGCACTTTAAGGTAAATAATATACAACATACACTGTTTTTTTTAAATTTCTTTTGATTATACTTTTGTTATACTAGGTCAGGCATTAACAAGTTTGGTGTGCGGTGGAGTACAAAGTGACGGAGGAGCCGCAGCGGAACAATCAGCACACTAATCTAGTTCTTTATAGGGCTTTCTTATTTACACTATTAAATACTCCCATTGGGAGTGCATGAACTGTCCTGGCTCTCCAGAGGGAGGGACTGTCTGTCCCCTCACCAAACAGAAGAGAAAAAGAGCTGTACTCTTCCCATCTGAAAAACCCTGATATTGCCTCCTACCTTGCAGAGCTGTCTGGGCAGATGACATTTACATTTATTCATTCAGCAAATGCTCTTCTCCAAAGTGACAGACAACTAAGCAAAAAAAAAAAAAAAAAAAGTACATTTTACCACCAGATGAGTTATAAATGCAGAAACAACTCAAAAGTACAATCACTTAGTCCAATATCTCTGTTTTTGCTGGCACGCATTAAAGTCGCTGCCTGCAGAACTGATCACAAGTCCTTCACCCACTCCATGTCACATTTGACTTAGGAACTTTGAGAAACTGAACCAGCTCTCACTATCAGTTAAAGTTGTACGTCAGGAACCAGCTATATATACTTGATCAATCTTCTACAGTACAGCAGTAGAGAATTAACTATTTACTCCAAATACGAAAGTGTATTTGTGCTTTTATGTTCGAGAGGCCGTAAAACATTTCAGTGGAATCCAGGGCAAGGTACAATTTTAGGGTAGCATACTTTGCAAAGTACAACGAATTAAAAATTTAAACAGTAGAGCATTTTTACTGTATGAATACAGCGTACACACACTGATGAAGGGCAATGCAATGGGAGAGGGGATTCAAACCAGGAAACTTGAGAATACAAGGGACAGATCTTTAAACCTCCTGTTGCCCCATAGTTTTGAGATACTGACAAACAGCTAACTCTGTCTGAAGTCACATCCTCAACAATAGCCTGAGTTAGTTAACAGAAATGTATAGTCTATATGCAACTGTTACTGCATTTTTAATTTGCATGAGAAATTTGAAAAAAGGGGGAAAAAGTTAGAAATTAATGTACCAAACCTTCAAAGGGGCCGTGGAAACAATTGTCAAATAGTTTTAAATTTCAAATATCTATTGAAAATATGCAGCTGTGTGTAGGGGCAGAATCACAGTCTTCGTACTTGTGGATATTTTTTGTTTAAACAACAACAAAAAACCATAGGAAACGATACAAACGAATACACATAGCATTCCACAACCATATCAAAAGTCAAAACACAAAATCGGGGCGCATATTACAACAGAAACACTAATTATGAAAAAATATTAAGCGTGAACAAGGACAAGGTGTGCATCACTTTCATATTTAACAGTTTGAAATTACTTGGAAATGGGCATTTAGATCTAATGTGAAGTGCTCAAAGGTAGAACTCTTCCTTGACCATTTTACTTTGTATATGCAGTAACAAGCCAATATGATTACAAAAGATTAATCCTATTGAAAATGACAAAGTTTATCACATTCTTTTTTTCCTAAATCAAATATCAATGTCTGCCTCTTTAATACAAGATCGCAGTTCACAGTTTTTATCAGGGGACGTATCCAAAATAAACGTTGAATGATTTCAGGACTACTCTCACAAAAAGCACATTTATCATCTATATTCATCTTAAATCATTGCACAACAAGGGCAGATTTGATGGAATAATTTATATGAAACCTCCTTAACATTAGTTATACAATATTTAACACGTGCTATTTTGGAGAACAACTTTCTGTGCCACACACTTGTTAAATGTAAAAGTTCCTTTCACTTTTTACACAGAAAGATCAATTCCTACCCTCCTTCCTACAGCTTTTTATTGCCGTTTTTCCAGCGAGTTTTATTTACCTGTTATATGGTGTGGTTAACATTAAGTTTGTCAATATTGACACTATTTAAACAGAATAGCTAGTTCAAAACACTCAACACCAAATGTATCTCAAAAAAAGGCCAATTTAATACGTGCACTTGCGAAGACTTGCCAAAAGACTGTGACAGTGTAAGACAAAAAACACAAATATTCCTTTTACTTGGGCGGCAGATGCTTTCGTACAATGTAAATAATTATACTGTCACCACATTAAATGTGTGCTGTTGTAGCCTTATATTTCCTTCAGGATCAAAGTTCTTACCTAATTACAGGTCTAGAGCTTCACATTTTAAAATTGTGCCATTAACCCACACGCTCACCCTTGCTCTGGGGTATACAATCAGCTGCTCTGTGCAGAACATATCTCTCAAGTGATAAGTTAGAGGAAAAATCTAGTCACCTGTGCATGACTAGGTGCTCCTGCACTGTGAAAATTGCCTGTCTTAAACCAAAAGGAACCAAGTGAATTTTTCATGGTTGTGAAGTCTCTCTACGGGTTACAGCATTTTAAATCACGTGTTCAGATATTCCACCGTTTAAAACGGTGTTTAAACTGAACCTGAGCAGCTTGGTGAAACCATGACATTCGGAAATCCAGAAGTGATTGCATCAACAGGTGTGCTAATCTCACAGCAAGTGACCCTTTGTTAAATAGCTTACATTTTACACAGGTCTTAGGCATTTAAAAGGCCTTTGTTTCCGTGGAGACCCTGCAGAAATCATGGACGTGTTCAACGACTCAAACCAAACCTCAAAAGACAAACTCACACTGTTGTATGCTGGCGAAGATCATCTCAACATAGACAGCTACTATTTGAGCACTACCAATAACCTGAAATGACACTAACCCTCCTTAAACATGGCCCAATACACACTAGATTTCTGAGTGACAAAGAAGAAGCGCCCCTAACCCACTAACGTTTTCATTTAAAACCTGAACAACCATAAGGTGAAGAGACCAAAACAAAATATCAGAATGCATTTACAAATTCTCTAGTAAAATATTTATTCTGTAGAGTAATCTTAGCATCAATTGTGTGCATAAAGTAGTAAATTGTGATATAGTATTATAAACTGATCAATAACAGCGGAACAGTGATGCTCACATACCGTGAAGAGTAAACAACATTTTATCTGTTGTGCTCAAGGAACATGTTATGTCGGCTTATCTGCATTTCAATTAAAGCTGTCAACATCTGCAACCACAGGTTATAACAGGGCACAAGTAAAACATTCCCATTACATCCCTCATTGATCACACTATTATCATAACTCCAAAATGAGGTGAGACTTTAGAAGCTTGTAATCAAACAGTAAATTTGCTTACAACTATGAAAGTTTTATATAAAGCTTGTGTGGAGAGTTGCTGGTTTAAATACACACAGACTAAATTTTATTTAGCAGATGCTTTTCTCCAAAGAGATGCACAACTCCACTTAAGCAAAAGGGCATTTCACAACAAATGACAAGCTTTAAATACATATGTTTCCCAATCACGACTAACATCTGGGAAACTGGTTAACCAGAGTTTGCTGCTGTTTACAGCCCAGATAGGTGGCCACCCCACAACATATAGCACTGCACTGGAGCATGTCAAGAATTCTGCATACTGAAATGTGCACACACACATCCTCTCCAGTGATACTTTTGCTTTGCCCTTATTGCCTCCATACCATGTACCTGAAAGCAAAACAGAGCCACAAGAAAGATTTCCCTTGTGCCCAACAAGTAAATTTTGCTAGGATGAGAATGCAGTTTACTCCAGCCTGAGTTTCTGGATATTGTTTTATCTTAGAAGTTTGGTGGACGAGAAATAAACAAGGGACACAATCAGCAATCTATGACTAAAACAGCTTTATTCAGGAAGACAGTATCACTGATGATACAGGAGAAAAATATTTATATTTTTAATCACTTTTTTCACATCATCAGTTTTGACAACTTTGACTCAACTCTTCACCATAGTCTACAGTGATACCATTAATGTTAAGAACTACATTTATTAGGTTTGTGCTGCAAACCCACAGATCAAGAGTCCAACGTGACCACTACTTCACACACCTGGTCTGACACAACACTCCGTTTCATTGCCATTAGTGCCAAAACCATGCCACCAACAGAAATCAGACATGAGTGAAAGAGTTAAGGGTATGTCATCTGACATATTACAGAATTCCTTAAAGCCAGCACATGGACTCAGCCAATTCACGCTGGTATATTATTGAAGAGGTTTATGGATATGCTGAAACAGGTTAAAAAAAGAAAATGTTGCAACTGCAGTTGAAGTCAGTCGGTTGTGAGAGATAATGACAGTCTGGGGCTCCATTTCAGCATACAAGCGCAACAACTGCTCACAAAAGATATAACATTGCGGCATTTCAAATGATGTATGCGGAGAACACCAATAAACTGATGAAAACAGCATTTTTCAGCAACATGGCTACATTCAACAAGTGTCTTGCTGAAAACAATCCAAAGACAATTTCACAGCTGAGTACTTTATTCATAAACTTGGAGCAATTGCATATTAATATTGATATTTTTTGACAAATTCTGAAAAATTCCAGGGAAAGATTGATTTGTTTGATCACTGGTTCAGGTTAAATACCTTAACTAAATGCTGAACCTGTAAAGAAATTAACTATATAACGCACAGTTAAACATCACATTCAATTTTATTTGTCTTTAAAGAGATTTATACCTTACCCAGACTTTACATTGCATATAAGACCTTGCTCTACTTCAGCCCTTCAACTTCCACTCTGTAACACATGTTCATGTGCTGTACTGAAGTGTGCCTGGAGTATTGAGAAATACATTTTGAACAAAATAAGAGGTTTTAACCAACCCTGCTGAAATTATCTTTAAACATGAACATGCATTGTACATATGCCATGCGTTTACTACGCCTTTATTTTAGGCGATAAAATAAGGCTCTTGATGATGTGTGGCAACATTACCATAAAGCAGCCACTTTGATTTAACATTTTGAAGGAATAGCGATTTAAGAGTTAACTGAGGTAAATGGTTTTGCTAAAGACTACAGATGAACTTATTGCCTATTCTAAAGGCATCGGCATCATCGGCACCTTGCCATTCAATTGACATGGGCCGGGATACAAACAACGGAAGAACCAGCCATAAAAAGGGCTTCTTTTACAGCCCTTTGTCCCTTCTTTGGTTTGTGAAGTAACATTTCTAAGACATCCGCATTAATGATGGGTTAGCTGACACGGTTCATTCGATGCTTAAACACGCTGCTGTCATGGGGGGCACTTAAGGATGGATGCTGGAGAATGATGCTCTGGAAGGATGCTGCCCAGCCATCTGTCCGGCAAAACAACCAATCTAAGTCTGAAAGGCTGCATCACCCACTACTGTCACTCGCTGCCTGTAGCCTACAGTGTAGGTTCAGATGCGTTTCAAACGTTTGCTAAATTAACTAAAATAAGCCTGTCAAAGGACAAAGCTAGTAGGCACACACACAGTGCTCTTGGCCACCACAAAAAGTTGGCCAGATGATCGAGCTGGGTGGTCACTGGCAAAGAATGCAACGCTAACGTCTTGCTCTCATGCAACATGTGCTGTATGTAATCCATGTATGCACTGGTGAAGGGCAGGCATGCATTTATGCAAGCTATCTGGAGGCGGAGAGATAACAATAATGTGGTAAATCAACAAGTCAGGCGCTGGAATTACACTGATTACAGGTCACCAGTGGTTGTCCGCACATAAAAACCAGGCTGGGAGCCCAAGGCGTCCGGGAAGCACGACAGTGAGTGACACACAAGGCACGACAAGCGATGGTCTGCGTGTGCGGACGGTGGTTGCGCGGTACCTGGTGGAGGTGCCTTTGCGCACGTCGCAGATGCTGCACTTGAACGCCTCGGCGCCGTTCCTGAACGTGCACACGCTGCAGTCCCAGTATCCGTCGTCCGCCGAGGGCTTCGCTTGTCTCTTCGGCCTTGACACGAAATTGGACAACAAAAAAAAAAAAAATAAAAAATAAAAACAAAGACATGAACACCAAGCACGCCGTTTCCCCCACAGTCGCACCGGCGTCGAGAAGCCAGCCGTTGCACTCGCGCCGCTCAAGAAAAAGAAAAAGAAAAAAAAAAAACTCTAAACGTGAGGGGGGGGGGAACTGACCGAACGGACCTGTCGCGTTCGTCCGTTAACCAGCTACCCTAAGGAGCGTGTCAACGGCCGAGCGCTCCGGCTCGCCAACCGCACGGCTAACACGCCACGGGCGTCTCGAAAATGTCAGCATTCGGTCCGAGTTTACTCTGGAAGCGAAGTGCAGACGTGAAACGGCCAGCGTACCGCCACCCAAGCTCTTTTGTCTGGCAGTAATTCGCCTGCCAGAGTAAAGACAGACAATCCGCCATAGCTGCACTATTCGAGATTAGCCGTGTGTCTCACAAAAAGAGGGAGAAACTCCTTGAGAAAAGCATTCGGATCAGTCCTTACGACATATATAATTCCCCCGACCCCACTACATTTTCAAAAGATGTTGTGATCTATAAGGTTTCGCTACCTTGTTGTTGGGCTTTTCTTGTCGCCCATGGTGGAAAAAAAACTGTCTTCCAGAGGAAGAATGCAGGCTGTACGAATGTGTAGTATGGAGCCCAGACGGAGCCGCTGTTGAGGTAAGCGGACTGACCGACTGAAGCAGGGCAAGGCGACTGCAGTACCACGTGACTCCCGAGCGACCAATCAGCGTCCGCCTCGATCAAAACTCCGCGAATGAGCCGAAAGTCACTGTTGAGCTCGACGCGAATACGCTCCCTCTCTCTCTCTCCCTCTCTCTCCCTCTCTCTCTCTCTCTCTCTCTCTCTCAAACACACAGTATGCATACGATGTCTTGGCAATAATGACACCACTTCAGTATAGTAAAAATGCTGGATTCCTCCACAGAAAAAAATAGACATGCAAGTAACGAGGTTAACTTTGAGACTCCAGAAGATAGTCAAAATTATTTATGCATACTGTTTACTCATTAAGGAGTACTCAGGTGATACAAAACTTAGATAAAACTAATGGGACTCGAATTATCTTACATCATGTTTCTCAAAACTTACAAATTTCTTGCACCTGACATGTTTTGCAGATAGTAGAGCGCAATCGCCAGAAGATTATGTATTATGTATTATGTATTATGTAGCAGTAATGCACTATATTAGCTTCTGCCTTCAAAAAACATTCACACACACACACACACACACACACACACACACACACACACACATTTTCAGAACCGCTTGTCCCATACGGGGTCACGGGGAACCGGAGCCTACCCGGCAACACAGAGCGTAAGGCCGGAGAGGGAGGGGACACACCCTGGACGGGACGCCAGTCCGTCGCAAGGCACCCCAAGCGGGACTCGAACCCCAGACCCACTGGAGAGCAGGACCCGGTCCAACCCACTGCGCCACCGCGCCCCCTGTCAAAAAACATTCAGTTCATATCCATTGATTATGGTGATGCTTTGGCCCTCCCTGTACAGTGCATGCCACAGTCTATCCATAGCCTGAACACATTTAAATACCCATTTAAATTTACATTTTCTGACCGATTATTTTGTCCCTTGTCAGAGGATCCGTCTGTGGTAAGTGTACTCCATGGAATCCTCAGGTGTATAATCTTAATAAATATTAGTCACATGCATCTTTTTCGCTGCTTGCGGAGGCCTTTCCCTGGAAACAGAGCTGAAGACATCAACAGTTCCGCTCGACTAGAGAAACAGCAACCGGCACGCAGAAGTTCTACAACTTGCATTTGTCTGACACTTCTTTTCTCCCCAAAGCAGCTTATGATTATTTACCCAATTATGCAGCAGGGAAGTCTTACAGGAGCAATTTAGGATAAGTACCTTGCTGAAGGTTACTACAGCCAGCGGTGGGAGTCAAACCTGCAACCTTTGGGTCTAAACACAGCAGCTTGAACCACTACACTACCAGCTACTCTTCCAGACTGACTGCATTTACTTCTTTAGCTGACACTTCTCTGAAATGCAGCTTAGCATGAAGCTACCTACAATTATTCACCCATTTATACAGATGGGTAATTTTTGCGGAGCGATTCAGGGTAACCACCTTGCTCAACGGTACTACAACAGGAGATAGGAGTCAAATGTGTGCCCTTGTGGTCTCAAGGAAGCTGCTCTAACCACTATGCTAACAGCTGCTCTGTCTAGCAGTGGCATGTGTCATTACAGTAGGGAAGCAATGAGGGAATAAGAAAAAAACTACAAATAATAAAATTAACACCCATTATGGTTCCCCAGTTACCTGCCCTGATTTCTCCGTCTTTCTCAAAGCACCTGTCCATAACTCCTGTGGCCCCCCTCTATTCCAACTCCAGTTAAGTTATATCCTTCTTCTCATCTATCTGTGTTAAATCTGGGTCATTAGCTAAGGGACACTTGTGCATTTCAATTAAGCACACAGCTGTCTCCAGTCCACATGGCAACTTCTCACTGTAGATGGATGTGCGACAGAGAAGTCCACATGACATGAGTGCAGTCAAGCGAACACCATGCTCTCAGATCTACTGATCGCACCCATTAGCTTCTCTACTTACACTGCATATGGAAATCACAAAGAGCTTTCAGACTGTGACAGAATTACTGAAGTCATTCTGTAAGACAGCCTGGGTGTCTCTGGAAGTCTCCGTGAACCACAACATTTGTGTTTGGTGGCAGTTTGGACATGAGGTGCTGGACAGACATGCGTCATATTGAAAGAGGTACTTAAAACATGGGAGTTAGGGAGAATATTTCAATTGGAGACTTAGATATTTAAATTTTGGAACACACTGACAGTTACCAGTATCAAGCACTTTGTCCTGAATTGTTGGAATATCTGTATAACTATAGAAATTGGTGATGTATGTGTGAATCCCTGCCGGTAGGTATTGTCAGTTTTTTTGAAAGCTTCAGAGGCTTAAAATGTCTGTTTAAATCTTTCAGTAGTTGCCAGATGTAAAGTGCCTGAATAATGTACAGTGTGAAAATTCATCATTATCACAGCACTATAGCTTTATGATATAAAGCATCTGCTGGTTAAGTGATATTATTTTAAATTTTGTTGATGTGATTTGGATGCTGCACCCACCACCTCCAAACATGGACTCGCAGAAATACAAACTAGGGGTCAATGATTTGTATGGTGTCTGCCTTATTACTAAGAACTGTCATATCAGTATTATAAAAATACATGTTACTGTATCTTGTGTGTAGAATAAATGTGTTGAAGCAATTTTTAGTTACCTTTTTATTCTCTTCTTTCCACCCATGTTAAAAAGTATAGCTCAGCTATTGACAAGAACTGTTGTCCTTGTTACTCAGCGGAGAAATTTTGGGCAAAATTTGTCATGTCAGACAAATGGACTCAGGCTTTATTTCAAGTGTTGTGTCAGAATTAGAAAAGAAAACTCTTAACAAATTTAACATAAGACAATATAATACCACAACATTAAGTAAGGCATATGGCCACACCTAGGTCTTTAGGGCTTATCAAAAAACAAGCAACAGGCGCAGCCAACTGGATATAAACAAGACACGAAAAATCTGGAAACAAAAAGTTGTATGAGAGCATGAGTACATTTCTGACTTGTGTACAGAATTTTGAAACTGAGGTTTATGTTGGCTGTTCTATTGTACTGTTAATTTCTTGATAGCGTTGTTGTGGCTATTTCCATTTCTCTCCCTTGTATACTTTTGTTTAGAGAACTTCGATTGTGTGTTTAGTTTACATGAAAATGAAGGAAAAATAAAATGTCCCACAAATCCACCCTCCTTTGTTCTCTGCCTGGTCAGTCCTTCCACCGCATGACCGAATTCTAACCTTGTTTAGCCCACAAGTATCCAAACTCTATTGTATGAACTACATGTTTTAACACATAAGTGAATGGTGGAGTTTAGTTCTCACTAGTCTTAACTGAATTTCCTTGAACAACTGGAAATCTCAGTAATAGCTCACAAACAATGCATTTTATATGTTTTTCCATGCTTAGTGGTTTATGCTCCAAGAATGGGAGCTGTAGACCAGCGTCTACTGATGCAGTAGTTTCCAATGGGAGTTTAAAATTATTTGCTCTGATTGCAGACACAGCTCTTTGGCTACCTTGCTGGAAATCTATAGGATATATAGCATATGTAACTTCACAGCATACAAATAAAGACAAAGATGATCTCTGAAATAAATCTCCCTAAGTGGATTTTTAAGAGACACCTTAAAGTATCAGCGTCTGAGTTGAGTACTAAAGAGGTTCGGCAAAGGTTGAGCTCATCTGGTTTAACAACCAGTGAGTTGACTAAATGACTTGAGGACAGGGTACAGACTGAGAACTGGACAGTTTTCTATGAATGTTACTTATTAATGAAATTGCAGCTGGTTGAAAAGGCTTGTATGTGTGCTGACAAAGTACATGCAAAATAGATAATGCATTGTTGAAAAGTCAGATTTATAACTTTGAAGAAGCTGAAATGGGCACAATGGTACAGTATATAACAGCTGATGTTCATTTGTTAAAGGAAAGGGATCAAGGTACATTATAATGCAACATATAGTTTCAGCGTCAAAATTCTTTGTACTGTATGTTTTAATTATGTAATTATATTTTCACTCCTTAATGAAAGTTTGTCTTTTTTCATGGTGAATATGGAGAACATTGGTAGGTATTCATGCTATGGGGAACAATGACACAATGCCTGTTTATGGAAAGTATATCTTCTTTCAGTCTGGAAAATACAGCATTCAGTTTTATTTCTCTTTTGTCCAAATATAGTACAAGCTGTGTTGTTGGCCCTTTTGAACATATACAAATACACACTCACATATATTAGATTGTGGTGCAGTTCATGAAGCAACAGATTTTAAGATTTTAAGTCTTTGCCTGCTTTAGAGTGATGAAAGATGATAACATTATATAACACTTTTAATGGATCCAGCATCTGGACTGAACAAGTTGTGAAGCAAACCTCTGTAGGCATGTTGATGTAACTTATTGTGTTGAAAAGAATATGTCTCAGTGCTCTTTTTGCACACTCCTTTGTTGATTAAGTAATGCCTTCAGCAAAACCGTTATTCAGAAATTGCTGTTAACTTCTTGATTTACTTTGAAATGAAACTCTTGTTCTTTGTATGCATTTGAAATGCATATATATTTTTGATGTGTGCATTTAATAATTCAGACTTCCAAACTTTTTACAGAGGTATAATGTCTTTGGAAATCAAAAAATATATTATTTTTTAAAAAATTACTGCAGCATCCAACTGTGTATAGCTCATTTCTCTCTATCCTAGGGCTATCCTAGTCCTCAAAGGCAGGTTTACATTTACTTCTTAATCAGTAAATGATTGACAGAAGAAACATCCACAACCCAAACTCAGTTTCACAGCAGTAGTGCGCAAACAAAGCACACACTTTGTTATAAAAATTAATTACTGAATAAAAGGTACATTAAGTATCCCTCTGCTAATGAGTGAATAATGACTTTCACCACTGTATCTGCTGCCTCTAGAGCTTTCCAAACATCATAGGCTGCTTACAGACCTCCTGAGACCCCTGTTGTTTTCCAATGTTAATTTCCCCAGAGGAAAGCCTAAAATTTTGACATGTGAATGGAAAAAAAAAAAAAAAAAAAAACTCCTTTTCCTTACAGGTGTGACATTTGCTGGGCTGTTCCAGAAACTGTCTGGCATAAAGGTCAACAAGACTAATGATACATCAACTGTAATGATAAACCTCTGAAAGGAAAAAAACATTGAAAGACACGTGCATGCATTTTCTGCTTCGGCTGTAATCCCTCTGTGTTTTACACAATAAAATGGAATATAAAAATGATGACCCCACACAAGTCTATCCAGGGTTTCTGCCTTTCCATTACTTCCCACGGTGAATACGGGCACTTTACACTTGAACCAATCAATGCCATGTTGGGTTAGATGGGGCCAAATTTATGAACCTTGAGCTAATTGCTAATGGAATTGCCTCACTACCTGACAGTTCCTGGCTGTGCTTGGGACAGGTGAGGAAGCCCCTGCCAGGACCCCATATGCTTGGAGCAGAATCAGCTCTGTGGGGAGGTGAAAAAGAATAGAAATGCCAAGACTATTTCAAGGGATTCTCACCAGCCTCAGCTACCCAGTCAAGTACAGCGTCTGTCCCAGGTAGCCTGTACGGGCTCGAATCTTCTGAGGGAGGACGAGTGTGTCTCATGTAACAGTGTGGTTTTCTGAACACGACCTCTTCACACACACGACCCAGTCTGACACACAACAGGATGGAAGGTGGCTTCACCAGCAAGTAGCAACAGAAAGCCTGGGCATCCAGTTAAGTCACTGCAGTGCTAGCTGTCGTCTTTGTTTACTAGATGCTGCAGTGCCGGGCACAGATATAAGAAAACATAGTGCCCGTGGCTCTTGCGAATAACCACTTCTGTTGTAAGTGGAACTCCCACAGGATTTTCAGGCGAGAGAAGTCCTCTCTTTAACCCCAACTTCATTGACTGCAGAAACCAAAGAGCGGTCAGCTCATTAGATCTAAATTCCCAAAGTGCCTTTTCAGTAAATCACTTTCCAGATTTAAACGGCACTGTTGAAATCAATATAGGACTGACCAATTTTTGATGGGACTGTTTTTTTTTTTTAATTCAGTGTCAGGTTGTATGGGCAACAGAAAAAAAAAAAAAAAACACCTCAAATTGGCTAGTGAGGCTGCAGAGCAGAGCCCAATGAGGTGTAGCACATTGTAATATGACTGTAGGAACACAGAGAATGGCTGATATGCTGGAAAAAAGATAATGATACAAGCCTCTGATGGCACCAGTACTCCATGTTCATGCTTGCACTGTTTTGCCTGCCATAAACCTTTTTCTTTCTTCTTCCACCAAGTGAAAGTTCTACAGGTTTTCTACAACAAGTTTTTAGCATAAGCTTTTATTATTTCTTCATTTAGCTGACACTTTTTTCCAAAGCAACTTAGAATCTTAGGTTCGGATACTAATCATCTTACAATTAGCTCTGCACTTACGGAACAGAGGAGTTTTGTCACGAGCCATTCGGGTAAACACCTTGAGGAAGGTTAACACAGCGTGTTTGAATCTGGGTCTGTTTATTGCAAAGCAGCACCTATAACTACAATACTAGGTGTTCCAAGAGGAATGTGGAAGGGTGGAAGTGTCATCAGTTCTGACTGATAGTGACTGCTTGCTTGGTTTCCAAGGCAAGGGACAAAGAGAAGCCAAAGCGGGGCAGCTGGTAGCGTACAGATTAGAGCTGCTGCCTTTGGACCCAAAGGTTGGTGGTTTGAATCACATCTCTAGTCCCTTTAAGCAAGGTACCTACTTTAAGTTGCTCCATGTGAAAGTTACCCAATTAGGTAAATAATTGCAGGAAACATTGTAAGCTCCTTTGGGGAGAAGCATCAGCTAAATAAATAAATTTAAGTGATTTGCCAAGGTCTTCTTTTTGGCATATCTGGGAGTGCAAACACAAGCAGAAATACTCAAACTGTGCACAACCACCAAGCAGCTCAGGAGCTGTAAGGCAACATCTTACCCTGCTGTGCCACTGTGTCCCCTTCATACAAAAAATATACATCAATAATAAAGGCTGAATAGCAATTATAGATTAAGTAGAAACTGTATCTCAGCATTCAGCATCAGCAATCTGAGCTGTGCTTGATATACTAGTGTTTGATTATATTCTTACAGAGCTATTTTCTTATAATGCACTGCATTGCTAATTTTGGTTTCATGGTGAAGGGTGGCTTGTCTTTTATATATTCCAAGTAGACAAGGTGTTGCAGAGAACACACTTTTTTAGTGGGTCGATACAGTGGATTGGTCCATTGACAGAGGAACCCAAGATACCAGCTACACAAATCAATACTTCCTTTGACTCATATTCTACTTTTGGAGGATTGAGTTTTCAAATACAACAGCTCAATACACAAGAGTGTCTGCCCACCTCCCAGGGAAGCTTTCCAATGTAAGCATCCCATTCCAAGTTTCTGTCTGTAACTCCCTTCAAGTGGTGTAACAAATGTACCTCTTCCACAGTAAAAAAAAAAATAAATAAATTGGCTGCCACTGAGTCAGGATAATGGATTCACAATTGGTTGAATCCATCCATCCATCCCTGCATCCCTCCTGTGCAGAGCAAAGAAAATTCCTTTTGAGTGGCTTTTGAACTCCAGCTCAGGCACCCTTGGGCTAAAGGAACCCTGACAGAGAACAAGCAAACTTTGCATTCTGTGGTTTCAGTTGGGCATCTAACTGGAAGGGCTCCGTCCATTCCTCTTGTAAGAACATGGAGGAGGGGGGCAAGGACAGACCAGGATAACCAAAAGCATATTGGACAAACCAGAACAGGACAGCATGGAATATCACTGATTGTACCTTTATGTGTAATCACTGCCTAGAAAACATTTTGAGAATCAGACCATATAATCAATTTATTAATTAATTTCCAGATAGGGATTTTAGAGTTATGTGGCTAAAGGTTAGAATGTATAACTCACTTTTGTTAACCGTTTCTCTTCGCCAAGATCGCAGTGTGCTGGAGCTACCCCAGAATCACTGGGCACGAGCATTGGAGCTGTACACATTGGATAGGATGTGCATCACAGGGTAGCCACAAAGCATTCCATCACCCATTCATATACTATGGATAGTGTAGCCTCACCAATGCAGCTGAAACACATCTTTGAACTGTGGGAGGAAACTCATGCAGACCCTGGGAGAACACACAAACCTCACACAGACTGAGCTGGGTTCAAACCTGCCCTCAAATAGACTAGATGCTGTGAGGCGGCAGCACTACCCGCTGCACCACCATGCCACCAATATGTGTAACTGTATTTGCATTTGGTTATGATAAAAGAATTAATGGAGATTCATTCGTTCTGATTGTGGAAGTATTATGAGGTAATCTGAATAAATCACTATTCACTGGAATAAATATTTATAAAAAGAAAAGAAGAAGCAGAAATATTGCCATTGCTTTAACAAAGGTGGGGGTGTGGTAGCATAGTGGTGGAGTGGGTTGGACTGGGTCCTGCTCTCTGGTGGGTCTGGGGTTCAAGTCCTGCTTGGGGGGCCTTGTGACAAACTGGCACCCCATCCTGGATGTGTCCCCTTTCCCTCCAGCCTTGTGCCCTGTGTTGCTGGGTTAGGCTCTGGCTCCCTGTGACCCCTGTATGGGACAAGTGGTTTCAGACAAGGTGTGTGATTTAACAAAGCTCATAATGGACTGAACCTGCAGCAGATAATGATAACCTCACCCCTGGAGTCAAGATGTCAGAAACCCTCTCTTGGCAGCAGCTTAAGTTTTTGTGTATTGTTGTACAGTAATCTCATCTCTTGTCAAGGCTGTTTCAGAAGATTAAGTTCAAACCTTACCAGAGCAAATATTCTGAAAACGGGAGAACCTGTGCAATTCAAACCTCAAGTCCTGACAGCTTAAGAAAGTGTAACTGTGACTGTATTACACTATCCATTTGTGTGTACACATATCTGTGTGACTCACTTTCGCAAGCTATCATATGGTTAAAATGTGGAGCTTTTCCATACTTGTCCTTGCCACCCTCTTAAATACGCAACATATTTTTTAATTGATGTTTTGTGATGCTTTGAAATTAGTTTTTTTTTCCTTTAAATTTGAAAGTAAATCTTATAGCCTGATCATTAAAAACATCAAACTCGGAAAATGAAGATATTCAGTTTTGTCAAGTTCGAATCTTACATCCAGAACAGCTAAAGTGCTCTTGATCATATTCATTAACATAAATGCTCCTGTAAAATACCAGACCTTCCCATGAGAATCCACCTTCTGAGCTTTTTTAACCGTAAACAACATAAAAAGCTCAGTCTTTTGTTGGGATAGCATTTACAGTCAACAGAATTCAAAGCCTAAACAGACTTGAGTTTTCTGGTCACAAGACAACAGGCTGCAATTTTTACCTTCTCAGTATCTCTGTTGGAAAAAATTTTCCAAGGGGTAGAGAAAGTCTCTGAAGTTCAGGTTTCCCAACAATATTATTTTAATCTCCCCAACATTCAATATATGACCAACTAGCCATAAAACTGGGTAATGTCTGCACCCTGTAAAAGTATTGAATTTTTAAAACAAAAGCTCCACTGTAACCCAATGCTTCAAACTAAAAAAAAAAAAAACAGAGCAGCCATACAGTATAGGATATGGGGAGCGTAGCCACTATCATGAAGTCATAGGGACACAAATTATAGTTGATTTCATTCCCACATGGAGCTGAGAACATAAATCATTACTTTGCTCTGAAAGTATTTTTGGCCAATAATTTTAGTGGGTAACTAATGCGATAATGTAATTCTGTAATGAATACTCCGGAAGCATGCGCACACTTGCGGGAAAAAAAAAAGAACGCACGCTCCAAGCAGGAATGACGATTTATTGATGTCATTTAATACAGATCGTAATATTTTAGCTTTTGTTTTCTGAAAACGGCAGCATTAAGACATTCTAGTGAGGCGGTGTGAGGGGAAAGGCGGGCGGAGGGGGAACCTTTCATGATGGCTTTTTTGTGGAGCTTCAAACTGGCACGCGAGCTTGGTTCTCTCCGACAGCCTGAGTCTGAGCTGGCGTCTGGCCCTCTGAAGTTTCTGGCATGTGATCACAGCTCGATCTGCACGCCTGTGTTGAGAGGCAGGAAACACTGTTAATGGCGTCTGAGCGGGCGCCGCGAGCGCTGTCCCCACGGCTCCCGACAGCACACTGGCAAGCCGGTCCGGAGGCCGACGTCTCCGTCAGACGTGTTGGGGAAGAGAGCTGCTCGCACATGGGACGCACTGGGCTGCGCTGAGGACTATCTTCATACGCGGGTTGTTCATGAAGACATGAAACAAAGCACCTGACAAAGCGATGGTGATTCTGCTCAAGAGGATCCAGGCATGTCCAAGGATGACTGAAATTTTAATGTGAAATGTTGTATGGGTCTGTAGCGGTACAAGCTTGGATTGAATGTTTATATTTCTCCCAGTAGGTACAGAGCAATGGAAAAGCAATTGACCTTGCAGAATCTTCACGTCTTGTGTGCTGCCCAGGTTCTGCTGTGCTGCAGAGGGAATAGCTGCATTAGTGGAATGTATCATACTTTAGGCCACCTTTACCTACACCATCACCCAAATAGTAATTTAATTTTGACGTTAACCTTGCTCTTGACGCTGCCACATCCACTCTCATTTGTTCAAGACTTTTGGGCTCATTTTTCACAGTCTCCGCTGCAATACCTCTTTGCATCGATCCGTGCAGCCACTCCAAACCTACGATTTCCACAGCATGTGCTGTAATGTTCATTAGGCTAAGAGCAATGAAGGGAATCTGGATTTTTTTTTAATCAGTTGGCCAAGTGTTTCAAGTCAGCGTTATCTACCCATTTATATAGCTGGGTAATTTTACTGGAGCAATTTAGGGTAAGTACGTTGCTCAACAGTCAACATCTAGAGGTGAGACTTGAACCTGTACCCTTTGGGTGGCAACACCTCTAACCACGATGCTACCAGCTGTCCTTGACTTGTTCGCAAAAGACAGTACACCCCTCCTTAAGCTGAACCAATACCTAATATTTATCCTTTCTGTCCTCTGGGACCACTGTGTCCCTTCTTCTTGGAAAGTTCTCTGCAGGGAGGCTCAGGTTCCCACTGTATTTCTTCTCTCTGTATCGTAAGTTATAATTGAATTAACAGAATGATCAGTGATTATATGCTGTACTGGATAGGGAAGTTATGTGAAAGACTGATACACAGACTGACTTAGCTGAAGGAACCAGTTATGGATATTAAGTGAGAAGGAAGTATAACGTTAAAGCCAAAAAGTCAAAAATGCCTCCTAGTGCCTTTCAACTGTATATTCAGAAATAACATTGTCAGCCTCAGCCTGCTTGCATTTCCCTTCTGAAAGCTGCACTGCTCTGCCCATTCTGTAATTAATGGGATAAATTAGTACGTCATGCCTGATGTATTTTTACATGTCCGTGCAGACGTACATCTGAGTTTGCACAAAAAGACTACTTCACGCCACCACATTACACGATATCGAGGCACACCTCTCCAGTGCATTACAGTACTATTTTCCACAAGAGTGGACCGGCTTGCTGCATCGCCGCCTGTCCGTCTGGCACAAGCTGTGCAAGTGTCACCGTGTTAATAATTCTAACTTACCAAGGTCTTTCCAGGGGCTCATACTGAAGATGTATGTCAGCGCTGCCCCTGCTCACTGAAGTGCCTCTTTTAATGACGTCCGTGGGGAGCAGAGCACGCGGAAGCCGGCCTAACAAGACCCATCTATAATTAAAGCACTGCAGTGGGTGGGGTGTCACAGCGGGCTGCCTGGCCCACGCCTCAGGCACACAGCTTTGGTAGAATACAGAGAGCCAGGGGGCGAGGGGGTGCGTCGCCCTGGAGGAATTGGCGGGGGGGGGACGCTTTGCCCAGAAGGTCCAGGGGCATGCAGAATGCAACATGAACATGAGCTACAGGTGCTCCATCGTGTGAGTTTGCAGCAGGATCACCACAGATGCCGTGTTGGAGCGGGAAGTGTGCGCCTACCAAAGAAAAGCAAGACTCCTTCCAGCGCGACAGGAACAATGTGCTGTTGTGGTTTTCTGGCAAGGGAAGCAACATGCACCGCATGCCTGTGGATGAACAACACTGGCCAAACAGTCTGCGGGAAACCCAAACAGTAAAACTACAGAGAACCTCGGCAAGCACGTACAACCAAAGCTGGGCCAGCGTGAAATTCGCAAAAAATCATAACCGACCGTGGAATTAAAATATTTCTCGGACAGATGTCGCTCATCGCGGAACGAGCGTGACCTGATCTACTTCATGAAAATCCAGCAGTCTGAGCTGGAAATTTGTGCATTGCTTTCCAGCTTAAGGTTTTGTGCAGAGCATATGCCATCCCCTTTGCTCATTCACACAGTCCACCTGTGGACCATCTGGATCTCACCAGACAGGCCGGGTCTGGATTGGCTTGGCGAACCCTGCACCATTCAGCTTGATGGAAGGGCCTGAAAAAAGCAATGAGTGTCAGAATTTTTGGAAGAAGAACAGCATGGGGATGGGGGGGGGGGGGAGACTTCAAGAACTACAGGAGCATGATAGCAGGAAGAAAAGACAACATGCAGCTTTTGGATTCGGATATTGCATTTATTATCTTTCATTCATCTCAGCTTTTATATTAATCTTAGCAGGAATTTTCTAAGTGGCTGGCGAATTCGAGCCTATCCTTTAGAATTGTATTTTTTTCTTATAGCAGGTTAAACTTATGAATACATTTCATTTACATGTTGCAAAAACTAACTTTGCTGCAGGGTTGATGTGCTTAGATGATTAAAGCATGTCTTGCGAATGTTTACGCAAAAGACTTTGAGGCTCAGCCAGGGCTATAACTCATTCTGTAGAGACACCTGCCATTTTTTGGAGTGTAGCACTGGGTTGAAGAAGTGGGCATACAGCCTGCAGCCACATTAAGCTCTCAGATGAATAGCTGCACTGTTCAACCCCCTGTGGGGTTGAACCCCCCCCAGTCCTGTACGAGACACACAAACCCACACACAATTCTTTTGCAGGATACGCCACCAGTCTGAAGCCTTGCTGTTATACCAATAACAAACAAGCGCATATGACTGGCTGTTCGACTTAAAGCGAGTGAATATCATTTACACTTATTTATTTAGCAGACCCTTTTCTCCAAAGCGACTTCCAATGAACTCTATGTAGTGTTACTAGCCCACACACCTTATTCACCAAGGTGACTTACACTGCTAGATACACTACTTACACTGGGTCGCTCATCCATACATCAGTGGAACACACTTTCTCTGTCACTCACACACTATGGGGAACCTGAACAGCATGTGTTTGGAGTGTGGGAGGAAACCAGAGCACTCAGAGGAAACCCACACAGATACAGGGTGAACGTGCAAACTCCACACAGACTGAGCAGGTGTCAAACCAACATCTTCTCACACCGCCCAGGCGTTGTGAGACAGCAGCACTATTCGCTGTGCCACCGTGCCACCACATCAGGCTCTGCTTTTGTTTTGTCACTGTTGTGGCATGACTATTTCATTATTTCGTCTTCCCATGTGTTTTAGTTTTATCGTTTCCCATAACTCAATTATTATTTTTTTTTTTATGTCTTACACACTGTATAGTTTTGTTTTTCATTAGTCTGTCATGAAAATACAATTATCAATTTATCTATTTGAATTCCAGCAACGTTTTCTCAGTGTCCAACTCAATACATGTTATTATTGAAGAGGGAATTATTTACATGGCTCTTATAGTGTGTAGTTTGTTTTGTTCGTTTTTATCATTGAATCATGTGAAAATTCATGAGCAAAGTAGAAAGAAAGAAAGAAAGAAAGAAAGAAAGAAAGAAAGAAAGGAGAACTGATCTTCATTATCCTGTCTGTTGCTTCTCACATATACTCTTCCAGTCAGTGTCTGTCATGCTTCGCCCCTTTATATCTCGTCCAGCAAAACTGCTAGGCAAATAAATGATCGCTAATGGCTCTACCTTTTTAACGCATACAGGACCATTCTGGATGTCTTTTGAGCTGTGCCATGAGCTTGGCTCCAGTCCTGTGGGCGTACAGCATGTTTGGCACACAGTCAGGTGGGTAAATGGGCCAGCCGTGTTCATAGTGGTACTGATGAACTGCCGCAATACTATGCAGCATACTGAAGGAAGTTCTAACGGCTGCACCTTTCATGAAAACTTTCGGTGATAAAAATACTTTTTCCATAGATCTAATGATTTCTTTTATTAGGCCCCTTCCAAGTACAGTTTTGAATACTGATATCATTAAAATATTTCCTTATCCTTATATCTGCTAAGGTCAGAATGTGTAATGGAAGGTTTTTGCAGAAGAATTCCTAAAGAAATATGGTTATGGAGATAGTAAGAGCCAGTTTCTCTCTGTCTAGTAAATCGTGTCATGCCCACGCCCTTGCGACCACACCTACCTCGAATTAGAGCAGCAGGGTATAAAAGAAGCCATGCCGGCTCACCTGGTTGCGGAAACTCGTTGAGTAAACCTGCTTCTCCTCGCTTACCTCCTCGTCCTTCCAGTCCCTCTTCGTCCTTTGACCTTTATTCCGTTTGCTGCCTTCCCGGTTCCAGATCTCCTGCATCGCCCGATCGACTTAGATTCTTGCCTCATCCCAAGAACAACGTCCGCGCCTCGAACGACCCACGCCCGTCCCCGAGTACGATCCCTGCTTACTCCTTGTTTTGTTCCCGCAATAAACGAACCCGCAATTGGGTCCACGCCAACTCCTCGGTCTCCCGCCCTCGTCCATGGCAACATGTCATTTTACATGATGACAACTCATTCAAGCAACCGTGCAGAAAAGTCACACAAGCACAGGCACGCGCACATATCCCAAAGAGCCCTAATTATGAGAAGTGACGAATAAGGACTGGAAGGTGATTGAGTGCTAACACTATTAACACCAATTAAAATAAATCCACACAACATCAGTGGAGGCAGGGGTCAAAAGCAGGCAGTCCACATCGGTAAATCTAGCTTATTAACCGCAGGGCCAACTGATTAGACCGCTCACTGGTAATCATAATGACTCCGACATCCAGCGGGAAGCTGAATTAAAAGGACCAGGTGGTATTAGCTGGCTAGTTCAGATAACGCATGCTCTCGATCCACTGTTTAACCGCTCGAGCGACTGAAGAAAGCAGTTGCAGTCTGGCAATGTGGTCCGGAATGACAATGTGGGGACTCACTGACTAACAGCTATGTGGTGTGGCTGAGCAGGCGAGATAAGTTACAAGCACAGGGTAATCACTCGAACATGTTTGTACGATAAAGGTGCAAAATAATTAATTTCGAGCAGGAAAAAAAAAATAAACTACAAAAACAGATATCTCTCTAAGTATTTGGCACAAGCTCGGACTACGGGCATCAGATGAGGTTCCTGTAAATGTGCCGCGGATGGGATGTTTTTAAAATGTGCTGACCCTGAGAGCAATGAGGGACAGGTTCATGGGGCATCTTTTTCTCGTGAACATTTCTGATTTAAAAATACCCTTACTGATCACAAGTCTGTTTAGTTTTACTTTATAATACTTTATTACCGGGGGTGCAGTGGCGCAGTGGGTTGGACCAGGTCCTGTTTTCCAGTGGGTCTGGGGTTCGAATCCCGCTTGGGGTGCCTTGTGGCGGACTGGCGTCCCATCCTGGGTGTCTCCCCTCTCTCTCCGGCCTTATCCCCTGTGTTACCGGGTAGGCTCCGGTTCCCTGTGACCCTGTATGGGACAAGCGGTTCCGAAAATGTGTGTGTGTGTGTGTACATACTTTATTACTGTGGACAACTGACCGCCTTGACACATTTGATGTTATTTGTATTACTGTAGCTCCATGCCTGATAATCTAAATGAATCTTTGGTCTGAGAGATAAATGAGATAAAAGTTTTCAGATTTATTAATTGTTATCCCTCAGTTGTACAAGTGCAAATTTAAATTTATTTTTTTAAGTGTGTCGAGTGAAGCAGGTAACCGTCAGTGAAAGATTCTATCGTTTCAACAATGTTGTAATGTTCTTATAGTAAATTATGGAAATCAGACATGATGGCATCAAAACTTTTAAGGTATGTTTTGGGTTGGAATGTATCCTGTTATGAGAAAAGACAGGAAACCCAAATGAGTCAATTACACACACAACCTCACGTATATATGGTGCCTGTATATATGCCGTACTTATGTTTGTATCCCAGGGCATTCAGCTGCGCTACAGACACCAAGATTTTTATGGTCCCCAGGGGTTTATATACGGTTTTGTCTGGTATTTTAGAAGGTTTCACATGGTAACTACAAAAAACAAGATCATACTGCTGCCTTTCAGGGTTTCTGAAAGTTATTTTCAAAAGTGCTCTGTGGCCCCTTACAGAAGGTGTCATAACCATGGCAACTGGCATGATAAGGGTCACCAGAGTCTGCCTGTAGGAGGCCCTAATTTTAAATGCTTAGTGAGTAACCAGAACCATCTGAAGAACACTTCAAAATAGAAATGGAAAAATTAAGAATGCCATTTATTTATTTTTTAAAACATATATTTATTTATTTTTTTCTTTAAAATTGGTTTTATAAACAGCACAGGCTCACAAGAGCATACAGATACACAGTATACAGAGAAAAAGCAAATATTCCCATGTACACAGAGTAAGGGCTCAAGGTCAAAAGGTTACTATGTATCACAGTTATGATCATGCAGCTCTTTCTAATAACATGGATGAACGTAATTTATATCCGGTGTTTTTTGTTAGTTTGCCTGTTGAGATTGTTGATGACCATCTTCACCAATCTTTTGCTGGATTTTGGGCGATTTGTGGGATGTGGTGCCGTGAAAAATGGGAAGGTCTTCACCTAGAACAGTCTGAGCCTTAAATGTGTGTTGCAAATGGGGACATGTGGGAAGACATTGGTCGGTGGTATCATGATTACTCTGAGTCACGGTCTTGCATTCTTTGTCGTTTTGCTTTGGTATCTTGTATCCTGCTGGCTTCAAAGGTTGCTGCTTATGCTGAAACAGCAGACTGTCAGTCCTCCCCACTGTTTCCCAGCATCCTTAGTGAATTCAGAAGCATTTAAGCAAAGTCTTCATTGTGTCCATATTGCAAAGTTTTTGACCTCCTTGGCTATGAATTCTTGTAGCAAAGTCATCACAGAACAGGCACTTTGGGAGGTGCTGGGTGTGACATCCTCACAATGTAGCCACTCTAACAAAGCTGAATCTGCTTAAGCATTGCAAAGAGGCTGTTCGGGTGAGTCCATTCCAGGATCTGGGTGTCAAGGATCCGATCTGTTCCATATACACTATAGAACACACGACCGCTGTCGCGCTTTCCCAAAATCTGCTGTTCAAACTGTTTTAACCCGAATGGACTGTATACACGAAAAAGAACGAGGCACAAGTTTGGTTTGGTTGTCAGACCGAAACGATGGATATAATAAACTGTAAGCTAGGAGCAATTACTTTGTAACGCAAAATAGTGTAAAAGCCAGTGTAAATCAAAAGAAACAACAGCAAATCAGAAGACAATGTAATACTTTCCAGTCTAGAAATCAGATTCCAGGAGCACATTATCCCCTGAAAGGTAAATTCTGTTTTGATATAGCAGTGCCACTAAAAATTCCTCAGTTTTTTTGCAAAGCACTCAGTTCTGGAGATGGCAGACAGTGGCAATGATGATTTTCTGCTGTTGCTCTTACCCAGTGATGCCAAAGCAGTTTGTTAATGGAAAAATACGGAGGCTGTTTAAGGATGGAGAACAGACTGGAAACATTTTAGGCTATTGATCAACACCAAGCTTTCTGGCGGTTGCTAAGCCCCACAGACAACTGCTCCCACTGTTCAGAAAAAGCTTTCAACTGGTATGAATCTTGTATCATACCTTCCCCGGGAGCGGGAACACCACGGCTGTTCCTCTGAGGGTTGGGTTCTGCTTCCTTCGCAGGACATAAAACAAAACCAACACTGTTTCAAATCATCATTGTTTGTTCCCAGACATCCTCCTGCTCTGGTTTCCACACAATCAACAACGTCCATGATCAGAACATATCGCAACTTTCCTGCTCTGTGTTAAGAACATATAAAGGTGTAAGGGGGCAAGGAAGCAGACTGGTGACCTGTAGGTTGCAGAGCAAATCAAAGCTTGAATGCCATTGAGTGCCCTAGGTAAAAGCAATCATACTAGCTAACAATGTCACAGATATTGACTGTTGCTTTAATTGCACAATAATATAGTTGATTTAACTATAACAGTAACTTGACATGTTTTATTAAGTGTCCTGCTGTACATATGAGAAAGCTTTGTGAGAATTAAATTCAGTCTAGATTAAGGCATTTGTGATCCCTCTTTGTTTCCTTTTTGTTTTCCTTTCATCTCCTCTTGGTTATTAAGTTTATTTGTAATATATCAAAATGTATTTATCTTCTGTACATAGTATTGCATTGACATTTCTGTTTACTTACAGAATTATACTGAGTTTAGCTTTGTGCATGTTTGGACTGCAGAGTGCGCTTGCCAAGGTCCAAAGGGACTTTAGACAGGCTGAATTAAAATCAGTCTCCTGATGTGTGGGATTTCTAACTTTTTCAAAAAATTCTGCTCTTGCTCCTTTCAAACACAAACAAGTAAGCTTTTGATTTTATCTTCCTGGAATTCCTGAAAGCAAAATTCTTGCGTAGATGAACAATGTGAGTGTTTGAATTTTTTAATTCCCTCCGGCAAATGTATTGTACTGGCACTTAGTGACAACTTGCTTCTAAATATGCACTATATGAAATGAAAATTGATTGGTGGATTGATTGATGGGTGACGATACTGTGCCACCATTAGTAGCCGGCTGCTTGGTATCGTAGGACTAAGAAAATTCAATAGATCACATACTTGCGTGAGTCTGTGCTTTGAGTGCATAATGTGCATAGGCACCTGGCAATGGTCTTAAGGGCCCTGTGCCATTAATGTGAGTACAGGTACTAAATACTGATGCGGCCTTTGTTATGTTGTTCCACTTTTTTCTTGAACAATTGCACAATCGTAACGAATCATGTATTAAGCGTTTTGAGGCAACCGGGTAGGGAAGGGCAGCGTATGAAGATGAACCAAACCGTATTGGATTGAATAATCCCTGGTAGACCACCACAGTCGGATCTCGGCCCAAGCATTTAACCTCAATCACTCGAAGCCCTTTGAAAAAGTTACATTTAAACCCATACATATCTCTTGGCAGAGGAATCTACCAGGGGAATGAGGGATGTAGTATAATTTCATTTGCCGCAAGCCAAGAAGAGTTATATGGCCACAGCAGTCCTTTCTAGATCCCTGTCCCACTGTGAGCCCAGAGCACGTTCTTATCTCAGAGACAAATGCACAGTCTCCGTGGAACGGCATCATTTATCTGCCTGATGTCTGCTTCCTGTATTTGTTTTCTCGAGCCCCGCGATGACAGCGCAGAGTATTCCTTCGGTGCCGAGCGACAGCAACCGCGAGGTTGCCGTGTCAAGCGACCTTGCGACTCCTGGGGTTACAGGGTGAACACGTTTTTTTTCACCGTGAATAACTTCCTTCGCAGTGTATGACTTTTTCCATAGGAGTCTAACATGCTTCATTCACTGCAGAGTCCGCAAAAAAGTTAAGTTCTGGACCCCTTCGAAAGGGTGTCATGACAAAACTTATACGCCAAACTACAGGCTGCAGCCCAATTCGCTGAAAACGTCACTGACCTGCTGGTGTTTTGACAGACCTACAAAATCGGCCTTTACTGGAAAGTGTTCTTGATGACCCATTTGAAGAATAAAAGCCACACTGGTACACTGAACATAAAAGGTGCAGTCACTGTTTATAGGTGCCTGAGGGCTTTAGTTTCACCGCTGGTATCCTTCTTTTTTCGTGCTGATCCTTATTTCAGCGGGGCCAGTGAATGCATACGCCTAGCTATTTTCTACCAATTATATTTAACAATCTCTTTGCCTCCCCCTCGTATCTCCCTCCTAATCCTCCTCCTCCACATTCTTATCCTTGTGGCTTTTCCCTGTCTCCCTCTGTGAAGTAACTGCTCAGCCACCACTAGCTGAACCGGAACTGTATTAGACTAAATAACGGTTACATCATTAAAATAATTATGCATGCGTGCATGTACGTGAACTTTTATATATTCGAAGTTTGAATCGGCAGAGCTTTCCTCTGATTCAAGCTTCCTGAGTCTAACTTGGAACTTCTCTTTTGCTAACCTCTGGAAAAAGGCAAACTCTTTGATGAAAGTAAGCCCTCTCCCATGACTCGGGTCACTGATTTGCATTCATTTACATGATACCTGACACCAGCTTCCCCTGGTTTACATGCACCAGCTGTGGATCTTCGCCCGGTTTCCCCTTGGCTTTCGCATTCTCTTTACACCTTTTCTCTCCTGCTCCTGTCTCAGTTAGTCTCCTGTATTCCTAGCAGCGCTGTGATCAGCACCACGTTTCCCCTAGGACTGCAGCTGGGAGTATCCAAAATGGATGTGTGCCTGGGGAGTTGGAGACATCCCCCTCCCCACCCCCGTTAGATGACTCTGTCATCTTTAAATTCCTCCTCCAAGAGGATGAGGCACTTAACCATTCCAGGTTTTTCTGTGGGAAGCCTGCAGGGGAAAGCATTCCATATCAGGCTGATGGTCCAACTTGTGCTCGATGCTATTTCTGTGCAGAAGCTAACAGAGCTGCGTGGGAGTGGCCTGGCTGATGGCTTGTGGGAGGGGCTTGCCCCAAGGGGGTGTGTCCAGCAAACAGTATAAGAATTATCACAATGTTACCGTATTTGTAAAGGTCTGCGACTCAGCACTGCTACCTCCTCCGCCTGCTCCATCTCCCCCAGGAGTGGGTGAGGTGTGTCTTCCAGAGGGATACTCTCTGTGCTGTGCAGGAGCACCCTGTTTTCGTGACCTGCCAGAACTTCAGATGACTGCTGCAAAACAAGTACCTTATGGAGAGCAGCATCCTTCAGCAGAGCACAGCACAGCACTGAAGAATGACCAGGGAATCTTTAAGATGGTCCTCAATGAAAAATGCAAACGCATCTTAGTGTCGTCGCGGTAAGTGAAACCGAGATAGCAAATAACGACACATGGTGCATTTCCTTCGCTTGTGTCACCTTTCTCAAGTGTCATGCAAGATGCAAGTGCTGTTGCAGCGGCAACCGTAGTGAGAGCAGCCCGACTACTGAGCCGGTGTCAGATTTCATTGCGGAACTGAGTGCAGTTACAGTTTTGCATGCACCAGGGAAAACGCAGATATGGAAGCGGAGGACTTTGAACTGCAGGCTTTGTCAGAATAATGTGAACAAGATGGGAAAGGAGAAGAGCTCTGCATTTATTGTCAGTGGCTCATGCTGCATCCCGTGGAAGCTGAGAAAAGACCGAGATAAGATACAACCCCTCGACGCAACTTTTCTTCAGTCTGTGGCGGGGATGAATGGGAACGTCTCTCGGTTGCAGCCGGACCATCATTTGGGAAGGAAATGCAAGAGACACAAACTCCTGCAGCCGGTGACCCACTGTTCACTAATGGCTGTATCAAAGAGCTGGGATGAGGTAATAAATGATGTACAGCATGAGGGGTTTAAAATATGGAGATGGGAAGTTATCCGCAGGAAAACTTTGTGAGAAAGGAACAAACCATACATTCTGCACAATACATCCTCTGTTGAGCTGGGGCTGACAGGAATAACCAAAAGGAACATTTAATTCCGACTTTCGGCATTCAGCAGTCAGTGGGTGGATTGAGAGCCACTTCGTCTGATTAATGAGCCATGACCCTGCGCCCCCACTCCCACCCCCCCACACAGACACGACCGACCTCCAGACTCGTACACGCACAGACACACAGAGCACCCCACCTTTGCAGTCAGCAGGGTCACGAAGGGTGAAATTCTGGAGCTAGGAGGTGGGATCTTGCCATGAAAGCAACGGAGGGAAGGTTAGGGAGGGAGGTACCCAGAATCTTGCACACACTGAGCCCGGGTGATCATATTTCCTAGCGAGTATCAGAGCTCAAACTTAAAAATCGCATCACGTACACAGAGCTGAGAGACAGCAGCCCACCTCCGATTGCTAACACTTGCTGAAACTCTGTGGGGATGCAAACTTGAGATGGTTCTGCTGGAGGATAACAGGAGCCGATCTGGATGTGGACTGTACCTCCTCTACATGGGCAGTCCATGGAGGAGTATTAGTGTTCAATCCAGGACACTGGCTGACCTTTTAAATCCTTTAATGTCATTTGGTGGGATATTTGTGCAGTAGTGACAACAGTCCAATTTTCAACTCTTCTGGGCATCCGTTTGTCCTGGAGATGTAACTAATTGACCTATTTTCCTGTAGGTGTCATTTCAGTGGATCATGGGCACGTGTGAGACTTTACACGGTCATCACAGAGGTACACCATAGAATAGGAAAATTAACACACAAAAGCTCAAGCCTGAACCTACTTTAAAATGCAACACAAAAGCTTGTAAATGTAGGCAGAATAACAGTCCTACGATGTTTTAAATGAGACCATGCTGCATTTTATCAATCACGCCCAACTGCTGTCAGCGATTTAGGAGATTTGTTGACCCATTAAGGCAGCAGATTTGGGAATGACTCCATCCGGTCAGTGGAGCGATAGGTTGGTGAAGGCCCGAAATCAATCACGGCCATAAGCTGTATCAAATGCTTGGAGGTACATGAAGGGGACGGGACTCCTTTGTGCTCTTGCCAGGCCTTCAGTACAACAAAAGCTGGTGTGACAGCCTTTTCAGTTAACACAAACTCCAAACACACGTGACAAAAATGCACAGGATAATCTGGGAGTGTGAAACAGAGTCCAAGAAAGAAGACAGGTCTTTATGCCTCTTTTTGCTAGGGTGTTAGTGCAAGGCCTTCTTTAAAATTTCTGCATGATTAGATTTTTCTTCCATTGCTTTGGAATAGATGGGTTTGGGGCGCGGTGGCGCAGTGGGTTGGACCGGGTCCTGCTCTTCAGTGGGTCTGCGGTTCGAGTCCCGCTTGGGGTGCCTTGCGACGGACTGGCGTCCCGTCCTGGGTGTGTCCCCTCCCCCTCCGGCCTTCCGCCCTCTGTTACCGGGTAGGCTCCGGTTCCCCGTGACCCCGTATGGGACAAGCGGTTCTGAAAATGTGTGTGTGTGCGTGTGTGTGTGTGTGCTTTGGAATACTTTTGAATGTACCAATTCACATGTACCAATGTGGCTGAAAGTGCATAGATATGATACAATACAATAATACAATTTGTGTAGAGAAAAACCCAACAGCAGGGGGTGCGGTGGTGCAGCGGGTTTGGTCTGTGCCTGCTCTCTGGTGGGTCTGGGGTTCAAGTTCCACTTGGGATGCCTTGCGACCGACTGGCATCCCGTCCTGAGTGTGTCCTCTCCCACTCCGGCCTTATGCCCTGTGTTGCCGGGTTAGGCTCCGGCTCACCGCGACCCTGCTTGGGACAAGTGGCTTCATATAATGTGTGTGTGTGTGTGTGTGTGTGAAAAACCCAACATACACAATTGCCCTCTGAAGACTGAGACTGACTCCTTGACTCATGTATTGTCCTATCATGTGGCCATAAAATGAAAGTAACTATCTGGCTGACAGCAGTGTCCTCATGGGATTGAAGCTTACATGCTCTTGGCTAAGAAGTTAGTTTCCTCAAATCGGTGCTTTGTTCAAGCTGTCAACAGCTATTTGGTTGAACGTGCTGAGCACGGGCCAGGTGGAGAGCCTTTAACAATGCTGAGCAGTAAAAGTGCTTTGCTGGGGTCAAATAGGAGAGCTGCGGTCATGCCATACAATATGCACAGGAAATCTGCAATCATTTCCCAACAGGACATTGAGGGGGAGAAGTCAACACAGCAAGAGCTGCTGAATATCCTGTTTACTACAGTGAGTTGATGCTTGCCAATCCATCTTCATTTCAGCACCACCGCACGCTGGGATCCCTTTAGGAAGAGGGCAACTCAACCTTCCTCCAGCCCACCTCTCCATAACCCCACAACTGTTTACAAGCAATTCAAACAGAGCAATAAATCGACTCCATAAAGCCCTCCACATCATTTTCACACCACCTGATTCTGTGAACCTGCACTTATCTGCAGAGAAATCGATGGTCAACCTTCCGCAATGGGAACCTGAAACAACCTTGAGCACCACAGCACACCTCTGGGACCGGCCCAAGGAAGGGCTTCCTGCAGTCTCACCTTCTCCGTGCTTTCTCCGAGCATTTCTTCCCCCCATGGGAGTTGAGTTACAGTTGTGCCAGAATGATTACTTCCCCATTGACTTAGCGCTGCATCAGTTCGCTAGTTGGAGCACTTGCTTCGCTACAGAGCTAGCGCTGTGACAGGGTGCTTGTTGTGCTGATCGAGCTCTGTGGCGGTTAAGTTAAGGAGTGTGTGCTGTGCTTATTTCACTACGTAATGCCATGCTCCAATTTTTCTTTCCCTTATGTCTCCACTGTAAGAGAATGAGTAATAAAGACAGACATTTCAGAGTGATGGTGATATTGTGACATAGTCATTATCCTCTAACCAGTGCACCGTGACCCTGTTGACTAAGGTGAAGGAGTACTCAAATGGTAACAAAGGCGGATGAAGAATTGGTTCATTTTATCACCGCAGAGACACCAAAATGTGCCAGAGCTGACATGAATTAATTCAAAACTGCACTGGGGGTTAACGTTGTTTAGTAAATCCCAGCTTAACTACTTATTCCTTTGATCTTTGAACAAGCATCCAAACTGGATTTACCACATGGAGAGAAAAATTGCTTGTTTTCCACAGCCTTAGGTTGCGTCTTGAGTTCCAGACATCTGAATGGCTTCATGGATGTATTAACTGGTCTTTTTAAAACGCATAAAGAAGAATCGTTTGCTGGTGCAAACATAGTCCCTTTTCCCACCCACTTAACATTAAATCAGGGCGCTCAAATTCACGGAGTTTCTTCAGAATTCCACACAGGACTGAATTCTTAGAAGTAAGCATAAGTTGAAAGTAACACACTAAAACTGAAACGATAATAGCAGTGTAGTTGTTTTGTTTAAACACACCTTTTGAATTTTTAATAAAATGTTGTAAAAACAAGGTTGTTGTAGGGGTGTGCTGCACATGTGAATTACTCTTTTTGCAGGAACCTTCCCCAGTTGTGACTGAACAATGACATTTCAAGAGGAAACCCCTTATTATCTCCTTGTACAGTACAATGCCTGCATTAACAACAGGATATAGAAAAGGAAATGGGTGTCTATTGAAAGGATGCTGGAAACAGATGTAGCATAAGGAAGTGGCATCTGTAATGCCAGTATATATGTGCACCGTGGTTATTTAATGCGTATAGAACACGTTCACTGTGAAAGGATGTGTCCAAAAGTAGGGAACTATAACATAAGCGTTGAACATAGTCTAATGACAAATATGTCTCATTACCTGTAGGTCTTCTTGTTTCTTCCCAAAGTCCAAAGACATGCTGTTCAGATGAATTGATGACACTAAATTTCTTGTAGCCGGAATGGATGAGTGAGTATCTGCATCCCATCCAGCACACACCCCAAACAGATTTGTACCAGTAATTCTGGGATTGGCTCCAGACCAGCGTGACCCTGACCAGGACAAGTGGTTGACTATGGATGGATCGATGAATGGATGGGTATGTCTCGGATCAAAGGAATTCCACACCCTGAGTTGGCTGGTTCAACAGCCAGAAATAAAAAAAGATTTTAGGTACTAAGTACCTGCATTTTAATTTGTGCATAAACAATTTACTGGTGCAGTAATAAGGGGGATTTTTTACTCCAATATTGCAGTCACCGAAAAGAACTTCCTCTACTCATTTTCCATATGAAGTATTGTAACGGCACTGAGGGGAGTTGTACCAGCGTCGTGTAAATAGTTGATATTAGTGCTCGTGTGTACATAGTTGTGTGTGTCTTGTATTGATTGGTTGTCGTTTTATTTCTGTTTAGTGTTCGAGAGTGGAATTCTCGGGAGTGCTGGACGTAACCCCTTAACCACGGGGCGCAGCAGGAGGGCTGGGGGTGACCCAGGGGGATTCTCCAGTGTTTTGTACCACTTGCACTGTCTGAAGCGTCTTTGTTAAGACCGCTAGCAAAAGACATGTGCGTGCCTAAAAAGAGCATGTTCCGTTTACCTTGACTTCCGAACCAGTTTCTAGTAGTTCCGTGGGTGGAATCTACAGTATGTTTTTATTTTTTGTAAACTGTACATAGATTGGTTTATTGCTTTTCGTATATAGAGTTTGTGGGAAGACCGTTATCGTCAGTTGACCTCTCGAGTCATCCTTTTGTCAGCAGATCTATCACCCATCAATAGTAACCTGTAAACACCTAATTAACTTTAACTAAGTGGTCCTCAGCTCCCTTATGACACTGCTACTGGTTCATAAATGAACTTCAGTGACAGACATGTTGAAGTGCGTACAGGTACTCAGTTCTGTCCAGTGCACTTCTTCTCTCCCAGGGGATGCAGAAAAGTGTGTATTCCATCACAAGCTTCAAGGTGTCAAAATGACTGACAGTCACAAGACCGAGAGTAATCCCCGTGTTCACACTCCTGGCATGTAGGACACGAATAGTGGAATATCCTGTCATTTTCCGAATGCACAGTCTTAATTTTCCTCTCACATTAAAGGGAAATGTCCCTTAAATTCACCTCCAAACAGGAGTGCCGCTTAAATCACGTTCGGGCCTTTGCTCTAAATCTACGATCTGACATCTTCGCAGATAAAAAAGACGGTGTAAATGCCCAAGGAACAGTTGAAAGGCATAAATCAGTGGTCAGTGAAACAATAAAGAAAAATCCCACATCCTTTTATATTGGGATGAAAAAGACGAAAGAGCACGGCTGGTGCAGTTGGATCCTCTGCAATCTGAGACACGGAGAGGCATCATTACAATACGGTTCGAACACGTTCTGGTGGAGAGAGGACTGCCAACTCGAGTTTTCTTCAAGAGCACATTCATTTAAAAATGCAGAAGAAGAATAATAGACCTCTTGTGCAAGGTTAGGTTACGAAATCTCAGACAAAACAGTTGATGGCGTGTAAGCCAAAATCAGACGGATATATTTCCATGTCTGTTCAATCCACCAGCAGAGCACTGCTGTTCTGATGCGTAGGAGGCCGGGTGTGTGTGTGTGCATGTCTGTGTGTGTGTGTTGATCCATTCATGGTTCACAGATTACAGTGGGAGTGTTTATGTCAGGTCAAGCCAATATTCATTTCGGTTTCCAGTGTTTATTGTACGCATCACCTCAGGCGACTCAAAGCATGACCCAGTGTTACTGTGCCATGACCGGAGAGGGAAGGACAGTAGACCTCTCTGTGCTCTTCACACACATCGATACACTCAAACTCACACACCTATCACTTCCATTCATGTAAATTCATGTGTCACGGCTGTCAAAGAACATTTTTTTTTTGCTCCAGGAAATATTAAACCTTCGCAAATAAGAGAGCGCCTTCATTCAATACTGGGGAACCTGACAGTTTATCTATAATAAGACAGTGGCACAGAAGCACAGCAAGTAGCGCTGCTGTCTCAGCTGAGATGATGCAGGTTCGATCCCCACTCAGCCTGCGTGGGTTTCGTCCCGGTGCTCCAGTTCTCTCCCACAGTCCAAACACATGCTGTTCAGGTGTGGGTTGATAACACTACATAGAGTTCATTGGAAGTCACTTTGGAGAAAAGCATCTGCTAAATTAAATATAATAATAAATGGGTTAAATTGCTGAGTTTCAATATCCATTCAAAACTAGTTCTCAAAAAATTTTCCACATAACTTGCTTATAAGATAGAGTACATTCATCTAGTCTACATAATTCTATACACGTAAACACATTTTTTGAATGCTATGAAAGGATTACATGATAAGAACATTGGTTATGAGTAATACAGAATCTCCACAACAAATATGAGCCTGTTAAAATAAATAAATAAATGTTTCCTGGGAAATGCCTCTAACCTGGTCGAAGGGAAAAACAGGAATAGGCGCCAAATGACTGAATGATTAAATGCAACGTGAAATCTGTCTGTGGTTCCCTGCTTTTCTCCAACTCTAAGAAAAGATCTGTCTAGGCAAAGAATTCCATTCTGCAGAAGATATACAGTGAGCTGTCGTCAAGTAGCATGTTACCAAGAGCTATCATACATACTATTCACTCAATGACTTCCACCGTTTCTGGAAAGAAATCGTTTCCCTTGCCTTCCTCTAAATCTGAGACAAAGACTTTCAGAGAGTTTAAAGGTAATTGTTCTTTTACCTTTCCTGCTCCCAGCTGAGGGACAATTCACAAAGAGAAGAGAAATCCAAACTCCTCGTTCTACTCCCAAGTGGTTTTTCTTTTCCCGACTTCTTCTTTCTGGAAGACAGATAAAAGTAAAAGGCTTGTTCTGTTTCATCAGCAGCCTAGAGCACTGAGACTCAACAGTTCTATGATTCCCACAGTCTTCTGTCTTCATTGAGCTGTTTTGCCTTGGTGACAAGTTGGGCTTTATCATGTTCCGGGTAGAACACCCTGGAGAGGCAAGGACACAGACAGAGTAGAGAGCTGATTCCAGGTGTCCGGTCGAACAGGGCCAGATGTCAGCCCATGTGACTCACTTGATAATTTACAAGACTTCACTTTCCAGGGTGAATCATAGCTGAACATGAGCAAGTGCAGTGAGTGATACCAGGGTGCAGTGCGTGGGAGTATTTGTATTGGAGCTAAATCCCAGAAGGGATATAAGTTATTATTATTGCTAGTATTATAATTATTATTCCCAGTAAGCGTACCAGGTAAGTGTATAATGTAAAATGTCTACAGTCTAAAAATAAATAACAGGGATGATCAAACTTTGTGAGTAAATCCTTTGCATGTTTTTATAGGGGCACCTGATAGTATAATGGATTGAGCTGCTGCCTTTGGCTTTGAAAATTACAGGTTCAAATCCCCCTTGTTGGTGTAGTACCCTTGACCAAGGCACCCACCCTATTGGTCCAGTAGAAAGGGGTTACTCAACTGTGCAACTTGGTATATAGTAAATTGTATGTAGCTTAACAGTGCATGTCACTTGGGACAAAAACATCAACTAAGTGTTTAAAAATGTAAATATAGATCTGCTAAACAAGTAGCTAACACCAGAGATTCAGGACCTTTGCCCATGATACCAAACTGGATTGCAGGGGCTCTCTGTGTTGATTCCATTGTGTTGTCATACAATCTATTCTCAAAATGCCCACCATATCTGTTAGTTTTGAAAACTGAACCCATCTCTTCCTTGATGGTTCCATTGTCTGAGCTTATAGCTCTTCAGGAACTGTAATATCTAGGGGATCACAGACCTCCTTGAGCTAAACTGCCAGGTGCTGGTCCTTCTTGGCCAGGGGCCACCATATCTCACATCTCACTGATAGTGGGCCACAGAAGGTTGGCTTGCCAGAGTGCCGGGAGTTATACGTGGCACAGGGCCAGTGCAATATTTTTTAAATGTTTATTGCTCGCTATAATTTCTTTGAAAGCTCTGACCCTGCCTAAGCGTAGAGGAATCGTGCCCATGGCGTGTCTGGGAATGTTTGTTTGCGCAGCTATTTGAGTAGAACTGAAACCCTGTAGATTCTTCGCTTCATTCTGGAGAAGTCCCAGTGCCCCGCACAGCAGAGACACCTTCCTGCACACAATCTGTGCATAATTAAGTAGACAGTGTCAGTTAACATTACTTACTAACTTTTACCTCCATCTGGGTCATATTAAAACTAATTAAATTTATTAGCTAACTGAAAAAAATCTTAAGTAATTGCCAACATTCCCAGTTGAAATCATTACCTTAATGCTTCGCTTTCCAGCTACTTACACTATGTCTTCCAATTAATTACCAATTAACCTCTATCACCCAAATAATTACTGACATAAATTAATTTAATCACTGAATTATAGTAAGAATTGATGTGTGTAAAGCAATGAACCTAAGAGTCTAGTAACTTAAAAACTGTTATACTCTGAATTGAAGTTCTGAGGGTCAGACATCAGTTCGGGGTAGACCCCATATTCCCCTTCAGTAACCCTCTGAGACATTTACCCAGAAACCATGAAGCTGTTGCTACGCTTTAAATGCCCATCATTCACATTGGCACTTACACAAGACACGATTTTACGTTCCCAAGCAACAGAAAGTGTGATATTGCCGCACATCCACCTCACTGCATAGCTTTGATTTCATGATTATAGTCCATCTACCTCTATCAAAGCCAGTGCTGCCAGTCTTCTAGCTTTAGATCACAGCTTCCAGCATGAAAGGATCTCCTGGGAGGATTTTCTGTTTAACAAGGTATCCCATAACTTGAACAATTATGTGATAGGAAGAGACAAATATAAATTTTAAGTGAGAAAAACAGGTTTTTCAGTATTTTTAACTTTTCACCTCTCGTGATGATGATAGTCGTCATCATTGTTATCATCAATGATGGCAATGACAGCTTTCAATGAAAATTAAACTTGGGCATAAGTTTAAGAACCTTAGAGAAGGAGAATGAATTCTCATGTCAGATAGAGTGCTGTCTGAAAGTATGGAAAGTATGTGAACCACATAGGAATAGCTTATGTTCCTGTATAAAATCTTAAAATGAACTTATCTAATGAATAAATGATCACGATTTACATACCTGATTCTACCGTCCTACTTGGTTTAACCAGTGCAACTTGGGGTTTGCTCATTTTTGCACCTGCATTTTTTCAGTGTTTCTACTACACACATGATTTCCACTAAGGCAACATATGAAATTGGTCATTACGCACCTATTCTGTCAGATGAGATAGGCTGATTCTCATCACTAGGGGTGCACATACCTTCAAGCAGCACTGTACAATATGACTGACACATAGTGTTGAGGAACACAAGTCAGACGACTCACGTCACACGCAGTTCATCAAGGAAAAGGCCTGTTGGTTCCACTTATACTAGGCAGCTTATAAGGATGAACTGGGAAGCCAGGGCAATTGTGAGAAGTCTGAAACGTAGCCAGGGCACAGAGGTAACTCTCACTGCCCTTGGCTCAAAGAACCCTGCCCGCATAGATTTCTCATGAACCAGGCAGCCTCAGCATTGAGGACACAATGTGTCAGAAATGCAGCTAATAGTCACATATCCTGACAGGCACTTATCGCCTTCCCAGCAGCACACAATCCGCTGCGCCTAATTGCAGTAATTTACAGACTAATTGCTTCTAACAACTTCCTTTTATAGAGGGAAAATATTGGAGGAGTCCAGGCACCCCTGCTGTACGTTGCCTTCTCTGCCTCCCCAATTCAGTCATGATTTTCTGTGTTTATTTTTGGGCCCAGTTCAAAGAGTCTTTGTGTAAGTGGTAAAATGAGGGTGGGGTGGGGGGAAAGCACTCTGCTGTCCATGGGGGAATTTTCCCACCATCTGCCTGACCCCCTCCTACTACGACTACACAGACACAAATACAGGCAAACACTGGGGCTTTGGTGGTTATTTGTGCCTTCATGTGCAGCAAGAGGGGTGTGGAAGCTCCAGGATGCAAGAAGAGAAGCACCTCTCCACAGTCCCTTAACCAATCTTTCACACTTCATGGCTGACATGGTAACTGCTGGATGAGGGAACATGCTTTCATCACTCCTTCCATCAAGGTCCTGATACCTCTTCCAGGTCACAGCTCAGGGATGTAACTGGAAGCAGCCCCAGAGGTCAGCTAACTGCACCACCACACCCTGTCAAACAATGTTGATTAAATCCTTTTATTTCAGTTGCAAGTGCCAAGTAACACCTACGTTATCATGCAATATAAAACTTGAGTAAATAAAGACACTGAAATGACCTACTCATTCACAAATGCATGTTTTCCATTCTAGATACGCGCAGGTTCCTCTAAGGAGTTTGGGATGATGGAAAAGCTCCCTGAGTAAGTAATTACAACAGCGTTTACATTTGTTAGTTAGGTGTCCAAATCATATATGTGCTGGAAAAGCTTCTGTGCACTCTTTAAGCATAGGTTGCTGATGAAACAGATCATGTTTGTTCTCTGTAGACTGGAATGGACATCTGCCATAACTGGCCACACTGACACCAGTAACACACACTGTCTGAACCGCTTATCCCATACAGGGTCATGGGGAGCCGGAGCCTAACCTGGCAATACAGGGCATAAGGCTGGAGGGGGAGGGGACACACCCAGGATGGGACACCAGTCCACCACAAGGCATCCCAAGCGGGGCTCGAACCCAGACCCACCGGGGAGTAGGATCCAGTTCAACCGACTGCACCACCAGGCCCCCTACACCAATAACATATGAAACAATTAGGTTAAAAGATTATGCTCGCAGATACTATGGCCATGCGGATTACGAATAACTGCATTCACTGGCAGAGCTGCATGCAGCTGCAGAATCTCAGAGTTGCAATGAGAAAAAAAGATTACTTGAGACTGAACATATGTCGAATATGAATTAATACAAGGTCTGGTCCTCATAGAAAAAAGTAGCAAAATTCATATTTAGCTAATGTGAATAATTTAGCTTTGAATGTATTCTTTTGCAAACAAGTTATCCTTGTCATCAAAAACCTCATCCTGTGTAAATTAATCATTTCTTCTTTATACAGAGAGTACAAATGCTTTCTACAACAGAATGTATCTAGGAATTTCTAGGAGGATGGGGGGCAAGCAAGCATAATAAGTCCCCTTAATATCAATGAGGTTTATATGACTTCATTTAGTACTACGGATAGTGTTTCCCCCAAATACCTGACAAGTTGTTATTTCACTGCCACAAAGCTGTTAAACTCTCTTAAGCTTTACTCAGGTTTTAACATCTGACTTTTGGAAAGAGCACAACCCATCACCGGATGTCCTCCAACTAATTCTGAAAGTGGCAACGGTGTGAAACTTGAGTTCATTTGTTATGTTTCACTGAACGGTAAACTGTGAACTTAAAGCTAAGTATGAAATGGTACAGAATAAAACACACTGTACCTGGAAATATTTCCAAGCCAAGAAACTCAGTGGTTAAGGTGGCAGCGATAGGTGTGTGCCAGTAGTTGGGCCAGTAGACTGGATCAGTGGACAAACATTCAGCAAAACGCTTTGTGGAGCAACAGTCTGGGAAGAAAGTATTCGGACAGTGCTGTTAAAATGCGGATGTGTGAGTAATGTGTAGTACTGTAATCTAGCAAGGGGCAGTTGACTGGGCAGCTGTCAGGGCGTTATATACGTTTGGTTTGTATCCTTAAAAAATAACACTGACGTATAGTAAATACGTCAAATGAAAGATGGTGAATGAAGAAATGGAAAGGAGGAGAGCATCTGGTTATCCGATGAATGATGACTCAACGTAGAGCTGCTATGACACATGGTACAGTATCAGTCAAACTCGGGAAAACTTGGAGACAGACTCGTACAAGGTAAGAAAGTCTGCTTCCTCTCCAATTTCCCACTCAGTCTCTTCAAATTTCCAATTTCCCAGTCAGTCTCCCTTTCACAGCTCTTTCCAATGAAATATAAAAGCTGCCGAGGACGCTCACGATACCCTTTGCAATTTCACACCTTGAGCGTGAACAGGTTTTGAACAAGATGGAGTGCCTTTCCGGGCTGTCAGCTGAGCTGCAAACCCCTCAGATCACCATGTGCCTTGTAGGCGCGAAACCAGACATGATTGAAAAACCTGTCCGCTGTCTATGTGCTCGTACTCATACTGGAAATGACACAAGTGGACACAGCAGTGGCTCTACACAAATCGTGGGTGTGGGAGACAGTGCTCAGTGAGTACTCACCACTAGAATTTGTTATGGCCAAAAGTGAGGCCTGGTGTTACACTGGCTGAGTCATTTAATTTATTTTCTATTGTTTATAAATTTCTGAATTAATTATTATTGATGTTCAAAGTATCTTACATGTTTATGTAATTGGGGATTTTTCTTTTGAGAGCAAAATTCAACAGAAGCACCCTGCTATGAATGAACAACTTTATCCTGAATATCTCCTTAGCTGCTATGATATATGCTGCCCCAGTAGGTACAAAACTGCCTTGGTTCTTTTGTGATCCATATTGTCCATCTGTAGTGTTGCAAACAGAATCAGCATCCTTCTCTTTGCAGCAGCCTCCCCCAGCCATGACCCCCGAATATTTCAATTTGTTGCATATCTGACCAAACGCTCCCTGAAATCTACCACTCTGCAGTTACACTTGTGTTAGGGTGTGACACAAACAGTCGACTCAGCGAAACTCCTGGTGCTTATAGAGGAGCTGAAAGTGATCTGGCGGCTGACGGGTGAGAGCGGAGCAGACATGCCTTACCCCACCCCCTACAGGGTTTAGGTCTGCGATGTGGGGAGGTGCAATGGCAGTTAAAACTCAAACTGCTCTTTCTTCTTGGATGCTACAGAAGCCTTGGCACCTCTGTGGGACATATTCCAGCAGTGTGACAGACTGGTGTGGAGACTGCTGTGGATGCCAACCTGGGAAATCTGCAGCGGTACAAAATTAATGGCACCGGTCACCAACCCAACCAGTGCAGAAGACCTCACTTGGGGCATGTGAATGCAGCTCCTGTGTGGGAGTGTGTGTGAGCAGCATTGCCCATATTCCCCAGAGAAGCTCCTGACATTGTGTGGGAGGAGCTGTGGGGTGCAGTTTAGCTACGGCAGCTCCAGCTGAGAGCGACCTAACAGCGCGGAATACCCTGGGGAGTACCTGGGCCCCTTGCCAGCTGTGGAAACTAGGCTTCTCTAAAACCTGGCTGTGTTAAATCTGTAGTGTAGTGGTTAGTGCTACTGCCTTTAGTGCCAAAGGTTGCAGGTTTGATCCCCATTGCTAGCTGTAGTACCCTTGAGCAAAGTACTTATTCTAAGCTCATTGGGGAACATTACCTAGCTGTACAAAGAGGTAAATAAGTGTAAGTGATGTTAGAGAAAAGCATCAGCTGAATAAATTAATGTAAATGTAACCCCTCCTTCACCGTGGAACACAAAGTGCAATTCCTCCTTGCTGGCAATTGGTTTTCCCAGAGATTTATAATTAACTTTGAATTTACAAGTGAACTGCACACTTTCCCTTAGAAATATTCCAATGCTAGTAAGTGTTGATTAGGAGCAATTTTTAGGATGTCATAAATCAGCTTTTCAATGCTTTTGTATTCAGTGAGGTGGGAATTTAAGCAAATGTTTTCATTGAAAAATGGTAATTTTTGCAGAAAAACTGTAATGGCTACAGATTAAAACTTCTGTTTTGGGCACTTTGACCAAACTTCAATTTTTCTACCAAAGATGGTTGCCCTTTAGGCAGTGAAGCGTTGCCATCCTGATACAATGGTAGAAAAAGGTTGCATGGCCCTAAAAGCCCTGCCCTTCAAGACCATTTAACCAAAAAATATTTAATCCAGTCTGCGCAGGGCTGATGATCTCCATTATCGACTGCAAAGTGCAGGAGCAAACTCCAGAGCTTGGAGCCTCCAAAAATTGACATTTCAGGAAAAAAAACACATCGCCTTGAATCATTCTGTCATTTTTTTACCTGAGACAATGTGGACCATGTGCTGAGATTTTCCTGGAATACAACAGTAAAAATGGAGTTATCTCTAGGAATATAACCTATAAGCACTCCTGGCACAAGCTGCTTGTGGGTAATGAACAGAAAATGGTGAGCAGCTTCAGAATGAGAAGCTAAAGCTAAGCTAAGGCTAAGCTAAAGACAAAATCTCTTGGCAGAATTAAAGCTCCTTGGGGGCAAACACTGTTTAACCAAAATGTTTCTGTTGTGTGTTTCAGTTTCCTTTTTTTTTCATTGCCATTCACATCATGCTGCAAAGAAAGTGACGTTAGCCTGCTCCCTGTTCACATACATCCAATTTACGCTGCAGCTTTCTGCACAGACATTTTGGCCATTTGTCGTTCATAAAAACCGGCGAGTCCTCTGATATTTCCTGGAAAACACTGAGTAAAAAAATAAATTCCAAAGCTTGCAAATATAACGAATTAAGAAAGACTTAGGATTGTGGGAAATTTTTGGGTTTAAAAAAAAAAGTGCTGGAAGCCATTCTTATTTTTATCAACATTATACCACCTGCTGGTGGAAACTTGTTGGTACAGAATTTGCTGAGGTGAAAATGGATTCTTGTTAACATGCTGTACCTGCAACCAGTCTTGAGTTTGTCTTGCTGTAGAATTCCCTATCATTTACGTTTACATTTAGTCATTTAGCTGATGCTTTTCTCCAAAACGACTCACAACTTTAAGGTACTTACAATTTTTTTACCCATTTATACAGCTGGGTATTTTTTTTTTACTGGAGTAATTTGGAGTAAGTACCTTGCTCAAGGGTACTACAGCTGGAGACATCAGTGTATTAGTTACCATTTGTATCAGCAGAGAAATACAGAATACCGCTGCCATTAATTTACCCTTGTCACAAACATCAGCTTACATATTTAGCATATTTATATCAGACTGTAAGAGGGGGGGTGCAGCGGTGCAGTGGCGCAGACCAGCTCCTGCTCTCCAGTGGGTCTGGGGTTCGAGTCCCGCTTGGGGTGCCTTGCGACAGACTGGCGTCCCGTCCTGGGTGTGTCCTCTCCCCCTCCAGCCTTATGCCCTGAGTTGCCGGGTTAGGCTCTGGTTCCCCGCGACCCCTGTATGGGACAAGCGGTTCAGAAAGTGTGTGTGTGTATATGGTACTGGAATGGTGCTGAAGGGAGTTATAATAGTGTCGTGTAAATAGTTGATATTAGTGTCCATCTATGTACATTGCTGTGTGTGTGTGTTGTTCTGACTGGTTATTGTTCCATTTATGCTCAGTGTTTAAGAAGGGAATTCTGGGGGAGTTCCAGGGGGGAAGCCCCTTAACCATGGGGCGCAGTCGAGGGGCTGGGAGTGAACCAGGGGGATTCTCCATTGTTCCGTACTATTTGTACTGTCTGAGGCATCTTTGTTAAGACTGCTGCCAAACAACATGTATGTGGTCAATAAAGAACATGTTCCTTTTACCCTGACTCCTGAGCCGGTTTCTAGTAGCTCCATGGGGGGATGGAGCAGAGTTTGAGCGAACAAACACAGAGAACACACTGCAGAAGAGAATGTTCTCTAGAGTTGGACGACATTCACCGGAGGACCACAGAACTGCTGACCGCCCTGAAGCAGCTGTAGGGACCACGGCCATTGTGCCAGCAAGAGGCTTTCCTCACGACGGCGTGTGAAGAAAGAAGTATTCCCCAACCACCGCCTAGGATGCCAGCCTCGGGGGGAGCACCGCAGCGAACGGTGCTCTGCCTGCCGCGGCATTTGGGAGCGGAGCCGTGGGAAACTTTTGAGGCACAGCTCCGCGTAGCAGCGTGGCATAACGGTTGGGATGCGGCAGCAGCACAACTGGGGCTAGCCTTGGAGAGGAAAGCTCTGACCATCCTGCTGGATGTGAGAGTGGACCAACATCATGAGCTTCCTGCGCTCACGGCTGCCCCGAGACGCTGTTTCGGCCAACAAGAAACAGCGGACTGTTACCGCAGGCAGCCCACAGTCAGGCAATGCAGCAAAGGGGAAGCCCTTGGAGCGTTGGCTGCAGATATCCAGCTCCTGGCGTAGTGGGCATACCCGCAATACCCCACAGCCATCCAAGAAGACTTGGCGCTACAGGCATTCCTCCTGGCGCTTGCCCCGGAATGCCTGCAGGAACACGTCAGGCTTGCCGCCCCAGCTAACCTGGACGCGGCGCAGCGCGTGGCAGAATGTGCGGAAGCCACCGAGGGAGGACATCACTGATGACGAGACTGAGGGAGAAGTTGTGTGCCAAGTCAAGGCACCGCCTCCACACCAATGGCTGCCTGCTGACATTGTCGGAAGTGAGGTCACCAGGTGCGTCACTGCAGGGAGCCCGCCTCCGCCTTGTCTCAGGGAAATGGCAGAGGAGTGACGCCATGAGGGGAGTTTTGCCCTGTGACTCCGCCCCCTCTCGGGGCATACCCTCCTTCCCAGTGGGACGTCTAGGGAAACTCTTCTGCCACCGGCTGCCCTGCCTAATAGAGGGCGTGCCCTGCGAAGCCCTCCTGGACACCGGGTCTACGATCTCGATCATCCGCACTGGGGTTGCTGCCTGGAACGGCACACCGTCCCCCCAAGGGATGGACCAAGGTGCCAGCGAGTCAGTGCATGGTCACAGGAGAGACCATGGTGATGTGGGGGAGAAGACGTTTGCGTGTGGCTGTAGGCAGCCAGCTAATAGAGCACGAGTTGTGGCTCGCAGAGATCCACGATCCGTGCATTGTAGGAATGGACCTCTTAGCCAAGTCGGGGGTGGTTCTGGACCTGGGCAGACAGTTGCTCTAGCTTGCAGATGAGACCATCGCCCTCACTCACACCTGGCGGCAGTGGAAGATCCACAAGGCACGGGCCCTCTTCCCTGGTTCGCAAGTGGAGGAGACCAGGACTGTGCACGAAACGGTGGTGGAGGGAGAGCCCCAGGCACACAGAGGGGGCGCCGCCGGTGCGGGGCATATCCCATGGCCCTCAGCAGCAACTCACGAAGCAGTGTGGGCGCTGTGGCAGCGCAGCGGGGCGAAGTTAGGAGAGGATCAGCGAGAGCAGTTCAGGGAGCTCCTGCACGCTTTTGTGGACATCTTCACAGCCAGGGATGAAGACTGCACCAGGACGGACCTAGTGCAGCACTGCATCGAGACAGGTGGCGTGGCCCCCATCTGCAGGTTGCCACATCACCTGGCGCTGGTGAAGAGGCAGATTGTGGAGGAAAAGGTGAGGGAGATGGCAGAAGCGGGCATCATCGAGCCCTCCAGTAGCCCCTGGTCAGCACCGGCGGTCCTGGTGCAGTAGAACGATGGCAGCTGGCGGTTCTGAATTGATTATTGTTGCTTAAATGCGATGACCAAGCAGGACTCCTACCCCCTGCCACGCATTGACGATGCGTTGGACTGCATCGCGGGGTCACAGTGGTTCAGCTCTCTGGACCTGCGAAGTGGCTACTGGCAGGTCGCTTTGGCGCCAGAGTCCCACGAGAAGATGGTGTTCACCCTGGGGTGGGGCCTCTGGCACTTCACATGCATGCCTTTTGGCCTCTGTAACGCGGCCACCACCTTCAAGCAGCTGATGGAGTGGGTCCTGTCGGATGTGGCCAGGAGCCAGTGCATCGTCTACCTTGGCGACCTGCTGCTGCACGCCTCCTCCTTTGAGTCCGCGTTGGTGAATTTAAAGGAGGTGTTCACTGCCGTCCGCGCAGCTAGGCTGAAGCTGCACCCCACGAAGTGTAAACTCCTCCAGAGGCAGGTGAAATTCCTGGGCCACGTTGTGGACGCGGACGGAGTGTCCACGGATCCCGACAAGGTGCGGCAGGTGCAAGACTGGCCCACCCCAGAGGACGTGTCAGAATTGCAAAGCTTCCTGGGGCTGGCGTTGTACTATCGCTGCTTTGTACGCGGCTTCGCCAACATTGCAGGTTCACTGCCCCACCTCACCGCTGAGGGCACCCCGTTCGAGTGGACCTCAGAGTTTGCAGCTGCTTTTCATCGCCTGAGGGAGGCTCTGGTGTCTACCCCCGTCCTGGCTCTCCCGATCCCGGGGAAGGCTTTCATCATGGACACAGACACCAGTGATCAGGGCATTGGAGCCATGTTGTCGCAGGCAGGAGATGGGAGTGAAAGAGTGGTTGCATTCTACAGCTGCTAGCTGAGTCGCCCGGAGAAGAACCACTGCGTCACACAGCAAGAGCTCCTGGCCGTAGTGGCAGGGATTAAACATTTCCGTCCCTACCTCTACGGGACCAGGTTTCTGCTGCGGACCGACCGCTCCTCACTCACGTGGCTCCTAAATTTCAAGGAGCCGGAGGAGCAGATAGCACGGTGGCTGGAACTGCTGCAGGGGTATGACTTCGCAGCGCAGACTTGTGCAAACACTGCAATCAGCTGGAGGAGCAGCGGGGGACCGCAGACAAGACCTGCACTGCGCTGGCGGCAGACATGGTAAGTGAGGGGGGGTCTGCTGATGACACAGAGCTGTTGTGCCAGGCCCAAGAAGCCGATCCAGAGCTGGCGGTGGTGAGGGGCTTCCTACAGTCGGGGCAATGCCCGCCCTGGACTGCTGTGACACCGCACGGATCCACCATCAAGTCGTACTGCTCACAGTGGAACGGCCTCATTTTGAGAGGGGGGTTGTTGTATCAGTGTTAGGAGGGGCCGGTGTGCAGCCAACTGTGGCAGCTCCTCGTCCCCAGTAACCTCAGGGAAGATGTGTTGCAACGATGGTGCACTGGCCCTGCCAGCGGTTTCACTGGCGGGGTGCTGCCAAAATGTGAAACTGTTCGTGCTCTGCTGCGACATCTGCACGGCGCATAAGGGCCCCAGCGACTGGTTGCACGCTCCCCTACAACGGCTTCAGTCAGGTGCCCAGATGCAGTGTGTGGGAAGGGACGTGCCAGGACCCTTTCCCCGCACTGATCGGGGGAGCCACTATGTACTCGGGGCCATGGACTACTTTACCAAGTGGCTCGAGACGCACACGGTACTGGACCAGAGTGCCGCGACTACGGCAGAGCGGTTGGTGGAGGAGATGTTCCGCCGTTTCAGGGCACGGGAGGAGCTGCACAGTGACCAGGGCAGTAACTTTGAGTCACAGGTTATGAAAGAGGTGTGTGACTGGCTGGGGGTGCGGAAAACATGCACCACACCCCTTCACCCGCAGAGCGACGGTCTAGTGGAGCGTTTCAACTGGATGCTCACTACGCAGCTCTGTGTGCTCACCTCCCGACATCAGCGCGACTGGGACAGACACCTGCCCCTGGTCCTGTGGGCGTGCCGCTCTGCTGTCCAGTAGTCCACCGGCTGCACCCCCACCCTGCTCATGTTCGGACGTGAGCTGAGAACTCCGGTGGACTTGGATTTAGGCAGCCCGCCGGAGCCTGAGGTGAGGGGTGAACCAGGCCTGGAGTATCTTCGGAGTCCGCACACGCTTTTGCCAGGCACCATCTGATGGAGGCTGGGGGGCGGCAGAAGCGGGCATATGACACGTAGTGTCACGGGTGCCCCCTGGCCCCAGGGGATCGAGTGTGGGTCTACAACCCCTGGAGGAAACGCGGGCTCTGCCCGAAGCTCGCAGACAGCTGCGTCATCCTGGACCGGCTGTCAGACGTCGTTTACAGGGTGCGGATTGGTTCTACATTGTGACAGACTCGCCCTTTACCATCCCAAGGAACCTGCACCAGGACCCCCAGATGCGAGTCCGCCAGGTTCAGTGGGCTCACTGCCTCTGCACAGACCCAGCAGGTTGCCTCCACGCTTTCAGGGACTTTGTGTTGTTGGGGTCGACAGTCGCCGAGATGGACGACTGCTGAAAGGGGGGGGGGGACAATGTAATTGCGCTAAGGGGAGTTATAACAGCCATTTGTACTGTCTGAGGTGTCTTCGTTAAGACTGCAGCCAAACGACATGTACGTGTTCAATAAAGAGCACACTCCTTTTACCTTGACTCCTGAGCCGGTTTCTAGTAGCTCATGGGGGGACGCTACAATATTAATCCTCTTCATTTTACACAGTTCAGCCGCACAAGTACAGTTTGCATATGTATAAAATGTTATCTGGTCAAAGTGATGCAAGAAATAGAAAAAAAAACTATAGGAGAATTATCTAAAGCTCAATATTTGTATTGATGGCAGCTAGAAACAGATTTTGAAAGCTTTTTTTCCCTTACGGACAATGTTCATGCCCGAATAAGATCCTCTCCGAGACCGTGTGTTTGCCTTTCGATATAGAATGGTGAGAGTGAACTCTGTGACTACTGGCTTTCCAAAGACATCAACAGAAAGACCTTCAGCAGCACAATGCTGGAAGCGCTCCACGTGTGGTAAACTTGTGGAATTAGAACAACGCAGATTCCAGCAGGTAGCTGCAGTGAGCAGAATGGCAGGAAGGCAGAACAGCCACAACACAGTTAAAGAAAAGTAAACACATGCAAAGAAGGTCAAACAGCTAATGTCCGGGTTCCCTCAGTCCTGGAAAGGGAGGATGTACACTTGCCACGCTGTTTTTCAAAACATGAAAACTCCCTCCGAAACAGCCCGCCGCTGACTTTACTGAACCGTCTGGGCCGCTCGTCCAAGTTCTGAGAGTTTGGATACACTTGCACAACGAAGATCACTGCATATAGTTTGAATTTGCACCATATCAGTTAGCAGTCCTGAGTACTTCACATTTCTTTGGTGGAAGTTTACCAAATCAAGGCTTTTCAGGGTTCTGTCAGCTGCTCATCACAGTACAAGTCAATGAGAAAATTCTCCCCAATCCTTGTGTAAAATGCTTACTGGTCTCCAAAGCACTTGGTTTAAAAACCGTATTAGCTATTGACTGCCTGAGTTATGCTATTCTAATAAGGCTTGCCGAGGCCATCGGGAATGGTTAAGCGACTTCTAATTACATGTGCAATTGCTCAAATATTTATGATATTGGTTATAATGAAACTAAAATAAATTATACAGGGAGGCACGGTGGTGCAGTGGGCTTGGCCTGATCCTGCTCTCTGGTGGGTCTGGGGTTTGAGTCCTGCTTAGGGTGCCTTGCGATGGACTCGTTTTATATAATTATCAGTCCAATCGGGTACATTTAGAGGTTGATTAACAAAATTTAAAAAAATGCAATTATTTACAAAAATTCTAAAGTGAAAATTAGGTTAAAAAGGATATAAGACAAAACAAAACATAGGTAAGATAGGAATGTGGTCTCATAGCTTTAACTATACTAAAGACCCTGGACACTGTAAGTGAACATTCTAACATTAAATAAATCTAAAAAGGTCAGTGAGTTATAGTTCAGCGTTGTTAACTTTTAATGAAAAGCTTGCTGGCTTCAGTCCCATAGGGGTCAGCAGCTGCTGAGCGAAGCACCTTGAGACTACAAAGGTTTGAAAAATAGAGTGTCAACTTGTACAAAAGGATTTCAAAGTAAGCAATGGACAATGGTGCTTGTTAAGTAAAAATATATTAAAAATGTTAGGAGGCTTTGCAGGGGGACCATGACAGCACCATGAGTTCTTTGGGTGCCTGGCAGCACCTGGACTGTCCAATTAGACGTAGGATTGGTCCCAGCTCAGTCTGTGTGGAGTTTGGATCTTCTCCCTATGTACTTGTGTGTCTCCTCTAGGTGCCCTAGTTTCTTCCCACAGTTCAAAGATGTGTGTTACATCTTTGTCCAGGATGTACAATTATTATCTTAATGACCTATGCTTCTGGGGTAAGCTCTAGACCTCGATAACCTTGACCTAGCATAAAGAGTTTTGGATAATGAGCACAGGGAGTGGTTTTGCAGCATGTAGTGTAAGTGCTTTTTCAAGTAGGAATGAAAAAGAGTAAATTGATATGTTTTCTGAAGTTTGTCATCTAAATTTCAAAAGCTCTATTGAAATGTATCTCTGCCCTCTGATATCTCCATGATCTATACTTGTTATTTACCTCTTCTTGCCTTAATGAACATTTACAATGAGTTAGCCAATGGTATGCTTCTGGCAGAGAAGGGTGCACACACACACACATTGACTGAAACTGCTTCTCCCAAGTTGGGTCGCAGCGAGCTGGAGCCTAACCTGGCAACACAAGGTGGAGGGGGCACACCCAGGACGGGATGCCACTCCATTGCAAGGGACCTCAAGTGGGACTCAAAGCCCAGATCCACCAGAGAGCAGGACCTGGCCAAACCCGCTGCACCACTGTGCCCCCCAGGGAAAACTAGAACCCCTTAAACAATCCACTGATTAAAGAGCCTGCAGTAGGAAAACATCAATATTTAAGGGCTTCTTTAAGATGCTCTTCAGTGTTCACAGTAAGATTAAGATCAAAAGTAATATTTTGCTTACAGGACTGGCAGAATTGTTCTTAAATGACACCTTCAATTGTTTCATCTCAATTTTCTGTTTTAATTATTTCATATCTGATACACTGAATCAGAATCAGAATCAGAACGAGCTTTATTGCCAAGTATGTTCGCACATACAAGGAATTTGTCTTGGTGACAGGAACTACCACAGCACAGACAGAATGACAGTGACAAGACAGGTGAAAAGACAGAGTATGTGAGCAAGGGATAAAAAATATTTAAAAATATAAAGTACCGAATATACAAAAAATAGTCACTAGATACAAATGCAAGGGAGTGTGAGTAAGAGAAATGTGATAAATAGTTATAAATATAAATAGCATTATGTATTGCACGGTTTACTCTCTAGGGGAGAGATTTAGGTGTTCATGAGGTAGATGGCCTGAGGAAAGAAACTTTTCTTATGCCTGGCTGTCCTGGTGCACAGTGCTCTGTAGCGCCGGGCAGATGGCAAGGGTTCGAAGAGGAAGTGGCCTGGATGTGAGGGGTCTAGAATGATTTTGCTCGCCCTTTTACTGACTCTGGACGAGTGCAGTTCTTGGAGAGCTGGGGGGGATGTGCCGATGATTCTTCCAGCAGTCCGAACTATCCGCTGCAGTCTTCTGATGTCTGACTTCGTAGCTGAGCCGAACCAGACAGTTATAGAGGTGCAGAGGACGGACTCAATGACTGCAGAGTAGAATTGCAGCAGTAGCTCCTGTGGCACTGCCACACTGGCATCCTATCCTGGACGTACCCTACCTTGCCTGGCAACGTATGCTTCGGGGACAGGTTCTAGGCACCCATGACCCAGTACTGGACAAAGTGGTTATGGATAATTACTCAATGTGTGAATGATTTGTGTATTTAAATATTTTACCTGTTCCTCCTTCCAGAGACCCTAACCTAAACAATGGAACAGTTCTGATTGCTGTATAAAAACTTAAATTGTTTTTTAAAACACTAAAGCCAAGATCTAGACACTGTGCTGTTAAGATGCTATAACTGAAGTATAGTATAAGGTTACATCATTTATGTATATCCTTATTGCTACCTGTCCTGACACTATGATCTACCGTAATGCAGTTTCCCTGAGAATATGTCAGTAGCTAATTTATCTATGCATGTGTCTGAGAACCTATGAACAAAATAGTCTTTTTTTTCTTTTTTTTTTTTTTTTACTACAAACCTCCTGGTAACCCCAGCAAGATGATGGTCAGGCTTGCTAATAAGAAGCACATGCCAGTTAATTGGCCGTGGCGCCATGTTAAATGGGGTAGCTCAGCCGACAGACGAGTGAATGTGCTCGGTCACCTGGGTGAAACACGTGAGCAGGGCTGCCTCTCACAGCCAAAAGGTCACGCAGCTTTGATCCCATCTTGTTGGCAACAGTGCAATGAGCCATGCGTCTTGTGATCACCATTCCTGACGGACACCTGAGGCACTTGACAGGATTGTTTCTCAGGATATAAGCAGTAAGGCAATTCTCATAGATGAACAGATGTGGGCACTGAAAAGCAGCTTTTATTCACGAGGAATAGAAACAAAATCTCACTAAATTCTTACATTTAAAAAATATTACAATTACCTACCCAAAACAAAGTGGAAATAGTTGAGATGCTTTGAATGGCCTGTCATTAGCACCAGATTCTATAGTAAATCTATGGAAAGGCAGTTACTGTATTTGGGGATTGTAAAGATGGTTTTCCCAGTAAGGACTGTCGGTTGTGGCATGTATTCTAAGCAATATGAAGTTGTCAGGGGTGTTCTAAGGTGGTATTGCGGTCTAATCTGAAAGGATGTCTCCCTCCGCCCCCCAATTCTGTCAGAAATATGAAACACACACATCCCTGGGGAGTTTAGAACATTTTCAACATCCACCACAACCTAGGCATAAAACTTCCTTGGGAAGGTTTAACCACATATTTTTCCTATGCTGCCCTCCCAACTCCCACCTGTATAAGTGGTTTCGTTTTGACAGATGTTACTTGCTATTCATTCTCATGTCAAGTTGAGGCAGCTTGTTAATTCTGAATACTATTAAACAATTTAAAAAAAAAGTAAAAATTAAATAAGCTTCTAGAATTAAAAATGCACAAGAGAGCTGCTGCAGGCTGAAATAAATCACATTAGGTTGCTGATTTGCAGCAATCAGCATAATGACCACCCAATGCTCCAGACACTGGAAGTCCCTCATGAGCCTTATGAATTAAGACAAACTTACAAGAAACAGCAAAGACTACATTTCCCACCTTATATATATATATATATATATATATATATTTTTTTTTTTTTTTTTTTTTTTTTACAAAGTTCTTTGTCTATGAAGATTGCCCTGGAAGCAGCTGTGACCACAAGCAGGATTAAGATTACATGAGCTGGCTCCATAGTGGAAATCATTGTAAACCCTTAACAGCTGATCTGTAGGGTTCATAATGCAGATAAAATGAATGGGACTGACTTTACAGGTGATGGCCTTGTGAGATTACAGAAAATACAAATAATGTCATAAGCATTAAGTGTTTCTGAGACATCTGAAGAACATTGCTGTCAATGCCACATTATATTTTATACAGAGGTGTCGTTCATCACACTTTGCAAACTATTACAAATGCAATGTACTCCTGATTCTATTTACATTTTGGGCTATAGGCCTAATATGTATTAAGGCACACTGCATTTTGGGTTTCAATGGGCTGAAGAAGAAAGCACAAAGAGTATTTGTGACAAATGTTAAATGGAACACCGGCAGACAGGAAAATAATGCTCTCAGTCCGAGGATCCCTTTCTCTCAAAGAGCTGCGCCTCAAGCCTACCTTCCCAGCCTGCTTAGCACCCCCCAGGCATTCTCTCTTAGACCGCCAAACACAGTCACTCCATTATTTCTTCACGGAAGGGGCGATAGCTTCAAACGTGAGCGAATTTGCATTTGAGGGTTCGCTCACCTCTGTTACGAAGCCCTGCCTGCCCATCGTCGGGATGCGCTGTTCTGTGCCGCTTTTACCCTTGGCGCAGGTAGACCCCACTTGACCTGCTCACCCCTCTTCAGCAGTACCTTGCGGCTCTTCTCCGTCATCTTCACCAGCGTGCGCTTCCCTGGGTCCCCCTGGACACCCATGCTCTCCAACAACTGTTCCACCTTGACCACTGCCGTCAGAGGCTCTTCTTTTGCTGGTCGCCATCTCTTCATCCCACCGGCTTCTTTCTTCGGGTCGATTTCCCTTTCTTCATCTTCAGTGTTCTACAGCTCCTAAATGCAGCTTCTCATCATCCAGCCCCATCCCACTCTACCACCAATGTGGCATGCAGCGATCTGGGTTCGGATTGGGCGAAGAAGGACGCACAGGCAGCATCTATAACGAACATTTATTGGAACACCAACACACAGAGAAATAATGCTCTCCGTCTGAAGACCCCTTTTCCTCAAGGACCTGCTCCTCAAGCCTGCTTAGCACCCCCCTACCCAGCTTTTCTGTCCCTTCTCACTGCCAGACAATGTCCCCCCATTAGCTGAAGACAAATTTATATTTTCCCCACTCAGACTCAAGGTAATGCAGGTCGTTACTGTATTTTATTTTACAAAAATTAATACTTACTAGAAGTCATAAAGATTCCTTTCATAGAGTATTTAGGGTAAGACAAAATATTTTGTGCTGTGCTACACTCGGGGATCAAGCACAGGGAAAGTTCATGACAAACGTTTCGGAACAGCAGCAGATAGGAAGTAATATTCGTGGTCTGACGACCTCTTTTTCCTCAGTAACCTACACCTCAAGCCAGCCTGTTCTGCAACCCCGATGCTTAGTTTCTGCAAAGTCACCCCATTTCCCCGTAAGTCCCAATGGTTGTACACTTAGATTTTTCCCATAATTCAACTATACAAGAGACACGTTTTCCCGCCCAAACTCACAGTAACGCGGGTCGTTACAATATTTGTACAATATATTAAACGACGATACGAGCCTTTTCGGAAACAAAGCAAAACACCAGCAATCATCACATACGCTGACGACCCGCTCAACCGGCTCCTTCTGTCGCTGCGCCGTTCCCCTTTCGCCGATATGCCGTCTACCACGCATGTGCAATCTGTCCGCGCGTCACCGACGCCATATTGAAGTGCGGCTGCTGATTTTTTGTTTCGCTCGCGGCGCCAGCTTTCCGTTTCCTGTTGGATTCAGGAGGTGACAGAAGATTCAGCAATTATGGAAATCGACACACTTCTGGAAGCTTTCAAAGGTTGTTTGAATTACTCAATTACCTGTTAAGTGTGAAGGACAGTGAAAGTTAGAGTTTAGAGAATGCCTCAATTTAACACTAAGCAGGCTAGCTTGCTTGCTAGCTAGCAGCTAGCTAGGAAGCGAGCCAAGCTAATGTTAACTGTTACTGTTTTTTGTCGGATACATTGATTTAAAAGAGACAACATTCTTTATAATGTTAAAAGTTTTGAAACGTCATGCGTAAAGCGGCAAGGTGTCGTCTCCTGGGTTCCTCGGCAGTGCAGGTGTATGACAGTGTGTAGTTTGTGCCGAAGCCGGTACCGTACGCCTTGCCTGCTGCCTGGATCCGCGGCAGCACAGCGTAGCACCGCGCTGCTAGCACTGCGCTCCAGTACTAGCTGCGCAGCTACAGCGCGCTCGCTCGCACCTCAGACCGCGGCGCTTTTCGTTTGCCTGCTTCTGGTGACGGAACTTTATTATATGGCTGCCGTAGTAGTTAAATATAGATGCGGCCTTGACGAGTAGTAGTCTGCGTCGTCTTGTGGGTGTTATGTGTAGAGAACTTTTGTTGTAGCCCATATCCAGGCAGGCGTCCAGCCAGCGTGAGAAACTACAGCGTCTCTTCGTTTGTTTTCACTCATGCTAATTTCTTGCCTCAGATTTTGAGAAGAAAGGGAAGAAGGATGTGTGTCCCGTGCTGGACCAGTTTCTGTGTCATGTCGCCAAGACCGGAGAGACAGTGTAAGTACACAGTATTTGCGAAGAGTGCCGCCTAGGCCTGTTGGCTACACTGTTAGCCTCATTGCTAGCTACATGGCTATAGCCACAGCCTGAGAGCGCCGGTCTGTCCCCCTAGCGGCGCAGCGGGGAACTGCAGCTACTTTCTGTCCTTGCGTTATACAGGGCTGCTGGAAAGGAAGAAGGAAACCCTTGTGTTTGTTAATCTTTTTCTACGAAATTTGTATTTAATGAGAATCAACCTTTCTCATGTGACATAATAGGTGTGTAATGACCAGTTCCACATGTTGCATAAAGAAGAAGTCTAAAACAGAAAGTGTGCAGATGCAAAGATATGCAAACCACAAGTTGCATTAGATTAAAGCAAGTAGGTAAGTAGAATCAGCTGTGTAAATCATCAGTTATTCATTTTCTACGTTTATTTTATAGAGGAGTGACCGTCCCTATAGGGTTCGCATACTTTGAAACAGTACTAATTATTGGCTACATAACCTTATTTCACAGGAAGAGTACATGATGAAGCATGCAGTTTTGCACACTTCACCAAGAATCTCCACATTGCAGAAAAGAACACCTGTGGCTAGTATCTAATGGCATGAGAAGTTTCAGTTTGCGATAACTATATTTCAGAAGGATCACTTGGAACAGCAGTGCCTTGGTTAGGGAGATCTCATTGTAAACCGGGTTTCTCGCATTTGAATGCCACTCTTGCTGTAGTATCTATGATTAACATAGTTACCCTGAATTGGTACAGTAAGAATACACTGCTGTGTAAAAGAGTAAATCATTGTAAAGTTTTTCATTTAACACTTTAATATGCCTTGGACGAAGGTGTCAGATAAAGATGAATTATGGAGGCTTGAATAGCAGGAGTTTCTCCACAGTTTTTCTTTGTTTAATCTTTATATGTAAATTCCTGTCCACTTTCAATGCGTAGTGATCAGATGATTCCTGGAAAGGGGTACAGGAGGATCTGTACTTTTGCCATGAGTCTGTGATGCATAAAAGGTGATTAAAGAAGGCTTGTTGGTAGCTGGTAGCATAGTGGTTTGAGCTGCTGCCTTCAGACTCAAAGGTTGTAGGTTCAAATCCCACTTCTGGCTGTTGTACCCTTGAGAAAGGTACTTACCTGAAATTGCTCCAATAAAATGGCCAGCTGTATTAATGGGTAGATTAAATTGTAAATAGTTTAGCATTGTAAGGTGCTTTTCAGAAAAGTGTCAGCTAAATGAATAAATGTATGTAGCAGAGACATGGATGTGTCATTTTACATCCAAGTCATCCTCAACAAGTTTTGGAATCTCATCTGTGGTAATTAGATTCCTTTACTGTGGCAAGTGAATGTTAGAGACAGTTTGAGGCATTTGCCTGGAGGAGCTGAGATGGGAAAGAACATTAATTTTATGAAATTGTCCCTAAAGAATGAATGCCCCTGGTGTTAGGTGTCAAGCTAAATCAGTAAAGGTAATGTTTTTTTTCTGTAGCTAAAAAAATTGATCCTTAATTTTAGTATGTTTCATTTTAATGCTGTTGTGTATAGAAAAAAAAAATACATGAGTATGTGATAACATGATATACTCTGCAAATTGTGTGATTTTAGTCAGTGTATCTTTTGTATCCGGTGAACAGTCATTGAGTCGGGGGGTCATGAGTTCAAGTGCACGAAGAAATTTTTTACCGGGTTGTTTGTTGCTTTTGTACCTTGTGTCATTTTGTTGCATTCTAATATGTGCTCCATGTGTTGTGTACGTTCGCTTTGAGCTTGTAGTTGTCAATATGTGTATGTTTCATTCAACAGTGTAAAGAGTCCCTTGGCTGTAGAATGTGCTTATTACTATTTGAGACATTGTCTAAAGACACATTTTCCCTCTGTGAACGTAACTAAAGTTGACTCTGTATGTAAATTAGCTGTAGTATTTGCTGTCAGGGACTTCCATATGAGAATATGGAGTCTCTCTCTTCTTGCTTTTATCAAAAGTGTAGTTGAGTTTGAAAAAAATTTTTTTCCTTTTCCAGAATGTTGTCCTTGGAAATGAAGCAATTTTTAAAGTTCGGAATGGTTTTATGGGGGTAAAAATAATTTGTCACAATTGTAATACCTTGCACAAATTACTTTTTTTTGGCATCTTTAACAAACTGAATTATGTAAATGGTGTATTGCAGATGTTTTAGAGTGATTGCTCGTGATTAAATGGGCATTTCTTCACTGAGGGGTAACACTTTTTTTTTTTTTTTTTTGAGCACTTTATTTTCTTGGAAAGAATGTTCCTTTTTGGCAGTACTGAAACCAGAAGTGTGAGCAACAAATATGCTGGATTAAAAATGTTCTTGAAGTCAAAAGGAAGCAAATTTTAATAAAAATTTTGTAATTTTTATTGAAAATTGAGTTTTTCAAGTGATGAGACTGTAATGTCAGTTTACTGTGGCAACAAAGCTAAGAAATGTGTGTTTTATTTTTCTGGTAGGTAAACTTGATTTCAGCATCAAGTTTGATTATGTTTTCATGCAATTATGGTAAACATGACTTTAAGGAAAACCTTTCTTGTTTTAAAGGTGTTCAAATATTCTGTCTAATTTTATTATGTCTTTCTCTGTGTGGAAGTATTGTAAACTTGTCCTGAGACTAGTAATTCTGTGCAATTTTCTGAACTTTTCCATATTTTTATGCTAATGTGACTCGATCTCGAAAAAGTTACCAGTCAGTCTTATGTCCTCCCTCTGTTTAGTATTTTCCCCTTAGTGTGGTGTATCAGCCTGAGTGATTGTGGGGTGTGCGGAGGGATACTGGACATAGCTTTCATGGTTACATGGAAACAGTGCTTTTATTATCTTAGAGACAGGAAATCCCTGAGGAAGATTTGTAACACACAAAAATAACGTTCAAAATGAAAAGAAACATGAAACGTTTAGTCCTGAATATAATAAAGGGGGAAAAATTGAAAATACATGATCATTTTTGGGTAAGCTTATCAGCTGTCCTGGCTTGTTCTGAGATTTGCCTGGTCCCTTTGCTGTCGTCACTGATAGGTAGTTTTATTGATTTTAATCAAATTGATTTTCTAATAGCTACTCATTATGTCTTGTCGGTGTTGTGTGTCTGTCCCCCTTGTTGATGCTCAGATGTGCTACAGATGATTTGTGGGAAGGCAAAATCTATGACAAGTAATGAAAACCATACATATCGGATCCTGTTTAGTATTAGATTAAAAATTCAATGAATACAAGATTTCTCTCCTGCTTTACCTGCGATAACAAGAAACAAGCACGTGTAGTGGCTCAAATATTGTTTGCACTCTTTGTGTATTTGTTCTTGTTATGAAATGGTGTAGTGTTTCTTGTGGGTATACAGTAAACCAGTGTTACAGTTCATTTATAAAAGAAAATTCTTTGTCATTCAGGGCAAGGGTTCGTGTGTTATTGTTGCAGTATTGTCCCTGACTTACGATGGGGTTACATTCTGATTAAACCCCTCGTAGGTCAAATATCGTAAGTCGAAAATGCATTCAATACACCTGACCTACCGAATCTCATCGCTTCTTATCCTTTAAGATGGTTGAGATCGTCGATTGCAAAAGTCAAAGTTTATGTACGATGGTAATTACGGGCTTGATGCCTTCCTGCTGGGCAATTCTCTTGACTTTCTCCTCAAGAGTAATTGCTTTCTTCCTCTTCTCACCAGTAGCAGGAGACACAGATGGACGTTTCGTAGACATGATGGATGCACAAAACACAACGTAGATACGGTGGGGGTATCCAAAAAAAAAAAAACGCTGGCAACACAAACTGTAGAGTATCGGTTGTATACACTAGCGACCGCTTGGCACGTTGGGAGATGCGGATCGCTGCCTCTGTGGTCACGTCCACACCCCAACAAGCAGCACCTGGCTCCGATTATGCGTCTGCCATTAATCAGAACACTCTGCTACAAAAATGCCTCAGCCTCTTCTCAGTTGTGGAGTCTCATTGAGACAACTGTCCCCTGTGCACCGATACTCGCTTCATTCCATGTCCTGTTCCCCTTCGTGCTCGTATCCTGTCCTTCGTTCCCTCGCTCCTGACCATTCGCCTCGCCTCCTGACTTCGACTGTGGATCTTTGCTCTCACCCTCACCGCCGATCAACCGACTCTTTGCCAGTCCCCGACAAGGAGGGCTCGTCTGATCCCTTGGTTTTAAATAAATGATCCTGCACTTGGGTCCAGCCTCCCCCGCATCCTCTGTTTGCTGTGAGAGCTGCCCTTCATCACGAGAGAGTATCGTACCGCATATCGCTTGCCCGGGAAAAAAATTTAAAAGTGGATGTATGGTTTCTACTGAATGCATATCACTATCACACCCTCACAAAGTGGAAAAATTGTAAGTTGACCATTGTGACTTGGGGACTGTTTATGTACTATAGTTTCCTTTAAATTAAGTTGTATTAATAATTCAGGTACACTTAAATATAGTTGAGGTATTCATGTCTCATTTGGAAAAAGTGGCCAGCTCTCAGAACTTGGTAATTTGAGTTTTGAATTGTAGCCACCTGCAGCACACACACACACAAACTTAAGCAGTGTAAAACCAAGAATGACTTTTTCCTCATCTGCAGTGCCAGTAAGAATTAATGATAGAGAGCAAGATACTATTGGAAAGAGCACCGGCATAATAAATTCAAAGTTATCTTCACCTTTGTAATGCACAGCTTTTTCTATGCAGTGTTTATGCATATGTTTTCTATGCATTATCTATGATCACGTAAATTTTCCTAATGTTTTGAGTTCAGTGGGAGTTGTGGTTTGTATAACAGTCCCAGTTTCTGAATTGTGCTACTTCCTCCATCAGAATTCAACATTGACAGTTTAAAATTACTTCCTCTTCCTCCACCAGGATTCAGTGGTCACAGTTTAAAAGCTACTTCCTCTTTAAACTGGAGAAGGTTATGGATGACTTCCGAGCATCCACCCCAGAACAGCGTGGGCCAGCGAATCCGAATGTGGAGTACATTCCCTTCGAAGAGATGAAGGAGAGGATACTTAAGATTGTAGATGGTTACAATGGGTGAGTGACGCACTATATTGTGTGTTTTCCAGGGTTCCACTGTGGAATGAAGCTGTGCAGTTTTCCTTTTCTATGTAAATGGAAAAGCTGAGGTGGTTGGACTTCTTCAACATTTACATCATAAGCAATGTGTTATTTGAAGACAAAAGCATAAGAGGAAGACCTGAGTCAAAACAACACTTGGTGTGACACCTTGATTGCTGACTAAGGCTCTTCAGTGCTCGTATTTGTTGCCTGGTACAGCAGTGCCATCTGTTGGAACAAGATTTAGCTTTTCTATTTAAAAAAAAAAAAAAAAAGTTTAGTGTTTCTACATTCCCCCACCCCCCACACACTTTATTGCCAGAAATATGTTAACGGATGCAGTTACGCTAAGTAAGGTGCTTATTAGGAGTAGAAATACAAAACCACAGAAGCTTAATGGCAAAAGAGATTTAAGTAATATTTCAACATTTTGTACATTAACTGTAAACATATTAGATTGAGTGCTGTCAAACAAGGGGATATATTGGTTATGTCTTGTTTGTTCCAGAATCCCCTTCACTATCCAGCGTTTGTGTGAACTTCTCACTGAGCCCAAGCGGAACTACACAGGAACAGACAAATTCCTCCGAGGGGTTGAGAAGGTCAGCGTTCGCACTGGTCTCTTAGCGGTATACTTGTGACAGTGTAAATACTGTGTGCTTTTCAAACAAGAACAGCTTCTTGGCAGATTGTTTATGAATACAGGAGAATTGTAAATTGCTTTGCAGAACTGTAGCCTCTTCTGTAATTTCAGCAAATCATGAGCATTTCCATGTGTTTGTGATAATATAACTATTTGATTTTGCAGAATGTAATGGTGGTCAGCTGTGTCTACCCTTCTTCTGAGTAAGTGCAACCCTAATGTGTGTTTTCTATACAAAGTCAGTATAGCGGGCCACTTCTGTTCTGTATGTCATGTTTAAAATAATGCACAGTTTTTCCAAGAAAGCTATTGATGGTGACAGTATGACTTAAAACTAAATTTATTAAAAATTAGTCTCAGCTGACACGATGTTTGGCTAATTTCATAGCAATTTATTGTAAATTTTTTTTTATTATTTTTTAAACCTGAAAGGCTTATTTAATTCATTATATTAAATGAGAACATGTGCTCTTTTTTTTTTTTTTAAACATTTTAGTTAAGGAAATAGTTAGAATTCTGCATTATCTTTGCATGTGGCACCTGAATTGATTTTTCGAGCAAAGAGACCGGCTATTTCAACCAGTACAATTGCTTTATAATGGTTTAACCAGAATGAACAGCCATGCAGCAATAATTTTTTTTTTCTTTCTTTTGTGTTTTTTTTTTATTTATTTATTTTTTTTAAAAGAAAAAATGGGTCCAGTAATGTGAGCAGAATGAATGGGGTCATGTTTCCTGGGAATTCGTCCACGTACACAGACAGGTGAGGGGCAAGTACTGTCCTCTCTGTTACTCGTTCAGCACAGAGCCGACACTAAGGCTTCTCCTGACAGCTGTGGCGCTTCCAGCGCACTGAGAAATCTCCCCTTCTGTCCTCATTTCTGAAAGAAATGTGAATGGGCCCGGCACACCCCGGCCGTTGACTCGGCCCAAGCTGTCGCTCGCCAGTTCCCTGGCCACCAATGGCCTTCCTGACAGCACAGAGAACAAGGAGATGCCCACGGAGCAGGGGGAGAAGCCCATGAGGTACAGAGGCTCAGGCTGTGAAGTCAGTACCCTTAATCAGTCCCCATTACCAAAGGGAAGATGCTGTTGCTGTATACATTTGTACAAAAGCTTGTTGCTGTATACATTTACTCCTGTAATTATTAGTGGAAGTGAGAACCAGACAGATGAACACTCTTGACTTCCTGCTGGTTCTCACTGGATGAGTGTGTTCCTACTTTTTTCTTGAGCTGGGAAGATAATGAATGAAATGGATAATTTCTGTGTTTTGCAGTGATTCCTCGATATCAGAAGCAGATGGTGCTCTGGGAAGTACTGTGAAGAACAAGCACCCAGAGGGTGAAGATGCTATGGAGGCCGAACAGCACGAGGCAAAGAGGCTGAAGTTTGATAAAGATGAAGACGAGGAAGAGGAGGAGGAGGAGGAGAATGAAGGCGAGGAGAACGAGGAGGCAGCGGCCAAAGGGTCTCGAAGCCCTGTGCCAGCAGAGAGCTCTTGTGACCGACCGGAATCATCTTCCGACCTCCTTACTGAGGAAGCGAACAGCAAAGCTGCAGACATCCTGGTGTCTGAGGATCAGGGTAAGATTCCTCAGTGTGAGGATTTTTAGGGGAGGAACTTGTCACGTCTATAAGGTGAAGCTGAGACAAAATTGTGTGAAGGCTTTGTTGTGCTTCAGAGGATTTTTATTCAGGTTGTGCCTTGTGTCTTTACAGAGCCATCCAGCACACAGTCGGAGCCCCTTTCAGATGAGAGCATGGAGAAGGCTGACAGGGAGGCGTTGCCAGGCTCCACTCCCACCTCTGAGGATGGAAGCGAAATGGACCAATCAGAACAGCCCAGTCGACCCACAGATGTTACGGAAGCAGATGTCCGGGACGATGGACAGAACAGTGACCTGGTCAGCAGCAGCAGCAGCAGTAGCAGCAGCAGCAGCAGTGAGGAAGGAGAGGCCAGTGAGGAGTCCCTTTCCGCCTCTCCCAGCAGCACAGCAGAGGGCACTGTGGAGACGAGTGAGCCTTGGCGACCAAAGACCTCAGAAACTGTTGATGAACCCATGGAGCAGGACTAGCCCACACCGGCGTCTCTCTCCTGAGAGCTACGCGCTTCTGATTTTTACACTGTATCATACAACAACAATAAGATCTGGTAGTCAGTAGACCTTTCGTTTCCCTGGAGAGGACGGCCCTATATCGGGGCCCCCGAAGAGAGATCCTCGGGGCCCCTTCCGCCTTGTATGATCCGCCTCCCCACAGCCACGCATCACTTTGTGTACAGGTTTTTATTTGGAATTAAAAGTTTTTAAACTGGAAGGTTACCATTTTGGCTTTTTTGGAAGCTGTCGACGTTTCTTTACTCAAAGCTATTCCCCCTCCCCTGTTCAGGCCTTTTTAAGGGCCAGTACTTCAGAACGTCCCATCTTGCGTCCTTTACCAAGGGATCGATTTGGCTCGTGTCCACTTGTAAATCCTGCAGAGCTTCTCTGTTCCCATCAAGTTGCCCTGTTATTTTTATCTCAGTTTAGCAAGATGGTGCCACTGTAGCGCAGAACCCCCAGACCTGTGGGTTCCCGATCGGTCCCAGCGGAGCGTGGAGCCCCCCGGGCCCTTCCCCACCGCCTACGGCCCAGCACTCGCACACATTCCAGGACAGCAGACAGACCTGCGGCCCGGGACCCGCGCTCTCCCAGACTCCGGATGCACGTGCAGCCTGAAGCGTTTGAAGCCCGATGGCCGGCTGAGCTGTGCGTTGGGCGCGCTGTGTAGCAGATGCCCCTGGTGCTCAGAGGATCGTTGTTCCCCAGCTGGACGGGTGTGTGAGAGCTTCTCTTCATGTTGTCTTGCGTTGTCCTAACCCCTCCTCCTTTCCAGTCATACTGCTCACGTATGCGGTCGACTGCATTGAACTTGGTGTAGTACCGTTAGCTCGTAAAGTCACATGCGCAGTCTTTAATTTCAGAACTCATTAAACCACAGTAATTTATATAAAACTTTTGAACTGAATAACCTATTTTTTTTAAACTTACTTTGGCAGCCAGTATAAGTGTCTGAAACCAGCTGGCAACCTTGTTTGTTTTTTTTTTTTATTTTTTTTATTTTTTTAAATTCCCCCTCCTCTGCCTTTAGGGTTAGGGTTTTTTCCTTTAAAGACAGTTCAAATAATTTCCTCAGTTTCTCATAAACACCTAGAACAATTACTGGCTGCCAAACCGACCCCTTTCTGCAACTGTACTTTTGATATTTAGAATTTTTGAATTTCTGTAAAGTAGATTTTGTAGATTGTAATAAGTGCTCACTGCCTTTGTGAAACAGTATATAATTTCTCTGTAAACTGAATGCTTGGGCTTTCAATACGGTATTCATAGAAAGCAATAAATGTTCATGTTTTAAGTGTGAGTTTATTTGTTCATAGCAGAGCTGTCGCTTGAATGTTTTGGCAGCGATAAAATGCTTTTTAATAGGGCCACAGTTTTGTCTGCAGAAGTGCTAAATATTGTTTGTTAGAGGACACTTTCTGTTCATACATCTCAAGAGTCTTTTATAGTAGGTCCACACATTGTCATTTGTCTGCTCGGTTGTTCCTATTTTTCTTTTTTTCTTTTTTATTTTTAATTGCAGCCTACATCAGCTGTTTGCATGCTGTTAGTGTAGGTGTGTAACAGGTAAATTGCAACACTTTACTCCAGTGCGGGTATTGCAATTGTGGTGAAACACTGAATTTGGTCTGGTTACCTTGCTGCCTCCTTGCTACACTGGAAAATGGGGGCAGGATCGGGAAAGGGGTGTTTCTGTGTCAGACTCAACCCCCGCTTTGAGCTGAATCACTGTACATTCATCTTTGTGTACTACCTTGAAGAGCATCTGGGGGTGTTCTGTACCTCCAGCGACACTTGGATATGAATCATCATTGATGTGTGCTGAATGACTGTACTTTGCGTATTATTTCTGTTTTGCCAAGAACAGTCCGTTTTTCTGGGTAATAAAAAACAACCAAAGCAGCTGTAAAACAATTGCTTTCTTTGCCATTGCAGAGCTCTTCAATTTAACAGTATTGATCTTCTTTCTAGACTGATAACCATAGAACAGATACTTAGAATTTTTTTTCACACTGCAAGTGATGGTTGTAAATCACATTGTTTACACAGTGTTAAATATGATGAATACTGCTCATTTTGGGTGCTATACAGTCCAGGCCAAAGAAAAAACCTCTAAAAATATTTAAATGTGGAGCCAAAGCCTTTGCTCAATTTTCAGCCTTCAACTTTGCACAGCAGATCCTTCATGGAGCTACTGGGCTTCCTGCTGCTAAGCAAAGGCTCCTTGTAGCACTGCTGTATCTGACATCCAGTTGAGGGTGCTATTACATACCGTACGGGCACACAAATAGTTCACATCCACTTTATTTCCGAGAGCTGAAAGTCGTCTCGCATCAGGAAACATTGCACCCCCCCCCCCCCTGCATTTTCTAGTAACAGTTTGTTTGTCCAGTTCTGACTGGATACAGTGATGTCTCATAAACCCTTTTCCCGAGCTGGTTAGCAGTGGTTAGAGCTGCTGCCTTTGGATTCTAAGGTTGCGGGTTCAAACCCTACCTCCAGCTATAGTACCCTTGAGAAAGATACTTACCTTAAATTGTGCCTATAAAATGACTCAGCTGTATAAATGGGTAAATAATTGTAAGTCACTTTAGGGGGAAGTATGAGCTAAAAGAAACTAATGTGAATGTAACCATACAAGGAAAATGTAGTGCTGCAAGCTGCTCTTTCTCTGCTGTAATGTGGACCAAAGTGCGTGCGTGTGTGTGTGTGTGTGTGTGTGTGTGTCCAGTGTAAATCAGACAGCTGGCACACCTCTTCTGAAACGCAGCAGCCTCTTTACTTTGTGGTTTGAGAAGCTCTGTGAGCCGGATTTCCATCTCGGAGGATGGAGTTATCCCGCGAGAGATGTAGCGAGTGTGGGTGTCGCAACCATGACCCAGTTCTTGGTCTGATGGTGTCAAAACACCTTGGCTGTCAAGAACAATCCTTGTCCCTCATTGTCTCTGTTCCATGTTGTGTTCACACACTGACTTTTAAACTCTCTGTATTTGTTCCTAGCGTAGTCGCTAACGTGGTGGTTAGAGCTGCCAGTGTGGGATCCGAAGGTTGCGGGTTCAGATCCCACTTCTTAAAATTCATATGTTCCTATAATGGAAATTCCGTCCTATTCTAATCTCATTCCTTCCTTCTGAGGCTGTTATTTTTTAGGATTTAGGCAAGTTAACTGTAGAAAAGCCAAGACAAGTGTTTAGCATGACCTTGTGTATTAGCTGGTGCACAGTGTCAGGAGACTTGAAAGGTTTGATACTCAACAGACCCAGCTAATTGGGTTTCATAGGCTACTTCACTAATTCGGTGCTTTATTTGGTGAATAAACTCGTTTCTCTCACCTTGTGGGTATCAAACCAAAACACCGATGTGTGAATTTAAATCTGCATCATGAGACTTGCGAATATTTCACACTTCTTCAAACTCAGTCCTAAATATAAGGGTCCTCATTTCTGACACATCTTAAAATATGCAACCTATATTCTAGATCATATTCTTCACACATGAAATTATGTTTTGAGGCCACAAGGAAACTGCTGAAAATGCAAGAGCTCAGCAGTGAGACGTGATTTGATCAGCTCAATTAGCATAGAGAAACCCCCCATGCAACCAAACTCACAACATTTAGGTCCGCATTACTGTACTTACTGAGCTGACACATTTCTCCAAAAGCAGCTTGGAATGTTGGGGTTGTGTACTGCAGTACTTCCAATGATTTACCCATTGATAAAGCTGGGTAATTTAGAATGGCTCAGCTCAGGGTAAGTTTGAACCCAAGTCCAGTGATTGTAACTCAACAGCTCTAACCACTGTGCCACCTGCTGTCTTCTATTTCTGTTACATCACAGGCTGCACTGACAGCACCAGTAACACTAAAATTTTGTCCATTTCTCAAAAAAAGGCTTTTTTTTTGTTGTTCTGGCTGTTGCACTATAATATTTTTGGGAGAGTATTTACAGAGGAACATGGAGAGAACATGAGATCACCAGTGAGATGTAACAGTTCAGTAACCTACAGAAATCCCACAACATTGAGGACCATGTTTGTTTAGCTGAAACTATTCTCCAAAGCTACTACAGTAATTTACTCCTTTTAATTCTGCTGGAGAAGTTCTGGGTAAGTACCTCGACCAAGGCTACTACAGCAGGAAGTGGAATTCGAACCTGCAGCGTTGAGCAGCTGTAACCACTAGACTACCAGCTGTCCCTGATAACAGTTAAATCAACAGGAGTCTGGTGTAGGTTGAGTTTCATTAAGTGGAACTGAAAAAAGGCTAGGATGATGAATGAGTGATCAAGTCCCTCGCTTGACTTGGGAAAGAAACGTCTCCGCAGTGGACTGCAGGCTTCGTCGCTGTCCTGGCCTCATTGGGGTATCCGCTTAGTGAGCGCAGACCTCGTCATCTTTGCACGCAAAATCACAGTGTGTGCCCCATCGGCCCGTGGGGGAGGGGAACCCTGGGAAGCCGTTGACTCCTCTTCCCCCGCCCAACCGTGGCTCCCTCAACAGTGCCTTTTGACATGGTGCGAAGGAAAACGCAAGGCAAGCCCATCGGTCGACCTTCATAAAGTCATAAAACAACAGAGCACCTTGAGGGAATAGGGACAAGAGGGACAAGGTGGTGCCAGCAAAGACTTGTGGAAGCTCTGGCTCCAAGAACGGTGACACCGTCCAGCTATAACCTGGTACTGTTTTATTAAAGAACTGTAGAAATAATGGGAGTTCAGTACAACTGTCAGCGCAACACACCAGAAAGTGCTTTGTTTCATGCTAAATCCTTCATAAGAAGTGTTATATCAAGGAATGTAAATTGAACAAAGTTTTATAGATGTTTTGTTTAGTTGACCTTCATGCAGAGCATCTGTGAGAGTTCCTCTTCCGGGACCATCGTTGGACTCGTACCCAAGTGCGGAGTTTATTTGTGAGAGCGCAGGGTGGTCCGGGAAAACGGCGGAAAACATTAACAAACAAGAAGGAGAGACTCTGATTGTTCTCTCTCTTGGTCAGTGAGGCCACGCTCACTGTGACCGCACGGTTTAAACGGGCGAATATCTGCTTTGCTACCTGTTGCCCCGACCGTTTCTTCCTGCAAAGTTCTTGCTGCAGTTCCATCTCTTCACGGGTTACAACTTGTGCGTGCAGCCTGATCAGACTCCACTTTGGTGTTGGCTGCTGTGGAACTGCTGTGATTTTTTTTTAAAAGACATTAATGTGACTGATCTGCTGGACAGCTGGCGCTCCTTTCAGTGTTGATGTGGCTTCACGTGAAACGCACTTGAACTTTCGGTGTCCTTGGAAACTATAGCGCGGCGGCTCTTCTCAGCAGTCCCTTGGGAGGGAATGACGGAGCCACGCGGACACTCCTTCGGGTGGACGTGTCAAAGTGCCAGATGTGCTGCCACTCCAGTATATGGCTGTACAGAGTGGATGTGCCGAAGGAGACTCGCTGATACCTGGGGATACGTGTTTGGCTCACGATGAGAACGCAGAACGCACCGATACAGTCTCCTGCATCTGAATATTCATCCCTTCCTTTACGGCACATGAAAGCTACACATCTTTACAAAAAAACTCTATTACATACAGAACATATTAAAACGCGTTGCAGTACTTTTTTTTGCAAGAGCTCTACTGGCTCATTTCAACCATTCTCCTTTGAATTATGTCTCCTTGCAGTATGACCATGAATTTTATATAAGAATCAAACCACAAAGTTAATGAATAAATTGCTTACTTCTATGAAACAATGAATTATTTATCTTACCCACTGTAAGACTTCAGGGTCTGCACTGCGAGATGATTTTTCGAAATGCGTGTTTGCTTGTCACTTCGGTTTTTTTTTAACGCTGATAATCCTGAAGTTTCGATCCTGACAATTTTCGTTTCGCGCAAAATTGCTGAACTTGGGGAAGACAGATTGCTGATGATGGCCTGCAGTACAGATAGTCTCCAAAAGTGCAGGAACGGCAGTTGACAGTAAAGACGGCGTACACACGTGTAGGAAGCTTGTGCTCAAGTGTAACCTGACCGCTGGACGAAATATCCTTTCCGTTCGGAAGCAGCGCGAACCCACTCGTGTCAGAGTAAGAGTCGTTTGGCCGGATGTGCAAACGCAGGCAAACGCGCACGTTTGTAGCTTTGCCGCCTCCGTCTCCTGCAAAGCGGAGCGCGAACCCGGTGCTGCGTGATCGGCAGGCTCCGCTCATGTCAAATCCTGCTTTTTGCTGAAGTTACTTGGACCAGAAGCTTCAGAATTCGTGCTTTTATTGCTCTGCTTTCTCTCAAGACGGCTGCTGCAAGCCGAGCTGGTGGACTTCTGCTCTCTTCCGCTCCTGCCCGGATGCTCAGCGGCAAAGAGCCGAAGAGCAGGAGATGAGCCGCTTTTGCAAGTTCTTATTGGTCAAAACAAGAGGATTCATGTAGTCACCAAGAGGCTACATAGGAGACTGGAAACGGAATAGCGGGTCGCACTATGGGTTTTGTTGAAAAACGTTTAGCTTGTGGACTGACAATCTCATTTTAGATTTCTGTGTCTCCGAACTTTGGACAGCCGCTGTATCTTACGTTACTTCACTTAGCAGACGCTTTTCTCCAAAGCAACTTCCAATGAACTCTATGTAGAGTTATGGGCCTGCACACCTTATTCACTAAGGTGACTTACACTGCTAGATACACTGCTTACACTGGGTCACTCATCCATACATCAGTAGAACACACACACACACTCTCTCTGTCACTCACACACTATGGGTGACGGAGTTACCAGTCTACCGGAACATCATATCTTTGGACGGCGAGAGGAAACCCACACGGACACAGGATAACGTGCAAACTCTACACAGAGTAAGAGGGGATCCTGGTACAACTGCCAGATCGCACCACTCGGGGGCTGTGAGACAGCAGCGCTATTTGCCGCGCCACTGTGCCGCTCCACGTTACTTTAAACTGTAACTTGGTATTATTTTATTAAAGCGTAAAAGCTGAAGAAGGTCCATGTAAAATAATGCAATTCAGTACAAATGTCAGCACAGTACAGAAGAAAGTGCTTTAAAGTGTTACTGAATATTTGCAAATTTTTATTTATTCACATAGTTTTAATATTCAAAATGTAAGCAGAAATAGAACAGCGGAAAAGAAAACTGGCATAAATTCCAAACATACATACATACGTGATTGTAATAATGTTCAGGGAAAAAAAGCCAGACTCAGAAATGTGTCAACTGTACCCTTCTTCAGGGTTAACTTTCAGCATAAATGTACAGGTTATGCTTGGACATTCAGAATTTGGGGATTTTTGAACACATGCTTTAAGTAAAAGCAGTAAAAGTCATTATAACACTATAAAACTTGACAATGTTTTGACGTCCTCTGCAGCGGACATGGCAGGAGCTCCTACATCGGCGAAGGTGTCTCATTAAAAACGCACGGTCAAGCGGAGCCCCTACACCGTTGTCACCGACAGGAGGGAATTGTACACTCGTGTTCCATCCGGCAGCTTCGTGCCGTGCGTCAGCAGCTCCTGGATGGTCATCCAGTTATCGAGGATCCTCTTGTTCCTCTTTTTCATCATCTTTTTGTGACCGAGCTGGATGATGCTGAGCTCCCCCTGGTCCTCATTGCCTGCACCCTGCTCCTCCAGGCACTCCCGGCGGCTCTGCCTCATGATCTCCCGCCGCTGTTTCTGCTCCCTGGCACGGGCCGCCTGCTGCCGGCGCTCTTCCTTGCTCCAGTAGCGGCCCATCTTGAGCTCGCTGGCGGCGTCGTCGTCCGTGGTGACGCCGGTGCGCTCCTCGCTGATCCGCAGCGCCCGCTCCCTCAGCAGTCGGTCTCGGATGGGCCGGCGGGTCACGTAGCGCGTACCGTCGCTGCGCACCTTCACCTTCCACTCGCTCCTTGGCTCGGGCTGGCCCCGGGCCCCCGGCGGCTGGTGACACGCGCTCAGGAGGCTTGCCTGGCTCTGCCCGAACTCCACAGCTGACTTCTGCTGGATGAGCTGCATGTAGCTCTGGTAGTGCGCCGCATGGTTCGGGATGTGGGCGTGTTTGTACAGGGAGCGTCGCTGGGCGGCCGGAGAACCCGACTCCTTCTCCCCCGGATTAAGGGAAGCGCTCGTCTCCTTGGAGACCACAGTGCTCTGAGCGGAAGTGGGCTTGTGGAAAGGCGACAGCGCTTGTTTAGAGACCACGTGGCTTCTGGACACCGCCGGGCCCTGAGCTCCAGCCTCCTGACTCGCAGAGCGGTCGGGGCTGAGCTCCGGCGTAAACGCAGCGCTGTGGCAGCTTTCTCCTGTGTTGTAGGCACTAGAGCTGTCCTTGTCCAGCCTCTCGGGGAGCTCCGTGATGTCAGGGAGCTGGGGGCCGTTGCCGGAAGCACGGAAGTTCGCGGCGAGTGGGTCCCAGGGTCCGAGGAGCGGTCGTGGCTGCGGAGCCTCCTCCACGCCCAAACAACCCAGCTTCCTGCTAAGCAGCTCCAGCTCACGGGCTGCCTGCCCTGCAGCAGGGCTCCTCATACCGCACTTGAGCTCGAGCAGCTCCCGGAAGCGTTCGCACTCATCTGCGGGAATACCCAGGAAATCTCCGTCGGCGCAGTCGGCCGAGGCGAACGATTCCCCGCTGAACGGTGTATCGGCGCTACCCAAAGTGTCACGGCTGTAGTCCAGCTTCTTGCTGCTTCCCAGCGTGTTGGATGGCGTGACTTGGTCTTCCCCGACGTTCTCCTGCTCCGAGCTCTCGTCGTTGCGCGTGCTCTCGTCCGTGCGTCCCACTCCGCTGTCCTTCTCGTGCTGCATGGACAAGATGGTCGCCGTATCAGTGGTCCCACCATCTTCTTCATGCTTCCTCTGAAATAAAAGCGACGGATGACCAAAAGATTAGCCGGTTACTAACTAGTAACCGCCCATTCATCGTAATTTAATCTACAGTTATCATTATGTCTTCTTCTGTACTTAGCCATGCTGGTCTGCGTCTTTATATTACATTTTCAGCCGGGCACAAACAAGTCCCTGCCTTCCTCTCTGACAGATCAGTCCGATGCTAAGTCATCTCTAGGGTACCGTGAGTATGATGTGATAAAGGCCCGCGAACCTGCCATGCATCACAACTGTTTCGCACCTATGGATTAGCCCACCTGCTGAAGCGTGGTGGCGGTAAACTGCACGGCCTGGTGATGCTGCTGCTCCAGCATGTCCATGTGCAGGTCGTCCAAGAAATCGTTCCTGTCACTCTCCATCCACGCGGCATCCAGCTGGAGGACAACGACAGGCAAGAAGTCGGTTAGCGCCGCTGCCTTTCGGCTGTGTTTCGAGGTCAGCGGCGTCCCCCGGTCGGTCATAGGCGGACTCGCATCATCCTTTGTTAGAAAGCAGCGATAGGAGGTTCGCCGGTCCATGTCGAGATACCTAAGATACGCGTACATGTCCATTGCGGTACGCACACCTTTGTCTACACAGCGAACGCTCACGTTACTCTCATTTACAACAACATGTAATTTGTACCCTAATATTTGCATAAGGAGCTGTGAGTTCACACTTACAAGAAACAGAGCAGAAATATCCAAATTCAAGCTCCAAACAAGATCAATGCGAGCGCCACCCCCCCATGCGTGGCGGCTCCTCCCACACATTTCACTTGTCTTATAGCCGTCTGCCTGTTTGCATGTATCTCTCACGCGTCATCTGACTACCTTATCATCGTGTAAAACCATCATCTATCATAATAATGAGGCCTAAAGCGAAAGAAAGTTTTACAGAAAGCGCTCAAAGAAGTCAAAGAGGCAAAACAGCGAAGGAAAGCCTTGTCTTTGAAAACTGAAAGTAACAAAACGCACAGATATCTAATAAAAGTCAGGATCGTTACAAAAGATTTCGTACGTGTGATATATGTGCGATTTAATTTACGACTGATTTAATGAAAATGATAATTAACAAATAGCTGAGCAAAGGGGTTATGAACGTTATGAGGGATTACGGTAATTACATTAGAAAAACGGTTTTTGTGAGGTGGGGTAGTAATCATTTTATTTAGTGCCTTGAGAAGCAGTTTCTGAAGGGGTTTGCAAAGATGAAAGATACATGGGTTACCGCTTGCAAACAAGACTTACTTTTAATATTGCGGATTCCTTTTCACTTACTCCCATGTAACCGGTATTTCTTTCGCCACTGACACACAAACACCGGGGGAGACAAAGTGGGCTCGGCCATTGCGGGGGAAAAGTGCCACCACCCCTTCCTTATGAACCCTCCTGTGACTGATGTGACATACGCAGGATACGATGAATCATTAATCAGCCCACTTTAGCGCACTTACAATATTCCTGTGCGAACTACTTCCGAAGTCAGTGACCGTCAGCTGACGCCTTACTACTTGCTACGGGGGCCGAGAAGCTCCGGAGCCGCCATCCTTCCGGCCACAGTTGCGTGTGAATGCGCCGCTCTACTGGGCAAGGCTGGCTTACGGGGATCTCGGGTCGAGCCACGAGCAGGCACACGTTCGTGTTCTCCTTGCTGGTTAGCAGATCCACAGCCTCACTGTGGTTTTGAATTTCAATGCCGTTGATCTGTCATTTGGAAATGAGACAAGGATCAACCCCAGAGAACGGAAACAGGAGCACTACGGTAGAATTTGAGGACTGTTACGTACCTGTAGGATTCTGTCCCCCTCTTGGATTCGACCATCTTTGGCAGCAATGCTGTTCGGATCAACCTGAATAAACACGAGCAGTTATCACATAATACTTCTACAACTTTGGGCTCCTTTGAGCTCTGTAATTCTTAAGCATAAAAACAGATGATGTGTGTGATTAATGGTGTGATCATGTTTGCATTTGGATTCACTGACCGATGAGTCTCAGCAATTTATATTTTGTTAATCTTTTCTATCAATTGTATTATTACATCTATCATTAATGGCATCACTAGTACTACAGTTACTAATTCTACTACCGCTGCTATGATTATTAGCAAGTACTTTTAAAGACTAAAAACTCTTTTTTTTGGACAGCAAATTAGGTTGTTTTTATTTAATTCTGTTCTGCTGGGTCTTGTGCTGTTTGTTGTATATTTCTTTTGTTTTCTTCCTCCAGGAGCAACACATCAGACCACTGGCACCGGTGATGGAGATTTTTGGCTCCTCTCTTTCAAACCTGTCTATAGTTAACATGCACTAACAGTACACTTCGCCAGCTATAAAATTCCAATCATGTTTCTTAACTCCAAACGTCACAGTACATTACACATGCTGACAGCCACAGAAAAATTTGCACATCAAAGAGAAAACAAGAATATGCAAAAAAAATAAATAAAAAATTTTAAGTGTACGTCTCGTCCACAGACCACTGTGGGCAAAAACACACATATTTCTCACTTTTCCAGTTCTCAGTCTCGGTCCTAAAGCAAACCAAAGGTGTTATGGTTCAGCTAATTTTTAGCATGTAATTTACCACTGGTGTTGGCAGCCCTCTAAGCCAGATGTGTGAGGTTTTTTACTCCAGAGCCTGTGATGGCTGAAGATGGTTAACCAAGGCCCGTAGGTCCTGGCAAAGTTGCCTAATCCCACCAAATAAAGTGCTTTCAAAGGCACTACAAAAACAACATTAATTTATTACATTGCCTCAACAGAGACTATTCACATCTACTGCCATTGTAATAACATTTATATAGAATGAATGATTTGTCGGTTTAAACAAGCTCGCCTATTTTGTAGGTGGCAATGTTCAGCTAGAATTGCTGCACAGAATTTCCATCATTTTACAAACTCCTTTAAATGGACAGGTTCTGTGAAGTTCAGCTTCTTTGAAGCACTTTGGTTTTTTTTTTTTTTTTTTTTTATTTTTTTATTTAAAATACCTGTAACGGTCTCCCAGTAACTCACCTCGCTAACATAGATTCCAGTCTCATCTTCATCATCGGTCCTGTAACACAAGGTCAGACCCAACTTGTCCTGGCTACTTAATTTGTAGAGATCCACCTCCTGAAAGAGGAAAAAGGTGACATAGCGGAAACCTGAACAATGAATGTAAATTCAGACAGACTTTGTATTCGATAGTAATTCACTTTACTGGATTTGCCCTTTCTACTGACAGACAAGTGCATAATGCTGTGATACTCTCCTCTTCCTTTGTTATTTGCTTTACTGTTGCATTTGCATCTATTCTATCAGTTTTTACTTTCAGCCCCTTTGGATCAGAGTGAACCGAATGATTAAGCGTAGTAGCGAAGAACTCGACCTCAGCGGGGAGCGTAACATTATTAACATAATCAGTTCAAATCCCGGCCTTAAAAGGACTCCAGCAGCTCCTCTTATTAGGTATAAAAGAATAATCTGATATAAAGCTGAATTAGAGAATCGCAAGGATTAAATTAGTGAAGGAAATCTGCCGCAGAACAGATTGGGTTACCAAAAACAGCCGAGTAAAATCACAAATAACAAGGCTGCGCTCCTCGACAGGGGGCGTCCTGCTCTTTGTCTCAGCGTCCTCCGACTCCTCGTGACTCTTCTGCAGATTTATATTCATTAAGCAACCAGCTGTTTTATCAAAGTGCATTACACACCCATTACTCTCCCACGTATCTGTTCATCCGGTGACCTGCTTGACAAGCCCCCGCAGGGAGCCTCATATAATGAGAGGCATCGTATTCATCATCTGCGGCAAGGTCCTTATCTGACTTCCACAAAGATCTCGGTCCATCCTGACTAAGAGAGACAAGCCCAGAGATGTGCCGCGATCCACGGCGCGGCGACCGACAAACCGATTCCGTCACAGAGGCAGCGGGCTGATGTAGCGGTGGGACGGTTCGGTGAACTCCCGTCCAAGGCAACGGCTCTCTTGTACCTCATACTCCAGCTCCTCCCGCTCAAGGTCTGGCTGCATGCCCCCCAGGAAATCACCGGGGTCAAAATATGGATGAGCAGGTGATTGTCTGTGGGGGAAGACAACGTTACAAAGGACATCCAGGAAACCGCATGATGAAAAGCCTTGCTCGGTGACGGTAAAAACGTAAGACTCATTGGCGTGTTCTTTGACATGTTCTCCGTCCAGTCATACGCATGCTAAATCATGCGGAAAATTCCCTCCCTCGCTCTGTAATTAAATTAAGGGAGACTTTCATTTGTATTTATGACAGGCCATCGACTGTGTAAGTGGAGGAGAAAATGGATGGTTGCATTAATTTGTGTTCTTTGCTCATTGTTTCTCTATTATCTATCTCATTCCAATTATGTGAGTCCAGTAATGGGGATAATTACAGCTCTCGGCTGTCAGAAGGAAACTTGATCAGCCGTTTGTCTCTGGCCTGCAGCACACAGCCTTCTGCCAACTGCGGCGAGCGGCGCTCAGGCATGAGGAAAACCGCGTGAGCGGTAACCTCAGTGTGCCTCCCGCCTCAGGTCCTGCCACCTGTCTGAAGGACACATCTGCCAGGGTCTATTTATTATGCTGCATGTTTACAAACAAGTTGTCACGAAAGGCAGTATAGGAAGATTAAAAAGGAAAAAAACAAGAAAAACAATAAATCCAGCCTTGCTAGTGTCATGAAAGCTGAAAATTATTCTCTGACTCCTCAAGAAGAGGGGAGCGCGGTGGTGCGGTGGGTTGGACTGGGTCCTGCTCTCCGGTGGGTCTGGGGTTTGAGTCCTGCGTGTGTCCTCTCCCCCTCCAGCCTTACGCCCTGCGTTGCCGGGTTGGGCTCCGGCTCCCTGTGACCCCGTATGAGACAAGCGGTTCAGACAATGTGTGTGTGTGTGTGTGTGTGTGTGTGTGTGTGTGTGTGTGTGTCCGTCCTCAAGAACACCACCTCCTCTTCCATTTTCAACTGCTTCGCCAATGCGGGGTCACAATGGTTAGGACTCTATTCTGGAAGCACAGACTGTGATCAAGGGTGCATCTTGGATTGGATGCTAGTCCATCACAAGGCTACCCCACACACACAGATTCACTCACGCATATACACACTAAGGGCATTTCAGAGTCATGAATTCACCTGAAACACGTGTCTCTGGACTGTGGGAGGAAAGCAGAGCACCCAGGGGACCCCTGGTGCAGTATGCACACCGCATACAGACAGAGCCAGATTCAAACCCACATCTGAACCCAAAGTCTAGAAAATGACGAGTACTTGCTGTGGAAAAAAGACAGGGAGGCTAAGGTGCAGATCACGCACCTCCATCAGCGTGGGTGAACTGAGCCGAGCTCAAATGACACTCACTCCTCAGAAAGAAGAAGGTCCAAAGCCTTTACTGTCATAGTGTTGGCAGGACCTGACAGCTTGGAGAGGGCTGCAAAGTGCTCTGATGTCATGTCAGTCTGCGTGCTGGCATCCACCCCCTGGGTCTCGGGCGAGGGGCCTTCGGGTGCTTTGGGGTGGGGGGCTCGTCGCAGCACCTGCACCACTATTGGCTCCTTGGCTGTCCGGAAGGCCTCCACAGCCTGCTCGTGGCTGGTCTTGGAGATGTCCCTCCCATTGACCTGCGCAGACAGTGAGCACAGTTGCAAGTCCCTTAGCGCCTCCTGTTATCCACTGAAGCAGGCTGGCAAAACTGCCCCAGCTGCCCAGAGAGGCCCCCCCCAACCCCTGCTGTGCCACCCCTCCTGCCCCACATTAACACCGGAAGCTCACCGGACGCACGTACACGCAGAACGGTAGCAAAAAGCTCGAGAACTTTAAAAGTGAAGGTTAACGGTTCAATTCTCAAAGGTGCGCTGCCGCAACATCCGTAAAACCAAAAAACATCGAGCTCAATAAATAACCGTGAAATTGTAAGCTGCTTTAGATTTACAGCATGTGCTACAGAACACAGCAATAATATGTCAGTAGACAGGCGCCAACAAATCCCCGCTGTGGCTGGCAACACTAGCAGGGCTGCGCTGAGCGCAGCACCAGGTAAATACCGATCGGCTTTCTGCCTGGTTGGGTCTGCCGACACTACAGATTACACTGCTTAATACCCTGTGGCCATGAATTCAAAACAATCCCTTATGTATAATCACTTCTCTGACCCACATTTTTCGTCTTTGACTTTCTTGCCAGCATTTTTTTTTTTTTTTTGTAATTCCTTACAGCTGCTCCCTTGTTCCTTTTCTTTTGCCCACCAGCCACAAGTGCTACATGGGGCTTTCAGTTACTGAGTAGATATTTTCATCCCCTTGAAAATATTCAGTTTTTGTAATTAACTTGGGGACTAGGTGGTGTAGTCATTAGAGGCTGAAACCCTGCTCCCACTGTAGTACCCTTTAGGAAGGTACTCGCCCTGAATTGCTCCAAAAAAAGCTTCTAAATAGGTAAAAATTGTAAGTTGCTTAGTGTACAGACATTCTAAGTTGGTTGGAGAAAAGCCCCAGCTAAATGAGCTAAGAATAATATGCCCCTGTTATTGCTACCTACTTAAGCTGCACAGGATACAGATGTGAGCTAAATAAACAACAAGCGCGATGCTTCAAATGGCTGTCGTAACCCCGTGTTCGGAATCAGCGTGTGAACTGGTCATATGATACCTCGTCCGTTTCATGCTTGTGCTGAGTGCTGGTTAATGATGGCAATATGCTTTTTCATCTTCTCAACTCTTCCATGACTGCAACAAACATGTAGCATTTATCAGCGAAAACAGTTAAGGTCTGCATCTGTGGCTTGTCAAAGAACATATCGAGATGGAAGAAGCCCACTGCAATCTTTTCTCAAGAACCAAAATGTGTTTGAAAGGTAAAGCACGGAGGTTCTCGGTTCTGGATCCGTTGTGATGGAACGACCTTCCCCTCTCACTCAGAACTGCGGAAACTCTGTCTACATTCAAGAAGGGTCTGAAAACTCACCTTTTCCGGATCCATTTCGCCCGAGATCTCTCCAGCTCATGTACGGTGTAAATGTTCATGCACCGTAACTTCATGAGCATCCCCAGATATAGCCTCTATTCAGCCACTACTCTGGCATTGTATTTGCTTGTTTGTGTATCTTATGTTAAAAAAAAAAATTGGTAGGAAGGTATCAGGATTTGTCTATCCTGTATTTTATGCACCTACTTGAACGATGAACCTCGGTGCAGCAAGCGGTAGGCAACAAACTAGGTTTACTTGAGACTTTAATGTCTGCAGCTATGTCTCTTTCTCTTAATGTAATGCATAAGTTGTACTTTTACTGAGTAGTATGCCACTTTGGACAAAAGCGTCTGCTAAATGAATAAATGTAAATGTGTTCTCCTGTCATATGACCAAACACATTGCATTTATTCATTTAGCGGATGCTTCTCTCCAAAGTGACTTACATTGCCAAGGTAACAATTATTTACCCATTTGGGTAATTGTACTAGGGCAATGTTAAGGTAAGTACCTTGCTCAAGGGTACTACAGCCAGAGGTGGGGATTAAACCTACAACTGTTAGATACAAAGGCAGCAGCTCTAACCACTCTGCTACCAACTGCCCCAACTAGCTACCTGTGTCAGCAAAGGTTCAGCCGCAGGTCTTCGTTCACAGGAAACCAAGATGATGCGGAACGTGACGTTTTCGTTCCGCGTGAGAGGCTTGCTGCGCAAAGCCTCTAACCGAAAGGACAGCAGCGGACGGCCGACCACTTGGAGAAACACACGCCGCCGCTCGCGTACATAAGAGCTGCATTCAAGGAGTCCCACAAGGGCGCTGCTCCCACAGTACTGCTCCTGGCTGCCACTTCCTCAGTCTAATGTCTGTAGCGTGCTTATCGAAGATGCAGTATTTGGTTATCCACCAGGAATTACAGTGCTGTCAATCATGTCCGTGTTTACAAGCGTCAAGACCGCCGAAGAACTCTGGACTTCGGATGTTTACTGTAATTTATATTCATAAGCTCAGACACATATAAACAGCTCCGCCGATTACAATGCAAATGCAAGGGGTTTCTTTTACCACAGAAATTATATCCTCTGCTGATATCGACGTAAACAGAAGTGTGGGTCCATGCAGATAAACAGAAACTGTGCACTTGGAATGCGGGGTTATGCGTTTGCTAATAACCACAAGAGATTAAAGCTAATCCTGGCCCATGGGCTAATTGGATCATCTAAAATGGGTTCAACTGTTACTTCCTAAAACATCAATGTTTGGGTGAAAAAAGAAATCCTCTGTTCTATAACATATCCTCTCATTTTTCTCATCGGGAAATCATGAGCACGGCATCATCTCGAGGCGCATTATTTATTCCCTAATTAAAAATGTACCGTCATAAAAAAAGCATGGCGTGCTCATTGTTTTGCAGCTGTGTGCAGCTCAGCATAATATGCAAAAGGCACGAGAACTCCCAGAGAACCCCAGAGCTCAAGCTCTACAATTAGGAGGTGTGACCCACATCCTTCCCCCCTGTCACTCACTTCTCCCCTTGTCTCTGTGGATTCTTGGGGACCAACCGGAGCAGCTGATAGCTCTCTACCATTGTTCATCCGTTTCCTTGGTTGGGTTGGAAGTGTCGGTGTTTCTGCAGCTCCCGGACAGAAAGGACAGCTACAGCACTGTGGCACTTATCTGGCCTGCTGCCGGCCCATTTGATCAGCTCTCCTCTGGAAAGGAAGAGGAATAACGCAAGGGTGGTTGAGCACAGCCGCACTCTCTCAAAATGTATGTGTCTCTGCTTCGGAACCTGACTCAATACCCTAAAGCAAAGAAAGAGCTTGATAAAAAGCAGACTGTAATGCCATTCCTTCTGCTCCTTAGGGACACCAGCAAATCAGGTAGGTAAGGCACTCACAAAAATGCACCTAGGTTTAAGCAGGTCATTAAGGAGTTAATATACTGTATAGGTGCAGCAGGAAGCAGAGGTACCTCATAGTGCCGGGGCTGTGCGATTGGGTGTAGGTGTGATCCCACTCAGTCTATGCCAAGTTTGCATGTTTGAGTTAGTTTTCTCCCTGGTCCAAACACGTGAGCTTTAGGGTAACTGACGGCTCAAAACTGCTCATAAGATCTGAATGACTGTGTGAAAGTATGTTTGCCCTGCGATGGCGTAGTGTCTCATCCAGCATATACCCAACTTGGCCTCCGGGATAGGCTCCAGATCACTGTGACCCCGTTCTAAGATAAGTGTTTACTTATATTGATTGACAGCGAAATGTGAAACACCAGCTCTGAAGGGGGCGCCGGCGAGCGCAAGGACATCCACTGGATGTTCCAAAAGTCCTTCTTGACCGGGACTCTCTCCTCCAGTCTCGGCTATCAGGCTCAGCCGGACGAGCTCCTCACAGTTTCGGTTTTTAGGATCATGGGAAGGCCGTTGTACACACAGACACCGCAAATTCTCCTGCCCGTTGTGGACCCTCACCTGCTCCTTCTCTGATGCCTTCTGTAGATGTTTTGACAGACCAGCTGCGCTCTTGTTCATTTGTTGCTCCCGTCAGAGTAATTGCTCTTCGACATACACCGCGAGCCTCAAAACAGTTAACAAGCAGAGCAGGCTGCAAAAAAAGTTGTTTACTCTCTCTTAATCCTGTTTCAGCCAAGTACATTTTTAGTTTCCTTAGAAAATCAAATCCGAACACATGAAACTCCCTCCAACCCCTTGTTCCTTGTTTATTTTCTACTGTTTAATTTTAAAAAAATCCCTGAGGTGTTCATTAAGGATGTGCTTTTTATTATTTCGCCCACTCCAAAGAATGTGGCTTTAACTATACATTGGATTAGTGCAAAGGAGCAGGAGAAAGTCCCTAGGCCGCGTCTCTCCACGTTTACGTAATGTACGCATAAACAACTCCAGCTGTGCCGAAGGCAAGCGAGCCTCGGTAACTTAGGAGTAAAAAGACTTGCTGACCTCAGCAGACTTTACCTGCGGTAGCCCAACAGCACCCTACAAACATTTCCACAGTTAACTAAAGCACTGGCTTGTTAATAAGAATACAGAGAGTGTTATTCTCAATGCATATACTGCTTCAGATGAGATGAAGGCAGACAGTTTCAAAGCAGGCTGTGGGTGGTGTACAGCTTGTTGCCTTGGACTCAAAGATTCTGGCTCTAATCTCACCTCATCCTGCAGTACCCTCGAGAAAGGTCCTTACCTTGAAATGATACGCTAACAACGCTGTGTCGTATAAATGGGTAAATCACTGTAAGTTTGGTTAACTTAACACTGTAAGCTGCTTTGGACAGAGGGGTGAGTCTGTGGAGGATGATAAGATGACCACTAACAATAACTTAAAATCTCTCAGGAACCTTTTAATGCTCCTCACTACCACGTCTGGGGGAAAGGAGAGACGGAAAGACATGCTCTTTACGTCCGCTTCGTTTCCTTTGATTAAATCCTTCGAGCGAGCTCTTGTGATGTGTTCTTTACTGTGACGCAGCAGTGTTAAAGCAGTCCTGTCTGACACTGACACCAGTCTCTCGGAGTCGTGTACCTTTCCTCTGTGCATCATCCTCGGCTACATTTAATCCTTTTAGTCACTCGTAAGGGGTTCAGGCTGTCATCATGTTAGAAATTCAATGTGGAGACCAAAGCACATGAAGCAATGTCCTCTCCATCTTTTTCTATCCATTTATGTCAGGATTCCCTTTTCCGCTTGGAAAACCCGAGTTGCTGCAATAGGCACGGACTTAGCTTTGGTATAATTTTTGGTTGATTTTCAGAGAAGAAGGGAAATAACTTTAAGAATTCGCAGGTTCCAGATATGAATTCACATTCCGGCGAAGCCAAGTCGTCAACAATGAGATTATGGAAAACACAGAGCCTTGTTTAATGACACCAATTATTGTTTGACACAGAATTGTGTGGTTAATAAAACCCCTAAATGAGGCTTAAGCAAAGTATGACGTAATCGCTATAAACTTACAAAATTACACACAGGTGTTTTTTTTTTTGGGTGTTGCTTCTGCAAATGCAGTAACAATGAGCAACAGGAATACTGCTTTGGCACGGGAGAACAATGAAGGAAAACAAGTGAACGGCAGTCAGTGGGGTTACTGCGAGAATCCAAAACCAGCGGTATGTCAGTAATGTAGGCCAGCAGTCCTCCAATCAAGAGCACTGATACTTAAGGCCCAGCAGATGGCACAATGGTTAGAATGATTGTCTTCTACTCAAGAGTTGAGTTTGAACTGCTTCAGTGGAAAAAAGACCCAGCTGTATAAAACGGTAAATCGTTTTAAGTAGCTTAATGTACAAACCCAACATTGCAAGTGTCTCCGGAGGACAGCTTCAGCTTAACTGATAAATAATAAGGATAATAATACTTCAAAGAGGCCTCAATGCTTCTGTTGGAGCACACAGATCCCATTCTGTAGCATCTTGCCACCTCAAGATAGGAGATCTTGATTATAGCGTAAAACAGCTTCTGTTCGCGTAGAAAAGTCGAAAAAGATTCATTTTCCAGGCGAGGAAACGGAGAACCATATGCCGATATTCCTTGTTAAAGCAGCGTGTGCCACAAAACTCTGCATAGGTGAATTTTAATGTGACAAAACAAAATCTGCCTTGCAGAAGAGACTCATCTGTATGCATGTGAAATACACTTCACCAGAGCACACAGCCGGGAAAAAGTGGATTAGTGCAGGATAACGGCGACTGGAGCGGAACAAAAAAGGAAGCGCTCAGCCGACTGCCCCCTATTGTTGCTCCATTAAAGATGTCTAACTGCGCAAGAGGCGGAGAGGAAGACGCCGAAGGAGGCGGTGAGCGCACATTGCGCCAGACGTCTGACGGAAATACATCTGTAGCATTTAGAAATAGACGAGGCAGAGCTGCGGCAGCAGAGCGCCGCTAGGACTCGTCTCTTTCAGACAGACTTCGGACTGCCACTGGAGTCAGCCGCTCGTCTTCTCGCACTGATCTGCAGTGCCCATATGTGCACGGCCGTACCGCACACCCTCTCCGGTGCACCTTCACCCAAGCAGCTACCGCTGTTGCAGTCACACTTCCCAAAACAATGGCACACGCTACACTGCCATTAATGCTATTTAATGCTCTAATTGCAGAGATATTTGTTCACTTGTAAAGTTCCACGTACAGTACTCGTCTTACACCTTCCTCCAGTGCAACTCACAGTGGTATATTTGCATTTATTCATTTAGCTGACACTTTTCTCCAAAGCAACTTACAATGTTAAGCTACTTGCGATTATTTACTTGTTTATAAAGCTGAGGAATTCCTACTGGAGCAATTTAGGGTAAGTACCTTGCTTTAAGAGTACGACAGATGGAGGAGAAGTTCAAACCTGTGACCTCTGGCGCCAAAGGCAGCAGCTCTAAACACTACACTACCAGCTCTATATTTGTATACCCTGCAACTTACAATGATTTATCCATGCATACAGCTAGGCACATTTCCTGGAGCAAAGTAACATAGGTATCTTGATCACAGGCACTACAGCAGGAGTGGGGCGTCAACCAGGAAGTTTCAGAGCACAAGGCAATAACTCTAACCACTACATCCCTAACATATACTGCCTTACCAGCTTAGATGCACATCTTAAGATTTATGTGAATTAAACTGTTGTGCTCCGCTGGAAATTACAGCTGATCCTTAAAAAAACACCTTCCAGAGGTGTCACCTTTAATTTTCAAAAGTTCACTGAAGTCTGCAGCAGCAAAACATGCCTGGATTAATCATCGCGACATGACGGCCCGTGGTGTCATCGTTGGAACATCTAGTTCTGTTTTGGTACTCTTGGTACTGTTCAGTGAGTACTGAAGAGTACTAGGAGCCATTTCTAAAATAGAGCAAAGTTACGCTATGTTCATACCCTTCTCTTCTTCCCACGTCTTCCAGCAAACTTTGTTTTTAAGACTTGAATATTCGCTGCCATGTCTTGAACTGCTTCTAGACCAAATTCATTTTTGCCAGGTGAGACCTAGGGTCTCTAGTAAAACTTGATAACATTATACAAATAGCCTCACATGTAACCCAGTTCGTCTCTCCGACATGAATGCAGCATCACTTGCTTTAACAGGCAGCAACTTCAAGGTCCGCTCAACAACATAGAGGGCGCAATATGGGTGGAACTCTTCTAATTCATTACAACTGTGCTCATAAAAATCAGCTAAGCAGTTAAATGAGTTCAAAATAAGCAGTCAGGCTTGCGGTTAAAATCTAAAGTAAGCACTCAGCCCCTGGAGCGATTCACCCTCGTCAACGTTTGCTTCACAGTGTGGCATCATCTCGGTGGGTTGAAACCAACGCGCTACCCGCTCAGAACAGCATGAAACGGAGACAGCGTCCCACAAGTTGACAGAAGAAATCCCCTTGTCGGACAGCAGCATCTACTGATACAAACTCTCCCGACAGCTTGTCCAAAGACGCAGATATCCCCGATGAGCACCCCCATGGAGAAGTGGGGGGGAGGCGGGGCACATCATCTCACCTGGCAGACCTGGTACAGCACCTGGCACGCCTCCTCTTGGCTCTGCGCGATGCAGAGGCGACATCCCATGGCGAAGCGGTGCCACCTGGTACCTGGTGGACATGAATACGGCGACAGCACGTGCAGCCCCCTCAGCGTACAGAGGTGAGCTCATCTGAGCGATTCCCACACAAGCTACTGGCTCAGTGAGCTTCTGTGTGTGTGTGTGTGTGTGTGTGTGTGTGTGTGTGTGTGTGTGCGTGCTTGCACTACTTCTGCCTCTCTCACTGGTTCCATTCTCTTCAGTAGTGACACACACAGACTCTTACATACACACACATTTATGCACAGTTATTTATGCACATTAGCCACCATCCCAGTGAATATTTCTGAAGGGCTCCCTAACGGGGGGGAAGGGGGATGAAATTGGAGGCTACTGCTGAGAGGAGGAATTAAAAAGGCTCTCTCTGGGGCAGCATACTGTGTCTATAAATATATATTTTTAGACTTAAATTTTCGACTTAAATTTTCTACACTTTATACTTGCAAGACTGAGAAATATATATATATTTCTGCTGAGAAATATATATTAGCCACATTCCCCCCCCCCCGACTACAAAGTAAATAAAGTTGAAATCTAAAAATAAATGGCTAAATGGCACATTTTGAACATTTTGTTTGGCCATTTCCACGTAACGTAGCACATTTAATCAAAATAAGAGCTTTTTACGAACAGGCTTGTTAAGCGCGGAAAAAAATAGAGCGCAAGACACTCAGTATGGTTGATGAATTTAGTGCAGCATTGCTTTCATCCTTCATGTATGCGACATGCAAAATATATACAGAAAAAATAAACAACAAGAATTCAGTTCTACTCTATTCCTGGCAGCAACCTGTGAAAACATATTTATCATCCAGAGCGCTTGCAGACATTTTTATTTTATATAACCCACAACTGTAAAGAGAATTATTTCACTAAATACAATGACATATACCATAAAGTCTACTTCCAATGTTGCTAGAGGTTATATTATACTCTATAAAAAAGAAGAGCAGCATTTTAGCAAACAGTGCCACACACTCACAAGTTTAATGAATGTGAGCCAAACATTATACACTATTGATACCAATGCAATGCTCCTCACTCATGCATCTTCTGTTTTAATTTGCTGTATTTTAAAAATCTTTTTCATCACAAATGAGATTAATGTGCTCTCGAATGCTTGAAACCGACAGTGCTCTCTTTTCTCAGAAAACTGATTGGAAAATACATATTTGTGCAAAAATAATTAATAAGTAATATATTTCATTGCACATTCATATATCACACGCATAGCAAGTAGTAACTTGTAATCCTTATTAAGTGATTATCATTATGAAAAAAGCCACGTTATAAAATTGTAGTTTTCATCAAGGAGACACTTCACAGTTTCTTTAGTAAGTGGATTTTCCTTTGATTCAATTCCACTGAAGCTTGATGCTTGGACTCACACTAACTTCTTCTCTTTCACAAAACACACTACGTGACATCAGGCTGGGATGGCTGAATGGCCAGCTGTCACACGACCCGAGTGCATCAGGGAGAGCCAACTTCAGTCACACGTATCTCGGTGACTTCATCCGCAAACACACGGGATCCGCTGCTATTGCTCATTTCTGACAACCCGGCTGCAGAACTGCAGTGTAGTTAAACACATAACGGGATATTAAAAAAAAAAAAAAAAAAAAAACATAAAACAGAAAGAGATGTAAAGAAAACCCATCCTTCTTTCTTCATAAACAGCAACGAGGACAATAACAGGACACACACATCTGGCACACAAATATGACACTCATCTAAATTAATTGTAACTGTGTAGAAATGACCGCTGCAGTGCTGTTGGTTCAGGACCATTAGCAGTAGTTTACGGTTAGTGAGTATGCACTCAATAATTGATAAGCTTGTTTACATTTTGTCTGTTACACACATACCACATACACATTCAAGGGGACAGCTGGTAGTGTACTGGTTAGAGCTGCTGCCTTTGGATGTAAAAGTTGCAGGTCTGATTCCCACCTCCATCTGTATTACTCTTGAGCAAAGTACTTATCCTAAATTGCTCCAGTTAAATTACCCAGCTGTATAAATGGGTGAATAATTGTAAGCTTGTGATAACTGTAACCTTAACATTGTAAGCCGCTTTGAAGAAAAGTGTCAGCTGAATGAATAAACGTAAATGTAAATAGCACACAGAGCCCCATCAGGCACCTGGAGCCATCAATTAGTAGTGACTACACTCCTGTAGCAAAGCAAGCAGAGGCACGGTGCTGATGTCACCTGCCCTGTTACACAGAATGCACTGCCTTTGGGCAGCTGGTAGGTTGGAGGGTCTCACTGGTTGGACTTAAGGGGTTTTGACACAAGCCATGTACCCATCCAACTCTGTCATGCTGATGGTTGCCTGTTGAGCCCCTGTGGCTATAATGCTGTCTTGTGTTATTGAACAGGAGGTGGGATTCAGGCAGACAGGGGATGGTACACTCTCCAAATTGATCCTGTAGATACCTGCATAGACATGACACAGCGTTCCAAGTCAGTCTCACAAAATTAACCAAGTGTAACTGAATTCTGCAGTGATTGGGAACTCTGATAGGAGTTGATTACACAAGACAGCACTGCTACCACCCGAGTCATAGCAACACCCTTCTGGGTTTAAGTGCTAATTTTTATAACCTCATCTTAAGTGCCTGTCAACAAAACGTGCTGGCTACAGGATACCGATGGTGACTGTATCTACTCAAAGGGCACTAGTGCAACTGTGTTCTCTCGAAGATCACCTGTGACAATGAAGAATGTAAACTGAGAAACAAATACTTATGATTACTTGCCATGTTGCTGTAGCCAACCACCTCCACCTTTCTAAGAAGCACTGATCATGAACATAGTTCAGTGTGTCATATCAGTGATCAGCCAGTGATTTACATTTACATTTATTCATTTAGCAGATACTTTTCTCGAAAGTGACATACATCTCAGAGAAAATACAATTTGTGCATTACATTCGGAAAAAGGGAGACATAGTTGCAGACATGATTCTTAAGGAAACCTAGTTTGCTTCTTTCCACTTTATGCACCAATGTTCATCGCATGAGTAGGTGCATAAAACTCAGGAAAGATGAATCCTGATCATCTTCCTACAGTTTTTTTTAAAAAGGTACACAAACATTTACATACAATACAAGAGCAGCGACTGTGTAAAGGCTTATCTGGCCATGATCATAAAGTTATGGTGGATGAACATTTACACCATACATGAGCTTCAGAGATCATGGGTGAAGTGAGTCTGAAAAAGTAAAATTTTCAGACCCTTCTTGAATGTAGACAGAGTTTCAGCAGTTCTGAGTGAGCGAGGGAAGTCATTCCACCACAACCTCCGCGCTTTACCTTTCATGCGTGGGACAACCAAGCAATGATATAACCTTGTGCACATCAAATACTTTACTTTGCACTGGCTACTGACTATCCTTCTCTCATTGCACTTCTCTCACTGCATGTGTTTGCAACACGTTTCACATTTATTTATATTTTTTTTGTCAAGGAAATTTTTCCTGATGGCTTTACTCAGTGTTTCTAAAGCTATTCAGAACAATGTGACCTTCTTACAGTTAACACAATCAATTTCTACTGAAGTGTAACGGAGTACATCAACAAACAGACAGGTAGTTTTCAATGTAAAAAAAAAAAAAAAAAAAAAAAAACACGGTAGTGTTTAACTAAAGGGAAGATAAAGCAGGCATTTCATTAACATTTCTAAAAGCAAGCAGCACTGTTTGGTCTATTATTAGCCAAAGAGTAATGCTTTGAGTGTTATTTCCAGTACTTCTAACTCAAATTCATTTGAATATAATAAGCCCAGTGAATTGAGCAGTCTTTTTATATTTCTCCAGATTCACAGACGGCATGAAAGTCTGCTTTAAAAAGACACACTATGACCCGAAGCCTTATTTCAATGCAAACTCCATTTACACTGGAAGAATATAGCCATTATTAAGTGCAATCCCTCTGAATTTGGGGGAGGGGGGAGATGAATCACAACGTCTCCCTGAAAATCAGGAGACTGGGAGATGCAGCACTGAGGTGAGAAGGAAAAAAATTCGAAAGCTTACAGTTCCAGTGAAAAGTGTGAGTACATCTGGGCAACCTGGGCAATATGTGCATGAATTGAACGGCACAGAAGAGTGAAACCAAAGTAAAAGTACCCTACAAGGGTTCCGCATCTCTGGGAACTGCTGTAGAAGAGCTCAGAAGACATGGCAGCTCACTTCCTCATTTAGTTTTTTCACCAAATACCTTCTGAAAAGCACCATTTTCCAGCAAGCAGACTCAAATTTTTGACCGGGACTGTATAGTAGCGTCTAACATTAAGAGGGAGGGGTAGAGACAGCGTGCTAACAGCACATCTCCCCCTATTGATACGAAGTAAAACAGTACATTAATTGAAAGGAAGGAGATTTTTTAAAAAGCTGTTTTGCATATAGCCTTATAATTGAATGGAGTCATGTCCAGGACAGATTCTCTCTTATGCCCTGGGCATCTTGAATAGGCTCCAAACCACTGTGACCCTGCATTGGGCATGCACTTAATGACAATGAAAGGACTGATGGATTGATGGATGGATAGATGGGTGGATGGATGGGCTTATATTTCATATCCAGCACCCTACACTGAATCCTCTCATTTGAAGACTCAGCAATGCTCCATGAATGTTTAATCTTGATCTTTGTCCTGGGATCAGATTTTTTGTAACTGGCAATGCTGTATTTTTCAGTAATTCAGCAAAACAGAAAAAGGGCCACGTATGCAAATACTCTTAAAATATGCATATCTAGCTGAAGAAAAAAAACATTACTGTTAGTTCAGTGAATTGCCTGACATTTCTGGAGTTCAAAATGACTTCAACATGCAGTTAACAGTCAGTGACAGGATTTTCTTAAACTAAACGACAGAGGTTATTCCTCTGATTTAAGCAAGGGTTATTATGCTGTCAGGATTAAGGTTTGGTTTTATGGTAATGTATTTGATTTTTTTCATTAAAAGCACCCCAGAATGTAGAAATAATGTGCCTGATATTAAATCAATGACCATTTCATTACATTTAGGGATTACAGTATTAAGAGTGTTAAAGTAGACTGTATTGTGTTATGATAATAATCCTGTGGTCATTTTTCAGTGGTCAGTTCTGTATGATTACACACCAGTGCACTGATTAGTTTTGTGCAAAATATGTCCCCAAATAAAACGCATCCAAGCGTTCACATACTGACACAGCGATTAATTAAGACTTAATTTCATACAAAAAGATCAAATATTAGGATGATGTGAAAATTCCTATGTTCATCTGTTACCTTAAATACAGTACTCAAAATTATTTAATTTAGGGCTCTGTGGTATATTTAGGACAGGACGGACACAACAGCTTACCAGAAGCTGTCACAGAGTTACATACGCACACAGTCCCTCAAAATCATCCAGTCCAAATGCCACCAGGTGTGCCAGAAAATTGTCAGCTCTAATCTGTTCCACAGGGAGACACATGTCATGACTACTAAGCAGACAATCCACTTTATGCTCTGTGATAATATATCAAACGTTCTTGAGCCAGCGGTCACCCCTCCATCTGTCTACTTGCAGATTGGAGAAGGTTCAATAAGTGATAAAAAGGAGGCCGCTCACCCATCGACCAGGGCACTGTAATTCCATCACGCACACGCACACACACACACACACACACACACACACGCACACTAAGAGCAGCAGAAAGGGACTGGAGTAGCTCAGTGACAGAGGGATCACGTCCCGCTCAGGAGAGGACCCTTGTGTGACCTCACCTCCGGCTGGGTTTGCTGCTTGCGGTGAACAGGGCTTGCAAAATACAGCGTATAAAACTGTGCACATCTTTAATCTGAAAAAAATAGATCTTTACAGGAAATCTGTGCGGTGTAAAGCAGAAACTGAGATCAGACTATGAAGTGTGACCATGTCAGTCCTAGGATGCCACTTTCATCTTGCCCCTATGGGGGGGGGGCTCAAATCTCAGGGGATGCTAATGACACACTTCTTCAGGATTCACGCTCAGCCTCTGTTACAAAGGCACAACTCCCATGACCAGTCATTGCTGAGTCCTGCACTTGCGCCCTGGTGAAATAACTCAAGTCCTTTGCACTGTCCATGTTGCTCTTTAAGTTTGGCTGACAGTCTTAGGAAGTTCACCATATATGTTTCACTTACTTCATCATGACAAACAACTGCAGCTGGATCCACCAACTGTCCTTATCAGCATTAATAGGGAGATTTTAAGGTGTTTACTTCCACCTACTGGTGAATCTCATCATTTAAGCAGAGGGTACTTCGGTGACATCGGCATGTCAAAAAACTTTATGAAAATGAAATATGCACGCAAAAGTTTACAGAACTGCAGGCAATCAATACCATAAAACTTGTACATAGGAGTCTGAAAAATATAAAGATCATTACGTCATACAAATACTCATTATTTATTTAGCTGATGCCTCTGTCTACTTTGTCTTTCAGTGCTAGGTTTAAAAACTAAGATTCTAGCATTAATTACAGTATTTACTGTCATTTTCTTTTTTCACTATATCCGGTAAGGCTAAATACCTTGCTTGTGGATAGTACAGCAGGAGGGCAATTAGAATAATTGGCTCTTCAGATTACACAGTTGAAGATAACCATTACACCACCTGCTGCCCCTGCAACATTGATTAGTCACTCAACCATTATTTAGTGGATTTACAATGTCAGCTTTGTAAACAAATCTACTCTTTACTTTCATTATGAAACATGTAATAGCTAATGCATCATTTTTTTTTATTTCCTCTTAACCCACACACAAACACAGAGAGAAACACACACAGGCGCACACACACGGAAAAGTCAAACTTGTGATTTCTGAGACCACTTATTTGTGTGCATCCATTCGAAAGCTGCTCACTATTTTATGTGTAATTACAACTCTTAGGAACAAAACGTGGTTTAGAAGTGCTTGCTTTCCATTCTTATCCCCCACCCCTCTGTCACCCTCACCTTACCCTTCGCCTTCATCTCAGTGTAACTGCTTCTTTCTACATGCTCAGCTGGACAGAACAGCTGGATGAGCACGGTGCACCGAGGACTCTGGCTCCAGCCAGCTGACTCATTCAGAGCATGTCGGTGCCTCTGAGGACAGAGAAATCCCTGAACAATTCCCCTGCTCAATGCCACAATTATAATAACGCAACTGTGAGCGGGGACGGCTCTTTACTCCTCGACGTTTTGAACTTGACAACTTTGAAGAGCGGTGGTCATGCAAGGACTTTCCGAGGCCGGACGGCACGACCGCGGAGCTTTTGGGATTTATGCATCTCTAACTTATGTAGCATGGCTGGACTGAGCGCATTTCCAGCATGATGGGGTGTCGAACGTGGTGTACGTGCAGGAAGGAGATTGCATCTCTGTGGGATGGCCTGCTGCAGTGTGGCCAACCCTCTAAGCCTCCGCAGACCATGTGTTCTCAGCTGCTCATTTAGCAATTTGTATGCAAAAACTACCACGCACATTTATTAGCAGGAAAAAGCCTCATCCTCACATCTTTTTATTGTCATTATATTATTTACCTGATGCCCTGACCAGAGACAACAGGACTTACTAACAGTGTTCTGTGTAACTCAGTACTTGGAGACTCTCGCTCTGTCTTACAAGAGGTTTTGGTAGGGAGTTGATGATGTTCTTGCTCACAGAGAGAATGGAAGTCCTGCAAGTGTTTTTCATTTCGAAAAGTATTATCATATCCTGTGCAAAAGTCTCCACATCATCCATATCCATTTTAGTTAGAAATATAAAGGTATTGTGGATTAAATAAGTTTACAAACACAAGAAGAACAAGAAAAACAACAACAGCCAGAACAACAACAGCAGTAATAATAGGAATAATCATAATAATAATAATGCTGAAACCACTGCAGGCACATAGTAAAAAAGTAGGACAAGCATGGACACTAGGAGGCACTCTGCACCTTCTGTTACCTCGCACATCAGGGGTCTCTCCAAGGGCTACCAGTACACATACACACTCCAACACACAAAGGCAGCGAGTGCAAATAGGACACGATCGTGGGACCAGGTGCATCCCATGGGTGTAATCCATATTATTTACAAGTATTTCCGTACTTAGCTCCTGACATATTTAAGGCTAGGGGGACAATCGCTCAGAGCACAGTTGCTTGTGAGGTGAAATAGCACATTGCATGTCACTTTCCCATTAGTGTGACTCCAGGAACCTAGGAAAGGGCTGTGTGTGAAATGAAATACCATTAATAGAACCTCAGTCCATTTTATTCTTTCAGGCATGTGTTACACATAAAGGCTTATTGTACAAGGGAAATCCCCACCGCTTCTGACAGGTTTATTTATTAGAGGAGTTCCAGTACGGCAGGTCGTATGCTGCGCGATGCATTAATCACAGGGGTCCACACAACTGCTGAATCAACTATTGTCCCCAAGAACGCACGCAGAGATATTCAAGACTTGCGCTTTTGACTGGCGTTTTTATACCTACTGCGCCTTATATGTAATCTCTACAGAATCACACAGTCCTGTGCAGAGCTACGAGGTGAGACGAGATCAGGAAACACCGACCGCATTCAGCAGGAACAGCTAGGACACGTTTGACTTACACCGTCATGTACATATGCAAATACAAACGCACACACGAGTACTGCAGCATAAAGGTACACACATACACATACTAACATACACACGCAATACCGGGTACATGCAAAAACATGCACAGAAAAACACAAAAACGTACAGGCTAACAAGGGCAAGGGAAGACCTCCTGTCTGCGGGAGTTGGATGTTTTGGAAATGAGGGAAGAAGCAGAACACCTGGAAAAACACGGCAGCAAGTTGAGAATCCGGTGCCAAGAAGGTGAAGGTGAGTAAATGCCGAGTGCCCATAGCAGCTGCCTCTCAGGGGGTCACCGCTTGCCCTGGTCTCTCAGCTCAGCTTGCAGGTCGACTAAGGCTTCGTTGTTCCAAAGACAGGAAGCACCTGGCCTCAGGATCTTTGCAGAGAAAGAGTGAAGAACAAAACCAGACCTTCTTCTTGGCCTTCTGGCCTTGGGGCATTTTCCACACTCTTCATTCATTCACTTATTTCATGTAAAAATTTCCCGTGCAATAGTCTCAGAGTCATTGTTCAACTTTGAAATGTGACGGATTACAATTTTATTGTTGAGGAATAAAAAAAAAAAGGGAAAAGGCAAAGAAAAACACTGCTCTGTACGTATTCGTGCGGTTGGAGCTTTTCTCTGAAGAAACTTACATTGTGAGATTTGTACAGCGAGATATTAATACTGATTTACCTATTTATACAGCAGAATACTTTATTGTATCACTCTAAGGTAAGTACTTTGCTCAAGGGTACCACAGCAGAAGTGGGTATTCAACTGCAAGGCACTGACTCATCTAGAAAGTAACATTATGCTGTATTGTCATTTTGATATAAGTTATTGATCTGACTTATCAAAAATGTGCTTGATAGCATTACGGACTTATCGGAAATTTTTGCTGAGCCTTCTCATCCATCTTCATATACGGACATGCCCATGTATGGAGAAAACAGTGAAAGACTTATCAGACCACACAACATTCCTTCACTTCTGAAGTCCACTGCGTTTGTCCCCTGCATGACCCGGTCGGCAAGCAGGCCTTGTCACATATCATAAATGCTCTGGACACAGTAACCCAACTACGGCATCCAGCCCTTTCAAGTGTCCTTCTACGCGGTTTTTAATACAGGATATGCTGTATCAGCCTGGTAACCTGATCCTTGTTTCATTCTTTTCCCACAAACTGAATTTCAGAAAAACATATCAGCAGCTACACTGCAATTCAATAATGTTTTCAGCACTATCTGGTTAGACATGCAGCTAACAAGCCAGTTCATGTCAATAAACGTAGTCAATACTGCATTTAGAGCCAACATATTTAAACATGTGGAAAAAAAAAAAGAAAAATGCAAGCCTGATTTTCAGCTGGCACCATACTTACATGTGTTAAATATGTACAACTGGTTATAAGAGGTGCTGGGAAAACATTTATTCGCAAAGAATTCCTCTTTCATGTTATGCTACACACTTGCTGCTCAGAAAACGTGTAAAAAATGGACTTTTGTCAACTTTATCTCTGTTCAATAAATAAATGATTCTCAGCTGTGTTTCCCATACAGGGTGTTCTCTTCCTGTGTGTTTTCTCTCACCATAGAGTTGTCCACCTGTGAAATATGCATTGGGTTATTTTAGTACAAATGTGACAGCCAGAGGCTGGCCACTTTCATGGGGACAGTTTTGTGTGGTTTGGGGGGGGGGGTTGGGTGGGTGTTAAGTTAAAGTGGGCCATCAGCTGTGGCCTGCTCACTCCAGGCACTCCTTCAGAACTGCAGGCATGTGAACAGTGAATGTGGCCTAGACAAAACAACTTATATGGAGAAGGTTCTTATTACGGGCTGCAGGGATGTGAGTCGCACCGCTGGTGGTTATTTAAAAGCATTCCACAGCTTGATGAGTCCTTCCACCCTTCAGCAGATCTGCTGGTGCATCAGGTCAGAATTCATCTGCATGGCTCACTGTGTTACAGGAAACGATCCAAAAACTCAGAATTTTCTTTTCACTGGTTAAATGAAGCTTTCAGTTTTTCTTATCAAATTAAAATAGTTACAATGATGAACACCTTCAGTGAAAATTTCCTACATGTAACAAAGGGTTTTCTAAGCTTAATGTTTAGAAAGCAGCGGATACCATGGTGAGCAGAGCCGTTGCCTTGCCAGCTGAAGTTTCCTTGTTCACGGTAATTACCCTCAATTCATACAGCAAGAATACCCTTCTGTATAAATAGGAGAAATCACTGTAAAACTGATTATCCAACACTGTAAGTATAATTGGACAAAGGTGTCAACTAGAAGTTAATAATAATGTCCAAACTGAACTTCAGTGAGCAAACAGTTTCTCTGCCGCTTCTCATCCGGTTGGATGAGAGGTGATCTGAATACAGATATCAACAATGTGATGACAGAAATGGGTACAGCTACAGATTCTGCCTCATGTGAGCCAGCTGATGCCCTCGTTCAGCTCCTGCTGGAGGCCTCCTTTCTCTTCCTCCCAGGCCTGGTACCAGGTGGACAGGAAAAGGACACCAACATGCTCTCCTCATGAAGTCCAGGACATACTGTAGGTGGGCAGGGAATTCTCACTTAACACAAGGCAATAATATCACAAAGAGCTCCTCTTCTCTCTACCTCTATATGAGGCTTGACTGCCAGCGCTTTCCATATGAAGCCCATGACGCACAGTCCCCATACCATATGACCCCACTGCTCACCAGCATAAAATGGTGAAAATGCCTTTGAAACAAAGGTCAAAAGATGCATTTTTAACCTGAAGTGGAGTGAGGGTCTTTATGAAGTTGTGCTGAGCAGATCTGTCAAAGAAGAACAAGCCAAAAACGGTGAAGTCAGTCTGGGCCAGAAGCTTTGGGAGTAAAAGTTAGTAGTTGTTGTTGTTGGTAGTAGTTGGTAGTAAAAGTTGCTGTAGTAAACGCTGCACTTTGTGACACTCAGTCACAAGGAATCCTTGGTTTGACTGCCTTAGGTTGTCTTCTGCTATATTTGTTAGAGCTGTTACTGTATTTCCCATGCAATCCACAGATCCTCCACTTCCTGCAGCCACATGTCTCCTTGAAAAGGAACAAAGGCTTAAACTTGTTCAAGTTACTCTTTTAGGTTTTTGGTGCATTCCAAGCGTTCCAGATGCACCTAAGATTCCTGTAGTTTCCATCGGCTGCAGTAACGTACTCTTCAAAGATTCCAGATAGGATTCCTGCCAGTGTTGGCAAGTCAGACTTGGACTTAATTTTACAGACATCTACTGGCATTAAAGGCACTCCAGGGAGGTACCACTCGGCTCACTTCTGCGACAGGATAGTAATTATTTTCACAGTTGGTGGTAGAGTTAAGATGTACAGTATCTGGTGTTACTCATGTCACATCTCTGTGAATTAGTGTTGTTTTTCAGTTTTATATTTAAAAAAGGTACTAATACCATACAACATGGCAGGTTGTGTCTCTATTTGGTGCATGTTCTTTTTGTGGGACACTTCTCAGTAGGTTAACCCAATCTAGCAGTCTGCTGCCTAAGCCAGTATGTGGTTGTATTTGTCTCTAGAACACATAAAATTGAGTGGAAGAGTAGATCATTCATATGTAGCATACTACTTCATTAGAGACATGTTTAATGGAAGTGGGAGGATTTTTATTGTGTTTTCCAAGCTGGACGATATGAACTCATTTCTGTTCAGTGATTTACTACCAACTACCAGCTTGTAAATGCATTAATTTAATCTTTTTAGGATTTTCATTCTGAATATAAATTTTTTTACAGTCACGGTGGCACAGCGAGTAACGCTGCTCTCTCACAGCGCCTGGGTAGTAGGAGAGAACGTGGATTCGATCTCCACTCAGTCTGTATGGAGTTTGCATGTTCTCCCCGTGTTTGCGTGGGTTTCCTCCAGGTGCTCCGGTTTCCTCCCACAGTCCAAAGACATGCTGTTCAGGTTCCCCCATAGCGTGTGAGTGTCACGGAGTGAATGTGTTTCACTGATGCACGGATGAGTAACCCCTTGTAAGTAGGGTAATCTAGCACTGTAGTCGCCTTGGTGAATAAGGTGTGTGTGCTAGTAACACTACATAGTTATCTGTTCTAAGTCGCTATGGACAAAAGCATCTGCTAAGTGAATAAATGTAAAATATCCAATTCTGCTGTACTGCTTCTACATAGGGTGAGGCATTTAGTGATGAAATAAGCACATTTGTGTGTGCAGCCCTTTAGTAGGAACTGCGATTGCACGCTGAAACCATGCAAAAGGCAGTAAATCTGGAATCACACCATAAATCCTCCTCAAGCAGAGAGTAGAAATGACACATTCTACTTTGACTTTCCCAGACTTGGGATTTCTTGTATGAAGCACGGTTCTTGAAAGCACAGATGCTCTGTCTCTAGCAGTATCATTCTAATTATTTGGAGTAAAGTCTGTTCCAGTCCTTCGGCCTAATGCTGGGGACTCAATGGCCTCTCAATGGCTACTGAAGTCCACTTTTAAAAAAACAGCGCAATCTCGTCTCCATTTATTTAGCATCCAATAATCACTGTAAATTTTCAGATTTTTTTTTTTTTTTTTTTGTAGGTTTTGGGTGGAATATATACCTTTGTTGAGCACTCAGCCTTATAGCCAAACCCTGTGAACATTTTTCTGTTAATGGTTTCAGTTTGCGCTACCCCAAAACACCTGCTTCCTGATCTATTGCTTCATTCTAGTGGTGTGTCCTGAGGAATGGCGCTCCCCACAAAGCCTTCAGCTCAAGGCACACTAGAAATTCCCACAAGGATGCCCCTCCATCCATAGTGCTCCTACAGTAATTGCACAAACATACTGAAAGGTTCTTTTTGCCAAGATTAAACAGTCAGTACAAAGTAGGTTTCCATGACTGCTGCTCCAATACTTTGAGATGAAAATTACAGGCAGCGAGTTCATGTTATAGTCATAGTCTGAGGGACACTGCTGCCCCCTGGTTCTGGTGTGGATTTTGCTGGGCCTGTCTATTTATAAACACAACTCATAAGGGATGACTCAGCCACAGGTTGGTCGGACCTCTCCAGGACCTTAACAATCCTTCTGTTCTGATCTAAACCACAGACTTAAAAACAGTGGAAAATGTTGCATGGCTGCACAATCATTTTTCAATTTATTTAGGCTGAAAGTTGGTAATCATGTGGGTCTCTTTAGAGCAGTGCTGTAGGTAAGAGGAGGGAAGGGGGAGTAATTTAGAGCACAAACCTTCAGATAACAAATCAGAAAATTACTACTTGGATCCCTTAGTTCCTTTCTACTTTTGAGGGGGAAGTGCAGGTTTTGAAGTGCCATTACATCAATATCCTAACATAAAAGGAAAATATGCTGAGCAACTGCACACTGGTTCATTTTATCTGAAATGTGGGACTGCTTAACACATGATGTTTAAGTCATAATGTTGAACTCAAGATGAGCTCACCCTTTTTCAGAAATACCCGTAAATACAGAGAAAGCAAAGATCACGTAGGGTTTGATGTGCACTGGCAAAAGAATGAGGAATCATGGTAGGTTTACTTACTGTATATTGGAAAAATTAGTATAAAATATAGTGTTCCCTACATTTTATATAAAACTCAAATGAGACCAAATGAAGAACTGACTAGATTTATGAAAAAACATTTCAAACAAATGTAAGCCTATACACTGGTTTAACAGTCATGCTGTAACTTGAACACTTTATCAACACATCTGGGGATGAAAAGAATGGAACAAACAACCTCAAATCAGCTATGTTTTCTGAAAATATCTTATAAAGATCAAAATATCTTAACATACTGAATAAACTAGCACATTTGAAACTGATTCCAGAACACAGCTGGAGTACTCTATTTCGAGCTCTTTTCTAAAACCAACAAAACGTACTTAGAGACCTCTGTACCTATATTGTGTATAAGTTGCACTGTGCCTGTTAGAGACAGGTGTAGAGCATGCTGCTGTTCCAAACGTCATGATCTACCTGCGCAAGACAAGACAGGCACCCTGTGTGGCATGACAAGCAAGCATGGAAAAACAGACAGGCCGTAAGGAATGTCCTGGCCAGAGCTCTGTCTGCCCCATGCCAACAACAACAAGGCCAAAGCAACACTGGCGACTGACTTAGACATGGACGTGTGGTAGGAAATGTGAACCCTCTGGGAAGCGTGTGTGCTTTGAGAAAGGGTGGGAGGGGTGGGGGCAGTACAGTCACACAACTACAGTTCTGCAAACTTTACTTGGCAGGTCCTGGTCATTGGGGAGCACTGTATAATATCTCGGACCAAGCAATGAGCCAGCACCACTCAGACAAACAATCTTTCTTGCCCATTAAAGGCTAGCTCCCTAACCCAGCACTACTGCTGTCAGATGTACCCTGACGCTCTGCAATACCAGCCATCTGAAATAAGTACGACAACTCAGAGCATGGTCCCTGGAGCTCTTTGAAAACATGGATTTAAAGTGTACTACGAGCACTGAAAAAGTGTGCAGTTCTGTATGTCAACCCTGAGGCAATACTCATGCACACAGAGCTGAGAGGGCATGGAGTGTACCACACTTGTGTTGAAATACTGCCATCAATTCATGACAATCTCTTACAGTGTCTGCTATAACCTAATTTTAATTACAAATTAAATTTTAACAGTGTTGTGTCTCTAATAGCACTTTATTCACAACCTAAAAGACATGAATTACTTTTTAACCTTTACTTAACTACCATGTTTAACATGCCTAAGGTGACTAACAGACCAGCCATATTGCAATGACTTATCCATTTATACAGCAGAGTATTCTTACTGGATCAGTTCAGAGTAAGTACACCAGTCAAAAGCACTATTGCAGGAGTAGGTTTTAAATCTTAAGATTATAAACACCCCCGAACCAGTGCACTACATTCTAGCTATTTTCAGACACACTTAATATGACAACCAGAAGACAAGAGCAAAATCATTAAACAATCAAAAAAGCCTTGCAATTCAATGGTACTGTGTAGCCATTATCACCATTCAGCCCAACAAGAAGATCCTCACCCCAAACTACAGAAGACAAAATGCTTAAACTCCAGCTGAAGGTCAAAAAAGAAGATCTGGTCCAGGAAGATGAAAGATTAATGCATTTGACTAAGAAACAGCTCATGTCTATCCCACCAAATCAAGAGACAGTTAAACTCCTTCCAGATGAATTTCTTACGAGGGGAGTCTGGGCCTTCTCTAAACAGCGTCCTCTAAGAGAAGTGTGCTGACTGACTCATCAAAGGCATTTCACACATTTTTCTCCCTGGGGAGTTGATGCTGTTAAACTCCAGCAGCACAAGGGAGCCTCTGTTGCAGCTCCATGTAGTGAGCTGAATGAGGAAAGAAAGGAGACAGCTTAAGGAGACCACAGTTCTGCCCCACCACTCTCCTCAATGCAGACATTTAAAGGGTTGTGCGCACAGCCTAACCAGATTAACACCCCCCTTCTTCCCCTACCCCCCACAAACACCCCCAGGATGCTTGGGCTAAACACCACATAAAATTGGTCAGAAACACGCACTGACTAAACAGGTCAATAAGGCAAAGTGAACAGAGCAGAACCTTGCCACAAAGATGAATGTCTCCTGTCCTGCAGGGGCTGTGGGTTAAAGGCATGACCGCCTTCTTCCCAGCCTTCCACCATTTGCTACCATTATGCCATTGATGATCATAAAGCACATGTCATGGACTGGTAGGTGTGAACACAGAGGTCATGAGAGCAGTCTGTTCTGTGACGATGGTCTGTGAGATCCAGGTGTACATGGGACTGTAGGAATTGTTGAGATGTTGAGAAGGCAGTGAGAGGGCTATGAATGTACCTCTTAAGGCTGTTTCTCCACATTGCTGAGGACCTATTCATTGTGGAAAGAGACTTTGGAGAGAGTAACACATTTAAAAAAATAAACCCCAGGACTTGTAAAATCTGCAAACCGAAGTTGTCATTCTACAATTAGTAAGGAAATGAGTGGAGTGGATAGGGCTGATCAACAAATGAGAAACCTAGTGTATGTTTCTGTGTTCATTTTCCATTAAATTCCATCAACTTTAAGTATTACACTTTCTAATACTTTTCTAAAAAATTACTGAAATATTGTAATTAGCTTTACCCTAGAGTCAGCCAGAACTTATCACTGGGGTTTCTATGATTTATTTTATAACGAGGTTGCTCTGGTTAAGAGGGGGGGAAAGAAAAAAAAAAAAAAAAAAAAAAATATTGCAGATGCAGTACCATACCCACATTTTTGTCTGATGACAAACTTTCAGTCCCTAAAACAGAAAGCAAAATCATCTATAATAGCTGCCAGCTGAGAGGAAACTTCACAGTGTCCAACTCCATGTTTCAGAGTTGAATTTTAATCACATAATTCTCAATGCAAACATGTCAACAAAACAGGAAAACATGGTGTAAAGGTAAGCATCACAAGATGAGCTACAATGTTCTTTTAATCAGTGACTGAACAAAGCATGAAACAGACTGAGAAAGCAAAGTGAATAGAATCCTTTAAAAATAATATAGTAAAGAGAATGGAAAAGTATTTTTTGATGAAGAGCTCCTCATATTCAAGTCAGATAACTACTGTAATCACTGGTGCTGACTTTTTCTGTTCAGATGTTCAGCATAAGCATGTAAAGAAACATAGGTGTAAATATGAACATACCTGCATCCTTCAAAAGAGCCAGAAACCCTGTGCTTTTCCACAGAGACCTCAACCTGGCCAGATTCAACAGTGGCTCAAAGAAACTTTCATTCCTGTCTTCTCAGACACCAAAAATGTATTTTTGCCCTGTTCAGTCTACCATAATTCCCCCTCACTGTGCAGTCTATCAGTTTCTAAACTTTTCACTTTCTCCAGATAAAATGACAAAATGTTATGGTGCTGTGGCTTTTATGAACTTGGATCGCTTTCACTGACTTTTCTTGGTACTGCTTGAAAAGTCATTGCCAAATATTTACATTATATCTAAAATAACTTGAAGCGAATCCCAGATTCCTATGAAAAACAAAAGTCTGAGTTGATAAATTCACCATAAGATGAATTAAAAGAAGGATCCTGTCTGTCAAGCTTCTGCAACAGGTCATGTTTTCAGTTTCATTCATCCTGTTTGTTTTCCAGTCATGTGTTCAAAAAAGATGTAAAGTTTGTGACAGGAGACTAAAAAAATTGCTTCAGTAGAAATCTGAAAATAAATTCAATTTAAAAGCTATGGTGGAACACACATTTCTTATGTACCTTAATTTATTACACAGAAAAGGCCATGATGGTAACTACTCTATGTCTTGACAGCAACAACGACAACCTCAATGACATGTTCAGAGCCTTGCGGTGACAGAGTAAGCATATGCCAAAACTCCTGAAGCCTCCAGTCTGGTGGAGTGGTAAACTTCTCACAATGTTTGTACCTCTCCACACTCAGCAGGAAATCTACAAGGTTAAAGACTTTGCCTACTCCTCCACTTGCTTTGCTGGAGTAATTTAGCTGTCTGTTGTTCAAGACTGGGGTTTATAACACAATTAGAAGTAATCCTCCTCAGTATATGTCTGAAGAGGAGGAATTATTCAAGAAAAGTTCTGTCTTCCAGATTAGCTACTTTTTACATAGAAATATGCCTTCTGCATCTTGGAACAGAGTGAAACTGACTGTGGCTGTGTTCCAGAGAGCAAAAAGAGACCTAAATCAAAGTATCCTCACTTCTTTAGACACTCTGGTCACTTATGTAGGAGACTGTGAACCCTGCAGTTAAAAATGTTATAAACACCAAAACAAACAGAAGTGTAGGGTGTGTTCTTGGGGACATTGGATACTTTTCAACCAGAGTCTACATTTCTCCATTTCTGATTTCCAGTAAGCAAGCTTAGAGTGAGGTTACATCTGGAAGACATATTTGATGAAAGCAGTATTTTATCTCCTTGTTTCAAGGAGGAAAAACACAGCAAAAAGTGTTTCCAGAGGATATTTAGATTTAAATATATTTGTTCTAGGGCTTTGAAAAGTGCACAGTAACAAAAAGATAACAATGATAAAAGAGGAAAAGTTGATCTTACATATCTTACATTGTAATCTCTCTTCAATAATCAGAATTCAAAAATCCAGAATGGCAAATATAGTATATATGTGAGAACAAAGGCTGGAAAAGTGACTGTATTTGGTCTGAGAGCGAAAGGGAGATCCCACTGGCACAGCATTTTGTGTAAACAAACACAAGAGCAGGCGTAGCCCCTGAAGTGGCACAGACTAAAAATCATTACAAGTGAGCAGCTTTCAGAGCCCTGTGCACTCAAACACTCCTTAAGACAGGCAAAGTTAATGCCGTTATTAGATGACCCAGTCAACCAGGTGAAAGGCTGAACAACAGAACTGGGATTGTGATCTAACTGAAAAGTTATCATATCATCTTTGTTTTAAAGCCTAGAGAAGTAAGTTAAAAAAACTTTCCATACAGAAATGAATACAGTGTTATCAGTGTGGCTCTTGCATTATTAATAGGTGTGTGCATGTGTGTGTGTTTTGGAGGAGTGGGGGGGTTTGCTGTTGCTAAGAGCACATCTGTTGGTTAGTGCCTGGGGAAAAGGAGGAGGAGATTAAGAAAAACAGAACAGCTCAGATGCTTCCGATACAAAATGTTTTAAATGCTAGAAAAACAAATAACCAGAAGGAAATATTTTCTCCTTCATTTTCCCCCCCCCCAAATGATGTGCACTTGAAAGTGATGATTTAAATTAATGATAAGACTAACATTAGAACTGGACTAAAGGAAGAATCAAAGGCTGAGATTCTTTTCTGTGGTTGTGGTTGTGTTTTGAAAATATAAGGCGAGTTAAAGGCGTGGGCAAACTTACAAGTTTATGTTGAATGTCCAAGTCACTGTATCAGTTCTCCCTGGAATATGTCCACACATTCCAAAGGCAAAGAGCACTGAGGCTTTCTGCAGAAGATAAAAGAACAGGCAACCAAAAATCTGGATTCCCAAACCCAGCTGCACAGGGTTTGAGGTGAGGAGTTAACTTTTTCTTTTCCTGGCCTTTAATGTCAAATAATTTGAAATACAAATAGCATAATCCCCAAAACCTGTTGTATTGGTGGGACCTGAGACTTTCATCGACCCCATTCCATCTAACATCACACTGAGATTTTCCTGAGCAGATGGTGCTGCCAAACAATGTATTCGTTCTTGTGCTTTTTAAGACTGTCAAGATAAACCCTTACAGTTCACAAAAAAATGTTTTTCTCATTAAATTTAAAAAAATAAATGCCAGCAGTTGTGAGAAAGGCCTGAAGACATAGTTTAAAAAAAAAAAAAAAAAAAAAAAAAAAAAAAGGTCAACTATAAGGTTGTGTCCATGTGGAAGTGAGGCACAGATTTGCTGCAGAGTCCATAGCAGTTACATTGCTCTCCTGAGCTTGAAATGGTCTACATGACAGGAGGGAGAGAGGATTTTGCAGGCTCTATATACGTCCCTTACATCTTCTACCCACATCTTGGTAATAAATGCACAAAGGGGAATAAACATTCAGAAAAAGTCACTGTCTCTCTGATGGTTCTGTTTGAAGTTCCTTTTCATCTGGCTGTTTTTCCTCTCTTTTGAATGACTTTATAGGTCTCCAAGGTCATGGCGATTGCCCTGAATGTGTGGTGGACTCCTACTAGGGTTTTTGCTTATCATGCACCACAATCAGGACGTGCTGCTACCCTACCCGAGGGGAGACACAAAATGACAGGCAACACGTGAAAATGCCTGACTCAGACCACTTTTCAACCTGAACTCAGGGAAAAACTCCTGGTTTAGATTAAGTGTAACTGGGCCATGAAGAGATTACATCACCCTAAGTGGATTCACATGCACATCCCACTGAAATGAGTTCTGCTGGAAAAACAATATTAGGTGTCTCAGTCCTTTCCTTATAGTGCTCATCTCTCATTTCTCTGAACCAGTCCTGCTCTCTTCAACACTAATTTCCTTCACCCACAAGGTATATTTAACATTATTAGTACTATTAACTTGTGTTTAGGTGAAACCTTTGTCGAAGGTGACGTAAAATTCTAGGTATACTATGCTTAATTCCTCAGGGTTATCTGTCTGAAACGCATGTTGTTGGACTGACCTGCCTCATTTCATCTCAGGGTGCAGTGTTTCTGTTAATAGTAAGAATCCAGATGGACAGGCCCTAACCCAAACACGCAGCTCTCACATCTCCATGAAGACCACCCCCTCCCCAGACCCCACTGAAGCCCTCCTTCACCCCTGAGAACTTAGTTATCAGCATCCCTCCCTTTCAAACCAAATCTTTCTGAAATCCTCGCCCTTTCCTGTTGTTCTTTTTCACTTCTTTTATCCAGAGTTCTCTGTGAATGTTTATTTTATGTTATAAATGGTAAGAAACTAAAAAATGGACAAAAATTCACAGGTGGGAAAGCAGAAATGGAGAAGAAGAAGAACAGCATTAGAAGCTTAGAATGAAGAAGCTAAATGCTTCAAACAAACAGAATCACATGGATCAAAGCTGTCCATTGTGAGAAGGGAGGGGAAAAAAAAAAAAAAAAGCACAGCAAAAGTCAGTCACCTGATGAGAAAACTAAATGGCACCCACTTCTATGAAGTAACTATTTTCTGATTACGCAGGACCAGAGAAGTGTCACTTTTTAAATAATATAACTCAACGAAAAGCCTCTTGAGTTATGGTAATTAAATCAACAATAAGACTTTATAATCAGCTAATATCAAAGTGATACCCTCCTACAGACCTTCCTTTGGGGGCCAACAGCAGAGAGATGTGGGTGGAATAGACTCCAGTGTCACACTGCTAATGCATTTCCAGGTTAAGCACTTGTTTCAGGCTATATTTTATTTGACTTGGAAAGAGATGATGAGGAGCTGTAAGCTTCTGCATATCTAAGAGAAATTGGAGTTGAATATACAGTCAAGGAGGCCACTAATCAAGTAGGTGCTTCTAAAAAACAAAACGCACACAATGAATATACAGTCACACATAGTCTGGCAGTCAAGTTATGCACACACACACACACACACACACACTTGACAATGTGGTGTTTTCCCAGAACACAGTATCTCTCCACTACAAACACAAATGCAACTGCCATATGCAGCTGAAAGCAAACATCAAAGCAACCAGTCCAGCAGTTGGGTCTTAACCATCAGCTGTATGGAGTGAGCTAATGGTTAAACTTCATCTCTGAATTCTTGATCCAAAACACATTCAACTTGATGCAACCTGGACTTCTAGAATGGCTGTGCCATTCTGCTGGAGCTATGAAACTGAAATAACTTTCACAAAAGAGCAGCAGGTGTCATATTGGCAAAGGACCTGCTACTGTAACCTTGAACAAATTACTGAACCTGCTCTGATGCTCTTCAGTCAGTATCCAGCTGGGAGAAATTGAAAATTTGGCAAGTTGTTTTCAAGGTCTGTGATACTATCTTGTTTAAAAAAGATTGCCTGCAATTAACTAATTAATCTAAACACACACAGATATCCTTAACTGATGAGTTACTACAGCTATCAAGCACAGACAGAGACACTTACTTCAATAGTGTGTACAACAGTGTGTGGAACTATGGATTTATTAAGATATTCCACAGGAGTGGAGAGCACACTGAAAAGCTACACATGAAAACTCTGAGCACGTGCAGCACGGTCTCACTGAATTCTCATCCAAATGTTACCCGAGGGCCCTGCCAGCCTTAGCCGTTTGAGGCGGGAACACTGACAGCTGAAGCACACATCAGCTGTGTGCTGCCGGGACCTGGCTTTTGTGGGATGCAGTGGTCTGCCTCTTTCCCCCGGGGTAGGGAGACTTAAACCCAGCAGCCTGCCGGTTGCTTTTTCTTAATGATACCTCAGAAAAACACTCATTGTTCAAATGAGGCCAGGAAAGCTCTGAAACATCTCCTCAGGAAAGGAGAAGGGCATGGGGGATAAACACATTAAGTTACTCAACATTGATCAGCTCCACTTTGCCCAACTGCATTGTGATGGGTTTGCCGGTGTTGATTTTCAATCCTTTCAAACAAGTCTGCCTGTAATCCAGGCAGTCAATTGTCAAAAATTTATATTTACATTTATTCACTTAGCACTTTTCTCCAAAGCAACTTACGGTGGATACTATGTAGTGTTACTAGCCCACACACCTTATTCACCAAGGTGACTTGAACTGCTAGATACACTACTTACAATGGGTCACTCATAAAATGAAGTCAGCTACATTTTCTTGTAATTAATAAATAAACAGGACAAAAGAGAATTATGGATAAATTTACAAATCTCACCGTTATGATTTTTGAAATAGTTACAATATAATTAGCCTTAAAGCAATTTATGTCATGTAATATTAACACACTGATTGAATTGATCACTGCCATATCCTCAGTCAGTAAATTTTCAAAGTAAATTTCTGCTGCTATGCGAGTTTTCATAACACAAATTAGCTCACAGACGACTGGTAAACACAGGAACAATATCAGTATAACGTAAAACTTGCGTTGGCTTACAATTACAACAACACACACACACACACACACACACACACACACACACACACACACACACACACAGGCTGAAGCCACTTGTCCCGAGCGGGGTTGCGGCAAGCCGGGGCCTAGCCCAGCATCACGGGGCGACACACACACACACACACACACACACACACACACACACACACACACACACAGGAGAGGATGCCAGTCCATCACAGGGCACCCTAAGTAGGACTTGAACCCCAGACCCACCAGAGAGCAGGACCTGGCCAACCCCACTGCGCCACCGTGTCCCCCCATTACAATAACAATACATTACAATTCAGTTTCATCCCTAATGTGTTTACATTTTGTGTCACTGAATAAATCAGCTGAATGTGGGCTAACACAGCTGAGGAATATATATGACATTCACATTTATTCATACAGCAGATGCTTTTACCCAAAGTGATGCAAATCTTAGAGAACAATACAAAAGTGCATTATTCCATATAAGTCTATTGCGCACATAGGAGATAAGCGGAGAAGTGACTAAGAAAAATGCTAACCCTTTGAAATGATACCCCTTTTGAATTTTGAGAGAAATTCGGCAGTTCTGAGTGACAGAGGGAGATCATTCCAACACACTGGAGCCAGAACCAAAAAAAACCTTTGTATGTTTCGTTTGGACCTCTCATGCTTGGGACCAACAAGCAGGCAGAGGTAGAGGAGCACAGCAGTCCAGTGGCAATGCAGTGAGCAATCAGGTCTTGTAGAAATTGAGGGCCAGATCTGTTGATGGTCTTGTAGGCTATAACCAGAGTCCTGAACTTGAACTCCTACATGCTTTGTTTCAACAGTGCTGACTATAATATAAATGTAATGCAAGGTTCTCAAAGTGAGTGAGCAAAAAGCTAGTAAGCAAGGTGACAAGAATGTGCCTAAGTGTGCAGGTGATAAAGTTTAAGGTAGTTAGCATAATAACCCAGCCGGGTAGTTGGCAACAGCGACACGCTGGTCCCAAGCCCAGATAAATGGGAAGGGGTGGAGAAAGCAACGGCAAACTACTCCATTATCTTTGCCAAAATACTTTATGGATCACAACCAAACGTCTTCAGTCAAGCATGGAGAATGATGATCCATAAAGTCATCGAAAGTCGGCCTCAACTGACCGGTTAAATCATCCTCAGTTAGCATAAAAGAAGAGCCTTAACATCTGAAAAAAGCTTGAAGTAATAAAGTGTCTTAACTAAATGAAAGAACATACAATATAATTTGAGCAACTGACATAAAAAAGGCAGCATTATATATAAGCTATATGCAGTTTTCAAGGTGAAATTCTATATGTATGATGAATTTAACCTGGTTTTACACTGTACTAACATTTTTATTAGGGTTCTTTGTAATGCTTTAGTTACAAATTTGTTTACAGTTTTGTGGTCTGCCCAAACCCTATCTTTCTCATGAGAACTGTTGTTTTTGTTCTGTGATTTTCTGTACTGGTTTTACAGGAACTCATCTATTGCATTATAGCAAAAATTATTGTACAGCATTTCAGAAACTTCAAAGTGTTGCAAAAAAAAAGAAAAAAAATCTGTGGGTTTAGCAAACTTCTGTGCAGAGGAAAGCTGACATTTAATGGATAAACAAGGCAAGGCAAATATTTTTCCACCAGTGGAAAAAGAGAAAGATCATGGTCTTGGTAAAGCCTGGGGCCTTTGGGGATGCCCCATCTCACGCCGCACACCTGGAAATCACCCTGCTGTTTTCATTAAAAGAAGTGTCTTTGTGCTTCAGAAACAGAACATTTGCTTTGAGTGTAAATTACTGTACATCTGCTTTCAGAGTCTTATTCCTTCCAAAAACTCAATGACTTTGGATTTCAGATTAAATCTGAACATGGGATATGAAATATGGATTTTTCCATTCAAGGTGTATCCTTTCCGGCCTAGTGCCAAGTGCATCTGGGATACGCTCCGGACTGCCACAATCCTGACAAGGACAAGAAGTTAACAAAAATGTGTGAGTGAGTATATCTGTATATGTGTGTACACTCACCAGCCACTTTATTAGGTACACCTGTTCAACTGCACGTTACAGCAAATATCTAACCAGCCAATCCTATGGCAGCATCTCAATGCATTTAGCCATGCAGACATGGTCAAGACGATCTGCTGAAGTTCAAACTGAGCATCAGAATGGGGAAGAAAGGTGATTTAAGTGGCTTTGAATGTGGCATGGCTGTTGGTGCCAGACGGGCTGGTCTGAGTATTTCAGAAACTGCTGATCTATTGGGATTTTCACGCACAACCATCTCTAGGGTTTACAGAGAATAGTCAGAAAAAGAGAAAATATCCAGTGAGTGGCAGTTCTGTGGGCGAAAATGCCTTGTTGATGCCAGAGGTCAGAGGAGAATGGCCAGACTGGTTCAAGCTGATAGAAAGGCAACAGTAACTCAAATAACCACTCGTTACAACCGAGGTATGCAGAAGAGCATCTCTGAACGCACAACACATCGAACCTTGAATCAGATGGGCTACAGCAGCAGAAGACCACACCAGGTGCCACTCCTATCAGCTAAGAAAAGGAAACTGAGGCTACAATTCGCATGGGCTCACCAAAATTGGACAACAGAAGATTAGAAAAACGTTGCCTGGTCTGATGAGTCTTGATTTCTGCTGCGACATTCAGATGGCAGGGTCAGAATTTGGCATAAACAACATGAAAGCATGGATCCATCCTGCCTTGTATCAACGGTTCAGGCTGGTGGTGTAATGTTGTGGGGGATATTTTGTTGGCACACTTTGGGCCCCTTAGTACCAACTGAGCATCGTTTAAACGCCACAGCCTACCCGAGTATTGTTGCTGACTATGTACATCCCTTTATGACCACAGTGTACCCTTCTTCTGATGACTACTTCAAGCAGGATAACGCACCATGTCACAAAGCTCAAATCATCTGAAACTGGTTTCTTGAACATGAGAATGAGTTCACTATACTCAAATGGCCTCCACAGTCACCACATCTCAATCCAATAGAGTACCTTTGGGATGTGGTGGAACGGGAGATTCACATCATGGATGTGCAGCCGACAAATCTGCAGCAACTGCATGATGCTATCATGTCAATATGTACCAAAATCTCTGAGGAATGTTTCCAGCACCTTGTTAAATCTATGCTATGAAGAATTAAGGCAGTTATGAAGGCAAAAGGGGGTCCAACCTGGTACTAGCAAGGTGTACCTAATAAAGTGGCCAGTGAGCGTATGTGTTTCTATACTGATCCTGAAGTGTCTGCAAACTGAACGCTTAGCCCCACATGCACCTCAGAATCAAACTAATCCTCTAAATCCACCAATCTTCTTCCTTCTCTCTAATAGAGGCACGGCCCACTAAGGTAGATTTGTGAGTGTCACACAGTTTCACCCACCCCCGACTCAATACAAGAAACACGCTCAGTAATTTTGATATTCCAATTCACCACCATGCAAATGAATCTGCAGTGGAACACTGCCTAGCCTGTTAGCTTTTTCAGCTAATAGAGGTGGTCAGAGAAATGAAAAGATGTTCACACATCGCAATGTCACTCTCTCCAAAGAGAGCCTATACCAATAGGAAAATATGATTAAGATGGCTAAGAGACAAAAATGTAGAACTACAATTACAAAACTTTTGGAAGCACCTCTGCATGTGACATGTAAACATCTCAATGAATAGTGCCTACAAAACACTGAGGCAAGTATTAGAATCCAAATTTTGCATCAAGTCTGTGGTAAATCAGTCTGTGTATAGAGCTTTTAATTTATACTTCCTCAAAAGTTTTATGCCTCAAGGGTACATGACTTTCTGAAGAATACATGAGAAGTTTTTCCACCTAAGTTTGCAGCTGCAGGAATTTACCTGGAAACAAAAACTATTGCCCAAAATAGTAATGCTCAGGGGAGGTTGTTATAGTCATTAACAGAGGTTACACAGAACAATGACACAAGGCACACCGATGACAAACTGCATGTCAAATAAAGTAGTTTCTGAGCAAACTTGTACCAAGTACAATAACTGTTCATTACACAGGTGAAGGCAAATGAAGGTACATAGTGATAAAGTGAAGGTACATGAGATGTACTTCAAATAATTGCAGGTACATGAGATGTCCGTCACTTTTGAGCAAAGTGTCTGCTAAATGAATAAATGTAAATGGACAGGTACACCTGGTGACATCTGCCATCACCTCAAATCAAAGCTTCTTTAGTTTGGCATCTCCAAAGAGAATCCCTCTGAGAACGTGAGGTGCAAAAGCACAGTGTAACCGTTGGAGCAGACAGATTCACACCGATCCCAACACTTTACTTGTGATTCATTTAGCCATTGCTGTCTGAAAAACCAACATGGCAAAACCATTAAGAATAATATTTCTGGAGTACATTGTCCCAAAAGTTTTTGGGATGCAGAGGGATCAAAGTTCATAGCAATAGTACTACAAAGCTGGCCTGAGGACCCACTATGATCTCCAACTAAAGAATTTTGTCCATGTTTTATGAATGTGATTCTATGAGCATGGTAATAAGAAACCATAATGGAGCCACCCAAGGTGTAAAGGTTCTGAATCCAATCCAAGCAATACCTTCTTTAATAAACAATTATTTTGGGTGTGAGCAGCCATGGGCAAAGTGATAATTACTCTTTCACAGGGGAATAAAAGGCAGTGTGTACTAAATCAAAGGTGGCACCTTTCATTCTCTTGAGGTGAATTCTACACAACCCAAGTCATTCACAGCCAACCATGTGAAAACCCCAGTAACAAACAGAGCCCATATCACCTTCCATCTCACAAGGACAATTGACCTCCATCTTGTCGCTTCACTTGATGCTGTGTTTCTTGCTGTCGTCTTAAGAGCCAGTCATTCGTTAACCATGTCTGGCCCCCTCTTCAGCTTCATGTTTCAACATACATTGTTCCCTTTCTAATCTATTCTGAGGATGTAATTTATCCTAGTAGAAGAATAAAGCTGTGATGAGGTGCAGCCAACATCACGTTCTTTCATAGTTGAAAGCGATAACATAATGGCTGCTGGGTACAAATCAGCACAGCGTGAATAAGCGATATTTCTCGAATTACGAAGGTGGCCATTGTCCTTAGTGCCTTGAATGCTCTCCCTCTGTGATCTCCCCACCCCAAACTCTTAACCCCGTGAAGCCCACGTGGCTTGGGTAATCTCCAACACATTTCATCAGCATCTCCCAGGTCACATGAGCTGAAAAGAACCATTCCCAGTATCCCACAGCACCCAGGCATATCAGACAACAAGAGAAATGTAGGTTCCCTGGTGCAGCCTTGAGAAATGTCCTGTGTGTGCAGTCCATTGAGGAGCAGAGTGACAGACTGGGGAAGAACTCCAGCAATGCAAATTTACATCTCTCAAAAAATGACTATTCAGGAGCCCTATGCATCACAAACGGCTCACAGAGACTCGAAATGAAAAAATGTAAGTCAGAAAGGTACAGGCTCAAACTGAGAATTCCAAAACCAGCATCACAATAAAAACTATTTTTAGAATTTTGTTTTGCTTACATTAATTATTTTGCCATGTTACTGTGGAGAGGTTGTTGACAAGCAGCCCCACTTTCTGTTGCATACCTCCAGAATTTTATCATGAATCTGTAGACCTCCCTCCTTGTCTGCAGGTCCATTTTCCATTACTTTGGATACAAAAATCCCCTCATGTGAAGATCCGTCCCCATGGCTCTTGAAAAAAGAAGCAATATAAAAACAGTATATTAGCAAGATAAATCAAGACTGCAAACACAAATAAAAACTTTGAGGATAAATCACTTATGCATAAAGTCAAATATATATGCATGTTCAGTTTACGTTAGAGAAGGTCTGAAGTAGTGGCCTGTGTTATTGCTCTTGTTAAACTGCTGTACAACATTGCCTATGGTATCTGAAGGATACTGTGGAATCATGGGTAATCGGAAAGAAATCCATGAAAAACAAACTCTAGAGCTCAAAGAAAATAAGGGATATCAACAAAAAACAAGCTAGAGTACAAAATCCCTGGACAATATAAAACGTATTATTAATATAACACATTACTGAATGAATGTAAATCCCTGTGGAGAGCTGACAAACTTAAATCAGTTTCTGGCATAAGGTAGCTTTTTGTGTATTGTATGATGAAAAAAAATCTGTCAAATGGGAGTACCTTTTAAAATATACACAAGTTTTTAGAATTTATTATGTTTTTTCAGGGTTGAAAACCCGAGGATATATTAACCTACCTCGCAAGGCCTGCCACCAATGATATTAAATCCCAGGGACCCTGATTTCCGGTACAGAATAACTTCGAAGGTTTGTGTTTCGCCGTCCTGCAGAGAGAAGAAAGCAAAGGCAAGAACCTCAGTATTATGAAAGGTTTTCCTTCATTGTTACTGGACCAGAAGTATGGCTCAGCTATGGAAAACCAAAAACTGGAAACTTTGAACCCAACAGATGAGCCAGGTCAGGCCACTGCTCTTGTTTTTTTGTGTTTTTTTTTTTTTTTTTTTTTAAAATCAACATTATCCCTTGATGATCTACGTTGCAGTGTAAGGAGCCTGAGGGACACTGTGAAACCATGGGTAATCATCCACAACAACTGGACTACAGCTCTGGCTTTCCTCACTGGACAGATCCCTGTGTAACTTCCTGTAGCAGGAGCACCTTTTTTTTCCTGTGACTACCACTATGAGAGTCCAAGACATATTTCCCAGACACAAACCTTACAAGAATAATTTTTAGATACATGTGTCTGTCTGTGAACATGTCGGAGAGTAAGACAGAAGAGAACAAAATATAAAGTTCATGACATTTGAAATTTGTATATCATATGGTTTGATGAGCAAATTCGCACACAGATGTCACAAGTTCAGGAATACCTGCTTTTCAGTGGATCAAACATTAACATTTACTTGTTTGCCTGAACTTATAGTAGAAGTATCTTACAGAACACCAAGGAACACTCATGCTAATAAATACTACATTTATGATGGTTTATAAATCAAACCCTTCATTTATTTTGAACAGTGGAAAAACAGAAGTTCAAAGGCACATACATATAGGGTGTGGACAGAGACTCATTTGTTTTCTTCACGCAGACTGCTGAAAACATGTCTGGTGTTTGAGCTGGACATTGTTGATTGTGTTACTAATACTCAGGCCAATGGACAGATCATTCCTCTAATACTACTTAAAAAACGTGCATAATTAAAGACAGATTTAAATTCAGTCAAATTTATATTCAGTCACACAATTCCGCTTTAGAAATACATAAAGATTTGGGAGTTTTGATAAGGAAGATGTGAGAATGCCTAACAAGGCACTCTCACTTCACATGTGCAGCTACAGTAATTATTGAGTAGTACACAAGATTACCACATTAAGAAACTCACCCATGCAACGTAAGGGCATTTTTTACATCAATAACCACTGAGCAGGGGGAGGGGAGGAAAAAAAAAAAAAAAAAAAAAAAATCAAAGACCTGCAATGATTGTTGCGTTAGTAACCTACTGGTGACATATTCCAAATACACAGATGGGGTAAGATTCTGTGAATATCATGAACCTTGGTACTGGGTCAGAAAGGACTAAGTGGCATTATCGCTCATGCTGCAGGCACTGTGTCAATGAAGAGGATTCATCCATTGTTAAGGAACTGCAATAAGATCCATCTTAATGAAGACAAGACAAAGGCAGTTGTCATGCAGCCCTGGATAATTTTTACAAGCTGCAGTAGTGTGCACGTGTGACTCAGAAAATGCAAGCGCGAGCACGACCGGCCAGCAGAGACTTGATAGCCCACACACACAGTCAAATAGAGTTTGGTCCACTTGCAGTTTGAGGTCTGTTTCTGCTTCATATTTACTTACTAACCCAATTATTACTGGTTGGCTGAACATAAAGTGAAATCTCCTTGAAAATGACTGTATATTCTGCAAAACTTTTTATCCCTTTTCATAAGCTCTCCTGATGGATAGAAAAATATTTTGAAAAAATTTCTCTAAAGAACTACTATACCCTTCCTGCACTAAATAGACATTTGAAGTAGTGCAGAATATTACAGTTTTATAAAAGAGCATCGTCTTAGAAACTTAAACCTGTGCTGTTTGGCAGAAATACAAAGAAAATATAAGTTAAAACTATGTTTTTCTTCTCTGCATATTTTGGGAGAAGAACTTGAAAACAAAACTGTGTAAATCCAGCCAAAAAACATGACCTGACGTCGCTGAAAACCTCCCACAAGCAATGCCACACGTACCTGGGTAAGTTAAATTGTTGTCTTAACAGCTCCTGTGGCAAGCACAGTCTATAGGTTTTTTTCTTCTTTGCCAAAATACTGCTCACAACATCAGAACACGACAGAGGAGGAACTGATACCGTTTTCAAAACAGTGATATTGTTTACTTATTTATTGGCTTCTTCCATCAATATTCACAACTTGTCCAATGCAGGGTTGCATATCATGGAAATACACAGTGGATGGAACATCAGTCCTTTGCAGGGCAATCAAACACACTTGTTAACTCACAGACTACAGTTAGTTTTAGGTCACTTGTTGTAAGATGGCGGCTTGAGAATATTCCCTTATTTTCCATTGTGATCAACTGCTTTTACAGGGCATGGTCATAGCTGTCAGAAGCCTACCCCAGAATCATAGTGTTTGATGCACATACATCAGTCCATTGCAGGGACACCCACATACACATACACATTCACTGACACACACAAGCCAATCCAGAGTCGCCAATTCATATGAAAAACACACTTCTTTTGAGGAAACTGAGATGAACCCAGCTTATTTGTTGTGAGGTACCAGCACTGTGCAGCCATACAGTAGGTTTTACAATTGCCATATTTTTCTGATAAAGATAGAAAGAAGTAGGGGGATTTTCAGATTTTGGGCAATAACTCTTTTAGCTGTCCATGTAAACAGTGTCCTTTTTGGCCAGGTGTAATATACCCTCAAGTCAATTCTTTTGTTGAGTCTCTGCCCTCCAAAAAGCCCACCTAAAACCTTTATCTTTCAGGTGGCACAAAAAGGATACATAAACACTGCCAGAATCCATAGAGCATTCCTCACACTGTGTCTAATTTCCTAAAAGAGGGGATTGCTGCATCCAAAAGAAAAAAAAAAAAAATCCAAAGCAAAGAAGTTTTGTCATCTACACAGTTCGATCTCAGCCAGAAGAAATACTTTAAAGGAGTAATTATGAGGGGTTAAATCCAGGCAGGAGGTACATCATCAAACAAGAATCCTCCAGTTCCTCTTCCAAGCAGCATGACCACTGCGGTCGAGGTGCATTTATACACAGCACTGTACATGTCTGGCCTGTGTAACAAGCCAACCCGCGAGGCAGGCTGAGTTGACTGCCTTTAAGACCAACAGAGAGAGTTAAACCCTGTAAAAGCACAGCCATGGAAGGAGAAATGCTAAGCCAAAACACACAACTAGTGTGATTTAGAACTTGGGACCAGAGCAAAATGTATACAGCATAGAAAATCACTGATCAAACACACACAGTTTAAGAGCTTTGGGTACAGTGACTTCAGTATTCAATCTTAAAAGCTCATATGCATTTGTGCGCACACACACACTATATACACAGTAGACAACAGAGATTTTAAAAACGTTTGCCTGTGATTGTTCAGGTGAAACACGAAACTCAAGAAAAAAAGTGCCCAGGCTCTGACAGTGAGTTCTACAGCTGTGAAACACTCACATGACAAGACTGTCCGTTGGACCCTTTTCAAAACAAGTGTAAAAGCAGGGATTTGACAGGGTAAAGGTTTGTTTATTATAATGCTGCAACTGGACAGAGAATAATATAATATTTAATATTTTAAAACAGGTTCATTAAGGAAAACCAGTACACACACACACACACACACCTCTAGGAAGATTCTCAAAAGAAAAAGACCCCTTATCATTCATCCTCCTCACATTATCCCCTTAACCGATCAGAACAATGTTTAAATCTCAAACCCAATCCCAACTTAAACAGCAGATGATATGATTCTAGAATTTTAGAAATTAGTCGTGAAAACTTGCATGTTAATTAAATAAGTAAAAACGTGAATGCCCCCAGTTTTCTTGGAGAGGTCAGTGGTGACTGCAGAAAATCAGGCCTTGTCCATTTTGTGGACAGATGTGTTACTGTTAGGCCTGTAGCCCTGTACTCTAAGGGAGTCAGGACTGAATCCCACATAGTGACATACTGTAATACCCTTGATTCCAGGTACTTACCCTTATTGCTCCTGTAAAAATTGCCAGGCTTTATGTGCAAATAACTGACAAGAAGTTGATTATCTGACATTTCAAGTCTCGCTGAACTGAGACGGGCGCTCAAAACAAAAGTGGTAATAAATAACTAGGATTTTTTTTTTTTTGTAAGATAAGATAACACTTTATTGTTTGTTTACACTAACACAGAAGTAGTTTGTCTTGCTTCTCCAGCTCAGCAATTCTTGTAGCTGTCCTGCAGGAAGGTTTCCCCCCCGAGAAAAGTAACCGAAAAGGGAAAAAAAAAAAAAAAAAAAAAAAAAGAAGGAGTAGGAAACACTAAAAAAAAAGCGGAGAGAGTTTAAACACAGCTCGTGGAGAGACTCTCTGCTCGGACTGAAAACAGGTACAACTTCTCCTGAGGCGGCGGCTCTGAGGTACCTGACACTGTGGCGCGCGGCTCCTCGCGCCGCGCTCGCCGTCCCGCGCCTGGTAACTCAGCGCTGCCACGCGCAGCTCGTCGTGCGCCGCGCAGAGACGCGCGACCAGCGACTTCTCTCTGCGGCCCCATGTGGCGGAGCGTCTCTTCAGCTCCCTCTCCAAGCGGACGACGGTGGCGCGCAGCGCGCCGTTGCGCGCCTTCAGAGCCTCCACACAGCTGTGGCTGTTCAGCGCGCGCTCCCGGTGCGCCAGCGCGAGCCCGCATCCCTCCTCACAGACTCCGACCGGTCTGTAATCGCATGTTTCGCGCATGTGAGCGTCCACGTCCTTCAGATTTACCACCTCTCCGCAGCCCTCGTTCGCACACCTGGCCGGCGCGTACTCGCACACTCCCGCGTGCTCCGCCAGATGCTGCAGCTGCACGACTTTCCCGCAGCCCCTGGCGTGATTGTCGCACTTTATGTCCAGCTTGAGGATGAGGTTCTTCAGCGGGAGGACGTGGTTCAGCTCCTTGGCAGACATCCTCCGGCACCGGACGGGGCACGCGCTCCGCTGCACCACCCAGGGCAGCACGCAGCGCGAGCAGAAGACGTGCCCGCAAGGGGTAGTCAGCGGCTCCTCCAAAACTTTGTTGCACAAGTTGCATTTAAAGTCCGGGTCCACGTGCCCGTTGAAGCGGTCCAGCTCGAAACCCATCTCTGTTAGGGGGTCCCTCCGGTCAGCTGGACCACGCACCTCCCGTCACCATTGGAACTAGTCGTCTACACGCTCCTCTCACACTACATGACGGGTGCGAGACCTCCAGCAACAGCTGGAGTTTAAGCCCTTACCGTAATAACGGTAAAAGCAGAGCATGACGCACACCACTAGGATGACTAGTTTCACTCAGTATCGCAGCATATCTGTCAAGCAACGGATGACATCTGTCCTCTGCAGCTTATGCCGCAGATAAAAGTTAATTTTACACGTAGAACACCTTACTTCCACTTCTTTGTAGTTTCTCTTTAATGCTGAAAATCATCATAGAGACTGAGAAAGGGGATGGGGAACGTATATACTGGGAAATGTGGCATACCAGTGAATCGCTTACCTTAAGAAGTCAACATGTGTTACCTTCATGTACTCTAATGGATTTACAAAATACCATTTCACCCGGACAGAAATTAAAGGGCAACATATTGCTATCACAAAACCTTTTTAAATCTACCCATGTATGGTGCAAAGTTATAGCAGAGCTTCATGTGTTCCACAGCAGAAGGAGAAAAAGTTAAGGAAACATGCTGAGTAAGTTAACAATGACAGTTTATATCGGAGTTTGTTAAAACAAAATAAATTTTGGTTAGACCAAAGTGTTACACCAAACCCTATGGAGTGTTTTCTGCAAACCCACCACCTTCCCTCCTCAGTCTGTCTTTTTGTACAATGGATCCCAAGCAGGGGGTTCAACCACCTTGCCTGATGCCAGCAGTGAGACCCCCAGCAGAGTTAAAGCCCCAATGGAAAGTACAAAAGCATCTGCTCTCATGCACAACCAGTCTTATACTTCTAAGTTTCCAATAGAGAATTTTGAACATTGCTGACATTAAGATCAGTTTTACTTTTACTTCTACCGTTATTCATTATACAACCCCGACATTATTTGTTCATCCATTCATGAACTCATCCATTCATTCCCAACAACTGCTTGTTCTAATGCAGGACAGTGGTAGTCCAGAGCCTATTCTGAAAGAGCAGGCAAGAGGAAATGCACATCTTCCTCAGTAATAGTATTTAAATTTAGTTCTGAATGAGTGTAGAAACTGGACCGCTGGTAAACTACAATTATTCAGTATCTATGCAAAAGTTTCTGGTTGGCTTTCATCCATGATTTTTCCACTGTTAAATCTTTTCAGTGAGGATAATTATGTGTAGGCAGTGTTTTAGCAGCATAATGTACTGTATGTGATTATTTATCTATTTAGTTATTATATATAATGATATAGTTATGATTTGTATCTCAAGTAAATGCTTTGACTAAGTCGTGCTTCCTTCAGTTAAGAAATATAGCTAAATTACAGCGATTCCTATGGAGACAGGATGCTGAGAAATTGGTTAACGTGTTTGTTTCAAGCAGGCTGGACTATTGTAATGCTTTATTATCGGGTTGTCCATACCAGACTGTATTCAGGCTACAGCTGGTACAAAATGCTGCTGCAAGAATTGTCACTAGAGCTAGGAAGTATGACAATATAACACCGGTACTTAAATCATTACATTGGCTTCCGGTCACATTTAGAGTTGATTATAAAATCCTGCTTTTGACCTCTAAGGCAGTACATGGCATTGCTCCACCATACCTTTGTGAGATTATTGATTTTTATATCCCTGGACAATATCTTCGTTCATTGGATGCAGGTTACCTTAAAGTACCTGTGATCAGTAAGACCTCAGTAAGAGGTCTCACCTTTAGTTATAGAGCACCTAAACTATGGAATAGTCTACCAGTTAATGTCAGAAATGCCCCATCTATCTCTGTCTTCTAGAGACTTACATATTTACTCAGGCATTCCACCTTGAAATGTAATTCCACTTGCCTGTGTTTTTTTTACCACCTTTTTACCAATACATATTAAATTGGCTTGTTTAAGTTACAGATTACTATTTCTTCTTGTTGAGCATTGTCTCCCTGCATAAAACTTGAGGAGGCCGGCCGGTGTTCACAGACGAAACCTATGCTCACTGAAGATGATAACCAACTGCCATGATAGACGAGGCGTACCATGCTGAGCTGGGGATTCAAGCTACCATATAGCAACAATATCATTATTACTTGTAAACTGGCTTAGAATTGTTACTTAATCTAGAATGCTCAGGAAGGGTGGGCAACCACTGGCCCTTGGACCCCCAGAGGTTTTTTCTCAGGAATTTATGTTCCTTTCCTCTTTGGCCAGTAGGCATACTTATAGCTCTATTAAAGGATTATATTATGGTAGTCAGTAGTCAACTGTCTTCTTAGTTTCTTTATCTGATGTATTTTTTTGGCTTATGCCTGTGTTAAAGTGCTCTGTCACTGCGTGAGAAGAGTGCTCAATAAAAACAAATTGAATTGAATTGAATTATTTTAGTAATGTGAAGCAAGAAGAATTTCCATTAGAGGCAAGTAATTTAAGCATTTTTTATTTTTTTTTTATTTTCAAGCAAAGTCTTAAAATTCGCTGCAGTTTAAACTGTGAATAACAGATGTCCATGTCATCGGGCAGAGCGGTTAAAACAGCTACCCGTTTAAGCACCTTCCGACTTACACAGAAAATGCACAGCTGCAGCTGAGCTGTTATTGTTAAGAAAAATCAAGACCACTTAATACTGTTAAACACATCTAGTATCATGTACACTAATTTTTCTGTTCAACAGAAACCGTGGATAACATAAGCCACGACAGACAGGCTTTAGGACGGGCAGCTGGTGTCAGCTGCCTTGGACACTGATGAACACGTCTCACAGATCCAGGGTGAGGTGACACCAGGACACTGAGGCTGCTTTATGAGCTCCTCTGCTCCGCAGTGCAGACACACAGAGGTCCCAGTGAGATAAGAACTAATCCTACCCTGTCAAACACTGGCCTGCTGCAGAAGGCTAGGAAGAATTCCAGACGTTGACATGCGTTCAGATGTGTTTCTCTCATTGCGGTGTCGGGATCCCTGCTGGTTTGGCTTTGAACAAAGAACTAGAGCTTAACCCCTTGCAAAACACAGTTCCTGCTTCACCCTCACTTAGCAGCCATTTAGTTAATGACAAAGTATACTTGACCTGAACAGGAGGAAGACTGGATGGATAATGAAGTGATTGGAGCTGTAACCTTGCTACCAGAAGGTCATCGGATTGAATCCCACCCATGCCATAGTACCCTTGATTGAGGCACTTATCTTGATACGATATGTTAAAAATACATAGTTGCATAAATGAGTGATATGTATAAGGTTGATAGTGTAATTTTGTAAGTTGCCTTGGGGACGAGATTAGCTAAATAGAGGTTATTAATAATAATAATAGTAATAAGGCCAGCTCTTGACAGGCAGAAACTGTGCAGCACCCAGTGTGCCTCTTTAACAATTACTTTTCTCATACCAGATCTCTGGGTATCTGCCCATCAGTGCTGCAGTAATGACGCCACTTTCCTCCTCAGAACAAGAAGAACAATAAACAGAACACAACCGAAGCAAAGAGGTTTGGCTTGTTTATCTGCATTGCGAGAAGTTGCCTAATTCGTAAATCAAAGCGGTGTGATGGCAGGCCAGCGTCAGTGTCTTTGCTAGAAATAGTAACGTGTCTGAAGATTTGCGGACCCTGGATCCAGCCCCAGTGTTTAGTGGTGGTCCTGTCAAAGTTACGACAAGGAGTTCTGACAGTCCTTTCATGGCATTCTAGCAGTTTAATGCTGTGAAACCATCTGAAGGCCTGAGTTACTTTTCAAGAGTGGCTAAGCACTAATGAAGACCACACGCTGAGAGACTCCTCTGAAAAAGAGGGACTTATATTCCTTAATTTAGGTGGCTTAAAGTAAGACCTCATATCGCATAAAGTTCACGCTTTGTGAAACACATCTGAGAAATGAATTATCACACGCACACACGCACGCACACACACTGTCTGAAACCACTTGTCCCGAGTGGGGTCGCGGTGAACTGGAACCTGACCCGGCAACAAAATGAATTATGTGTCCTTCAGAAATTATTGCATGCGTTCAAATGCAATATGCAATATAGCAGATTGAAATAAAACCTGAAAAAGTAACTTATTTGGTAGTTTTCTGAAGATTAAGATAAACGTCACAAATACACACACACACACACATTTTCAGAACCGCTTGTCCCTTACGGGGTCACGGGGAACCGGAGCCTAACCCGGCAACACAGGGCGCAAGGCTGGAGGGGGAGGGGACACACCCAGGATGGGACGCCAGTCCATCACAAGGCACCCCAAGCGGGACTCGAACCCCAGACCCACCAGAGAGCAGGACTGCGGTCCAACCCACTGCGCCACCGCACCCCCACACGTCACAAATACTACTGGGCTATATGTTCATCTTGCAATTATAAAAAATGTATGTATAGTTATCTACACTATATGACTTTCTGAGAGATAAAGAACAATATTAAATTTAGTGTCCGCATCACGTTTTCTTATGTGTTTGTGGGAGCAGCACCACTTTCTTACTCTGGTAAATTCAGAACTTCATTTTGCATGTGAATCAGTCTCCTAAAGGACAACAGACATTTTTATGGCAAAAGTTTTGACCTGTATTAACCAAATAAGCAAATTACCCAAACCCTCACCCTGAAAGCCAGCCATGCCCATAACAGTACATTTACCTATATTCTACACTGGAATTATTTGGGGAAAACTGTAACATGAACAACTAAACACACAAACACCAGCTGAAACTGCTTATCCCAGACGGGATCACAGGGAGCTGGAGCCTAATCTGGCAACACAGGGCATAAGGCTGGAGGGGAAGGGGACACAGCCAGGGTGGGACGCCAGTCCATCGCAAGGCACCTCAAGCAGGACTCAAACCCCAGACCCACCGGAGAGCAGGACCCAGTCAACACCACTGCGCCACCATCCCCCCCAACAACTAAACAGCTAGCTAATAAAATAATTCAATAGTAGATTATGTGAAATATATATTTATCAACGAAGCACACTTTCTAAGACATGTGTAGAGCATAGTGGTTAGTGTTGCTGCTCTGGACCTGGAGATCACAGGGTCTAATTTCAGCTGTAATACCTTTGAGCAAGGTACTTAAATTGAATTGCTCCAAAATAGCCAACTGTATAAAGTAGAAAATAACTGTAGTTAGCTTAACATTGTAAGTTGCTTTGCACAAACGCATGAGCTAAATTAAGAAAAGTAACGTAGTGGCCATCTTCTCTTTATAAAAAAGAATAAAGATTGAAATCACCATGCAATCAATATTTGCACCAATAGTCAAAATTCACAAATGAGTTTAATTAAATACAAATGAAAGGCAAATGAAATAGGCTGGATATACTAAAGCAGACAGCATTTTAGGGTAATACATTTCCATAAAGCTAATTACCCGAAATTAGAAGCAGTTGCATTCTGACCAAACTGCAAAGTCAAAGAGCAAAATGTTTGGATAAGTTTATACTTTCTTGCTATTTTGAGGCATCATTGGGGAAATGATGATAATGATGATCATAACCACTGAAGATTATTTTCAAATCAAATGAGAGCAGGCTTGTAGTCAAATACTCTGTTCCTAGTGACATCGGGCATTTTTTTTGACATTTAGACAGTGAATATTTACATACTATTTTTGCAAGAACCCAGTATTCTCTCTAAATTGCTTTTTATTGATGTAATAAAAAAATATATTGAGAAAATCACATTGAAAAAATCAACAGCATGAACAGCAGCAGCTGAATTGCGTAGTGCTTTGTATTTTAAACATATTTGATTATCTTTTTTGTGCAGCTGTACTTAAAAATATCCTCTTACTTAAAAAAAACCTTAAATCTTGCACATTCTCAAAATGCTGATCCCAGGATATCCGTCATAGCACTGGTTTAGTAAAGCGTCACTGTATGACAGTATTACTACCACAATAATATTATTTACCACATGTAAATACTACATTAAAGGTTGAAAATATTACTATAGGTAAAATAACAAAGGGGATATCAGAAGGAGAAAAAAAAAAAAAACCCTGGTTCCACCTATACAGGGAAGCACATTCCCACCTCAAGCACAATTACCTTAAAACTCACATTAATACTCATCATGGCACATGACTGAACCCTGTATGCTAAAGGTAACACTAATATTCAACACAGACACACAATCATTATGTATATTTGTGACTTTGTGTTTCTCTCCAATCAACCATTGCAATCGAGAGTCGTTTTGACGTTAGAGAACATAAAAAACTCCAGACGGCATGTTCCCTTGGTTGAATTCTCATCTGTCTGGGCGCCATCCAGGGCAATACATTTTCCCACTGAAACCTTAAAGGAAAGCTCCTGAATCGCAGTGTGATGAGAACACAGAGTAAGCAATCGCCATCGTGTCACTTACTTGTGACCGCATAAAGAACCACGGTGAAAACGATAAGCAAAGATGGCACTAAAAACGTCTTTGAGGAAGTTCAAAACTGTCCCGTGCTGTTCGCCAACACGGGGCTGGCAAGCCGGTTGAACCGTTTAACAGATCAACAATGTCTTCGTAGAGAAAGGGATGCTGCTGTCTTTGCTGGGACTCGGAATCACTCTTGGCTGTTTACCAGAGATGTGTTTTCGGTGAAACAAGACACAGCATGGACCCAGTGTTCCACTGATCTTCTGGAGCGAACGAGAAACTTGCAGTCCAGAGCTGTCAGAGAACAGAAAAACAACAAATTTGCTCCTGGACACAAAATAATCAGTTTTCATAAAATACAACTATATATTGCTGAAATGCCCACCAGCTAAATAAACACAAATCAAAACAATTCCACAAATTTATACTAATCATTCTGAAATGTTTCTAAATTTGCAGCCAAAACCAGACTCGGTGGTTTAGGGCTGCATTAAGTGCTGTGAAACATTTTAACACACGGAAAAAGTTTGCAAGAATATGAATTCGTCAAAAAAAAAAAAAAATGATCAGAGCAATATGTACATACACACATTTGCTAAACTGCTTGTCCCGTATGGGGTCGCGGGGAACCGGAGCCTAACCTGGTAACTGAGAGTGTAAGGCCGGAGGGGGAGGGGACACACCCAGGACAGGACGCCAGTCTGTTGCAAGGCACCCCAAGCGGGACTCGAACCCCAGACCCACTGGAGAGCAGGACCCAGTCCAACCCACTGTGCCACCACACCCCCCCCCATGTCAGAGCAATAAATATAACACACACACACACACACATTTTCAGAACCGCTTGTCCCTTACGGGGTCACGGGGAACCGGAGCCTACCCGGTAACACAGGGCGTAAGGCCGGAGGGGGAGGGGACATACCCAGGACGGGACGCCAGTCCATCGCAAGGCACCCCAAGCGGGACTCGAACCCCAGACCCACTGGAGAGCAGGACTGTGGTCCAACCCACTGCGCCACCGCACCCCCCCTCATGTCAGAGCAATAAATATAACAATTATTTCAATTTCTCTATGTTAATCTGTAACACGGCCAGAACTTGTAGTGAAAGACCTGCACGTAGAGCTAATTTATTTAACCCATTTATTCATTTTCTTTCGTCATCAAAGAATTTTTTAAGGTGGAATGGAGAATTTGTGAAAAAGGTGAGAATCAGAATTGTGGCACATCATGGGGCTACGCTGCTTTCACACTACAGTAGAAAAAAAAAAAAACAGATCTTTTCTTTTACTCATAATATTTTGCAAAGGCATTAAACTAGAAGGAGCCTTTGTCCTTGTTCACAGGTAGGAGCGATTTGCTAAATCAAAGCTGAACATGATGTTTTTGTTTGGTACAAAAGTTTACCTCTCTCACCGGGGGATGTTCTCGGCGAGGGTAACATTCTGAGAGGTCTGTGTTCTGAGAAAAATGGAGGGACACGAGTGCGGGAGAGAAAGAGAAAGCACTTGAACCCTAGCAGTGAAACCTAGGAATGTAAACTCAGATTAGAGTGGCCGATATTGTTTACTGTGCGTCATGCTGGGCCATGAAGTTCCTGTCCTTCAGCCATGTATCTGACTGCAGCTGAATTAAACATCTACAGCTCATAATGTTGGCTTTTTCCTTGCTGGTGCAAAAAAAAAAAAACTCTTTGCAACAGGCTGCAAAAAACTCTTGAAACACCTATGTGGAAAGGAACTTGGTTTAGCGGTCGTGCCGTTGACGTTGTGACAGCGATGAGGACGGACCCTCGGTTGACAGCTTACAGCGAGGAGCGAATAAGGATGCATGTGCTGCAAATGTCACTGTCACGCAGCAGAACAGGTGTGGTTACATGGCACACTGCTTTATGTACAAAGAATAACAATTCTAGACATTGCCACCGTTAACAAATATTTACTGGTACCATTTTCCTTGAGGGTACAATGTCAGATCCCTGTCCATCAATCTGAAATTCCAGTCAACTAGAACCTCGAAGTCAAGATGCCCTCTCATTACCAAGAGACATCTGTTGTGGCCTGACTGAAAGAAAATGACAGCAATGCCTTACCTGTCCTCATGTTTATGATGCCTTTGTTTCCATGGCCTCACTGGTCATAACAGGTCAGGACAAGGGTCATTATTTATGACACCTTTCATAAGCTGGTACAATGTAGCACAACATTGGGACAAACCGGAATAAAAATCTTTTTTACATACAGAAATAATATTTTCCACAGCACACTCCTATGTCACCTGTCATGACACATCAGATATGTCACTGTCATCATAAACAGCACCTACATACAGTCAACGCTGTATACTACCTACGAGAAAAGTGACTAAAGCCCCTACTTCAGAGAAGGAAACTTCACATGTTAATTGCAAACTTCACTCTCCTTTTTCATACTGTTTTTCCCTTTTTGTGTTATGCTGTGCATGTTTCAAGATTATTTACAGGACACCTTTTTTCCAGTCCGCAGTAGAGCTGAGTGGATAGAACAAGAAGGGGGCTGCGGTGGGACGATCAGGCCTAACGCCACCCTTTTGGCTCAAATCAGGCTGTTTCTTCATTTCTTAGCTGACTGGATGGGTTGCTGAGGTGGTTTGGCAGACTGGCGATGCTCCAGGAATGCACCGGATGTCAGACGGTGAGACACCCTGTAGTGAGATGTGACCATTGGGTAACCGAAGCACGAGTCGCCTTTAAGTCAAAACCCATCAAGGTTTCCTCTCCTTTTATTGAAAGCATACGCCTGTGGTGCGAGTGAGAGAGCCATCATTCGACATGGGAATCACCCATGATAGAGTGACAGCAAGATAAGTCTGTTTAAAGGGGAACGACTCAGCTTTGCTTGCAGTCCTGCTGTAAATCACCGCAAACTGGGATACTTTCAGTTTGACAGCAATGTGAAGCAACACCTGCATGTACGTGGGAATAGGTACCTGGGAATAGGAAGGTCATTAGTGGTCCTAGGCCCCAGGTATGCAGTCTTGTCAGATCATGTAAAAGAAATAATAAATGTAGGTTAAAATCAGTGCAGCTCAAAGTTAAGCTTAGCACAGCAGCAAGAAAAACATTAAATAACACATTTTATATTTATTATCTAGCAAACTCTTTTTCTCCAAAGCAACTTACAATGGATACTATGTAGTGTTACCAGCCCACACACCTTATTCACCAAGGTGACTTACACTGCTAGATACAGTACATACAAGGGGTTTCTCATCCATGCATCAGTGAAACACACTCACTCCGTGACACTCACACACTTTGGCGGGACCTGAACTCCATATCTTTGGACTGTGGGAGGAAACCAGAGCACCCAGAGGAAACCCACACAGGGAGAACATGCAAACTCCACACAGACTGAGTGGGGATCGAGCCCACGTCCTATTGCACCACCCAGATGCTGTGAGACAGCAGCGCTACTCACTGTGCCACCCACATTTAAGAAACATTTCACCCACCGTGTATGGAAAAATGCCACTCAAAAATGTATTATTTGTTGATAAATAAAATAAACTGTGCCTCTTTGTGCATAGTATGAAACCACTATACAACGTTTCCAACTGAGAAAATATTCAGATGAAAAAGACATTATTAAACACTCTTATATACAACGATACAATGAGCAAGCCATCTGACATCTTAATAAACCCGCACTTGGCTTCTTAGCAGTTCGGATCAACAGCTCTGTGACAGTACTTCCACATCACTCAAAATTCTGAGATGTGCAATTATAATTTCTCTCAGAATAACCTACTTGATATCAGAAAGCTTCCGGAGAAAGGATAACGTCTGCAGGAACTCGCCTGGGTAATTCATTCGATTGGGTAATTGTTGACTCAAGTGGAAGGTATTGCAAAGATATTTGTGATTTCTGGGACGAGCGCTGAGAAGCAATTAAATACCTCAGTTTTGAGAAAGGCATTGAGCTGTCTTTGGAAAAGTGATACGCCCTATCCTGTTGCTTAACTACTGCTGAACAACACATTTTTTGAAATCCAAAAATATTAAAATGTAACATCTTTATTAAGAAGCAATGTTACCCAAACGCATGATTAATTTCTGTGTATTTATGTGAGGGACTGACGTCGAGGATGTCTTGTGATGGTCTGGTGCACCTTGCTGCTTGAGATTTGTTCCGGATTCCTGCAAACCAGCCTGTATAAGTAGTGTGTCAAAATGAGTAAATGAATAAAGTAATGATGTCATGCATGAATGAATGAACAATTATATTTAGTTTACTCATTTTAATGTATATGTAAATTTACCCAGACAGAAATTTAGGTGGTAACGGGTAATGGTGTCTTATACCTCCTTGACTGTGGGTTTAAATGTCCAAAGACATGTTCCAGGTGAACTGATAACTCTAAACTGTCCTTATTGTACAGTAATATGTGTGAGTGAATCAGTGTGCGTGATTGCCTTTTGATGGACTGGCGTCCTGTCCAGGGTGTACATGCTTCTTCCACATGCTTCTGAGTTAGACTCTGAATACCACAACCTTGCATTAGACAATCGGCTATCGATAATGCGCATACACACATTTCAGAATTTTAGACACAAGCTAAGACAATGCGGTTGACTTGTGTGAGATCCATTAAAGACCGGTGCTGTAAACCAGTGTATCATTACTACTATACAGTACTTTTGGAACACATCAATCCGCTGAAGAGCTCGCCTGCTAACCTTCTCTATTGTACTTTGCAGTTTGGATGCTAAGACAGATGCAGGACAAGAAGTGTAAATTTTAAAGCAGATATGTTTCTGTTACCAGTAAGTTAAATGGACGCATTCTACCTGAGCAATGACTGGGGAGCCAGTGGCAGAATCCAGGGGACGGGATCTGACTGTCGGAGGAGAGCGAATGAACAAGGCTGATAAGAAACAGCTGGATGACTCACACAAGAACAGGAGGGAAGAGGGAACTTGGAGCCGTGCACACAATGTCTGTTAAATATAAACACACACTCCAGCAGTGCATTAGACTTATTTTATGCCTTGGGATGTGCTGTGTGTGCCAAACTGATTTTTATAGTTATTATATTTAAGAAGTGCTAGTCATTGTTTCACATCCTTTCATTGTTGCATTTTTGTTTAATTTTCTCCTGGGAGATATTTGGCATCCACTCTAATCCACTCATTAAAATGAGGTGACTAAAGTCATAGCTCTTGATGGTCTCCATCAAACACACTCTGCTGACAAGCATGTCCACATGCCCTCTGCCTCCCAAAGAGAGGTTCTAATGATACTCCATGATTCCCCTTTGAGTCTCACCGAAGAATGTTATAATTATTATAATCAATTTTTCTTCTTGTTTTTCCAGTGCTTTTATCTAAAGTACCTTATGGTATCTGATGCATTTATACAGCTAGGCATTTACTGGAGCAATTCAGGGTAAATACTTTGATCCAGGTCATAGCAGGACTAGTGGCAAATGTGCCTGCTATATAACCTCCTGAACAAAAAGCATAACAACAACACACTTCTTCCTGGAACCCTGGCCCCTCTAAGTCAAGAACGGTCAGCGATCAACTGTACGGTCCCATACACTGGACTACGCACTTAGCCCCTGACCGTTTATCAAGGAGCCACTGCTGCCCTCTTTTCATTTTCACAGAAGAGAGAACCTTGTGTCTGGCCATTTTTCTTTTTTTTAAACATTTCAGGGAACCAGTTGTGGATTTCAAATGTAGATAAACACTCTGGCAAGTTTAATTTTCAGTCTACTGATGCTGAGTTCACTGCTGGGAGACAGCTTTCAGACACACACCAGATCTGTTGTTGCTGAACCATTGTTACTAGGAAACGTTTGCAGTGACCTGGCTAGAAAATGTTCATATGGGGTTTGGGTGCTTGTTAGATGGGATCTGTTGTGAAAGAATTTATGATAAACAGTCTGTTAGAACTCATTGATATTCCATGGGCTTCCTGCACAGAGCCATGTTACTCTTTGACATGGGGTTGCTGTGTGTCAGTGGATGTGAGGTCTTTGTTCAAAGGCACATACAAATTTTGGCTTTTTCCTGATAGACACTGAAAAAATAAGTTGAGAACTGTTAAATGCTCAACGGTGTGACAGCAGCTCTCCCGCTGGGATGGCAAACTCCAGATCACAAGAATGGATGGGATCTCTGTCTCACAGGACTTTTCAGATTTGCCCTTCTGTTTCCTGCCACAGCTCAAAGACATATTTCAGGTGAATTGGTGGCTAAATTGACCATAGCAAATGTGATACATTGCGCTGAAGTGTAGAAGGATGAATGATCGTTGAGAGTTCGGTGCAGTGAGAAACTTCAGAAGAACACAGAGCCTTCAAGAAGGGTCTGAAAACTCACCTTTTCTGGACCCACTTCACCCAAGATCTCTCCAGCTCATGTACGGTGTAAATGTTCATACATCGTAACTTCATGAGCATCACCAGATAAAGCCTTAATTCAGCCACTACTCTGGCATTGTACTTGCTTATTTGTGTGTCTTATAATATTTAAAAAAAAAAAATTGGTAGGAGGGTATGAGGATTTCTCTGTCCTGTATTTTATGCACCTATTTGAACGATGAACCTCGGTGCAGCAAGTGGTAGGTAACAAACTAGGTTTACTTCAGAGTCACATGACTGCAGCTATGTCTCTCTTAATGTATTGCATAAATTGTACTTTTGCTGAGATGTATGTCGCTTTGGACAAAAGCATCTGCTAAATGAATAAATGTAAATGTAAATGTAAATGTAGTGTAACCATCCTTGGATACCTTGGACAATCTTAGTGTCAGCGAAATACTATATAGCATTCATTGTATGCTTCTTTGGAGAAAAGCATATGGTAAATGAATGTATGTAAATGAAAGTCCAGTTCTCGGACAACATAATTGCATCATCCAGGAGTAAGTACAGCAGCAGAGGTTTAGGGATCTGTGAAACAAGATCTCTGTCCGCCATGAGACTGGAAGGGACCAGGAAGTTAAGGTGGCACATCACTGTAGCGTAAAAGAAGGAAAAAAAAAAAAAAAAAAACACCTCCAGATCCTCTACACCAGTTTCACAAGTACAGCAGAAGCAGGAATGTGATTAATATGCAAAAATGCAATGTAAGGCAGAGCTAGAAGCAGGTCTATGCATACATATAAGAGGAAAGACATTTCACAGAAACACATAGTTAAGGTGCCATCCTGCCCTTGGTATTGGTTGTGGCCTGTAATTATATAACTAATATGCTGAACATGAGAGGCATAATAACAAAAGCAGACTGGGACACTGGGAACTATTTAGCCACAAAGTGACGATGTGCATTCTCTCCAGAAGGAAGTGGCTATGAGCTATTAGGACCCAAAGATGTAGTGTATTACCGCACATTAAACAGCCAACTTATTCCACAGTGATGCATCACGCATGTATATTATACTCAGTAGGGAGGTTTATATCTGCTTCAAACTGGCTCTTAGTCAGGGTTTTATCTCTATATCTCTCCCAGCAGATGCTGTGGTATGCAGGGCAGAGGGGTCATTCACTCTACAGACAATGCCCATGAAGAATAAACTCGTGAATTATTGCTTTCGCTGTGGCCACTGATGGAATAACAAAAGGAAGAAAAAAAGGAAAGAATCGAGTCACGGCGTTGAGAACCGAATTAGTCACTACATCACCAAAGACGAGTATCTTTTGTAAGTTTGTAATGTGCTGATCTGCTTTGATTTTGAACTACATAGGCAACTGATAGAGTAATAAAGAGGCTTATTAAAGTACTTTATTAAAGTATCACAGCTGATGTCTTGTGTTTTCTTTGCAAACACAAGAACATCATTTTTGATTTTTGACACTGTAAAAGTTATTGGATCTCTTTCTGGCGTTTTTCAACCTTCATGATAAATGTAGTACCTAATAACAAAAAACATAGCAAATTTTAACCTTATGGTACAGTGCATATGTACACATACACTGTCTGAAACCGCTTGTCCCAAGTGGGGTCGCGGCGAACCGGAGCCTAACCCGGCAACACAGGGTCAAGGCTGGAGAGGGAGGGGACACACCCAGTATGGGATGCCAATCCATCACAAGGCACCCCAAGCAGGACCTGAACACCAGGCCCACCGGAGAGCGGGACCCGGCCAATCCCACCGCACCACCGCACACCCCCCACCACTGTATATGTATAGACCACATTATAGGCTATATGAATCTAAATACTTATGGATTTTTTCCATCTTTTTATCTGGACTGGATGAGAAGTGAAATCAACCCTGCACATCTGTTGAAAGGCAGCAATTTGCTGCACTTTAACTGGAAGTATCAGCAGTGCCTTGAGATTCTCTGGAAATTTTGGAAGTGATCTTTCAAAGTAATTTGTATTCTCAACTTGACAGGTGTTTTAATTACGACTATGACTCCGAGTGTCGGTGTGATTATAATCAGGATAGTGATGAAGGTAGAAATATAATGAGATCGACAAAGGTGATTAATATATTTATTTTGTACACCTGGATGGTGGAAGGTGTCTGCTACAAGGAAAGATTTTAATCATTTACTAAATCCCTGAAAATCAGCACCATCCTGCTGTGTTATAATAGAAGCAGTTTGGTAAACCAGCGCAGTTGTTTGAAGATGAGCTCCTACAAAGAAGTTCCTCGCTGCGGACGATAATGAGAGCACTACCCTTCACTAGAGATGAATCTGGAGAAAAGATGAGAAAGTCATAGACGATATGATCAGGGACTGAGACGCCTGTCCTGCCTGCCTCCCTTTTTGTGGGAAGGCCTCTTTCGGGAGCTTTGAATAAATCTTTTAATCACTGGGTTGGTCAGCTCTGGCGAAGATAGCAGATTGTTTGACCTCAGCTGGATCCTGCGGCGAGGCTCACTATGTGAGCGTTTTTTCTAGGAACTGCACTCATTAAACAAAATGGGATGTATAATCACCGTTTAAGATGATTTATGCTACATTTAAATGTGTGGAAGATATGGCTACGCGAGCTGAAAGTTTCTCTGTTCCATGTCCAGGGTTGGTACGTCTATTTTTATTCCTCGGCAAAGCATTACGTGGATCTGGAACATGGACAAGCAGTACAATTTGGATTTGAAATTAGGACAAAGAAAATTGCTGAGGATCGGGGATTTTTTTTCATCCCTATTAATAAGTTAATTGCTGTGTTTTTTTTTTTTTTTTCTCCTGGCTAGAACATGATACACTGCTGTTGCTTCAGCGTGCAAGCGGTCAGGGAGTGGAGGTTTCTGATGGCTGGAGCTGTCCAGCGTTATTCTGGGCGGAGCCACGATGGTCTCGTGCAGCAGCGCCCCCTGCTAGCAGCCCCCCCGGTCCGTGTACTGTAAAACTGCAGCCTGAACGTGGAACGGCCGGAGGTGGAGCGGTTAACATCCGCATGCCGGAGCGCATCCCTTCCGCGCAAAGTCATTGCACCAAAGCAAGGTCCTAAACCAAGTACTCCAGCTATCTTCAGCGGTACTACCTCCGGTCCTACTCCTTCCTCAGCATCGCAAAAACTTGACTCGTGCGGAGAACAGCGAGCCCCCTTTCCCTACTGCAGATATGAAAATGACAATTTTTACGACTTGGGTTACACGCGTCAAGCTAAATATTTCTTCGAGCCACTTGAGGGCAGTCAGAGAACAACATGAGACCAAAGAAGCTTAACAGTCCTACGCTGCGGGATGCCCGCAGAGCATTCTGTGCTACTGAACGGAAATTTAAAAAAAAAAAAAAATGCATCCCTCTGTCTGCTTCCAAGTCTCCATCTACTCCTTTTATAAGCTGGGGCTGCTTCCAGTCCTCCTGCTGTGTTTGCCTCCTGCTTCGAGACCGACGGAAGGTGTAGTTAAAGGATGTGGCCTTTGTTCCAGCTAAGCCTGTCAGAATTGATGGTGAGCTTCCTCTCCTTCTGCGATGCAAGGATGGTTTATGGCTTTTCACAAACAGCGTAAGAGAAGCTGCACGACATTTCTGGGTAGAAACCTTCACTAAGAAAGAAAAATAATATGGCAATGTAGCGCAATTTGGACCTCGTGTAGGAATACAGCGGCGTTTTAAAAAAAATACTCTTAGCGTTTGTTCGACTTGCTCGAGCGCCATATGTCGCCTCACATACTGCAAAGCAAATGACTTAACATTTGAAGTTGATTTAATATTGGTTTCTGTTTAGCCATATGTTTTTGCAACGTCTTCTTGTCCAGACTCACCAAGATTTTAAAGCACGGAATGCATCGTAGACTTCTTGGAACAGGATGGGAGACCACAGTTCTTTGCCTTAATAGCACCATTTGAATGATGGAAAATACAGGATGGACTGCAGTCCGGTTTCTAATAATAAATAGCAATGTCAATGTCTCTGGGTTACTATTAAACTACAAAAGGGCTTTTCAGCTTGTGCTAAAAATGTAATTCCTTGTGGGACAAAAAAAAAAAAAAAAAACACTTTTTTTTTTTTTGCTTCATATCAAACTGGGATGTTTTCAATAAAGTTAATGCTATTCAGTTTTAGAAAAAGGCTCTTTTATCATCAGTGCAAGGCTGGATTTCACATGCCGCGCTACCTGAGAGCAAAGGCATTCAGGGCTGTGGAGGTGAAATCCCATTTAAAGTCAGAACGCATTATACAAGAGTGATGGGCGCTTAAAAGTACGCCATCACGTCTGAACCTTATCAAATAACCTGCGCAGAAGGGACAGTTCGGTGTCGAGCCCGGATATTCCAAGGGAATAGCGTCTTTTTAGTGCAAATGGGACCACGTCATTGTTCCTCACCCCTGGTCCTGTGCGTTGCTACTCGGGGGCAGGAAAGCTAACTGTGAAGCAAAGTTTGAGAGTAAAGCTCAAAGGATGCTGGAAACACTCAACGCATTATTTAGGCCTCTAATGCAGCGGGTGCTTTGACATAAAGTTTGCCGCAGCAAGTGGTATGTGTTGAAAGGCTGAGCCGCCGTCTATCCTCCGCAGTAACCCCCACCAATCAATGGTAGGTCTCGTAAGACAGGTAGAACCTGGAACCGACTCTTGAAAAACCTCATTATTTTTGAGGGGTGATGTGCGGAAAGACGCTTCCTACCTCCAAGCCTCTCGCAGCATTGATCTTCACACGGAGCTCTCTTCTCACATCGAGGCAGAAGCATCCAAAATGCAGTGATGGCGTCAGTGTGTCAGACAGTGCCTGTCTCCAGGAGCTCAGGAGAACATCTCCAAAGTGAGGTCTAAGTGGGGACCAGGAACTTGTCAGTCATGCAAGAGGCTCACGACATAACAAATCAACCCCCTCCCCACGCCGCAGCCGAAATGCGTCGTTCAATCCTCCCCATCGAAAAGAAGAGCTTTCGGTATGCTCGTGCAACCGTTCCGAAGATTACATCGATTTCGAAAGCCAGATCCAGTTTTGAAAGTCATTTCGACTTTGAATAATTTCCATTTTGAAAGTCACTTCAATGTCAGTTTAATTCCAGGTGTCGGTTCGAGTTCAGATTATTTCGGTTTAAGAAGCCGATTCGAAGTCGAAGGCGATTTCAGGGGAGAAACTAATTTTTTGCGTCTGAAGAATTTCTCTGGGCAAAAATAAAAAAAGAAGAAAGAAAGAAAAAAAAAAAACTTTAATAAACAACTTTATTTTTCTTAAACCCAGCCGACATATGGTTTATTGTAGCCAGGTCTATCTCTAGGTTGGCGGAAATGTTTTATTCAGCACTCGCGTCCCCCAGCGACAGGACTCCAGCAGAGTGCACCACTTACTGAATGGCATGTTCACTACGGACTCAGGAGGGATGCAGCGGCCAATTAGCTTGTGTGAGAGACTGAAGCTAAAGGGAGCGCAGATAAACTCGGAAAGGACGCAACTCACAGAGAGGACCGCGTGCATTTCTCCCTCTTTTTTTTCCTGATCCTAGGGTGCCCTGGCTTGCGTTGGATGTATATGCTTCTCATTAGTGCCATCGCGTCATTACCTCGTATTATTAACATTCTGAGTCACTGCACTGCCTATCGCTTACCATTAAACCCATATACAACAAAATAGCAGGGGAACATCTTGCGTTGATGTTAATTAATCCATCACAAATGGCCCACGCTGCCTCAGTGATAAGCTCGGATTGGCGTTCCTAACTAATGATCATTTAGTGGCAATTTTCTTATCTGTGCTTTTAAAACCAACTGAGATTCCATTTTGTGCGCCTGGGTGATTCTGAAGAGACAGTTTATTTTTTAAAGTATAATCCATCTGCTCGGTTTCTTTCATTGCGCAATAAAACGGATACCCGAGGCTCAGCGTTTCCGTACCTGCGCCGTTGAACCCGGCGACATCTGTTAAAAGTTTCATGCGGGTATTTGCAAGCGTTCACACCAGAACCGGAGTCGCGTCTCAATACATTTTTTTTTTGTTTTCCAGTATATCAATTAATATAGCTTGACTATGGGGTCGGGCTGAGTTGTGTTAATTGGTGGAATTAGAATTACAGACACAGACAGGGAAAAATGTGTGTGTAATTAAGAACATTTACACACTGGCTATCACTATAGGACAACCTATAGTGAAAAGTATACAGCAGAATAAAATCTGTCAGTTTTCCTCATCCAACCCCACAATACGTGGACTTTCTTCTGCCGGCTGCTTTCGCTGCGTATGTAGTGCTACGTATCATGTAGGTTTCTATGCACGTTAAAACTCCAATAAAAAAGTTAACAAATAGCAAACAGGACAAAAAGGCAACAACAAAGCACTTCGCAGAATTGCATCTTTTTTACTGTTACACTGCTCCCAGGATGTCTGCTTCAGCATACGCGGCGGTCTGGATGCTTTTTACCCCCCGGCTAGGCTCCGATTTCCTAATTCTTGGTGTCGGCAAACTAATCACTTTTCCATTAGAGATATATGACCTCTGCAGAAACGATCATTTCGTGTGGTCCAAACACTGATCGAGGATGCCACTCAACAGAAAAACACCACATGTCATGAAATGTTGCACTGACTTCAGCTTGTCTCCATGGAAACCACACTCACAAGTGCCTGATTCAAGCGGGCTGGGGGCTACGGTGGGGGCAGGGTGGGCTTGTGAAGGTAACAGAGGCATCTCCGAGACACCCTAGTCTGCTGCCAACTCACGGACCACCTTGATCAAACTGTGTGTGTGTGTGTGTGTGTATGTGTGTCACTAGCTCAAGTGGGGCTCTGTGTACCGGGAGTCGCGCAGAGGTTCCTGGCAGAGTTGAAATGGAAAAGTTTATTGAAAAACAACAGAGGGAAGTTGCTTAATTCTGCTGCAGTTGTAATTTCTCAAAAGGTTCCACGTGGCACACTTCACTAACTTTAATAATTTATGCTGTAGTAGGGATTTTTTATTCCCTCTAAGGGAAATGCTCCTGTCGCTGGAACCACTTTCAGACTTCAGTCTCTAGAACTAAGCTCACGGTTGTCCGGGTTATACGGGTTTGTAGCCGGAATGCCGGAACACTGCTAACTACTCCGATGCAGCCCATCGGCAAGGAGGTGTCCGGTCCTTGCCCTCAAGCCGTCTCCCAGTGGCCTGCAGAAGCACGCGGGCTCCTCGGCAGGCATGCAAACATACGCACATTCAGGCAAACAAGGCTAGCGGGCGGTGCAATGTCTAGAGATACACACTTGTAATCTTCCAGCTCTTGGTTCAAGTCCAAGGATTAGTCCTGCTGTGATACCCTCAAGCAAGGTACTTAACCTGAATTTCTCCAGGAGAATTTCTTTGGATGTAAACATTGGCTTAGCAACAAAACCGGTGAAGTATATAAATGGTGTACATGGGATGGACGCTAAAAGGCTCATTCTGTAAGGAGGAAGGCCCCCACAGGAAGGATGGTGGGACGCCACACGAGGGTAGCGGTGTCCCCGTTCTCTGACTGCTGGGCCTGTCAGTCTGGTAGCTGGAGAGGTTCAGGGCAGCTGGTACAGGGCTTTTTTCCTTGCCATCTCTGTCCCACAGCAACTCGAGCACTGCGTTTTGGCAGGTCACTCAAGCCTGTCACACTTTCATCCCCCAACAGCGTGCGTTTCGCCGCAGATGTTACTTTTCATGACTAATAAATCATTGATCAGCTTTATGGCTCGTTGCCACTTAAAAGTGGAAAACAGAATCACAGTTTCGTGAAAGCTTGCCCTCCGTAAAGTGCCTTTAGTCTGGATGATGCCAAATGCTTCCGATGCATGTTTTTCTCGAGAAAACTTAAAATATAGCAATCTCTTACAACGCGGGGTGTTTCGGTAATGCTCGAGCATGACCAGATCCGGACAATTGCGTGGTGATGTAAAGGGGCGCATGTGCAGCACACTGGGTGAACAGGACACGTACATGCAGAGATGGTCTGCGAGACGATGTGCTGATGGCTCCTGGGGGCGTCAGCCGGATTACACTGAACACGCTCGATACCCTCCTTAATTTAACAAGGCAGGAAGTAATGAGGAAGTAAAACGGAGGGATGCCGTTATGGTGTGGGTATGTCGCCATAGCCATTAGCCTTTCCTATTACACAGGATGGTAATTAATGAATAATTAAGATTTGAAGAAAAAGCCATAAAAGCCATAGACTGGGTTTAATTGGTAGAACCCAACTAATTAGAATGGTCAAATAGATGATTAATTGTCACAAATTACATACGTTGACAAACAAAGTATATCCTGAACACACAGTAAATTGAAATTAAATAGATACGGCAAGAATAGAAGTGACATAGATAACACATTTTTAGAAATATACCATAACGATTCAGAGAGGCACTTTTACTTGTTTTACCCTAAATTGCTCCAGTAAAATTACCCAGCTACACAAATGGGCAAATAATTGCAGGAAGATTAACATTTTAAGTCACTTTGGAGAAAGGCATCAGCGAAATGAATAAATGTACCTGATTATTGCATTAGTACATTCCGAAGACCCAAATAATGTCTTTGACGAGTCACACTTTGTTTGATGGTTCTTCCATGTGCTGCTGAAAGTCTAAATTATGCTTGGCCATGGTTTTTCACAGAAAGATGCACTGAGCAGTCTGCTGTCCTCAGGGGTACATTGCGAAAGGCAAAAGAAAAGAGGTTTTTGTCTTGACACGAGGCCTACCCAAGATTCACCGTTATTGATTCATTCGAGCTAAAATCATCTGGGGTCAGTCTCACAGACAGCGGGGCAGCCCTTTCCTCCGTGTGGCAGAGGTCGTCTCACCTCAGGCCATCCCCAATTTTGGCTGAGCACAGACCTGATTTTTAAACACTTCCCACCTCCTGGAAGAGGAAAAACAGAAAGAAGCAGAGAGAGAAAACAGGTCTGGCCCTGGAAATGTTCAGCTTTGAAGTTAAATTAAGGAAGAAATAAACAATGCACCTGCTCCCTGCTACTTTGACAAAGTACTCAAAGTGAGATTAACTTAGGAGATATAATTAAAGATTAGAATTTTAATTACTTGATTAAACTCCAGAGTAGAGTGATTATTATTAACTGAATATTGATTACTTATTGAGGCGTCATTGATTGTCATCAAGGCGTTAAAAACATCTCCACAGCGATTTATGCAAAATCAGGCCAGGCATCTGTCCAAACCTCCTATTCAGTAAAACCTGAGAAATCCTTCATGTTATTTGACAGATGTGTAATTGCCTTCTATTTAATGAATACATTACAAGTGATGAAACAGCAACGCTAAACACATAACTCAGCGAATAAAGAAAATTAGCAGAAGCATAAGTGACGGCTATTGAGGCTAAGGACAGTGCGATACCATAGTTTACCATGTAAGGTCAAAGTCGCGAGGGTTCAGTTCTCTGATCGCCTACAGGTCGATAGTTCTTCCGTTTGGTAGTGCTCCATTAACCGCAGCGGCACCGAAATCTAGATCTTTGCCCAAAATATGCGCGCGTTTTATTTACACGAATCCAGGTGCGCATTTCAGCAACCTAAAATTGTTATTTCCCGAAGACATCATGGGAGGATTCTCTACCTATTTGTCTTTGAGGCAGGGTGGACCTCCACATCTCTGACAGCGTGGAACAATAATGGCTGTGTCATCCCAGGCACCGGGCAGCGGAGTGCGCTTCAAATGCATCCTTTTTCATTAGCCGGGACCATCTATCCACTGTGGTCGTCTGGCCGCTTCATTCTTTGTCCCAGTTTCGGTCTCTTGGCAACTCTTAAATCAAACGTGCGCCGCTCCCCACTTCACAAGAGACATTTCAATAAAGAAAAATGGTGAGTGAAAATAGCCAAGGGGCTCCAGGCAGTAATTCCCGTTTAGCTCCCCACCTGTAGGGTGTCAGCCATCACCGGTCTTAATAAATGAGGCCACGACCGAGCCAAAGCAGCGCTTCACAATAAGTCTCCCCTCTTCACCAACTGGCATTTCAATAAGGAGCATCCATTAGGCTCTCTGGACCCCGCAGATTGCAAATTAGCACGGCAGCACAAACGAGAATGACATTCGCCTCTTTGAAAAGCCGCTGTCCCTTCCCACAAAGTACCGTTATCACGGCCCACACAGCTCACTGTGCTTACAGCCTTCTTTCCATAGTCACATTTCCTGCAGAATAATTGCGGAATGTGCCACGCTGACACAGGACTCCGCTTTACAGACACACATTTCTCAATATAAAAATCATTCATGCTTTTAAACACTGTCTGAGAACTATCGACATTCAGCTTTCCCGCTTAACTGCAATATTTTGAAATTATAAGCAGGCAGCTGTCCCTGACATTTACTAAATTGCTATTTCAAACTAAATATATGCACATTAATTTGGGTAGATTAAGGGATTCGTCCTCCTGTCACTCCGCGAGCTCAGAACACTGATTAGTATTGTCGAGATTTCCAACAAAGAATTTTAACCACCTTACATTTCTCAGTGGGTTGGACGTGATTGTTGCAACACATTTCTTTTAAGTAGCTGGTAGATACCTCTTGGACATGCAAAGCATTTAGCTCATCTGCTCAGTTTCGGGGTGAAGCGGGATACTTCCGGGTTTAGTTTGAGCTCATAAATCCCCTTTCATCCCTGCACCGGCACCGTGTGCTGCTTCCTCTTGGCAGGGCATCTCAGATGCACGTGCAGCAATACAAAATCATAAATAATACAATGGGCACAGTGCTCTGACATGCAGAAAATGCAGCGTAAGAACAAAACAAAGTGAGAATAAAGGCTTTGAAACATTTACTGTAGGCAGGGAAAAGATTTACTAGAAATGCATGTGGTTTAGCAGAGCAATAAAGAGATTAACTGCAAGTGAAGTCTGGTTCATTAGAGCCAGAGATTGAAGAAAGGATGTAAAGTACATCTGTCAAAGAAATCAGAGATGCGGGTTTATTTAAGAGCAAAGGGAAGTTTACCGAAGGTTAAACATATCTTTAATAAAGGGAAAAATGCTTACAAGTGAAATATGTTGATACAGAGAGAGGTTTATCTACACGCAATGAAGCGTTTAATAGTGATAAGGAGGCGATTGGTTTCGTAGTGACGCAACATGAAATTGGAATCATTTCAGCAAACGCGGAGTAATTACTTAAGCGATATCTGACATGATTCTTTTACGTATTTATTTACTGTATAAATGTCATCGTGGCTTTGGTTCCACATACTAAGCTATAATTGAGAAATATCATTTGAAATGCAATCAAGACTTGACGGGAAGCTACGCTTGCCCTTTGCCTTATTTATAACAGCGTGATCAATACAGACGTAGATTTCAATTACCTCATCCAGTACCAGACAAATGCAGAGACAACCAAATGGGAATAAGAAACACATGACGGATCCTGAAAAAGTTCAGTAGGTCAATGAGGACTGTACATTTATGATAAAGGTATTTCCATCAACAAGACACCGGAAGATTTATTTTGTCAAGCAGGTTTGTATTGCTACATTGTGCTTTTTTGTATAAGGAAGACTCTGCAAATATTTTTCTGAGAATAAAATCCACCAGCCCGATTGATACTTTCTGTTAATTTTGTTTTGAATTGTAAAATATACCATTTTATTGTGACTCAAATGAATTTATTCGTTTTTATTTTCATTGACTTAAATGAAAGTATTTTAAGCTACCTGTGAATAACGTTACGGTGTCTCTACAGGAAGTGTTGTCTCCGCCCTGACTAAGGATATAGGCACAAATGTAATTTTAGCATTGCATTTTTTTTCACTGTCTGCCTGTCTACTCCAGACTTCTTTCTTTTTATTTAAAAGAAATACTTTGCCGCTGAAACAGTAAACTGGGAGACTCTACATCACTTGCTGTTTGTGTGTCCTGGGATGGACAGATGTGCCGACAGTTTCCCAGGACTGCCAGAGAACCTGCTGCCCGTGGGAAAGTGGTTACTGAAAAGTCAATAAGTTAAACATTGATACTCATCTTTATTATACTTACATTTATTCATCTGGCAGATGTTTTTATCCAAAGCAACTTCCAATGAACTCTGTGTTATCAGGCCACACACCTTATTCACCGAGGTGATTTACACTACTAGATACACTACTTACACTGGGTCACTCATCCATACTTCAGTGGAACACACTCTCTCTCTCTCTGTCACTCACACACTATGGGGGAACCTGAACAGCATGTCTTTGGACTGTGGGAGGAAACCAGAGCACCCGGAGGAAACCCACGCGGACACGGGGAGAACATACAAACTCTACACAGACTGAGCGAAGATCGAACCCACCTCCTCTTACACTACCCAGGCGCTGTAAGACAGCAACACTTCCCACTGTGCCACCATGCCACCCATGCTGCTAAAAAACACTATATACTAGTATCAGACCACAGCTTTTCACACAAGGTAACTTACAATACTAGACATACTACGTACAGTGAGTCGCTCATTTATACAACAGTGAAACACACTCCCTCAATCTCACACTCACTACGGCCAATTTAGAGTTACTTGAAAGTATGACTTTGAACTGTGGGAGGAAACAAAAGTCCTTAGTGAGTACTTCACCTGAAATTTACTTCATTTCACCACACATATGCTTTCACAAAATGGTAAACCAGAATTTAAGATTACATGTCAGTAGCGAGCATAACCCTGTAGCTTCGTTACTGCGGAGAAATTACACAGATGTAAGGTTTACGAATTAATTGAAACACTTCAGCAAGTGAAATTGGTTTGAGTGAAATTAATGCAAACTCATTTGTATACCCGCTACAGTTAAGAGATATTTCAATTTAATCTCCACTGTAATTATGACTGTCGCCATCTGATGAGTTGGTTAAGGGAGGTTGTTGCAACTGATATGCTGCTTAAGAATTTTATTAATTAAAGTCAATAAATTAGTCAAAAGGACCATTTATGCCTGTTGTCATTTACTTTTTCTCACTTAGCAGTAACATGCACAGCACAAATGTTCACTGCACCGCAGCAAAGAATTTAACACACATTTATATAAACATAGGAAAGACCTAATAGGAATAAATGTTATGGGGCTTACAGTAGAGAATCAATTATGGTTTTGATGGTCTGATTGAAGATTATGTTTGTCATTGGAATTTACTCCTGATAGTTTATACAAAGTCACCAAAAATGTAGGTGGTTTTCAGGATGAGCAGTTCCATTATGTATGAAATGCAAACCATGAAAGGCATCCACTGAAGTCATAACCCTGGATAACCTGAGGAACCATGGAATAGTGCATACGGGATCTATGTTGCACTCGCTGCATGATCTTGATGCTCGCTTGAAATGATGAGACTGAAAGGTCAAGACTGCGCTCTGTTCCACATCGCAGTTACTTTACCTCTGACAACAACTGCTTCTACAGGCCGAGTCTGAGGACCCAGGTGCAAAGCAGAATTTCGTTGCACTGCTCTTCATAACACTTCTCACCGCTCTCTTGTTTTGCCTACAGCACAGCAGACAGATGTGGAGCGAGGGGTACTTGGAGAGTCACCTCTGAACTGCTGAAACCCTCCCAGCCCTCGGTCTCAAAACTCATCTCTTTTAGGTCCACTTCTCTGAGAGCTCCTCTCAGCTTTGTCAGTTATTCCTTCAGTACCTGTTGTTTTTAATCTATGTATTTTCCCATTTCTATATTGCTTCTCTGAGCAGCTACCTGAGTGACGTGCACCAGAAAATCTGCGTTATCAAACAAACAAGCCGTGCTTCGATGATCCTGTATCTGTATCTAAAGCCTTCCGTTTGTTGCTGAATACACATTTTATGCAGGTTGTGCATCGCCTTGGAGAAACACGTCTGACAAATGCATGCATGTAAATTTAAATGTAAATGTAAGCAGGAAACAGTCATATTGCCCTATAGCTCCATGTGAGGACCAGGATGGATGACCTGGTAGAAGGAGAACAATCACTGATGCAGAAAGGGTTGAGTGGAGTTGGGTAGCTAATAGGAGAGAAACGGTGAATTTGGATGCGAGAAATTGTTCTGTGTGAAATATCTTCAGGGGTTATTATTGTCATTACTGTTATATATTTTACACCTTTATCCAAAAGTTTTTTGTAGTTTCAGCTAAAATGCAATACGCAAGTACAAACGTTGCAATCCCATGATGCCAAACTCGAAAACTGTGGAATACAGCACACACACACACACACACATTTTCAGAACCGCTCATCCCATACGGGGTCACGGGGGAACCGGAGCCTACCCGGTAACACAGGGCGTAAGGCCGGAGGGGCAGGGGACACACCCAGGACGGGACGCCAATCCGTCACAAGGCACCCCAAGCGGGACTTGAACCCCAGACCCACCGGAGAGCAGGACTGCGGTCCAACCCACTGCGCCACCGCACCCCCTCTGGAATACAGCAGTTAACAAGAATTTAACATATTAATCAATGGAGCATATTAATAGGAACAAAGAGAGACAGACATGGTGGGTGCTGCTTGTAGAGCTCAGCCTGCACAAGGTTTTAGCTCTACCCTGGATCAGGGTGCGCAGAAATGGACCCAGAAATGTCCCTGTTTGTCAGAAAGCAGGCTCAGAAGTGTGGTCTCCTCTGATGACTAGTCACTTCTCATCCTGTGGAGGTGATGGCTATTGATTACCTTTCATTGAGACACTTTGGTGACAGGTTCCCATATATCCTTGTAATGACAGATTTGATATGGGTGTGCAGCACTGGTATGGGAGCAGATTACTGAGAAAACTGATTGCTGAGAGAACAAATGAGACAACTGAGGTGATTCACTTGCAGGGGTGACCCTAGAAGATTTTGTTGGACCGAGGTGCAGCATGAGTCCGCCTTGCTGCCCAGGACTGTCCAGAAAGTGAATATGAGACAGCTGAGACCTGGGATGTGTGTATGGGATGAATTCTAAATGCATACAAGGTCTGCGATTGGTCATTTCGTCAGAACAATTTATGGTTCTGTGTCTCTGTGATTGGAGTACTATGGAGACAAAATGTTACATGAGATTATTGCAGTATAAAATTCCAAAAATATATATTATTTACACTTGTCATTTAATGTTGCTTTCATTCATTCATTCATTTTTATTACCTTAAGTATCAATAACTGTTTTTCAAATGCATGGTCACAAAATCACTGCCTGTGTCTTTCGCTCTGCAAAGCATGTGAACATAATGCTGTTATAGGCACTGTGTAACAAACTAAAAAATCTTTGACATTAGATAATCATTTTATTGTTAGATTAAGTCTTTATTTAAGGTAATGTAGTTATATTTTTGTTACAGATGCTGTGTATATTATTTAAAAAACTGAGTTTATAGTAACATGCTTACAACTCATTTCTGTAAAGAGTGAACCTGCTTTCAAATCTGAATAAATTATTACCAGTAATGGTGTTTAATCTGCCATTTCTTCTGATTTATTACTGGTGATTGTGATTGTGGAGATTTTTTGTACGATAGGAAATAGGGATTTGTACAGAATAAAACAACTGTAAAATAAGAAAAGTAAAGCAACCCTGGAACAGGCAAAATGTGGTTGTGCTGAGTAATAAGCCTTTTGTATAATAAGGAGGTATATATTTTCATAAGCCATTGCAGTGGGATTTTACTGTACGAGACCCTCTTTCATGAGGGCTGAGTGTGCCTGGCTTTCAGTTACAATTCCTTGACACATTGCATGTCCCTTCCAAAATGCACTAAGCACATTTGTTTATTGCTAACTTGGTGCCTTTGGAGAAGAAGGAAAATTTTTGTTATTCTCATTTCATTGGTGCTACAAAACACTCATTTGTCTGCAATATCATGTTGATGTATTTCTGTGATAGGAGTCTCATTTCTTGTCCTAACTAGGTCAACAATAGCCATTTCTCGTTCGTCTGTCACAATCTGTCATCAGTCCCAGCAGGCTATATCCCTACAATTATAAAAACAGAGCATAACATTCCAAAAGATTAACTAGACCTACCAAACACAACTAGATATATTAAAACAAAAAAAAAAAAAAAAAAAAAAAAAAAACACAGAAATGGAGCAAAATGTGTTCTTACTGAAACATTTTTCAGTAATAACACACTTCAGTGAAACATGCATAAAACATGCCAGTGTATACTGTATAATTAATGAGCCAAAGTACCATTCATATAATATGGTGTAAAAATTTATTTACATTCAGCTGTTTTTTTTTGTTTTTTTTTTTTTTCCAAAGCAGCTTCGGAATATTAAGGTACTTAGAATTATTTACCAATTTATGCAGCTGTGTCATTTTACTAGAGCAATTTATGGTAAGTACTATCCTCAAGAGTGCTACATGTGGAAATGGGATTCAAACCTTCAGCCTTCGGGGACAAAGGCAGCAGCTCTGACCACTACATTAACAGCTGGCCTGAAATGCTTGACATGCTTGGATTTCAAAAAAAACAAAATGACATCCAAATAAATTCACTAAATTAGAGAACAATGGTAAAATTATATTACTATTTTTTTGAAGATGATTATGTCTTGCATTTGTTTTCCTGTGTTTTGTCCTGCACAACTTTGGAAAAATGTATAGTTCTACTAGAATCAACATGGGTCTGGAGCAATGGTATTGCATGCAAAATTGGATTTAATGGTGGGTCTTTAAGTGTTGATGGGGGTTACATATGTTGAAAGTACTCCCCAAAGAGGTTCAGGAAAGTAGGTATGGTGGAACTTACAGCAAATTGCTGTTTTCTTGCAAACCAAGTATGCTGCCAGAAGAGGGTCCTGAAAGCCTATTCCAGGCTTACAGCTTGAATTCTGTGTTTTTTTTATTTTTATTTTTTTCCAATGAGTAACATCTGAGTCCTGTCCAAACAAGTGCAAATGTGACACATTTCATCATTTTGGATATTGAATTTCATCATGCTGCAGTTCATACATTCACACAGGATATGCTTCATGCTCCTGATCTCAACCACTGTTGTTACTACAGCATTCATTGTTTGCACCACCCTGCTCCATGATGATAACCACCTCATCTCAGATGCAGCATTTAAATTTTAAAACTGTGTTGAGATGGTTTAAAGCTTATTTTCTCATAGTTTACATGAGGACAAGATTATTTTCAGATATCACAGTCCCTGGCTTTTTATTTTGTATATACACTTTATTACAAATTTCAAAACAATGCGCCTGGTTTCAGAGCTCTTGACACATTAAATCAAAGAAAGTTGTCAAAAATGTACTTCTGAAGCTCTCTTAACATTTTCTAGTGACTAGATGCAAAACTGAAAATTAAGTATTAATATACAGTGTTTCCTCTTTGCAGCAGTTTTGTAGCAACACATTCTCAGTTCATAAAATATGTATTGTAAACTACTTCAGGTTGAGGGACATGGACAGTTCATTACCACTTAACTGATGACCTCATAAAATGATGCATAATCACTGACAATAAGTCAACAAAGAGTAAGCAGAAAATGCTGTGAAGACAATTAATAAAGAATCATATGGATCAGAGAGGAACACATGCGCCGGGGGGAGGATTGAGGTAGCGATGAGGAAAGAGACAAGCAAGGAGGACAATGCAAAAAATATGAATGGAGTGGAATCCCTGAAATCACTGTGAGATGAATGTCACTTTGGAGAAAAGTGTCTGCTAAATGAATAAATGTAAATTTAAATGAATGGAGACCCTGAATCCACTTATGACCTCTTTAGTATGAAAGTGGTAAGTTTATGATGACTGCCATTAAATGTATGATACTATTCTAGAGACAAAGTCACCGAAAAGCCAGTGTCACGCATCCAGCATATCCATCATGGCGCAAGATCTCCCCAAGGTGTACTGCAACGGAAAATGTGACATGTCATGTTAATTAAAAATTATGACTAAATGGATGTGGGAGGTTTAATGCACCGCTGGCCTATTTATGTAGTCAGGTTTTTAAATTAGACAAATAAAAAAATGTATACATTTCTTCAACATTCATGATAAGAGTAACAATGGCATATTCTCTTGAAAGTGGTGGATTTATTGAATAAGTGAAGACGCTCTGATTAACAGATTTTTTTTAAAAAAGAATTACTAAGAAATATGTATGCGCGACTAGACAAAAGGGTTCCGAACTATGATCCTCTATGGATCCTGTCGTCCTCTGTGGTAAATCACGGCGCCTTATAAAGATGCGCAACAGGAATGGCACCAAGCAGATGCACTTGGAATGTCTACATGCTGGGGAGCACTTCAGCAGTAGAGCTCTGGAAATGCAAGAGTAGCCCTGCAAAAAAGGTGACTTCTTAACCCATCAGCTATTGCAGGATTCATCAACTTTCCAAACCAACAGCTTAAAATTCCTCGAAAGACTTAGCACAAATTGAAAATAAGGTTGTAAATTTCACGGATGACGTATTTTGAGCGGCCGTAAAAACGACTAATTCTCAGGAGGACATTTGTAGCGTGAAAATACATTGCCACGGTACTATCGAATTAGGCATACGGCACACATATGCTGAACGTAAACACATCCACGCTGCTACACTCCCTGAAACTGCGTTAATATCCAACGAGCTATGATATATAATCCTTCATATGCTAACAGAACAGGGAACATGCTGCACACATTTATAGTCCTCTTACCATCATTAACCCTCCACTGAACACCATTTGCTCGCTGTAAAATGCTTTCGAGCTGCACTCCTGCACACCTCACGCAGTCACGTTACATTTAACATTCACACTTACCAGTGTGATAGCATGTTCTAAAAATAGGTGAACGCATGTGACAGTGAACCTAAAGCTGGGACGTGCTACCTGCCTTTTCAAATTCAGCATGTCCCCAAAAGTCCCAGAGAAAGATTCCCGAGGAAAACAAATAATCTGACAAGTCTGTGGGGCAAGTCATCTAAATTAATTCTGCCTTATGCTCTTCTCTCTTAATTAATTAATTCTTCCCCACATATTATCCCACAGAACCAACACAGACAGGCGTAATAGGCTTTGCAAGGGAAAAGATTGATGTTCTTGGTGACATATTTTCTTGTATAATGGTGAAAGGAAAATCAATAACACTCAGTAATTGGCCCAATGTATTAGATGATGCAATGTGTGCGGTTGTATTCACGGCTTATCCAGTGTTATTGGGTGGTGCCTTGCATAGAATTGAGAGCAACGTTGCCACCTGAACGAAACCGGCATGATCGCTGGCAGCATTCGACAGCTGGGAGCCCCGCAGCCGATGCTGGAAGGGCAAGGCAATTTCAAAAGCACCCGCTGCGGCATCTCTCGTTGTCACGTTTGTCCCCTGCGTTGGTGACACGCTGGCATGCTTTATTACTGCACCATTACTCAGTGACAGAGAATTAATGGCGCCTCGGCCAGCAGACATCGAAGTGAGCCACCTCCCTTGTCGTGACGAGCCCTGTGTCCCTCTCCTCTTTTTGTCACCATTAAATAACAGCAAATGGAACAACTTGGCATGAAAATTTACGATGCTAGCATAGATTTGTTTTTGACACAGATATGTCTTTGCGTTTGCGTTTCATAGACAGATAGATAGATGGATGCAAAGGGTGTTAACTGGGTTATGATGGCTATATTGCGCTACATGGTTGAACATGCCAACTGGCCCGTCTGTAGGCATACACTTTATGGGTACCCGTCAGTTGCTTGCGTGGGGAGTCTCGTTTCTCCTGCTTTTCACGATGTAAGACACAATTTGAAAAATAGTTGCCAGTGCCCTTTTTGTGAAATTATTCCTTTCTAGCACGTTTGAAAGAAGCGAGGAGGAGCAGCAATTAAATCAGGGAGAAAAATAATAACACAAGAAGGCGAAAAAAAATGACAACTAAATGCAAATATTTTCATGTGCCATGAACCAACATCCTAACTGACATTTTCAGGGCCTAACTTGGTTTTTTTAGGTTTGTTGCAAACTAATTATAAAGTGTACAGTCTTGGAAGAATACAATGCAAGTGTGCAGCTATATATCTTTCCGGGCGGTACGTTTACAGCTCCTGTTTAAACTTGAATCTGCACATTTTTGCCACAGGTCCTGCATAACATGTATATTTTTCTATGTAAATTAACTACAGTTTTCATCATAGAAAGGTGGCCTCAGTCCCTGTGGTGATTCCCTTGCAGCGGATAATCTTATAGTTTTACAATTCACTGGCTTTTGTACAAAACGCAGGAGCGTGAAGGATGGCGAGCCTGTTGCTCGTGCTGTGGCAAGTATCCAGCGCAAATGTTGTCATGCCAAGGCTGAAGGACGGTCAGCAAATTGTGATAGAATGACTGATGAAGGAAGGACTTGAGATGCGATTAAAGAACTTCTTTCTGACATGCCGTGACAGTCCTTCAGAAGTGTCTGTGAGAGAAACGTGTAATCGCGTTAGCTTGCTAGCTAGGATAACAGCGTGAATCAGCGTTGTTAAAACATTTTTTTTTTATTCCGCCGGAATGATGCTAGAAGATAATATTACTTTTAATATGCTAACAATTAATTTCCCTTCAGCTACCATTGAAAAATCCTGGAATGGTCATGGCAGGTAGGTGGCTGCAGAGCAGGGTGCTCTTATTAGCATTCATCTTAAGGTACGTTAATTAATTACACGGGTTCAACATCAAATTCGTCATGTTGTGTATCAGCAGTTCCCACAGATGAGTGGCATGCAGCACGGAAGAGCAGGAACTCTCTGTTTCTCATCACAAAATGGGTTGTGAAGTATGACAGGCTACAAGCAATCTTTAAACGCGCGATGTGGTTTTCTGGTGTTTTCCGTTCTCTTAATGGCTGCGAAAAAACAGACTTTGGAGGAAGGTTCGTTACAGCGGATTGCTCTGCATCTTGAGGCTGCAGACATCAGATTTGAGGGAGAAAATAATTGCTGGTGTACTAGGGTGGCGTTTAATGTGAAATTGCCTTTCTTGTGTTTTGCAGAGTGTGCAAAGTTGCGGCTAATGGGTGACGCTCTCTGGTTCGGCTCGACCTCCTGAATGAAACGTGTCTGGAGGATCAGGCCAAAACCCTACCTCGCTGCTCAATTCCCTGACCGAATTACAAACTGAAGTATAATTACTGAACCCTAAAGTGAGCAATATCTTGCTGGGCTGATTCAAGCACTTTACAATCAGGAGCCGAAGATAAAGTGTATGTCTCAGACATTTTAATAAATCTAGAAATTGATTTGGAAGATAAAGTGTGGTGCTTCATCATGGACTGGGCCCTTGAGGTATGAGCGTGGCTAAATCTCAGGTGTGGAGACGTCAGGACGTCACGGTGCTTCCAGAGAATACGTGAAATCAAGCCAAGGCCTTTTCAGCTGAATTGAAATCGTTTCAATGCCACTACTATTTTCATACTATTGAAATACAGTATATTGTTTCGGTGAGTATTATACCCTACTCTCTTGCTTTAATTTAAAGGTTTTGTAAAGTACCAAAAAACATGACAAAAATCACAAATTTAAAGCTTCCTGTGTCTGTTTATATCCTGAACAGTAGTGTTTGTGTTTGCTTTGACTTCCTGAATATTTTGATCTTTCATGGCAGGGGGTGTCTTAATTTATTCGTGGAATGTTTTGTCTTTTAAGACTAACTATTTAATGGAGCTGTTTCTAAAGTAATATGCTGTGCAAGTCATAGGCTATATGTACTACTTTTGCATCCAGTGGAATTTACCTCTTCGTATTCCAAATGTGACTTTCAGCACCACAGCAGAGTGCCATACTGTTATAATGACTGCAAAGACAGGACCAGTGTTGCTTTTTTCATGCTGTCAGAAACCGATAATGGAACGGATGTAACTCTGTCAAAATAATTGAGGAGATTCAAAATTACATTTCCTGTAGGGTTGTAATCGATAGGTTTAACATTTACGTCAGGTAAAAAGAAAATCACTGCTTGTCCATTTGTAGTCATGTATCCAATGTTTGGTAATGTCAAAACCGTGGAGAAATTGATTTCCTCTCTCACTTTCAGACACAGCGAGAGAGAGACTAAAAGAACACCACGGAGAATACCCTGCAAATAAGGTAGCCGTGTGGGATAGTAATTTTGGGAAACTGGAAAGGCGGGCCATTACCGTTACACCCTTGAGCAAAGTATCGAAGCTAATACGTGTCAACAAATATCTGGTTGTAGAAATTGCAAGAGTGTGGAAAATTGCCAGCTGCTCCTGTTGCTCCACAAAACAGAAAATAAACAGTGACATGTCACCTATCTGTATAAATACGTCAGCTAGACTTGTGTTTTGTGGCCTTGCTATGAACTGTACAGTTTGTGCTGAGTGTGTATGTGCCTTTATAGCCCCTGCAAGAATCTGGATTACTGGTGAATTCAGCCCTGAAAGCCTCCCTGCTGCTATGATGGTGATTAGACACGTAAAAATCATGCCATTTGTCATTCAACAGAACCATGACAAACTGTTCCATTGTGCAGAGTTCATTTACATTTATTAAACTGACATTTATCTCCAGAGTGAGTGACTTGCAGTAATTTACCCATTTACACAGCTGGGTAACTGGTAGTAGTGCAATTCGAGACAAGTACCTTTCTGAAGGGCACTACAGCAGGAGGTGGGATTTGAACTGGGGTCCTTCAAGTGCAAGGGAGCAGCTCTAACCAATAAAGTATCTGCTGCTGTGTTTCAGTGTTTCGAGGCACATTTTATTTGTATTGGACTGCACACCACTCGAACAGCGCAGCACTACAAGCACTCAGGGCACAGGGTGTGAGACGTACTTCATGTCAGTTGTCTGCACATACACGTGTACCTCGAGGAAATGCTTGGTTTCGCCTAAAGGCAAGGAGCAGAAGTGAGCAGATGGAGACATCTGTCCCGTCACATGCCACATCCATCTCATTTACTTTTAAAAACCTTTCGAAAGCCAGTCAAAATGTAAAAACTTAATCTAATATTGAAAGAAAGTTATTCAAATTTCTTAAAACTCTTGAACTTCTAATTTTTTTTTTAATTTTAAACTGAAGTTGAAATATAAAAATTCTCATTTCATTCCAAACACAGGGTGTGACAAGAGTACATTCCTGATAATTTGGTTTCTGGATGTTTGTACATACAAATGAAAATTTCACAAAGAGTCAGTCCTTATTTCTTTCTCTCTGCAAGGCACACAGACCCTGTGCTCAGCAGCTGGTGGACATGTAGATTTCAAGGCTGCTGCCTTGAACACCCACATTCCCCCAAAGCACGTGCGCACACTTGCAGAAACCACTTGTCCCAAGCAGGGTCTCGGCAAGCGTGAGCTTAACCTGGCAACACAGGGTGCAAGGCTGGAGGGGGAGGTGACACACCCAGGACAGGACGCCAGTCCATCGCAAGGTACCCCAAGCAGGACTCAAACCCCAGACCCACCAGAAAGCAGGACCCGGCCAAACCCCATGCGTTACCGCATCCCCCAAAGCACCCACGTTCAAATCCCCTATTGCTGTAGTGTCCTTGATCAAGGCACTTACCCTAACTAGGAAAAATAATGCCGCTGATAAGAGTACAAGATTTTAAGTTGTTTAACACTAAATTTATCTGAAGAAAACAATCAACTAAATTAATAAATGTAACAAATGATTTATCCTCTGCTGTAACATCTCTAATCGAGCCACTTACCCTGAAGTGTTCCATTAAAAATTTACTGTATATGGGCAAATAATTAAATTATTTAAATTAAAAAATGGACAAATAAGTAGCTTGACACTGTATGTCACTTTGGAGAAAAACACAAAGTGAAATTCTTAATAAAGATAGGCCAGAACCCCTTGTTTCTGTTGTGCTAATTGATTTATATGAATGAACGGTTGAGACTGCCAGTGTGGTAGGGAGTATTTCTCCCACATTGCATTGCAATAAGCATAATTAAGTAACTGCCTATAGTTAACTGAGTTTATCGTGTCCTTTAACTTAAACGTTTCCATAAATGTTGTGTTGAATGACTCTTCGGAACTGATAACTGGGGTCAGTAGTTGAGATATTAGGAATTGGCAATGTGGTTTTTTTACTGGATGGATGTGGTTATACCTTTGTAGGTTTTCCTTTTATGGGTCCTTGCTATGTTGGAACTGGGTTCATATGAAAAAAAAAAATTCTCTGAAGCTGAGAAATTCCAAACTGGCCCTGCTTACTGAGAGAATCGCCACACACACACCTGTGGTAAAGTACCGAAAGCTGTACTGTGAATGATGCCGGTGAGTACAAGTATGATTTCATTGCAAGGCGCTGCCTCTGGTCTTCACAGCAATAACTGGTACTGGGATAGCGTTGTGCTCTTCTTTTGAGCTGTATTCACTACATCCTTTATCAGAGCACATTTGAAAATAGCTGAAGTATATGCACAGCAGGGCGCATCCATATTTAGGCCCTATTAACTTACCCAGGCCTCCCATGGAGTAATCTGTGTTTCATAATGTACTGCCAAATGTCGCTCCTCTATGGAAGCACAATAGGGAAGAATGCGTAATAAACAACTGGAGGTTATATTTTACATCTATTCATTTAGCAGAGGCTTTTCTCCAAAGTGACTTGCAAATGTACCTGCAACTCTTTGCCAATTTGTACAGCTAGGTAATTTTTCTCTGGAGCAACGTGGAGTACATACCTTGTGCAAAAGAACACCAACACTAGGTGACATTCAAACCAGCAACATTTAAACTCGACGTCTGCAACTCTAACCACCACACTATCAGCTACCCAACAAGGGAATATGAGTATAAGTAGATACATGAGGATAAGTCAAATGAGGATAAGTGAGGATAAGTCAAAAAGTATCAGCAATATTAAAATTCTGGTTAAATATAAATTAATGCAGGGACTTTTTGACCTACCGTCATATCTCTATAGGGCGTTTCTCTAACAGATATATGGAAAATCCTTCGAGTCAAAATGTATCAAGAAAAACAAAGGTGCCTTGAGTTAAATTAACACGCAGAGAATGGACTCCGGTATCTGATAGAAATTTTAAATAACTTTGTGGTTTTATTTAGTAGAACATCCCCATAACTCAAAAAGAGTCTTTGTGTGGAAAAATAGGTTACAACCCATCCAATTTCAACAACCACTTGTCCTGAGCAGGGCTGCAGTGAACTGGATCGTATCCCAGAAGCACTGGGCACAGGTTATACGCTGGACAGAATGCCAGTTCATTGCAGGGAAGTCACACACAACAATTTAGTGTCACCAGCTCATCTGAGCTGCATGTCATTGCAATATGGGAGGAATATCCAAGAAGAACATAAAAACTCTACAGACTGAGTAGCGACTGAACCTACATTTTCCTACACCACCCAGGTACTGTGATATGGTAGCACTACTCACTGCACCACCATGTCACCGTGGCTAGAACCCATCGAGTAGTTGAAACCATCTGAGCCGCTGTGCGATCCCCTTGTTCCTACACGTCTCTCATTATTTACGTCTTAGACTTGTTCCCCGGTTAGCTGAGCCTAATAGTATCTTACTCTCCAGCTACTCTATCATGTCATTTTACCTCCCGCAGGTTTTGTCTATTTTGACGCAAGAGACATTTTCTGCTGGTTGCATGCTGTGCCTGATAGACCCAAACAGCGGCGCATGAAAAGAGAATTTGCGCACCGGTCTTAGAGCCTCTCGACGTGACTTGGGGTTATCGGCACGACGACAAATCGAGGGCACTGGAAGGGAAGAAACGACTCTGTCACCAGGCACCTTCTCAACAACGTTAGGCATGCGGTGACACACTGTGACAAGCAGTAATGGAAGGACATCTCGTTCGCTCTCACTCGGAGGCTTGGAGCTCTCCGCCAGAGCCTGTTGTGCGTCCCGTCACCAGCATTTGGAGCCCAACATGAGATGGGAAAAGTCACAGTAACGCGAGCTGACAACTTCCAGCAGAGAAACGTACTGGCTTTGTATCCTTCTTTTGTTCCAAACTGCTAAACATTTTTATGACCGCACTTTCATCAAGTTTATTGTGTTATTAATTTAGCGATTTTACTGTTGAACAACTTAACAGGTGATATAATGCAGCAGTGGTTTCATAAACCTCCAGAGAGACTTTGGACTTAGTGTTTTTATCTGCCATCGTTTAAAGTACTTTAAACTTATAGTACTTACATTAAAGTACTGCTTCAACCCAACAATCACAGTCCATCCTTGTCCTGGTAAATGCTGCGGCTTCACGGACACCTCACGCTAGCACCACATGAGCATTCTGCACCATTCATCAAGTTCGCGGTGGTCTTTTCCGGGCCTCTGTTTGCTTTCAAACTACCAGAGGCCTGTGGGTAAACAGCACACATAATTTGAACTTCCATGTCCACAGTGGTTGTCCCTGAGGCTTGTCATGCAAGCCCAAAGCTGCCTTAGTTTCCTAGGTTTACAGTTACTGTGTATCTTTTTTGTCCATAGATTAAATCTAGTGGGGACACTCACTACTTCTACATGACCATGGGACTGCAACCCACCAATAATGTCTCTGCTTTGGTACCACATACGTAGCATCTCTTCTCCGACGTTGCTCTAGTGGCTTGATCTGGATGCTATGCCATCCGTGGCTCCCGGGGAACGATGTGCCATCCATGGTGGCAGCTGACAGGTTGACTTGTGCCTCTGCCCCACTCCAAGATTCACCCCATATTTCTTTGTGTTATTTCTGCACATTAAAGGGAAGTAGCGCCCAAGGCATGTGACAAACAGTAGCAAGGCAGAGAGCTGTCAGGATCTGTCAGGGTGTTTACTTCACACATGGCATAGCTGAGACTGAGGGATTTGAGCCGGAGTTATTTCAGCAAATTATAAACAATAGGCCAGTTAAACTATGAATGTTTTCCATTCAAAATGGTACACTGTGGACCTTATCGTATGTGTCCAAATGGTACACTATGGACCATATCTTACGTCTCCCAATGCACACTATGGACTCTATCTTTCTTCTCAAAATGGTACAGTATGGACCCGATCTTACATCTCCCAATGGCACTCCATGGCACTCCATTCTTCTCAACATGGTGCATTATGAACCCAATCTAAGTCTCCATATAACACACAATGGACCCAATCTTTCTTCTCCAAATGATACTCCGTAGACTCTATTCCATGTAAGATGTACACTCTGTACGCTTTCTTCTTCTGATGGATCACTATGGCCCCTTTACTCCCCCAGTAATACATTAATTGAATTGAATTGAATTGAATTGGCGCAGTGGGTTGGGCCGCAGTCCTACTCTCCGGTGGGTCTGGGGTTCGAGTCCCGCTTGGGGTGCCTTGCGACGGACTGGCGTCCCGTCCTGGGTGTGTCCCCTCCCCCTCCGGCCTTACGCCCTGTGTTGCCGGGTAGGCTCCGGTTCCCCGTGACCCCATATGGGACAAGCGGTTCTGAAAATGTGTGTGTGTGTGTGTGTGAATTGAATTGAGGACTTTATTGTCATTATACTGCTTTGTAATAGAACAAAATTATACTGGTTTTCCCTGAGTTCTTTAGACAACAATATAAAACACAAACACTTAAGTATGAATCTAGAAAATTAAACAATTTAAACAGGTAATGCGGTAAATAGATAATACAGTAGTGACTGAACCTACTAAGAACCTTTCATTCTTAAAGATGTACACTACAGAATCTTTCCTCTATCAGTAGTATACAAGGGATAGTATCTCTTTCACAAAGATCCTTCCTTCACAAAGCATACTCCGTGGATTATTTCCCCTCCAAATAGTATGCTCTGGATCCATTGTTCTGATGAATCAGTCCTGCTGCATTGGCTAGTGATCCAGAGGATAACGGTCACATATCCTGTAGTATCACTAAACCCCAGTACAATGTGCTTTGTTAAATCATGTAAGGGTCAAATGTGAAAGTCTGGCATAGATATGAAAATACTAATTAATAGGAGAGTGATTATACGGGGAAACAGACACTTTGAGCAGACTATTTGCATGGCATGTGGTAGTGTGGTGACAGTAGCAGCTGTGTTTCTCTATGAGCAGTGTGACGTGAAGCTTCAACAACACTGTCAAGCATTAAAGCTTGAACAGTAACTTCATGAGTTTTTATGTATTCCAGTGAGAAAAAAATAGAAGTACTGGCACAGATACGCATCCTAAAAGGATGGGGGTTGTTCACAGAGGAAGAACTGGGCGTTTTGGTTGTGAGGAAGATATGCAGGAGGGAGCATTTGTAGCAAACTGAAAACAGCGCATCTGCATTTGAACAATTTGATTACAGCACTTTATCATGCTGAGGAGCGGTTCTGAATGAATCACTAGCGCCAGACTCTTTGTGGTTTTCTGCTCACTTTCTTTTGCTCAATGAAATGCAGTATGATTGATTTTAAGCTCGTGACATCTTCCTATTGTTTTCGGAGAAAGGTCCAGCTTCATCTGGGGTCTCTCATAGCCAAAAGTCATGTGTCAAAATTTCTTTTATTTCAATGTAAATTCTACAGGTTAATATGGTCAAAGAAGTTTCTGCCAAATGGAAAAGCGTAAAAATCAAAGGTATAAAAGAAACCACTACACACAAAATAAATAATTTTAATTTTTATCTCTAGTTCATATTATTTTTATAACTCTACTGATTGCCTTAGCTATTGGTCATTGAAACATGGAAAAATTGGATTTTTGCTATGCAATATAGTAAACTTAAGCGAAGGAATATTGAATGAAAAGCTATATGTGGGCACAAAATTTTTGTTGCATTATGGGATCATGGTTGATTTGTCTATGCATACTATTGCCTGTAAGCGACTGACCATTTCTCATCTGGCTATTAATGTGGAAATACATGTGATGTGGTAAACAGGAATTCATTCAGTGTAATCATTACTGTCATAACATACATTTCCAGAAGCCTCCTACTCAACACAAGGTAAAAGCGCAGTGAAGCCAGTCCCAGGAAACACCCAGTGTAAGGATGGGTACACTGTGAATGAAACACCACATCATTACAGATCACGCACATATTGTCACACATTGTAAATATTTTGAGAATTACATATTTATCTGTAACATATGTTTAGAATGTTACATTAGAATAGTATATGGTGGAAACCCATGAGAACGGGGGAGAAAATACAAACTGGACATCGACTGAGCTGGATTCAAAGTGAGGGTCCAGTGTTACCACCCTTCCATCCTACTATCATGACCAGCAATGCAAAACTGTTCTTTAAACAGCCTAATATTGTGTGAATTTTCAAGAAGGGCAAATAATTCTGAACTATATGCAACGCTATTGGTTTTGTAACACCATACAGTGAAAAGCATCTCAGAACGTTTTTCCCTATGACCTTTGCGGCAATTATGTGGTACTTAGTTTTGTTAGAAAATAATATATGGCACATTTATAGTGGAACCGGTAAAATTAATGTTATTTGTTTCATGTCATTCCAAAAGTAATTTGTCTTTATGAAGTATTAAATTTTAAAAAAAAAAAATATGCGTCAGCAGCGGTACACAAGTGCAACTAAAAATACTCCTAATCCTTGTTCCATGTGATTTACAATGCAAGTACTTACTTCACCTTGTGCTTGCCATTTGAACATATGCAACTTAAAGCACAATATTATCAAATCCAGTGAATTTTCTCTGATATTTAGTTTAAAGCATTATTGAAATTTCAATAAAACATAACTGAAATTACCCACCTTTAAAAAATACCTTAATTTTATGAAAGTTTACAGGATTTTTTTTCATCTCAACAAATCATTCACCAATGCATGCATACTACTTGGCAGGCACAACTGTTTCAACACATCCACATGTTTAAGGTGACTATAGAGTTTCTAGTGACAAGCTATCATTCAAATTTACCTTGCTGACGTCTAGCTGAAGTGCACTCGCTGGTTGAACAAGTAATAACCACAATAGACCCCGGTCGCCTTTCCCTGTGGAATCAGCTATTGCCTTTATTGAGTTTTTTTTTAGTCAGCAATGCTCTGCCAGGGTGTCCGCGGGTGTCGATGCTGGACCATGTCTCAGTATTAAAACCTCCAAGTGTGAGGCAAATGGGATTACCGCATCTTCTCCTTGCTCCTGTACTGAGACCTCCGCTGGGCTCTAAGCTTTGTTGTGGACGGACATTGTCTGCTCCATCTTTCGTAAACTGGCCCTGGTGCCCCCAGCATTTAATTGCTCCTGTCACATCAGGACATGCTGGAATTCACCGTAAGCAACTTCGGAAGACAGATAAGAGACAGCGAGATAAAGAGGTAGAAGTTTTCAGGAATCAATAAATGGCAACTTTTATCACAACAACGAATAGCTAAGCAGAACAATACGTTTGTTAGCAAACATACTTATCAAAGAGCAATTTACACTATTACATTATTTTTTATTGACATAATGGGAAACCTTATCCAGGACCACTTTCATAGCTTTCTAAGCACATCTGACCTTAATTGAATAGGATATTTAGCTGGGGAGTAGCCTCGCCCTATGAACCCAGTATGAGAACATTAGTCATTTGTCTTGATGGATGGCCTTTTGTGATGTTTACAGATTTATTGTGTGTTCCTTGAGGGGTTTGTTCTCCAACTGCACAGCCGAGCAAGTTCAGGAATGAGATGGGGCTTTTGGTTCACCTGACCATTTCGCTCTTTGCTTGCCTGTGATGTTTTGAGGTGTTATGCGGTGTCCAAGTCGGTGCCAACAGCAGCTCTGCCAGGATTTACAGCTGCCATCGCTCTTAATGTGCATCACGTCTTCCAGCTAGACATAATCTGGAAAGCAAATGATCTTATACTTTGGGTATGTTTGTGAATTCTATCTCCTCAAGGCTGATGTTTGTCTGCAATGCCCACAGCTTAGCACAAGCATCAACATGTCTGGTTAACAGGAGCTGGGGGTGGTGGAATGCCAGCTCTGATAGCATTATTCCTTCACTCTGCCTCTTAGGCGCAGAGCCTGTGTTGTCATTTTGCCATCTTGTTTTTGGGTGTTTGCCAATGCTTTTTTAATTTTTGAAAAATGAAAAAAGAAAGAAAACGTATGTGGATTCAAAGGATTTGCCGCAAAAGTCCGACTGGCGCGTTATCTGGCCAGCCCACATTATCACGGCTTCGGGGTCCGCAGAAAAAGCCTGCAGTTTTGCGGTATCTGCTCTCGTGTTCCACTTTGATAAAGGCAGTATTCTCTTACCTACTCAGAAGCACTTGGATGCAGCCTGTGCTGTTAGAAATTGGTCAAGGCTTGTAATTCCCCGCTTCTGTCCTCCCTTCTAACAAGGCCGAGAGGTTTGGCTGAGAAAAGAATTTTGGAAGAAGAGAGAGCACGGGAGCATACGACGAGAGTGAAAGAGAGAATGGAACGGGATTAAAAGAAAGCAGCAGGAGAAATAAGGCATTCATGCCAGCATACAGTACACAAAGCCCTCTCGCAATGCAATTGTGCACAGGTCGAAGATTAAAGCCGCTTCTCAACAGGTGAAACATTGCACTCGACACTCCAAAAGCAATACAGGCTTAATGTATTCATGTCATGCCATTTACACTGTATTATTCCATCGAAGGTATTTTCCTCCGTGGTTGGAGCAGAAAATTCTAGTCGTATCTTCTGCGGAAAAAATTGTGTGAAAATATGTGAATGTCAAATCACTATAATGCCCAGCAATGCTTGTAAGTGATCTATAAATTGCTCCAGGGTTCTGAAACTGTTTAAAGAAGATGCAGCATGTCAAGGTTCCAATAAACACCAGTGAGTTTTGCCTAGTACACTTCAGTGAAGTAAACTCAAGGGCTTGTTTCTGTACAGATGCATTAAAAACATGGTATCAAATGCACACCGGGGACAGAAAGATGGTCGGAAAGTGTGGTTAGTTTCTATAGCAATACAGTTCTGCTTAACCACGAAAATACAACCGATGTGTTTATTGCAAGGGGGGTGTGGTGACACGGTGGTGTGAACCAGGTCCTGCTCTCTGGTGGGTCTGGGGTTCGAGTCCCGCTTGAGGTGCCTTGCAACGGACTGGCGCCCTGTCTTGGGTGCGTCCCCTCACCCTCTGGCCTTATGCCCCGTGTTGCTGAGTTAGGCTCCGATCCCCGTGATCCCATATGGGACTAACGGTTCAGACGGTGTGTGTTTATTGCACTTATTTTAATAAAAATACTGTGGAAACCTAAAATAATTTTTACCTATAATGCGATGACTGACAAAGTAGGTATATTTTCTTTTATGTGTCTCCTGAAGAGCATGATTTGGCTGTCCTCACTCAGATCCAGTTATTAAGCAAATTGTCTTGTGAGATATATTGTCATGATGGAGAAACGGGCAGCGCCCAGGTACTACTTTTTTAAAGTACATCGCTCATTCTTGATGCTGTCACACCGCTTTCTATGACAAAACGCTCAGCAGTACTGTGCGGGAGAAGGTGGCCGTCTCCTGTCGATGCTTCCCGAGGGGTGAGAAACCCCAACAGGATGACAAAGCCATTCAGATGAAGTTCTCCACACAGATGTGTTCCGTGTTTGTCACAGCTCCCAGCTGGCACTTTTATTGGAATCATTTTCATTTCCTTAGAAGGAAATTGAGAAACGGGATGAAGGGCATGTGCAACACGTTTTTTCTAGAAAACAGCATTGTAAAAGATTCCGATAGCCAGGGCCTCAAAGCGGGCCAGCACTCCAGGAAATCTATATCCAACAAGAAGCGTTGGTAGTTGGTAGGAACTCCTGGTGAATCAATATTGCAGCGCTGTGCTCAGTCACCTGTGCCAGGCCTCTACCTCACTCTGGGGACGAATTTAGATTCACTCGCTGCATATGAATTTTTTATTCCGAACACTGCAATGATATTATGCCATTCTTCTGCTGCTTTCCTACTCAAACTCCGTAGTTAAAGGCAGTTCCGACATTTGAGAAAAAGCAGAAGGCCCAGGTTTAAATCTTTAAAATGCTTAAACTTCAACAGGTGTTCGTTGAAGACCGCATGCGGCCGATTGCGCTTTACGGCCTTCCGGTGACAGTTTGACCATGCCCTTGTTGTTCACCCATTCCATTCTGCTCTCTCTGTCCTTCGGGTGTTTCCGAGCTACTTTTCAAAACAGACGGGAATGTGACCACGTGCTCGTTCATCACTTGCAGATGGTGTCCATTTTTCTGTGGTCGGAGCAGAGTACCAATAGAAACACACTGCGACATCAGCCCCGCAAGAACCGAAGTCTACTTCAGAGCACTCACAGGGAAATCTCAGCATTTAATAAATGCACAGCTATCCAGTGTGCTGCGAAGCTGGAGCAAACAGTTCAGACACACAGTACAGTCAAGCGACGGAAAGCTGGATGTGAATATTTCAGCCGTGTAATGCGAAAAGAGGCAACTTTTGTCTTTAGTTACATTCATGTGCATCGCTGTTTGGCCCTGGCCATCTGTTCAGCTGAGTATTTGTGTCCTGAAACAGTCATTTCACTGACACTCTGGGGAAGGAGCCAGATCGCCATGAACTGAGCTGAACTCTTCGACAGGCTGTATATGAGGCAAATATGCGTACAGAGTATGAACTGCAAGGCTCTCAAAACTAGTACAAATAAGGAAATGTTACTTATCTGCTGGGGGATGCGGTGGTGCAGCGGGTTTGGCTGAGTCCTGCTCTCCAGTGGGTCTTGGATTCAAGTCCAGCTTGGGGTGCCTTGCAGTGGACTGGCATCCCGTTCTAGGTGTGTCCCTTCTGGGGTACGTCCCCTCCCCCTCCAACCCTGCCACCCCGCTCGGGACAGGCGGCTTCAGATGATATGTGTGTGTGTGTGTACCCATCTGCTTTACATATTGACATATATTTTAAAATTTGATAATTTTGTAAACTACATGTCCATACAGTACAATGGAAGCATTGCATTCTTTGACCACCTTTCATAACCTGCTGCTGTCTCCCGGTAGAGTAGTACTGTGTCATGTTTTTCTTGAAAATTTCTACTAACTCATATGACAGTAAAAAATGAAAAATGTTGTAGGCTACGATATGGTCAAACCCGAATATTCTCCTGTGACCCCTTCATTCATTTTTTTCTAATGTAGAGAATATGTGTTTTTAAGTGTAACTGCAAATGCAACAATGCAGAGTCTTAATGCATCTTATAGGGCATGTGCTACGATTTTGAATAATACCACGTTTGAGGTTGTGACACGGACAGCTTCCAAGAAGTCCCAGAAACGACATTATCCGCCAAGTCTTACTACAATTTTAATCTGATTTTTTCTCTTTTAACCTTCTTTTCATTGACAGCATTGCCTGATCAAATGGTTTTCTTGAGTCAATGAAACATTATAAAAATGCAATATGTTGTTTTGTATCATTGCAACCGTGACTGTGGACATTACAGAAGTGCTGGGTGGTACTGTGGTAAGTGGTAACAGAGAGCAATCGCAGTAAACGTCAATATGTGACCCAGAACAAACCCATCTTTCGTAGCCTGTTAGTCCCTTCTAGGAATGACTCCTAGATTTCATTGACATTATAACCTTTAAAGACATCACGATCACTTTTCACTGAATGATCAAACTAAAGTTTCAGAAGCAGAGGGTACTAGCGATTCCTTCTGTTTCCATACGCCTCAGTTTCAGCACATAGTGAAGCAGGTCTATTATACTTGGCAGGGCAGCTCTGTTACACTAAAGGTTCGATGGAAGGCTGATTACATCAGAAACCAGATTTCCCATTCAGCCAAATCTTTGGAAGTGGTCAATAACACACTGCCGGTGTTTTATACCTAGAGACAGGGGAGTAAAGCACACATCCCCCACATTTCAAAATAATCAGATGTTGAGGGTCTTTTAAATAATTGAAAGGCCAGAAATCCTATAATGCACTGCTTGCTTTGGTTTCCTCAGATTAGATGAGCACTTAATACTGTTGAATCAATATATATTGTGAACATGAAGCACATGAAGCTTCCAAGATTTAAAATACTGAGGTTTTGTTAAATCTTGTTGAACGACCAAGTTTCCAAGAACTACAGAGCCATTTTTGTACTGTTCATATGCATTAACTTGACAAATCCAACAAGTAGAAGCTCTTCATGGCCTTTAGCAGTTACAGAGAAGGCAAACATAACTATAAATTTCATGCTGTGCCACAACAATTTGTCATTGTCCACCTTATGTGAAACCTAGGTTCACCTGAAATAGAAGATAAAGATTTGACTATGGCAGAAGGTCAGGGGACAGGACACTGCAGGAGCTGATGATCATCATTCCTGCCAGTTATTAATTAGCTAATTGGCTCACATCATTCGTGCCAGTTATTAATTAGTTGATAAAGTGGCACAAGGAGAGTTCATCAAAAATAAACATGACGGTCAGAGCAAGCGTAGTGTGCAGGGCCAACGACTAATTGCACAAGCTTGGGCTCTATCTTCAGTTTAACATGCTTGTCACATCACATCAGGAGATCTATCTGAGCACCCAGTAGCATGACTTGATATCTAAAATGTTTGTTTCTTGGGCAGGGATGCTTGACATGTCACTAGGCATAAAGCGAGAGGAGCTGAGTTGTAGTATAAACAGCATGTTGCGTGTGGGCGTTCAGCCGGGGTAAAGTCGTACTCTGGTAATGTTCAATGAGGACAACAGCCCTGCGGTATAATGCAGAGTCCTGGTGCTAAAGTGTGAGCCTCTCCAAGAGAACCTACATATGAGGACTACCTCTGGAGCAGCGACATGTATCTCTTCCACCTGGATCACTCTCAACACACCCTTTTCTTCATGTCCAAATCAGCACGTGAGGCTGATGACTCTATGCGTTATTCTTTGTACCTCATTTTTACCCTTAGGTCTATGTATTTGTGTGAACATTATACGTATTAGTGTATTATTTTCCCTGCCAGAAATAATCTCCTGTTGTTTAATTGCATTTAGCAACCAAGGTATACATGTGAGCAACGAACACCTAACTTATTACATTATTTATTTACCTACCTGAACCAGTACGACGCCTGATCTCCCACGGTTGAAAATGACCATGGTGCAGAGTGAATTAACAGTGTAAGTTTTCCTGATGTATGACCTTCACATACCATCTGGAACACCTATGCGAAAAAAAGATGACATTTGTTTGAGCTGTTATATTGATTTTATTCGAACCATACATTTTACAATGGCTTTGTAGTGCATACCTCCGCGTAATAGAAGCAAACATTTTAAACAGGCCCTTCTGCAGTATCAGAAACACAATCTGCCGCAAAATCGAAACAATTATGTCAGAGATGCAAGGCTGCTCTCTTTGGACGTTATCACAGCCAATACAATTATACTGGACTTAACCTCAAGAAAGATAATGCATTCAAATGAACAGCACAGTGCCAGAGCCTGCGGGTTTATATACTTTGTTGTTTGGTGATATGGTATTTATTATTAATATGTACATTGAAAATTACAATATAAACAAATAAAATAACATTTCTGGCACGCATTTCTCACTGTAACTGGGAACTGGTACATTATCAGCAGTATTTATAGTTAAAACTGAAAAATTTTAGCAGCGACTGCACTAATAAAAGTCATTACAGAATGTTCTGTCTGGAAGAACGGCTATCCATCCGAGCATCTATTTCTACCTTCAGGGACGGCGAAGCACATCCCAGTGCAGAATTACAAAGCTCCTCAAGTTAAACATGTCTCTGGAAAACAAACTTCACCAACCCGAAGTTGCACCATATAGAGGAACAACCTAATAAATATTTATTGTTTATTTTCAATGAATCTTCCTGAAATTTCTTTTTTTGGTCCCTTTTTCTGTTTTATAGTATCGTGTACAGAAAATGCACTACATATTACAGCTAGCTCTTTTTTCTGTTGAAAAAAAAAAAAAAACAAGTCACAACAATACTGCGGGTACTATTTACCATACATAAAAGGCAAAAACTGAGGGGTTTAAAAAATTGTACAAACAGACTTAAGAAAATCTCTTCTTTTGTCTGTTTTCTGTTGATGGCTAAAAATGAGTGTCAGCACCAGGTTGAGGTTGAGGTCCAGGTCCAGGTCCACGTCCAGCATCAGCCGGTAAGGACCTTTCATAGTTAACCACATTGGCATAAAAAAGAGCCAGGAGATGGTACTGATTTAAAAGGTTCACTTGTGCTTCACTGACTGTCAGTCAAATGCCAAATGCTCATTACCAGTGATTAATGATGATGCCTCTTATTGGAGAGGAAATTAGGATTCATATTAGAAGGAACTTGTGGGAGGAGAGTTCCATTGTTGATCGGTGGGTTTGGTTTGGAATTGTAGAAACTGATGCTTTTTGTTCCAGGTTTAGCCACTGTTTCCATCTGGGCTTCAGTGGATCTCTTTCTGTTCCCTTGTCCCCCAAAATGTCTCTGCCTGAAAACTGTTAGTGGCATCTCTACTCCACATGTGACCACATCAGCTCTTCAACAGGCCACAGTAAGCTTGGAGTAACAAGGATTTTCATGCATAATCCCTCATTAAGATACAAAGCATCATTATAAGTACCAATGCGCTGCATGAGGACCTGAGGGAATCCGTTCCGGATCTGCAATACCACAGTATTCTTGTTAAAAGCCGCTTGACCTTTAACGCAAAGTTCTTAAAGAGTTCCAGGCAGAACCTTAGCAAAATAAGGCTTCGCTTCCCTTTCACGTCTTACAGACTAACGCAAAAAAGATGTGCAATATAAAGCCCAGTTCTGGAAAGCAAGAAATCGCAAAGATTCTGTTGCCCCGGACAGACACCCGAAACGGTGTTTAATAAATAATGAATTACTGTGTGGCAGAGTAGGAATAAACCTCCTGGCTCCTAATTACCTTTCCAGTATCCCATAGGGCATCTGTGCAACGATTCAATAAAACTAGTTTATAAATGCTGATGAAAGATTTCCTTATTGTTGAATATTGGGCAAATTACTTGTTTGACTGAAGGCCTTCCCTGTTCACAAAAATTTTGCAACGCTAAGCTTCTCATAAGCTTTTATGTAGCGTACAAATGTAGCCTGAAGCAGCAAAACACATTTCAGAGACAGTGGTTTCCATCAAACATGAGACAAAATTAACGTTTATGTTGTTGCGGAGTTTTCATGTTGATGGAAACCGCAGCAATTAAAAAGCTAATAGTCAGCATACGCTTTAATGTGCTTATCATGAGTGTTGAAATTGGTTTCAAATATAAGAAATGTTTAATTTCCTGTTAAAGTATAATAACTAGGCAATGGTTCTGCAGTAGTACCAGCTGGACTTTGGAAATATCACAAGAAAATAGTTTAATATTTCACAGTTTGTTTTTTTTTTTAATTAATATCTCAAGCTTATTAATCAAAAAACACATAGTTTCACTGCAATTTGCAAGTGAGTGTCATGGCGACCGGAAAGGTCGTCAGACCCAAGTACGGGAGCTTTCCTTCGGTTCTGGTGGTGCAGGGACAGGCTGGGTCGTGGTCCAGAGCAGGCAGGGGTTGCCGAGGTGTGTACATCGGTACAGGGAAATAGCCAGAAGAAGGGGTCTAAGAAACGTTGCAGAAGGTCTGAAGTCAGGTGAGAAAAACAAGGGGCATACAGGGTAAGCACAGGGCAAGGGGGCAAGGAGGCAAGGTCACGGTTCGTTGGGTAGCTTCGGTGGCCCAAGTAAGGTTCTGCAAAGTTAAGAAATACTTGAGGAGTCCTGAACACAAACGCACGTTACCTATAACCGCTTGTCCCAAGCGGGGTCGTGGTGAACCGGAACCTAACCCAGCAACATGGGGCGCAAAACTGGGGGGGGGGGCACGGGCACACACCCAGGACAGGACGCCAGTCCATTGCAGGGCACCCCAAGCGGGACTTGAACCCCAGACCCACCGGAGAGCAGGACCCTGTCAAATCTGCTACGCCGCCACGCCCCCCTCGAGTCCTAAACAGTTCTGCTCTTTTTCACTTACAGATGTGGGGAAACCTCCATCCAGCATCTTGTTACCCCAGTCCTCCTTCCAGAGACACCAGCAATGCTGCTACAGGAGAACAGCTATCAGGTTCAGCTGATGGAGAAATGTGTTTCTGAACCCCGCGAAATCAGGTCTGCTTCTCAGAAGCCAACTGACAAGTGTTTCAGGCGCTCAGAAGAGGCCCCTCTCCATCATTCCGGCACAGTGTTCTAGATACATGGCTAATGAACTGAGTGACTCATTTACATGTAACACCTGTGTCTTCGTCCCACATACTTTACGCGCAATTAGAGTTGCATGATGGGAAATGACATCACCTCTCGCTATGAGGAGGAGGGAGAGTGTATCAAAGTACAACTTAGGTGTGTGCTTCTGGCTAAGGAATGCTCACACTGGAAAACTTCATTTTAAAATGTTTGCAACTTTCTGTTTTATTTAAATGAACATCGCAAGGTTCTGTGTCATTCCTGAATTGCTAATGAGCACTCACAGCGATATGATACTTTTGCACTTCAAGGATGACGCCTTCATCAAGCTTTTACACACCGTCTGAAACTGGTTGTGCCAAGCGGTGTAGCGGCAAACCAGAGTCTGACCTGACAACGCAGGGCGCGAGGCCGAGGGGGGAGGGGACACACCCAGGACGGGACGCCAGTCCATCACAAGGCACCCCAAGCGGGACTCCAACCCCAGACCCACTAGAGAGCGGGACCCGGCCAAATCCGCTGCGCCACCACACCCCCCACTCATTAAGTTCTAATTACACTTGAAATGTTGTGCATCGTCACTCCTTCATGACAGCAGAGCCAAGTCTCTGGGTTTTTCAAGGTTTTTCAAGATGTCTCTCAACTCACCGCAGCGTAAGTGCAAAATGCAAGAGAAGCTGCCGAGTGGAATTTCCTCTACATCAGAAAGGTAATCAACCCTCGTATGGAGCTGTGTTATTCCTGTGTATTCACATCATATCACATTTCAGTTGGTCATGTATTGCATTTGATCACTCGCTCACTCACTCACTCACTAACTCACCCACTCATGCATAATTCATTCAAGTTTGCTAACCGCTTTGTGCTGGTTGCAGTGGTCTGAAGCCTATCCTGGAACAACTGGCGCAAGGCTGTGGGGGGTACACCCTGGATGGGATGACAGTCTATCGTAGTTGAATTTGATCAGTGCATCTGAAAAATGAAAACTGAAATGGTGCAATACATTCTAAAAAAAGATTTGTTTCCTTTGACCAGAATATGTGAGGTGTAACAGTTTCTTCTCAGAGGGAATAACACAGTAAGATATGCAGCAGATACATGATGCATTTATTTAGTGGATGCTTTTCTCCAAAGCAACTTCCAGTGAACTCTATGTAGAGTTATCAGCTCACACACCTTATTCACCAAGGTGACTTACACCGCTAGATACACTACTTACAATGGTCACTCATCCACACATCAGTGGAACACACTCTCTCCATCACTCACAGCTACAGGGGAACCTGAACAGCATGTCTTTGGACTGTGGTTGGAAACCAGAGCACCCAGAGGAAACCCACACAGACACAGGGAGAACATTCAAACTCCACACAGACTGAGCAGGGATCGAACCCATGTCCTCTCGCACCATCCACATGCTACGAGACAGCTGCACTACTCATTGTGCCACCATGCACCATACACTACAATCCATTTCTCTGCTCTGGCTTCCTATAGCTGCCCGAATCAAATTCAAAACCTTGGTTACTGTGTACAAATGCATCAGTAGAACTGCTCCCAGCTATTTACAAGACTTTATCAGCCCCTACACCCCAGCCAGGCCCCTTCGCTCGTCTACTTTTGCTCGCTTGGTGGTCCCATGCACGAAAGGCAAAGCTCGGAGGTTCTCGGTTCTGGGTCCGTTGTGGTGAAATGACCTTCCCCTGTCACTCAGAACTGCGGAAACTCTGTCTACTTTCAAGAAGGGTCTAAAAACTCACCTTTTCCAGAGCTACTTCGCCCAAAATCTCTCCCGTTCATTTACGGTGTAACTGTTCACCCATCGAAATTACATAAGCATCTCCAGAGACAACCTTTATTCAGCCACTACTCGGGCATTGTACTTGCTTATTTGTGTATCTTATAATATTTAAAAAAAAATGGTGGGAGGGTATCGGGATTTGTCTATCCTGTGTTTTATGCACCTACTTCAATGATGAACCTCAGTGCAGCAAGTGGTAGGTAACAAACTAGGTTTGCTTGAGACTTTCGTGTCTGCAGCTCTCTCTCTTTCTTTTAATATAATGCATAAATTGTCCTTTTGCTGAGATGTGCGTCGCTTTGGACAGAAGCGTCTGCTAAATGAATAAATGTACATGTAAATGTAATGTCACCAAAATTGACAGTATTGATACATTATTTTATTATTACTTATACCTCCCAAAATATTTGTGTGAATTCAGTTATATCACATGGCAATATGTTCATACTTAGGAGCAGTGCTGTTAGATGTAGTGCTGCAGCTATTTGTAACCATAAGAAACCATTGACCGAGAAATTTACCCTAAACGGCTGCAGAAAAAAACACATAAATATAAAAAATGGAGAAAAGTAACAGATTACTAACAACTAATAAAAAATACATTCAGCAGATGCTTTTAGAGCAAGTGAATTAAACGGAAACAACGTCAGCCTAATGGAATTGAGGGCTCAAAACAAATGAAAGGGAGGCACGGGACATAAAGGTGTTTCCGTTTCAATAATCCGCTGACTAGTGAGATGCTCCAGGTGGCTCTGTCTCTTTATTCTCATGCGAGGCCAAGGTTAGAGTTCAACGAGACCTTTTCCCGAACGATCACGTTAACTGCGAATTAATGGGGAAGTATGAAGTACACCAGGCGAGAATTTGATAGCATAAATCTCTTTGCTTGCATGATGTCATTCATCACTGAGCAGACAATTTTATTGAACTTCCCTTCACTGGACGTGTCCCCTTTCTCGAAAAGACCATGCAATCAATTTTAAAGAGCGTCACAGGATTGTGCGAGTTTAAGGCACTGCTCAACACCCTTCTGTAAGCAGGCTGAAGCGTTTGGGGAGGCAGTGAGACAGGAGAAGAAGAGCACACTGATTTCTAACCCCTGGACTGGGAATGACAGCTCACATGGTGACCAAAGATTACAAGGGTTTGGGAGATGACAGAAGATCCAGAGAAATGCATCACCGCGATTGGCGAACAAGGGTAGGTGAGCGTGGCGTTTCACCTGGAAGCGGGATAGCTGACAGTTAGTGCTGAGAATAGAACAATGAAAGGCGATGTAATCCCCTTTATAGAATTATGGCTGTGTGTGAGCGAGTGGGCTTGTTGGCGAGCGGCGCAGGACAGGGAGCGCATGCCGAGAAAGACCGGTACCGTGCAGCTGGATGGATGCAGCCTGCGATTTCACTGACATGTTTCTTTATGAGTCTGCCCTATCAGACACAAACTCCATCAAATTTTATTGAATTTTGATGAGAATTTCCTCTGAAGATTGGTGGACGGTGTAATTCAGTTTAACGCGTATTCCGCCGAATGCATTGCGGAAGGAAAGGGCACTTAGCCAGAAGATTTAAAGTTTTAAAGTTTTAATTAAATTTTAAATTTGCTTCGATACACGAAGCTCAACAGGACATTTTAAAAGTTGCATGAGATCCGCATATGGAGAAAGTAAAATTATAATTAACTAACCGTTCTAAAGTGGTTTGCTCTTGTATTGTTTTAATGATTTATCGACAATTTTATCTCTCCCCATTATCTACTGTATTCAATCAGTTGTAAAATCTGCATATAAAACCTGCAAATTCCAGTTCCATTATCTTCTGATTTGATTATATTTGCCTCAAGAACTGTCCATGTGAGCACAAACATGTTTTCACTTAAGCTTTTGGGAATATTTTAATGAATGTTTTAAGGCACATCCTTTAGTTCCAGATATGAGAAAATGCACATTTCTCAAAATCCAGCTTTTAAAGCATCGTGAGTTCTTCGCCTCTCGCCTTAGTAGTTACCGCTTTACAGGGGATCACAAAAATGAATCAGATAACAGAAAGAGAAAAAAATACTAAGCGGATCTTGCGTTGGGACACCGACTCAAATGTGTCTTCGTGTGTGGAGAATGCTTGCTCTCCTTGTGTTTGCATGGGTCTTCTTTGGATGCTCTGGTTTCCTCTCACAGCCCAAAGACATGAGTTTCAGGCGAACTGGTAAAGGATGTACCCCACCTCACAGCTTGTGTTCCGGAGATAGCAACCCTACACTGGGCAACCAGAAAATGATCATATGGATAGATGAATGAACGAATGAATGAACATATGGGATGTGTACGGAAGGAAGGCTGGCTCTGTCCCGGGAGTTACGGAGGACGGTGGAGGAAGGAATACAGAGGAACACTCTGAACAAACTCCTAGCCATCATGGACAGTGACTCTCACTCTCTGCAGGCTCCCCAGCTTTAGTAAAACACTGGCTCATCTGCACTGCTCCAAGCAGTGTTCCCCAAGGTCATTCCTACCATGTGTTATTAGGTTGTATAATGCATCTGCCCATTGTTGGGGTACTGCGGGACTGTCTGCTCTAATTTGTAATGTCTTATTTTCATGTATATTTATGTATTTATTCTAACATGTCTGTCTAAATGTGATTATTTCCAGTATGTTTCCAGTTTTTCTGTTTTCTCTTAACATGTTCTATTGTATCTGTATGTATGCTGTTATGACTTCCTTCGAGTTTAACAAAGTTCTCATCTGTCTGTCTTTTTGTGTGGTTCTCTTGTTTTGAAAGCCAAACACATGCCCCTGTAAAGTCTTTTCTAAAAGCTGAAGTAGGGAAATACATATAGCTTAGAGCCCAAATGCGATAAATAAAAGTGGTGCTCACCATTGATAGAGGAGTCCCTGGAGTCAGTCTTCCTGAGAGTGGTAATCTTTAAACCCCATGAACTCTGCATTAAGTCTTTGCATTAGTGATCTTTGCATTAGGCCAGTGGCTCAGCTCCATTAACATCGTATCTACACTGCTGACCTCCAAGCGTCACAGCGATCCCATCTGAACGTGTTCCTTCCGTGCGTTCTGTCCAGACTCTGCGGGGGCAATTTTAAAGCCCCTTTAAAACTAAAATAAAATGCTGAGATCGGAACCGAACGCTTTAGATTTTAACGCAGCATGATTTTTCCTACAGAAAGGGACGTAGTGTTTGATGACTGGTCAAGCAGAAACAATATTGCTTTTCTTGAAATGTTTGCAGTAACAATGCGATGCTCATTTTTTAACGTGAACAGAAATTTATTTAGATTTCCATTTATTCATCTGGCAGATGTTTTTCTCCAAAGTGACTTCCAATGAACTCTATGTAGTGTTATCAGCCCACACACCTTATTCACCGCAGTGATTTACACTGCTAGATACACTACTTACACTGGGTCATTCATCCATACATCAGTGGAACACACTCACTCTCTCTGTCACTCACACACTATTTCTTTATTTCTTTATTTATTTATTAAACTACATATGTAAAAATAGTCATGGCTATAATTTATGAGCCCAGCCTCTACTAATGTCCTTAAGAACTGTGTCACAAATTATACTTGAAAATAAATTTAAAAAATAAACAAAAAACTGCCACGAACACATAGAAACAGGCAAAAGAAGCCAAGAAAAGGTAATAATATAAGGTATTTTTTATAAAAGTTTACACAAATGCACCAAACAATCTACATGCACAGCTTCAGTATACAAGATGAACTCAGTACATTTCAATATGAAAGAAATACCATTTTTACATTAGCCATCTCATTGAGATCACAAAACCATTTCATTAATGCAGTAGTATTAAAAGCGAAGGCCAAATGTTGTAAAGAAAAACACAAGATGACAAATCAGATTCAAAGAGAAATTATCTTTCAGGATTTTTACTGTATAAACACTTCATAATTTTTGAAAGTTGTGTTTTTGTTTCATTTGCCGTGGATAGAAACAAGCTTTGCGCAAACATTTCAGTGCTGACGTGTACAGTCACGCTTTACAAAATCCACACCCATGTTTTCATTGTTATGTACAAGGTGTCTATGTAATTTGGAGACATTTTCAAGAAGGATGCTGAAAAACAAAGACATAGTTGTCCTCCAGCTGATTTTTTATTAAAAATAGTCATTTAAAAAAATTGAGAAAGCAGGGATAATTCGACTTTGTATTCAGTTACATTTTGATCGACTGTCTGAGTCACAAGCTGTTTGCATTAAAGCAAAACTATCATTAAAGTATTTTCCGTAAAAGGTAAGCAAGTAAATAACAGTAATAAGGTATTTCTAACTGAAACGTAATATTTTTCTTTTGTACAACACTTGACCTTTCAGTTGACGTGTAAATATAAAATGAAATACAAATACAAGGGCTATTAAAGTTTCTTTACTGACAGCTTACTAAAAAATGCTATCACTTAAGGACTAATAAATTACAACAGCAGTGTATTTAACTTGTTGAAACAATAAAAAAGAAAATCCAAACAACACTGATGCTGACAGAGATTCTGTACTGTTAGTTTAACAAATCAAACACTTAGATGTTGGATGAAAGAGCAACTTTTACTTCTAAACACCGGTTTGGTTGTCTGCGATAACCTATCAGCTGGGTGTGTCAAATGTTACGAAAATAAGAACTGTCACCAGTCAATCACGGTCGTCTTGAATTCCAACGGCTGTAATAATGGGAGGGGGGGGGAGGAAATCGATGCGGTATTGACTGGGCTCCGGTGGAGTGTAATGGACAAACGGAGACCTCCACAAGGACAGCGTGGACGGCCAGACAAGTGCAGCTGTGCTCTGGGTTTCCAGGGTGAGTGCCATGCTTTTGCCTTCTCGGCAGGCAGAGCGGGTCACCTTGGCTCCCTCTTCGAGAAACCGCCGGCAGCGTGGCACTCAGCGGCCGTGAAAGTCCCGAGGCAAAACCCCCACGCCGCCCCACCGCCCCACCGCGTCCCACCCCAGCAAACCCGGTCAGCAGCAGAAAGCCCAATCAGTCACTGTGTGTTTCTTTTTTTAACACAAGGCACAGCTCACTTATAACAAGCTGTTGCAACCTTTGAATGGAAGAAAAAAAATCGAACGCATTGAATGCAGACCTGCGGTCCCCAGTCGCACTTCTTGTAGGAGTGATGCGTTGAAGGGGAAGTTTCTCCTGGCACGGTCGTGATGCATCTCCTGTTGAGGCTCACAATCCATTAATCTTCCGGGGCAGGCCTGACAACCATTATTCCGATTCACCACTCGTCAGGACCCCTTCAGCATGCTATAATTTATTTAGATATCCTAATAGCCTCTAAATCACAGCGAAGATCAGACCTTCCATTTATTCCACTACAGCGCTCTTTGAGTCCCACAGTACAGGATTCAATTTATTTTGAACATATTATCCTTACAGAAATCAGAGCTTTAGCATCTGCTGGCTATAAGGATGTACAGGGTGTGTGCTTTTTAATGAGACCATTATACCTTTGTAACCTCGCTTCCATACCTTATGCCCTTCAACAAATTTTATTTCACAAAAAGTTACATTCATGTTACTGCAACTCAGCGACAAATTTCACCGCGTTTCGGCCTGAGCAGCCAAAGCCACCGGAGACCATTTCTGTGACAGATAGTTTCTGCAGTGGACAAAGCTGTTCTTTTCCCTAACCCAAGAAATGTTCATTTCCACAAACATACAGAATGATGTCAAGTTTTGCTAAGAACATGATGCTTTTCACTCCGCAGTGAACATACAGCTCATGCGGAGTTTATGCATCTGCACAGCACAAAGTGTCAAATGGCACAATGGGGACCGCAATCCTCTAACCGCAGGTCTCGTCTAGTCCCAGATGCAGTGGCTTCTGCTTTTTTAATGATAATGGATGAGAGAGCAAGGATCTCCAGAGAGGCACGAGTGAAAGCGCTTGTTTTTAGCCCTGTTCTCAGTTAATAAGGACGGCCTCACAGACACAATGCGTGTTTGACTCTCGCTTCAGTCAGTCACTCCTTTCACAATAAGGGCACAAACAAAGGTATGGGCTCACAGAAGTTGCTTTTACAATTCGTAAAGTAAAAAAGATAGAGGAAAGCCATTGATGTCGCCAAAATTGCTCTCTTGTATGCCCATGATTTTCTGCTTTTTAAGGACCAAGAGTATTATAGCAGCCACAGCAGTGTGTTATTCAGTGCTGTCTTTGTAAACCCCACCCAGCTCTGCTTTGCAACCAAACACGAATACGTTACCTCTCTTACACACTCACGTTTTTTTTCCACTATAATGATGAGTAATCAACTGCAATATAATAAAATATGGGCATGAAAGCCATGACAAAAAACCGTTATTTGTGTAAACAACTATGTGTATCAAGTATATGTTAACCTACTTTGGTATGTAAATGCTGTTAAGGCATTTTGTTCTCTTCAGGATCATTGAGGTTAACAAATAAGTAACTAGTACATATGGGCTCCCGTGTGGAAGTATGTATACAAACATACAAACATCCTGCAACAGTTTCATAACCGCTTGGCACTCGTGCCACAAAACGATAAGCAGTAGAACAACATGCACACAAGTCCAAACAATTTTTTTCTCCTCGCGTTTACGATACAGATTATCCCCTTTGGTCATGCTCGCCACTGGGCGTCGGAAAGATTCTGCTGTAACTTCAACAGGTACGCATCTGCACTCAAACCTGCCGGAGGCTGCACTCGCTGCATGGGATAAAGACACCGGCAGCACTTGTGTTGACTAGAAGAAGCCAGAGCGGGTCGGTCGTGATGTCACAAAGCGCTCCGGAGTGTGGACAACGAAATGGTCAGGACCAGGGATGCAGCAACGTTGCCCGGACGCCACGCTGCTGATCCTTGCGCGCTCATACCTGCGAAAATAATGGCAATAGCTAAATATGCAGCCATAATGAAAGAATTTCTGAAAAGAGCAGCGGGGTTTGTGTCTCCGGTTCTCCGCCACGTCCGCAGAACAAAGCCACTGTGACCAATTCCAGTACGAGAGCTGGAGAGCAGCCGTGCCAGTGGGGGTCAGTGAGGAACACAAATCTGGCGGCAGATGTGAATGTACGACTTCACAAAGAAAATCTGATTTCTTGTCCCAAAACAGTCAGTCGCGTAAGGTCAAAAACCGATCTCGAGAAAATATGTGTCGGTCCCTCCACTTCACACTGGTCATAAACAAAGACGTACGTGGCGAGTGATCTTACTTAATTTGTGAATTCGGATGGGCTCTGTGGTCACACCCTCCCCTCCTTCACTCAGGGCCCTGATCTGGATGAGATAGTCATCGTTGGCTGGGAGGGTCAGATCCATTGAGGTCTTGTTGGTGGTGAAGATCTTCACGTCATTGTGTCTGTGTCTTCTGTACAACACCTGTGGGTAAGAGAACAAAACAAACACGGTCCATTATTGCCCGGGCTGCCGCCGGCTGACAAAGACAGTTTGTCGCACAAATGATAGGTCTGTTTTCACTCAGAGTACAGAGTGAAGTACCAGAGAGGTCGCTTCTGTGTTGCACTCCGATCAGCACTTTGGGATATTCGTCGGTATCCTCCATCATTTTTATAATCCAAAATGAGAAAGTGAGACCACCACTGAGAGCAGACAGAGTAGCCGAACAACCGGTTAGCGCTCCGAATGTTGGGCAGGACCGTCGTTTTGAAACTTACTTCATATCCCGTGACCTCTGACTCGGTTTCCAGAGCTATCACAGGGTCCCAGTGCAGGGTGAGCTGGGAGCCAATTAGCGTCCACTCCACGTTCAGCGGGGGCTGTCCTGGAGCTGGACGACAATCATCATATACCAAACCGTGTCACGGCACCTCTAAGGATTAACACGGCAAACCAGATGAGAAAGCCTACAAGCGTCCCTTAAAGAATACACCAGCGATTCTCAAGCACGTACAGCCCTCATCTAAAAAATATACTGCAGAAGAGCAAATGAAGTCTTTCATCATCGCCCGGGCTGTCGCCGTGTGACAAAGGCTGTTTCTGATGGCGAATTCTGAGACGCTTTGTTTGACGGAGCAGTGAAAAGAAAGCTGCGGCGATGAGCTGAGCCGCTTCTCGTCCCTCCCCCCGTAGCGTGGCATACTCACGCGCCTTCTTTGTGGTGGCGTTGACTGACGGGGAGGCCGGCCCGGCACCGGCGGTGTTGAAGGCGCTCACCGCGAGGAAGAACTGGCTGTTTGCTGTCAGGCCGCTGATGTTGACGGAGGTCTGATTCCCAGCTACTCTCACTTTCCCCACCGTGTCGGGTTTGGTGTCGTCTTCCCAGTACACCACCTGCTCAGCACATTGACAGGAAGAACGGGCACTGGAAGAAACGCCACGTCCGTGCTCGGAGCGATGAATATGCAACGTGTTTTTTTGCATAAATCTCTTTCTGAGTGAAACTTCACTAGATATATTTAACGGATGCTCACATTTCCTGTCCGTGCGCACGGTACAGTACAATAGAGCACGAAACGGGCACATGCAAGCTCTTACTTTAACGAGCAATACGAACGACGCACGAGAGGCTTTCATCCAGTTACATTAAGCAGAGATGCATGCGTTTATGTACATGGTCCCCCAAATTGTCTTTGATAGCAATGTGCCGCTGATATTTTAATACTGTATTAGCACTGCTATGGCAACGCAGCAGTTCCATGCTACTTCTGAGCAGAGATCACCGAAATCGAAAGGATGGTGGATGGAAATGTAGTGCACCCTTTGCATTCTTAAAACGGACGGGAGTGCTGTCATTGGTGTTGAGAGCAGTAGTGGGAGACGAGAGCAGCGAGCAGTCAGTATCGAAGTTCTTGTTTGCCTTTAAGGCATTTCTGTGTGGGCATTCGATATATGCCTTTGTGGGCACACACCGAGAGCACTCGAGAAGAGTTCTCAAACTTTGCCAGCGATAGAATGGTCTTGCTTAGGTCCCCAGGTTGGCTTTTTGGGTGCAGAGTAAAGCCATTTTATTACATCAGTCATGTAAAAACTCTTTGCCTCAGTCCTTTGGTCTGCACATATCAAAATATTATGAAACCGTCTGCGTTTGATGGGCTGTTATTAAAATGGAGAGACAAGAACAAAAGCATGCCCTTAGCTGTCTGGTCATGAATCATCTTGTGAATCATTGGGGGAAAAAAATAAAAAGTGCTATCAAATGTGCTTGAATACAAATCACGCTGCACAGCTCTCGGTTCCCGCACTGCCACGTTTTTTAACATTCCCATTCCCGTGTTGGCGTAGGATTCCCACAGCCATTTTGGTTTTGCGCATTGTGAAATTGCTACTTGAATGTGAAAGCTAAATAACGGCCGCTTGGTATGCATACTAAAATAAAAAAAAAAAGAAATACCTAGTTTGCATAATTCATAATTGCACTGCGGGTAAAAAGAATAATAACAGCATTCATAACACGCGAGCGCACTGTCAATTTTCCACACGCGTCTGCGTGCTACGAACGCTGCCGTCTGCCACCCCCCACCTCCACCTCATCTCTGAGGAATATCAGTATGGATAAAAGCTGCTGGATCAAACCCTAATGATGAGTGGGAATTGCGCTGGCAAAACAAAAGCGATTAAGCCTTCCCAGCGTACGGATTAGAAATAAAGAATCTGATGCACGCTCTGGGTGCTGGTCAGCAACATAACCGCGCTTCCAAGGCTCCGAGATTAATTTCATTTCCACATGGTTAGGGTACCTCGTATCCAAGGACTCTCTCCGGAGACGAGGAGAGCGCCCGCCAGATAACTTCAATTTGCGATGCAGAAATACTCCTGGCCAGAACCCCCTCAGGCGTTAAGCTTGGCTCTAAATTGAGAGAGAAGGGGGTGAGAATTTCACTGATTTATTCAGCATCATCACGCAGGCAAATGGCAATCGAATGACGACTCCCAGCAAACCTTGGCGCTTTCACTCACGTGGTTACGGTCTTCCCCTTCGCTTTAATGGAATCCGAGACCACCGTAATCAAATGTCTTCCCAACGCTGTTTTCAATTAACACTGTACCTAACTGAGAGCGCCGTGCGTAAGCTTCCACGGCTGCTCGCGCGTAAAAGGGATCCGCAAACTTTTCGGTTTCGCCGTATTTCTGGCACAATGGGTCTGTGACTTTTTCGCGAGTGTGTTTTGCTGCTGTTCATGGGCCCCCGTTGAGAAGCGGCACGCGGTGCGCTGTGAGCTCACCTTCCTCGGCCGAGAACACGGCGGCTATTGAGCTGAACGGGCCCTCTCCCTTGCTGTTGAAGGCGGCGACCTTCACATCGAAAGGGGAGAAGGGCGGAATGCTGTCATTGCGGTAGACATATCTGGCCACTCCCGGCGTGGACATGACGGTACGGGTCCAGGTGACCCCGCCCACGGGGCGGATGGCGATGATGTAACCGAAACCGTCGCCGTTCTGCAGTTCCTCGGGCACAGGCTGGGAGCGAAGCACAAAACTGTAGTGATATTAAAACACATACAAAGAAAAGACGCAGGCTACCCGGCCACAGTCTCGAAGGCCTAGAGCTATAATAAAGAGCAAACTAATACAGAAGAAAGTACGAAGATATGCTTTCGTACGGTTCGGAACATCACCCGTGCTTCTTTCACAGCTTTAACGTACGTTTAACATGTTAATGGGACAATTGCTCCAACGGTTTATGCAAACACCTTCCCAAAAAGGCAACAGTCATTTGTTTTTATGCTGCGCTCAATGACATTACTGTTTCCGTTTCAATACATCACTTTTGTATTTATCTGTCATTTGGTTATTGCCCTTCCAAGGATTGTCATACAAATGATAATAAATACAATACCAGACTGGCATTCATAACAGTAACAAAGCATGGGCTTGACTTAATATTGACTATCTCCTACTGAAGATTTATAGAGCTGCAACAGTTGACAGATCACTCACAGATTTTCCACAATGCAGAGCTCTAGTAATCCATAGCTGCTTCTACAAGCCGAACAAAAGAAGACTCCAGCGACTAGATTTACTGGTTATTGGCTTCTTATCCACCGGAACTTGTCATGTACAATGCAACAGCGACCTCCAAATTTCCCCTTTGACCGCTAATATCAAACATTTCCACACCGACTTCTCCTGACTCTTTTCTCATTCCCCCCTTAACGCAACGAGAGCTATTAGATCGGCAATTACGTACATTTTAAAAATATTTCATAATAAGTCAGCAAGAAAAATGTGCATATATTAATTAATTAAAATGAGCGGTTAGTTACGACAGTTTGCCAGCCAATTTGCATAATAACAGCTGGTGTTCTGTCCAAACAGATGTGGAGCTGGCTTCGGCTTTAGGGAATCTGCGATTGGTCGGATTGCTCTCTCCCCACCTTTCCAAGCGATTAGCTACGTGTCCAAAGCTAGGGCCTTGAAAATGAGCGTGGGCAGCGATGCTAAGAAAAGGGTAAATCAGTCTGATTACCCTCGCTTCACACAGAATCATCGTGTGCGCCTCCCACTGCCTTTTTAAAAACGGTTGTTTAAATTTGATAGCGACAATTCCAATGTAATCTTATGCCTCGGGTGCCAGTTCTCAAATTGCTTCTACACACCTGCTCCAAAGTGAAAAGGTCTTTGCATTGGAGTGTGGGGGAAAACAATTTAAGGCACAGATAAGAAGCCTATTAGGAACCGGTTGTAAAATTGTGGCCATTGACACTATAGATGGCACACTCGGTATTCCAGCACTAAATCACCATGGCAAGGGCATTATGGCACCCTGGAGGGCCACCGGGCAAGGAGCTGGTGTTAGTTGAGACAGTAAAATGCCCAGCGTACGTATTAATTCCTGACAGCATGCGACCATGCAGAGACCGGTGAAACGCGACCGATGGCTCACCTCCCAGGTTACGACCAGCTCGGACTTGGTACCTCCTCCACCTCCGACGTCAGTGGGGGCTGTGTCAGGGACTGAGAACCGTGACCCCAGCCAGAGGAAGAAGATTAAGTTTCAGTACAAGAGAAGCGTGGGAACATCCTGCCTACCCGTCACAGACACAATCTGCGGGTACATTCTCACACATGCAGGCTTTTCACACTCTCTCTAAAACTTTGCGCTCTCCATCGCGGAAAACACGGACCCCTCACGATGCAGCCGCCCCTCATTTTCTCCTCTGATTCTCCGCTGAAGGATTTCATGTCTTAGCAGTTCCACTTCCCAACAGTTTTTTTTCTAGTAAACTAGCCAAAAAATGCGCCATTTGGAAGTAAATGGTTAAAAAAAAAGTATCGAACGCAGCCAGAGGGTATCTTTCATACGAATTAACATAGTGGGTTCGCCAGAAGTTTGATGTTGTAAGGTCTGCGTGAAGATGAAGCTCACCGGCATCCTCTGTCCTGGTCTTGACAGATGGAGGGCTGGGCTCTCCCACCCCTACGGCATTACTAGCCACTACGCGGAACTCGTACTCGACCCAGGCGTTTAGACCGACCACGGTGGCCGTCAGAGTGTTGCCGTCAATCGCTTCAGGGACTGTGGGCAGACGCAGCACAGGTGAGCTGGCGTGAAGCGCCGAACATCCCGAAGCGGAGGAGACGTGGCAAACGAGGCCCCGTGCTGTAGACTGAGACTACGGGGTTAGTACATACAGAGAGAAGCGTGTCCACATTCACTCTACGTTGCTCTAGCATTTCTCACACAAGCACTATGTGTCAGCCAGAATTACCTTTAACACTAAACAGAAGTCCTTCCCTTGGGAATCCACGGAATCCGAACGTGCCCGATAGGGCAGACGAACTTGGCAGGTGAGCTTCTTTTTCTTTCTGCTGTTATTTCTCTAGTTTCTTTACCTTTTATTTTATGCGGCTTGCTGTTCAGAAGTGTATGTAGCCTTGTTTCCACACGTGTGACGACCTGTAGCTTTGTCTCTGTAGGAAACCTACCCGTGTCCAAGGCTTGCCAGCCCACAGTGAACGGAGTCCTGCCCTGGATCACGTATCCAGTAATGGGGCTGTAGTTGTCCCTGCCTGGCTTCCAGGAGAGCTGGGCAGTGCTATCCGTGATTTCCTCCACCGTTACTGTGCCCGGGGGGCCAGGGGGACCTAACTCAATCAGAGCAGTTAGCAACATTAGCCTCCTCCCCACAGTCCACCTGTAACCTGATAAAACTGTTCCTGTAGGAAATCAGAGAGGTGCGTCATGCATACGGCAGGTAAATAGTTAACCGCTTGACTCAAGACAGCATAGCACACAGGTTTGTCGTACATGTACGGACACACAGAGCAATGGCATAAATCTGCATTCTTTTTCATCCTTTTTCCTGCTTTCCCTGTTGCCTCTTATTACCCAGATTGGTAGTTCTTCACGATATTTCTTAAGAATTGCAGTTTTTCCTCACTCTTCGGGCCTCTCTATTTCAGATATTGGATAATTGGCACCAGTCTCAAGACACCTGAAGTTTATTTTTTTATTTTACCATAAAAAGAAAAAGTAGAAGAAATTTTATACCACGTCATGCAGGTCATGTTCATTTTGTTACCCTTTCAAGGTGCTTCAAATAGATCTGACAAATACCCTAGAAACACAAGGCCAACAAGAAGATTTCAAGGTCAGCTAAAGGTGTGGCGAATGAAGCATGAACCACATATGGGCACTGAATTTGGTGCTGATTTTCACGTCCTTTTTTATATTATTGTTATTCTGCTGTTTTGTAAATGTAGAAATGCATATTTATATTTTTGAATTTTTGATCAAATTTCTAATGAACAATATTATTATGCTTTTGCTTAATGTAGAGTATTATGGCATTGTTTTATAGGTTTACAGTGGTGTTTAAGAATAAAAACGCCAAATAAAAATATAACAAAAACAAGAGACAATTACTTCAGGGCCCCTTCCCCCAAAACAGTCTGAAAGAGTGAGAATGTACTATAAATACATTTTCCCATATTCATATTCACTTCAGTGCAGTGATTTGTCATGACTCCTGGGACTGGAAACTAATATAAGTTACTGCCACTGCTGACTATTTATACCAAACCAATCTGTGTTTACAATCTATCTTTAAACATGACTTTTCCCCCCAAAGAAAACACGAAAATCTGTAATAGAAACATATAAATAAGAGATGCAATAAATGTAAGCTTGAGTAGGAGAAGAAAGTGGGCCTGATGGTTGTGAATCAAAGTCTTTGCACATTTGCCTGCTTAAGCACAGGGTATGATAAGGAATATAGAACACAGAATTCACTCTGTCAAAAAATGTTGGAAGGAAAAGAGCATATAAAAGATTTGTTTTAATATTTAGAACAATTTAGAGTTTTTTTTCTCTCCTATTTCACTGAGGCTTTGGTTTTTGTTTTAGGTCTGTGAATCTGTGCACTGGACTACAGACTCTTCTGGGTCTCTTACCTTTCACAATCAGAATGGCTGTGGCTGACAAGCTCTCCACATCTGTGTCAACAATGCAGATGTACTTTCCAGCATGGCCAAGCTGGATATTTCGAATCATCAGATCCCCTGCAACCATCTGTGAAGGCCAAATTAACACAGAGGTTAAATGCAGATGGCTGAAACCGACACAACTGCCACGTCAAGAGAACGATCAACACTAAGTTACTAAATACCACAGACAGGACCATAGCACCTAAATTGCTTTAAACCAGACGTGCACATTAGCGGTAAAAGAGTAAAATTAAATTTTAAAAAAATCCAGATAGATTCCCTTGGTGTAGATGGAAACCATTAAAGGGCACATAAGAACAAAAAAGGGGGGAAATTCAGTGACTGGTTAAAATGCATAATGAAACTCCGTAGATTGAACTCACCAGTGGAAAATGAAAATGTGCCAATTTTGGAGCTCTAGTAAATGGACCCTCTGTATGTGCCCCTTTGGAACAACACACTGAAACAGCCGGCCTTTCGAGTGCCACAAACGCCATACACTCCACGTGTTAATGTCTAAAGCCATCAGTGCGAATGGGTAGCACACTACGTTTGAGCACACAGGAAAAAAGCAGCGGAAGATCGTAAGAAGGTTGCGGACCCTTAATCCCACACTCCCCGATTCATCTCCGCACTGTTTCTGCCATTAAATGTTTAATGAATCCTTTTCGTGTTATCCAGGTACGTGGAAGACAAGCCAGACACTGCAGGAGCAACCCCAAGGATCACTTTAAAATAGTACGCTGGTCTGGAGCCAAGCTGCTCTGAAGGCTGTGTGGGTTTGAAAAAGCTGAACCGTACTGGATTCAATTAACCTCCAGCATGAACTCCAAATCAGCCTCTACACCTGCCTTCTGAGTGGAGCACCTCCAGACCTCTAACAATGACGACGAGGCTCTGACAAGCGTGAGCTCCGCTAACTTCGGTACATGCCGGGTATGTTTGACACAAATCGCCCGCAAGGTGCGAGTGGTAAATTAGCAACTGACGAGTTCCTTCCTTTGGCAGCCAAAGTGGCATGATGCACATTCTGTTTCGTTATGATAATTAATTCATTATACACTGTGCGCAGCGGATGATTATGTGCAGTGAATTGTGAATTATAAAAACCCGTGAAAACTGGATGATATTATACATACTGGGACACCTCTGCTTTTGAAATATGTGCTAGGATGCAGTGCTCTATCAATCCATGGACAATATCTGACTGTTTGATCACGTCAAGGATAGCTGAATGATGACTTACTTCAATGTTGTGCTTCTACAACATTAGCATCTGCCTTGTACTGTATAGTTTAACAAACTTAATACCTGAAATTGTTTTATAAAATATCAGATTTATACTTCCAAATCACTGCATGCCTATTAAGAAAAAACTATTTTTTATGGATAAATGTTGTTAAATACATGAAAGTCAGTGATTTATCTGCATATGTCAGAGTGCAATGTTGGGAGAAATATTTCTACGTTTATTAGATACAGTCTTCAGCTACATAGCAAGTGAGCTTTAGCAGTACTTCCCAACTTCTCTATCTGTGATGCTATTTATTATGTATTCTATTGCAATGCATATCACATGTAAATGTTTAATCATTCATCATCAATAATCACATTTCCAGTCAGGGTCATGGTGGGTCTATCAGAAAAGCATAAGACAAAGGAGCATAAGGACAAGGAGATGTTATGGTTATTTCAGGAACACTTATTTGTATTCATAATGTTACAATTAGGTTTGGGTGTTGGACTCTGAAACCATTTAAGAGAAAAAAATATTATAAATATATTACGTTTAATAGTGCAGCACCATTAAAAATAATGAAAAGATATAATGCCTTCATTTTCATGCCTTAACCATCTTAACCACTTATGACGACATACAAGAAGCTCTGTTGTTTTTTTTTTGTAATTTAATTTTTATTTATATATTACATGTTTTCTTAGCCAGGAATGTGCAGCTTTGTGTGAGCTTCTCAATGGCTAAGCTAGGTTTGATTCTCAGCCCTGATTCTAACAGCGAAAACTTATTTTCCTTGAGCTTCATCCTGGTGGTCCTAGTAAAGAGTTTCAAAGTTATAAATAAAAACAAATATTGCTGCTGTATTGTGAAAGAGCAACGCTGATCAAAGTCAGCATTAGCTGAGGAACAACAAAAATCGTGCTTGTCCTAATTACTCAAAATCACTCATTATCTGCTGACTGGAGTACTACAACTGAGCCAGAACTAGGTTAGGTTCAGGCTGATTGATTTTTTTCATGCCTTTCTTCTCAAAGAGAGGCAACAGGGTGTCTTGTCTCTGATGTAAGCTGCTCAGCTATTACAGTGGAGTTTCTTTTCTATTCAATTTTATATTACTTTTGATTGAACGACAGGTTTGCCATAGTAGATGCTTGGAGTTGTTTATACTGATCAGCTTCAAGAACATCCTTACAATCACCACCTGAACTAAAAAATATCAAAGTAGTGCTGCGAATTGTGTTATTCTGTAATTCAAGAGTTATTCAAGAGGAGTTTCATGATTAACGCACTACCCAATAGTAATGAACTGAGAAGTACTGTATCAGTAGGTTATCACTCCTAAACCATATGGTTTTGTTCAAGAAACCGTGAGTTTTCACTGCACCTTCCACCCTGCAACCTGACATCAATATTTATGATAATTATATAGTGGACCATCAATGTGTTTTGCAATGATTGTATGTATTTAACAGAAATGTGTAAAACTGTAGGTTTGAATTTATATGTTAATTTCTGGAAGTGCACGTAGAAAGGTTGTACATTACTAGACGGAACTGATTTAATGTACATTCTGTGTTGACTCAATTTTTATTTAGACTTCCCGTTGTGCACAGGAGCATCTGACAACTCAGGGGTGATGTTAAAAATGAATAATAGAAATGATTCATAATTATTTTTGCTAAACATTCTAAGCAGCAGTATTTTACAGACACACACAAACAGACATACAGATACATATATAGACATATAAACATATATATTATATATATATATATATATATATATATATATATAAAATATATACTGTATAGGTATACATACTTTTTTCCTCGAGCCACCAACTATTTTTTTTTTGACACCTGGTCAGTTTGAGACAGGACGTGCCAACAAATGGACCCTCAAACTGAGTGTGGGCTGTTTTTTCTTTTCTTTTTTTTTTTTAAATTTTGTTGTATTGTAACCATGTGTGAACTGTAAAACATGGTTACAATGTCCAAACAGATGCTTAATTTACCAAATATCTCAAAAAGAAATGACATTCACCAAAATGTATTGAAATCATGCTAACTATATGGAGACAAGAGTGCAGTGTTACTTTACAGAATGTTACTAAATGTCCTTTAATTTTCATTTTTCATTATTTGTTAGCGGTGATCTTTGCACAAGAACACAATGGAATACAAAAAAATAATAAATGTTCACCATACCAGACCTGGAAAAACTGTTAGTTCTCTCTGAAAATGACAACGCTTTCAACAAAGAGCTGTCATATTAGCTTTTTAAAAATACGGACTTCAAATGAGCATTTCACTGTGAGTACATGTTGACTGCCCTTGGCCAGGGCGAGCCGGCTCCCTTGCTGTACAATCTCAGGGGAAGCAGGCAGACTGCATTGTTGACGCACTTTTTCTTTTAATCCTGTTTCTTCAGCAAAGAGGAGATAAGGCTGCATCCCCTTGAGGTAAAGTCAGATCTAGGACATGCCCACTCGTTAAACGCTACAGAAAGCTTGTCCTTGTGTGACTCACTCACCCCTCCCACTCTCTCGAAGTGACCCCGGTCCTGGAGGAAGTCGATGGGCTGTCCGTTGAACACCCAGGAGAAGGAGACTTCAAGGGTTGGGTCGCTGCTCACCTGGCATGGCAGTACAATGCTTTCGCCCACAATGATCTCCATGTCAGTCGGCCGCTGGGTGATTCTTGTGGGCTCTACTCAAACCAGAAATGACGACACCGCCGTGGGGTTGAGTCAGAAACACATGCCGCATTAACAGGACTACGGAAGAAAAAGTCATTTCAAAAACCTCTTTTCTCCAGTTTTATTTTGAGCTTAATGCGTGAATATCTGGTTAGAATTGGAAAAATTTTTGCTAATGTGTTTCTATTTATTTTCCTGACTTACTCAGAGACATTTAATAGATCTAGATGGTGACAACCATAAAAAAAGAGCATTCAGTAAAACCGTACAGCGGAACACCAGGATCATGTAGTGAAAGTTCAAGTTAATTTTAAGGCTTTGACCAACGGTGCATGACGAGTGGATGAGAGAAAGAGGACATGATCTGTAAATACACTTCAGTGTCAGCATGAATAAGCCCACACACATTCACTCACAAAGAAATCAATGAGAATTTCAGGAAAAATGATTACTAAGAAGGCTGAGTGTCACTATCACCACCATCATCAAGCTCATTGGTTATTACTGTGGCTCAGTCCTGTCACAGCTAAAAGGCCCCTATCCTGTGCGCTGCCCTAAATGCGACTGCTGGGACTGTCGGTGATGCAGTGCTGTGTGAGAGCTGAGAACAGCTGGAGGAGGATTTTGACAGTCCCCAGTGTCAGCGGATTTGAGTGGTAAGGTCACGCTACTGCGGCTGACAGCCACATATGCTAGTAAGACACACCTCTGGTTGACCCGATGAAAACTTTTAGGTATTGCACTGGTAATCCAAATATTTCTAAATAACTACATAAGGATGTTGGAAGAGGCTTCAACATACTTTATATTATACAATATACTTTCACATACTGTACACCCAGCCTTCATACACGCATTTTACCACTGAAAAGATCCCTTAAACATAGTTTGTTCCACGAAGTGTGAAACGGTGCTCAAGACTATGATCTAAACCGCTTCATCATCTCCATCCTACTAGATCACAAAACTGGCTTAGGCAGGGCTTTTTTATCTGCTATTTTTAGCAGACAGCTTCGGTGTGATGTGTTGCCATCTGCGACTGAACAGCGTGAACCAAGACCCTAATGTACAAAGAGGTAGATAGCTAGGGCAGCAGAGACGTCCTGTCGAGGGTACGAGATAACCTCTCACCTGTGATGAGTAGCCTCCCAATGGTGCTTGCTGTCCCAAACTGATTCCTGGCCACACAGGTGTAGCTCCCGCCGTCAGACTTCGTTACATTGATAATTTTCAGGGTGCCACCAGGAAGCAACAAAATTCTGAAGAGCAGACATTCATTATTTCAAAATAAGGCAGATTTTCGATGTTATGGGATTAATTTCATTGTTACTTTGCACCTGTACGTACAAAATTTATTCACATACATGCCCAAACTATTACAGCCTATTTCATTTAGATATGAGATTACAGAAAAAGTACAAAATAATATAAACAGACTAGTCAGACATGAAAAATCATAGTGCAAATCATTAGACTGACTCCAAAGGGGAAATTCCTTTTTCTCAGTTTACTCAGTCACTGTTTTAATTTGGACACTTTTAAATCCTTATATTGTAGACATGAGGAAAGTATATCATTGTTCAGCAAGCAGTACACCGAGCCATTGGCTTATCCCATAGGAGAAACTTCAGACGATACACAGGTTTACACTTCTCCCCCCCATTTATACAGCACAGTGTTAATGCAGTTTAAACATCTTCCTCAAAAATACAATATGTGTGTCCCTACTGAGCTGTGGAAAGCGCTGCTCCGCAACAGCAAGTAAAAGCGTATGAACCTCTATGTATAAAGCATGGATTTGTTGAACCAAAAATGAAAAAAAAAAAAAGATTCAAAGCTTCTGTTCAGATGTTCCCATATCCACCTTTCATATGTTATTAATCGTCAGTATCTAGGATGAAATGTATTGAATTCCACACAGAGAAGACACATCAAGCAGAAGGTTGCACACTGTTAAAAATCTTTGCTCTTAGATGTTTCTCCAAAATTAGCAAAAACTTCTTCCACAATATTTTTTTATTTTTTCAACTGATCAACAGTACAGTGCTCTCCAAGATAGAGCATATCAGATGTTTCTTCAAAAGCAGATTACAAATGCACAGTTTTATCATGTAGTGAAGAAGTCCATGACAGACAGATGCTTCACTCAGAAGTATTTTCCGATTCATCTTTTTATTTCTGAGAATGACAGGGAGTTCCTGTACTTCAGACCAGATTGATGAAGAACCCTGTGAGATAATGTTCTTCCAAGGAAGTGATTTCAATAGCACTGCGAAAAAACACAGCAAAGCCCTCAAAGGCTGGATTAGCCCATTGCCTTTATTAAAAACTGGCTCATCTCTAATTTGCAACATATAAACCTTGGCTTTCCCAAGATCAGAACATAGCCTGAAATAAAATTAAATTTTAATTCAGGCATTGATTATCGGTAAAGCATATTTTAAGCACTGTACTGTAGCTCCCTGTAGACCTTATGGTTATGGAAATATTCTAAAGTTTGCTCAGTCATTTCCAGCTAACGTTAACATTTGCTATTGTCAAATTTTTAAAAACTTAATGCTAGTGTTGCAACTTAAGTTCAAGCTTACAGTAGGAAAATGTACCAGAGAAGTGTACAGGTGTACTTCTTTTCACTAATGTTGTCATCTCTTGAGATCCATCCTCTAATATTAATTCATTTTGTTGACTCCTTTCTTTAAAGCGACCTAGAATAATAGTTTGTGTACGAAGCAACGTGCAATCATTCACCTATTCATACGTCTGAGCAATTTTTTAATGGAGCGACTCAAAGTACCTTGACCAAGGGTACTAGAGCTGAAGTGGGGATTCAAACCTGGGTCTTTGGAATGCACGGATGCATGCTTAACCATCAATACGCCCACTGTCTTGTTTTTTGCATGAGCAGCCTGTAAGTATAAGCTTGTCTGAAGATCATCTGTGGTGCCAAACAAAAGAAACCTAGCAACACCACCTTGCAGCAAACAGAAACAGCCTGTGGATTCCTGTCACCATCACTGTTCTGGTACAACACCCTCAACCTCACACATTATTCACTCTTTCCATGGAATGTAACATGTTACAGCTCTAAACTTTCCAAATGACACCAGACTGCTCAGTGCGGGGGTGTTAATAGCATATTAATGTCAAGTGCAATGTCTGTACATGCCCTTAAATCAAGTTATTTCATTAATATCACCTCAGGTTAATTGCATTGCTTGCTCTACTGAAAACCCTTAACAACAATAAAATGCAACAAACACACACGCATAGATACAACACCTACAACCGCTTGTTCCGAGCAGGATTGCGGAGCCTAACCCGACAACACAGGGCACAAGGCTGGAGGTGGAGGGGTCACACACAGTACAGGACACCAGTCCACCGAAAGGCGCCCCAAGCGGAACTCGAACCCCAGACCCACCATAGAGCAGATCCCGGCCAAACCTGCTGCACTACCACACCCCCCCTCACGCAACAAAAAGTTCCCTTCAAAATAAAATGGAAATACACACACACACACACACACACACACACACAGACATATATAAATTGTAACATTTGCATGTTCATATACCATCTTAATATGTTTGATTCAGTTATTCATTTAACAATTATGTTGGTTCTTTGGAGGCACAACAATGAGATGTGGAGACTTTGGTTCAAGAGATATGTTTTGTAAAGTACTTTTGCCCAGACTTTACCCTTCTACTTTATCTCAACAAGCACCAGAAACGTTTCAATCACATGAGACTTTTTATCCCGTTTGCTGCTGGAGGCTTTATCTCACTTGGACATGTAGCACCCCCCAACCCTTCTTTCACAACTCTGCAACCTACCTAGAGGAGCTTTAACACTCGTGACCCCCAGTCTTTAGAGCATACTACACAAAGAAGAACTAATGCAACATGATCTCTAGATGGTATAACCCAACACACACAAAGTATATTATCTATATAAGAATGGAGCACAGTAATGATGCATTTGATGTAGAAAAAAAAAAAAAAGAAGAAAAAATTAAAGAACTGAAGCAGGCATTAACAGCAGTAGAAATTTTCAAAAGTTATTGCTTACTTTGCAATGTTGTAAAATGAATGCTGACTGAATATTGTTTAATTTTGCTGGTTCTGCATTTAACTTCTAAGTTTCCTATTCCAAATACATTTTAAACCTCTCCCGATATTTTAAGACATAAATAGAATAGAAGAGAACCTTAAAAAATGTAGGAAAACAAAATCAAGACTGCAGCAGATTTTGGTTCTAATAACCCTCTCAAAGCTTCAGCTTACTAGAATTAGCAATGCTGCGCGGGCAGTCCGAGAGCCTGCAATTGTTACCGTCCACACAATCGCTCCTCTGTTTACTCCCTGTGTATTCCTCCGTTGCGGTGTCACACACACTTCCCTCTGGTTGCCAGCGGGGAGCAGTTAAGCTCTCTGTTCACTCGCTGCATGTGTTCAATAGTTTGTATAAGCTGTCAGAAGAAGTGATGTGTCGCGCTCCGATCCGGAAACACCTAACAAGACGCACTCTTCTAGGCGACTTGCTTTGCATTGTCAGAGTATTGAACTGGGTGCACTAAACAATATTTGCTGTTGTCACTACTTTTCAAAGAATGGCTTTTAGTAAATTATGTCGCCAAAGATAGACCAAGCAGTCATTGGGGTAGAAAGTAGGACATCATTTACAAACATTAACCTAACTGTAATCTATAGGATGCTGGTTCAAGCCCTACTGCCTTCTACTACCGTGGCATCCATGATACACAGCTATGTAACTGGGTCAGATACTATAAACTGCATGGCAGGAAAACATAATTTAAACAATGAACCCTTTGCTGTACGGGTTAACGCTTCCTTTATATTTTCACCTGAATATAACACTAATAATTTTAAAGATGAAAATTCTTCAACAGAGTGCAGCTTTAAACAAAATCAGGGATAAACTATTATGTGATTAAAAAGCTAACTAAAAAATAGTCTCCTCAGGGAGCATTGCTGTGTACACAAAATGGAGCACAGCACTTATGCAGAATGTGGTGCATCTATTTAAATCCATGAAAATCAAATCAGCAACTTTTAACTAGTTGGGATTTCAGTCTATGTAATGTTTTCCTGTTTGTAAAGCAGATCAATGCACTGTTTTGTTGAAATACAGATCTAAATGGAGTTAAAAATTCTTTCGTCATAGTAGTGGTCTGCACCATCATACTATCATTATCGGTCATCAGCAGTTTCACATAACCAATATCTTCCGAGCATGAAATATAAATCATCTCTGTTGCAGTGATTGTGCTCTTCTAAATCTGGGTTGTTCTTCTGTGTGCTCATTGCTGGCCAGCACAAGGCCCACACTTTCCATAAGCATAGGCAAAGCTGACACATATTGATTGCCAATAATATGAATTACCTCTCACTCCTGTGCACAATCTCATTGCCCTTCTTCCACAGGGTAATTGCCTGGGGATAGGCTCGTGGCCGGCACTCCAGTACAACCTCACTGCCAGCTCTGGCTTTCAGCAGAGCCCTCAGCGGATTCCGGCTAAAGTCGGGGGGCGAGGCTACAAAATAAAAAAAAAGGTTGGGAAACAATTGGTGTTGGGACAGGACTCAGAAAGACATCACAGCTAGTTGAGATGTGATTTGTTACTGCAGTTCCACATTACTCTACTTGCACAAGGTGTCAAAGTGGCTTCATGACGGCTTATCTGTTATAACTTTATTTCTCACATCAGTCTGAAACATTCCCATGTGACTGAGCAACACCTGCGCTGTGACAAAGCCAACCAACTCCATTTCAACTTGTGACAATGGCAAAAAAAGATGTTATCAATATTGCTGATAGCTGGTGCTTCATAGAAAACATGCTGGGTGACATTACTCACCAAGCTGAAAGGCTTTTAGAATCACTGATTATTCTGTCTTGAAGTGTAAGCAGTTCAGTGCACAAGAACAGTGACGGTTTTGTATCGTAAACCCCTTAAGTTGTCTCTCTGAGGCTGTGGCAACCTGTATTCTTCATAAGGTCTCTAATGTGTGTGATTTCACAGGTGACTGATCCTAGAGCCTATGACACCTGGTTGAAACTGAGCAGGTGTTTGGGAATTTCAAAGGACAGTGACATCATGCATGACTTCATTACATTTCTCTCACACTGTCATTCGAAAGACAAGTTATTGAGTCTGTTGTGATTGTCTACCATTAGAATACTAAAAATACTGAGAAACCAATTAGATACAGAACACATTCCTTTCAAAAACTGTAAAATCAATTTAAAGAAAAGCATGAAGTATGCATGCACATGAGGATGATCACTAAGCCCAAATAAGGCATGGAACTCTACTGGTGCACTGAGGTGAAGTTGCCTTACCTAACACCATGAGCTCAGCACTGGAGTAGATGGTGCCATGCTTGTTCTCAGCCACACACTGATACATGCCAGCATCAGAGAGGTTCAGTGCTGATATGGATAATGCTCCATTTTCTACTTGCACTCTTCCCTGGCAATGACATAAAGGGCAATTTAAACCACTTGCATCTCAACTGTTTACTGTGACAAGGTGCAAGAAAAAAAAATGCTGCCTATGCCACATACCTACGTGAGCAATGGCTGAGTTTGGGGGGTGAGATACAAGGATGCTGCTTGAAGACTGACCAATTGATGGATTGATTTTTTAAAGCAGCATCATTGATTCGGTTGATACTGGACATGTTTTTGCTTCTAATTTTCTTAATGCTACGTCACAAATAAGTGGCATTCATTTGATGAATGAAGTAGGATTGCACAGATGGCAATTTGGCATTAATCATCTTTAGAAGTGAACATATAGCAGCAAATGGTGTGGCACAATGGCACAGTGGGTAGTGCTGGTAGACCATGGCACTTGGGCTGTGTATTTGGATGTGATTTCAGACGCAATTTTGAATCTGGCTTAACCTGCGTAAAGTTTGCATGTTCACATGGGTTTCCTCCAGGTGTTCAAATTTCCTTCCACAGACCAAAGATGTGTTTCAGGTGATCTAGTAACTCTAAATAGCCCTTAGTATGTGTGTGTGTGTGTGTGTGTGTGTGTGTGTGTGTGTATGCGTTTCATGTTGCTTTGCTGTGTAAGTGCATGAATGACTGTACGGAGTTTAGTGCAGTGCATCTAACATTGCAAGTCACCATAAGCAAAGAAGTCATCTAAGAGTCACTTCGGGGAAAAGCATCTGCTAAATGAATAACTGTAAACATATGCAGATGTAGCAGTGATCGATCGCACTGGTCTCTGGAAGTGGGAGTGCATGTGCCACACTGATTTGCCAGTGGACTGAAGTTACCTCCACAGCTAGTGGCTCCCCGTTCCTGAGCCAGCTGTATGAAGGTTTTGGCTTTCCAGTGGCCTTGCAGTCCCAGAACAGCTTCTCCTCAATGGCCAGAGCAGTGTCCCTCATAGTTTGGATCCATTGTGGTTTTGCTGTGAAGACAAACAGACAAAAATGGCAGCGCACTGTCATTGAGCAGAGCTGAAATGTGGAATCATCTAAGGCCGGGGTGCCATGATCCTTTTCTTGCCTTAGGAGAATGCACTTCAAAAGTCACCAACGTTCAATTACCTCACTTCAAATATATTTCCCCACAAGACGCTCAATGAAATCAGGGCTTTTCCTCCCCACTTAACGCAGACATCAGACCCCGTTCTTCAAGGAACTCTCAAACAAAGCAATGTGTATGTGTTGTCTCTTGATTACATCTACTATACATCTCCTGATGATGAGTGTCGACTCACAGTATCGTCTCTTGTTCCCACATGAATGACAAAATCACATGAAATAGTGCAGAAGCCAGCTGGCCACTGAGAAAGACATGATTGATGGTATACTGCTGGGAAAGTATTTATAAAATGTTAATACGGCAAAGGTCCCTCAGTTGATGTAAAATATCAGGCTCAATTAACAAGGGCTGACACCTGTTTGGCACAGAAACATCCATAATCTCCCTAGGAAAGAGGTTTTATTTGATGCATCAGGTGCATCTTGTTAATTTCTACGTAATACACTTAGCATTAACTCTAATACAAAGTAGCTTACATTTTACCCATGGCAACAGGTAGCATTGTGGTTAGAGACATAGACCTACATTCCAAAGGCTGTTGGTTGAAGTCCTATGTAAAGGACTTCCTGCAATATTGTGAGACGCTTCAGTAAAATGAACTGATGTATAAATGAGTTAAATTAAAAGGCATGTATGTTTTAAAAACCATTCATGATAAGTATCTGTAGAATGTATGGAATTACCCTTTTGGACCGGCAAACTTCTGGTCACATGGCCAGTGCCCTGATTGCAATACCACCTGATGTCAATGCATCTTAGCCTTGTTCTCAGCATTATTTTCAACAACTGGTTTCCAGACAGCAGGTGTCTACCGTGGAAGGAGAGGCGCCCACGAGCTACGTTCTTGCCCCTGCTGTTCTGAGCCATGCACTCGTAGCCCCCTGTGTCCTCCTGTTGGACGCTAGGGATCTCCAGGACGGCATTGGACTTCTGCATTTTCACTTTGCTGGGAAACGGCACACCGTTGGTTCTCTTCCAGGTGATCTCAGGGACTGGGCTAAAAGTGGTAGATTAATTATTACTACATTATTAGTACACACACACACACACACACACACACACACACACACACACACACACACACACACACACACACACACACAGAGAGAAATATGTGCCTTTTGCTGTTCATTTCATTACAAACCATTAAAGTGCATAATGCATTTGCTTTGCAGTAGCCATTATGAGGGCCTTTAATTTAATGCTTTTATTAACATGCTAAGTCATTTGTACAGATTGATTTTATTTACTGGAGCAATGTAAAGCATGTTGTTCAAGGACACAGTGCAGGCATTGAATACATGAAGTAAAACCCTAAACTGTTCAAAGCAGTTTGTCAACATCTCAGAATAAATAAATAAATAATTTTGTGAATAGAAAAATAACAAATAGAATAAGGGACCAGAAGATGTGTGAGGCTCTCAATTTTTCTTCTCTCTGAAATAAGTCCCATGCAGCGATTTTTATAAATGCTTGGATTTTCTACTGTATAGTACTTCAGTTCAAGGCCCATGGCAAAGGTGGCCTGTTAATTCAGAATGCACTCTACTTCTTCTCCAGCTCCCCAGGTTTTCTCTCTTTTAAGACAAAATCATTTGGACCTGATCAAGAAGCTGGAGTCAAATATCGATCTTTCTCAAGAATGCCTAATGTGTCTATCCCTGCTACATAAAAGGTGGGTGATTAGACAATGGAGAATTCATCAAAAAACCTTCAATGCTCCAAATAGTACTGAAAGAGGAGAGAAGAGAAGAGAAGAGAAGAGAAGAGAAGAGAAGATCTCAAAGTCTTTTTTATTCTTATGGAGGGTGATATATCTGCCTTAAAACATATTTAACAAAACACTACTTACTTTCCGAGGGCAAAGCATTCCAGCATAACCACTGATCCCTTTGCAGCCGGAACAGTCTCTGGAAAATTAACTTCTATTTTGGGCTCGTATTCACCCATCACTCCTGCGATAGAGAGACAATAGGCAAATTGCTTTTTGGCATCCATAATTCATGATTTACAAGCTATACACCTCTCAATATAGGCACAAGAAACGGCAGAGCATCAACAAATGTGAGGGACGCAAAAACAATATCCCTGAAGTGATCTGTGATCAAATTGTTTCCAGCAGTCTTGGAGACAACTATAGCCATCACTGAAAGAAAGTGAATCTTAACAAAAATGCAAGGAGGCAGAGCAACCCTCAAAATAATTTAAGTGCATATCCCCAGCAAGGTCTGTTTTTAAGATAAAAGTAATCTGAGGCATTGGGTTGGGGATCTTGAGAAAACTGTTGTTTTGCTGAATGGGGAAAACCAGCCGAGAGACAGAAAACCGGACAAATGCAATCAGATGTCAATCGTGGAGAACAAGACTTACCATCCGTTCTCAACACCAGTGGCGTGGGTGAGCTGAGAACTTTGCCTTTGGTGACACTGTTGATCACCACACAGGTGTAGTTACCCACGTCTGACGGTTCCACCTTGGCGATGTACAGGTTTCCTGTCACCTGGGACACGAAACGGCGTGCATCTTGCTGGACAAAGTACGGGTACTCGTTGAAGACCCATGTGAAGGTAAGTTCTAGAACGACACAGAAACAATAACCTCCTCAGTACCAATGGTCCCAAACTTAAAATCTTGGGAATTAATGGGTGGAAGTCAACATAAACAAATCTGAATGCAAAAAAGTGTGTATGCACATAATTACATAGCATTTTCTATATTGCGCCATATAAATTTATTGCTATAGTTTGACATATATGATATACCGATTGTCTATATACCCTGGAAACTTCATTTTCATTCACTGAACAGTACTGAGCCTCGTACCTGCCTTTCAGCACATACCAGAGGCAGAGAACAGCTTTATATGCCTGAGAATCTGAGGTCAGGGCAGACGTCAAGAAGAAGAAGAGTTAGTAACATTTAAAAACAGATTTCCAGTGTATTGCTTTTAAAGTGATTTTTTTTTTCTAGAGGCAGATAAATCCCAGGATCAATATTCAAGAGACGACGAGAAACATGATCCAAATTTACATGGCTATGCTGTGATCTACACCCCAGCATGGTGGGTGGAGGTCCGCACCCCAAAACTTGGTCTGCGACCTGCTGCCGAATCTGCAGAAGAAGCAGGAGGCTGTGTGGGAGCAGGGCACCAAGGGTGTATGCAAATCAACCCACATCTGTGGTTTCACTGTCAGGAGCAATGTTTGGCGGTCAGCTTGGCAGGGTCGCCCAAAGAGCACAGCGTACCAGTCGTCTGCTATAATTACACACCCAGTGAAGGTGCCCTGGGGTCACTTTTAGTTGCTGCTTTGTTAACTCATGTATCTGTATTCTCCCACTGCATCGCATTTCCAAACTCGCCACAAAACGCATTTTGCCTGCTGCTCTGCCGCTCACCACCTTTCCACGTTTCCTTGTTCAGCCTATGTGTAAAAGTACAGCAGGCAATGCTCATGTCTCACACTTCCTGTGCTGTTATTTTGGAACTGGGCTCCAGTGTAGCTCAATGTGTATAGAGGCTTCATGGTCTCTGTGTTCACCTGGGTTTCCTCCCACAGCCCGGTGGTGTGAACAACCTTGGTACCCTCCCCAAGCAACCAAGGTCACCAAGGGTCGACTTTGACTCAATGGCACTTACCTTTCAAAAGCATACATGTAAATAATGTCACTGGAAGTTACTTTACCTCCAGAATGAGGAGGAGGTCCGCACAACAAAACAACGCCCTGTCCCTCTCGAACAGAGACAGCGTTCCTTGTCTGTGTCTTGAAATTCTCAATGTCTATAGAAGGGAGGGGCAGAAAGAAAATGCGCATTTTTTCATGTATCCTCAATATGCAGTAAATGTCTAGTTACGGTAATTTCACATATTGCAGTTGATGTTAAGAAGTTCTAAAACCTCCTACCAACTTTGAAAAGACCAGTGGAGCAGTGCAGACTAAATTAATGAGAGATCGTTTGGTGTTGCAAGACAAAATCCCACACAGCGTGAAGCTATTCGAGGCTCTGATTGTGGTAACTCTTGGATAATTCGGCAACGGATAATTCAGCATTTGAAAATAACAGCCACACAGAGCTGCAAAGTTGGCCAAGAAACAAGGAAAAATATGGACAGTATTTCTCATCAATACTAAAAATTTTGTTTTTCAGAATCTTTCGAAGGCATTTAATATTGCCACCACAAATCTTTAAAGTTTTATGTGACATTTTTTATGTTAAAAACGTTATTCTTAACACTCTAGGAAAGCTGTGCACTGAAACTATGACCCTGCATTTAATACATAAACATAACAACCTCTTAATGTGACCAATTAAACGCAAGGGTGATGTCTTTAATGTCTATTAATAAAAAAAAAAAAAACAGCCAATTAAAATTTATAGTTCCTCGATAAATTACGTAAATAGCTATGCAAAAAGAGTCTAAAAGAGTTACTACATCTGAATGTGTTTACATGTTGGATGCTGTTGGAGTACAGTACATCTGCAAGTCCTCGGTGGGAGTCCTTCTTTTTAAACCGTTAATAAATTACAATCACTGTGGTCAATTCTTGTACTCGTGTGTGAATCAAGAGCCATGATTACACAGCTGTAGTTCCCTGTGGTGATGTGGCAGCTCACACGCAAACTGCAGGCTCGCTTTGCTACTCAGAACAGTTCCCACTGCGTTGGTGGCTATGCACTGGTATATCCCCGTGTCCCGGGTTCGATCCGGCCGCCTTATGATCAGGTCGCCTCCCGAGAGCCGACGTCGGTCATCGGTGCTGAAATCGATTAGCGTTCCGTTCAGGGACCACCTGCAAAGACACAGATGCGGTCGGGAGTGCGACACGAGCGGCCCTCAGTGATGTTGACAGCAGAAATTTAATTGTGCATCACAGATCATTCATCACTTTAGGCGAATCCTGACAAGACGAGTGGTTTTGTTCAGAAAAAAATGTTGTCTTTACTGCTTTAGGCAAATCATCATTTCCATTAAATGGAACAGTGTATGAACAATGGAAATTGGTTGAGAACAGTGCTATGGTATACACTGCGTACAATGTCTTAATGCCAACTGCAGAACTCTACCATAAATAGGCGAAGAATAAACTGAAGTTCAAAATCCTTCCAAATAATAAATATGATGACTTGCAAGCAGATCAACAGGGCAGCTTGCATGTATAATTGCAATCTATTCCTTTCTTACCCTCAAAAAAATATTCTTAAAAAAATCTAATTGGCATCCTCCAACAGTACCCAGGTTGTTCCGACCATCCGCTCCTGCTTTGGCCTAGTCTAACTCCCTCATCCCACCCAAAGCCCTTTCTAAGAATAAAAACAACAAAGGAATGAAGAAGTAATCTTTCAAAGTCTCAAAACAAGCCAAGAGGCTCTCCTGGCTCCTGCCTAAAAACAACAAAAGGTAAGGCTGCCTTTCATGTCTTCTCCTGCATAATTCATCTATCGCTCTGAGCAAATGAGCCAATATCACCTGTCACTGTTGCAGCGACATCTTTAGACCAGATCGGACCCGACGCGATGCAGCCTGCGTTGTTCTACAGGTTATGGGCTAAATAAAGGTTTTCATCACACACCTTATTATAAGAGACAGGTTTCTGTTGCTCTGCCTGGTTCTCTTTGGGTAAGCACACGTTCGCTGCCAAACGATGAACTTTGTGCCAGCAGTGCTCACCGAGTCCCGACGCTCACCTGCTTTTGATTTACTCCCATTCTCATCCTTAGAGCTTTCTTACATTTCCATTAAGTTATAGACAACCTCATTAAAAGGAAACTGCACAGTGCGGTGCACTTGGAAATACAGGGTATATTAAAGCGAAAAAAGAAACCTCATTAAAGCGTTTGGTAATGTAACTTTTAAAACATTCCTCCTTGTTGGGTTTCAGTGTTAACAACAACTTCGGATATTTTCCTCGACAGTGACTAGGCAAGTAATTGATTCAAATTAAACGGAACGAAACAGTCGGAGAATTCATTCTGGTGCTGGAGATGTCTGACGGAGGATGATATGAGTGCGTCTCTCCGTGTGGGTGTTTGGAGACTTGGCTGTACATTGTAAATTGTATATTAGCAAATTTTGCAGCTACTCCGCAAAGTGGGAGTGGGCCGGTGAGCTAAAAATACACTTAAAAATGCGGCGATACGAGTTTTTGCGCATTTCTGGAGGAAGATCGTTCGCCTCGCGTCCTCAGAGGGTATCGGACAAACGGCAGGCCTCTGCTGCAGGCTCGCCGGGCCAGCACGTCATCTTCTGGTCTCCCTAAAGCACAGTGTAAGTCCCTCTGAGCATCGGCGTTGTAGAGGATTAGCCCTGTCCTTGCTTGTGCCCCAGAGAGCAGCAGGCTTCACGGTGCAGCGCCCTGCCCTCTCTGGATTTCTCAGCGCAGAGTAAACCCCAGCAGTCCAGTGGAAGAGACGAACAGGGCTCCGCCGGCCTCCCGCAGGCTCTCTTCTAATGCTCGACCACTGCGAACTTGGCCTCACTTTACTGCTCTCATCCATTTTGCATGAAACACCTCCATCACAGCAAGGCTAGCGGTGGAGATTGGCAGTAGGGGGTTCCGGTTATGGCTTGCTCTCTGGTACCAGCTGGCTATGCAAAACGCCCAGTAATGCTAAAACCTGCCTTAGCCTTAGTGAGCCTCCTTACCAGAAAAGTCACTGAAAGGCCCTTAAAAGTTTATTACCCGTGCAGCTTCTGTGGATATATCTGCCAAATGGTTCAGTAGCTCCTGGCTCAGCTCTCAGTGCAGCTGCCTCTAACTTGGTAAAGGGCCATCTTTCTCTCCAATTTAGTGTGCAAAAATGTGTACCGTCACAAAAACACCGTCTTCAGAAATGTTTTCCAGCTTCAAATTATTGCTGATTTTTTCCCCCTCTTACCTCTGTTGGTAAGACTCTCTCCCCCCCCACCCGACCCCAGCAGCGCTGTTTATTTTCTTAACTGCTCATTAGATCACTTGGATGCTTGCTCACTAATTTCATCCACCGTTTCTAAAATTTCCTCAGTGCTCAGCTCTCCAAATTTCAAAACTGATGCGAAGTTGTCACTAAATAACATCTTGACTGAAAAAATAGCCCCTTAATCAATTATCCTGTCCACTGCAAAACAGGACACTAAATCATAACAAAATACAACGTGCGCCTTAATGTTTAATTCCCTCCGTGTCAGTTCCAAAGAACTTTTTTTTTTCATTTCCTCTGCTGGTCTGATTGTTTTTAAAATTAAAACTAAGGTTCCACCCATAGTGTTTGCCATTGCTGCAGCCTCATAGCTTGTTTTGCAAAGAACCCAAAGTTCCTCCTAAATCTTTAGTGTTACCTCCTTCTTTGTCTGACTAAATACATACTGTGGGAATGAGCGGCTTAAAGCCTTTTATTCTTTGTAAGACTTTTATCCTGAAAGTTATTAGACAAACTCTAGTAAAAGACTTTAAGTAGATTTTCATACCTTTTGCCTCCGGTAAAGCTCTGTTGCACAATTTGCAAGATGTGATTAGGAAATCTAGGGCTTCCTTGCAGCTGGGAAGGTATTTCACAATGCGTTAAATCTGCCTACATTCAAGTGTTCTGTTGGGTATCAGTTGAAGCCCATATAGCACGATGCACTTTCTCTTTCTCTTTCAACACAGCCACACATTGCGGGCTGCAGACTGCGGTGCGCTGGAAACATGAATCCAAACAGCATGAATCCAAAGTCCTGTATCCATCTCATTTTCTCATTATCATCTACAGTAAGTCTTGCCACTTTTTGTTGTGTTGTCTTGAGAAATGTATACTGGAAAAAAAAATAAGACTTCTTTCTTTCATGAAAGAGCAGTTTATGTATTCTTTAAGTATTCACAATACTGAGGACAACATGTGGCTTTTATTTTAAACCTTTTGCCTTTTGCAGTCGGTTTATCATTAATTTGAAATAGCCTCTCTTCGAGAATCTGCCACCAGCATTCAAGAACCCGAAGAATGCAGTGTATTATTTGCTGTTGCCATGACTTGTTAGATTTAAAAAGCATAAACTGCTTCTTTAAGTATTACAATACATGTGACCGTCAAGAGGTTCATGCAATAACACCTTTGAAATACAGAAGACACACTATATAAGGGTCAACAGATATGCATAACTGGTCAAGAAATACTGAATTATTTATACATGGGTATATACAAACAAATAAATAAATAATATTTATCATTTATTCATAACGCTGTTTTTCTCCACAGTGGCCTATAACATTAGGTTTGTATTATAAGGTACTCAAGATTATTTACAGGACAGTAGGTAGCATAGTGGCTAGAGTGGTACTGTTACACTCAGGGCACTCAGGCTCCTAACCTCTCTCCACCTTCTTAGCCAGAATTCATCTCTTTTTTTTTTAAAAAAAAAAGTAACTTTGTAACTTAGCTTAACAATTTTTTTTCGCTTTATAGAAAAGTGTCAGTTGAATAAAGAAATAAAATTGTAATGTATTACAGCTAAGCAATTTTTTTACTTGAGGGATTAAGGCTACCTTTCCCATGGGTACAGCAGCAGGAGCGGGGATTCGAATCTAGGGCTTTTTGATTGCAAGGTGACAGCTCAACTTGCTGCCCCTAAAAAAGCCCTTTCAAACAAATTTTGTCAAATTTCGACAAACAACCTAAGTGCATCTAACTTCATATCACAAAAGTCCTTTGCTCTACCGGTTGAGATATTATAGGCATCAGTTGTACGCAAACATTTATATTGGGACATGGTGGAACATGCACCATCCCACATCTCCTGAGCTGCTCAGCAGGGGTGGGGTTCAAGTCTAGCTTAGGGTGTGTTGAGCTTACATGTTTCTCCCCGTGTTTTCACCCCTCAGACTGGGTTAATCACTTCCATTCCTCCCTTGTCTTGGAAACCAGAGCTACATGTGAAATAATTCATACAGCACACAAATCTTATTTTATAGGGTCTGGTCACCAGGAGGCTTTACAGTAGAAATGGCAGGCCTTCATTTGGACATTGACTGTATATTGTTTGCATTTACGGTCAACTCTATTTTATTGTGCATCTATTATTTTTACACAAAAGAAATAAATGGTTATTTGATTGATTTCATTCGCATCAATTACAGGCTTTAAAATGCTTCTACTTTCACAAACAACAGGTTTAAAAATCTTGTTGAGTACTGAAGCCCACATACATAATTGTTATAGTGGTTATACACATTGGAGAAAGAAAATAACTTCAGAGAAACAAAGACCTTACCAAAAAATAGATTTTAGAAACTATGAAAAGATTTGCTGTTTTATAATGTGTCTCTGTAAAAGTCCGACTATTCAACAGAACATTGAAACATGTACCATATAGCTTTGTATTGACCTGTGTATAGGATGAATATTTGATTCAGTGAGAGCTTACAAGAAAATAACAAAATATTCATAAATAAGCTTATAGTACCAGGTCTTGGGAGATGTGAAGATGTTGCTTTTATAATTGTCCTTCTAGAGCACAAAGGGAATTTATAAAGTATTTCATCGCATAACATAACGCAGAAGTGTTCCCTGAGTAAATTAATTTGTATGAAACAAAGACCCACAGACGAGCCGCCTATTTAAATCCCTCTAACAGTTGAGAAACATCTGTAGATAATGCAGACACATTTAGTGCCACGCTATTCACTTCACGCCTCACAAGGCTCTCATTGCATGAGACAAAAATAGTGTCTGGTTCTCTTCAAAAAAAATGTTAAGTGTGGAGGGTGGAGGGTGAAAAGTGGGCAATGGAAAGATCCTTCTTGAGCGAGTGTTCGTTAAACCAACTCGCTGCATTCCCGTTAAAATAGTCTATGCAGATCTGAGTCATCTGATCTGTTGACGGTGAGACTGTTTCAGTAAAGGTCTGCTGTTCTGTGCTTTGAGGGCAACAAAGACGAGCGCGGCCAGAAAACTCTGTCAATTGTGCACAGAGGGCTTCTGGTCACTGGTCTTGTGGCAGTAATCACGTTATCCTTCTTCGAACAGTCACCAGAATCCTCATTTGCATACCATGTGGGATCATACGTGGGTTCAAATCCGACCCAGTTTATGTGGAGTTGAACGAGTTTTTCCCATCGTTTGCATTGGTTTCTGATTTCTTGCTCCTGTCCAAAGACGTGTTTTTCAGATGAACTGGTGACTCTTAGTTGCCCTCAGTGTGTGTGTGAGTCAAGGTATTTTGCTGTATAAATTTGTGAATGATATTATTTAGAAGAGTATAGTATAGTGTATTTAGCACGGCAAGTCACCTTGGAAAAAGGCATTGGCTAAATACTAGTAGAAAATAATACCAAATGGCCTGTCTAGGTGGCTAGACAGAGGAGAACATTTGTATTTAAAATCCCGCAGATAAAAAGAACAAAATTGTTTGGTTCTTCCATTTTACCTTGCCATCAGTATAACCAAGGCCTGATGCAGCTCTGGCTTGAACTACCAAGAAGGTTCACCTGCGGTATAGAGAATACTGCAGGCGGCCCCAGCCACTCTCTCTGCCTGCATTACCCCAGCTGGCCCTGACATACCCTCCTGCATGCCGCTCCCACTGGGGAGAGATGCTCCAGCTGCCAACAGTGCAAAAGGCCTTTCAGGTCTCAGGGTCATGACCACAGTGGTCCATGCTCATCCTTCAAAATGCTACATTTCGGCACATCTCTGAACGCTGCAAGCGCGAAAAGCCCTAGCGGCTCCCGTAAGGCACTACTAAGGCTCTGCATTAACTGACAAAACCCAGTACTGTAGATAATCCAGGAGCTCATAAAAAAGCCAGGAAAAGGTGACTATGGCCTTGGAAATAACCTGAGCACCCGGGTGGAATGAATTCTGCTCCAGCGCAATAAATTGCTCCTTTTCTGCCCTATAAACGCAGTGCTGCCATGACTTGTTGATCAATGAATTTAATGAAATCTTCATTACTGGCATCAGCGTCCGGAGGCTCTGCGCCTAGCCTCTCTCGAATGCTGATCTCAGAAATGTCACACTGTGCACCAGCAAAACAATTCAACTCTCATAAAGTCTTTCAACCATAATCCGTGTTTAACTAAGATAATCCCCCTCACTCATTGTTTAAGACCTATGCAAGCGCTAAATTGAAGTGCTGTGTAGTTCTAAAGCTTTCACTTAAAATGTTTACGCAATCAGTGTGAGTATTTATCATGGTGGACAAGAATCCATCTGTTCCTATGGTAGCGATGACCCGAATGGAGGCTTACTTGCCAGCAAATTTTTTGTAACCTGTTGAGTTCTATGGAACCATGGAGAGGTCAACGGATGAATGATTGCAAGCTGCAAAGCATACAAAACCTAAAAGTCTTTGAGGAGAAAAATGTCAGCTAAATGATGATTAATAATATTGAATATTCTAATACTGAACATGCCTGGCATGTGGGATATCGAAGTTTACAATCTCTACTTCCAACATCCACCTACACCGAAATGTCTCTATACATCCACTACTGGCACAAACAGCCCATTACGCACATCTTTTGGCCACAAGTGAAACATGCCAACTGATATCTCCTGTATATCAAGAACTGGTCCCAATTTGAAACAAATGATTTGTTGGAGTCTACAAAAACCCAGGTGTCTCTTCTCCAAGTACCTTCTCGTTAAACCTCTAGGCTTCGGCATGCAAATTTACACAGAAAACCTAAAATATGCACGGAGTAAAAGCTTATGAGTTCATGTTCATGAAGGAGAGGATGAAATGATTGTTTCATTTAGAGCAGGTGCATTTAATATACGAACCTCTTGAATATTTGATAATGATTAGTGCTACATATGTGCTCCTGGTTGCATAATAAACAGTCTGCAAGGCATGAATGACATCTCTGTGCAACAGCCTCCGTCACCGAAGAAGGCCCCGCAATCTGAAACCACGGCACACACACCATGGCCGCGGTGGTACGGAGCTGGCACACAGGTTGCGTGTCAGCGGTTACGTGCCAGTCCCTTGAGGCACTGATGTCGGAAACCATGTTCCACACGTCGTTCGTCATTCCATTTTGACTTCATCATTCTATCGTAAGAGGCTGGCAGCTATAAACTCAGCTGCCCAGCAGGCCGATTAATCAATTACAGGTTTTTCAGGGACGGAGCCCAAGGAGAATTATACTCTCACTTAGCTTGTCCTCCTCACGCCTCCTGAGGCTCAGTGCTCGGGGAGAGTCCCTGCAGTGAAATTCCCCTATCGACTGGCAACGGGAAGCCTCGATTTCCTCCTTCGCGCAAGCTCAGGCTGTCAACATGTCCTTAGAAAACCGCGTTTCCTCTTTTCCCACCCTCGGAGAGGATGACTTCAGGTTTACAAGTGAAATATTACTACGGATGAACACAAGTGGTTTTAGCAAATGCAGGCTCCCGATTAACAGTTTTATATTTTCACACAAAAGGCCGGAATCACAATCTGTTGTATGCTAAACGCTGCTCTTGGCAAGTTAACAAGAAACCCTGCGATAAGTGCGCTTGTTTGCCGAACGCGCGGATTTATTTGGGTTCATATGCCGGATGGGCTAATCAGATTCAGTTAATTTATCTTCAGCCGACTGCAAAACACACAATCTCGTGAGGATTGGAGCTGTGTGCCGCTCCCGCGTCGGCAGAGACGAGGAGAGGTAGCGGACAGTTATAAACCATCCCAGATAGGGTTTTATGTGCCTTGCGGCTACGCTGTGGTAATTTATTCGGTGGCTGCGACACGGCGGCTCTCTCGGCCACCGCGTCTGGGGAGAAGAGGCTCAGGGAGGGGTTCGCGTGTCTCTGTGTGCGACGGGAAGGTTGTGGTTCATTTGCATCACAAGGAGCGAGCGAGCTGAGGCGGACCCTGCTGAGCACCGCTGCCTGTCACACGTACCCATTATTACCGGCCAACCCCCGCCTCGCCGCCCCAACCTTCACGCATGACCCTCCCAGGATTGCCCCTAAAACAACTGACCCCCACCCCAGATCGCAACGGGGCTATCAGTCGAAGCGCGGACAAAGCTCCGTTCCTGCTGCAGTGCATCTTCCTCTTGCGCCGCTCTCTACCTCCCCTCCTTTCCGTTTATCACCTACTTGCTATGCAGGTGCTGCAAGGCCGTTCTCCAGAGTCACGCCCCTTGCATTTTACACTGCACCCACTCATACAGCTGGGTGTTTACCTGCGAAACAGCCACGTTATGAATTACTTAAAGCCGCGACTGCAGCGTATCGCCTCGCATTCACCGACGAGGTACTTGGAAATATACAGCAGCGCCTCATCATGTACAGTTTGAGACTAGTGTTTGATTTAGACCGGACAACCTCACGCTGCAATACCCACTTACGCGTTACATCATCTCTTCATTAATGAATTGCGGCACACAGATGTACAAAACAGTCACGCCATGTTAACAACACAGCTTAGGTCTGAAAATACCCATTAAATCCAGATTCGCTTAACGTGGCTTGTGAAATGTCAAGCCGTCTCTACGTATCAGAGAAAACCATCCATGACGCCTTTTATGTTGTTGTACTTTCTTTACTCCATAGTCGCCATAAACACGTCTTTGCATGTGCTGCACTTTTTCTTTTTTTTTTTCCTCCCGCCCTGAAAAATCACATTTGAATGCTCATTTTTAAAAGCTCGCTATCGCCTCCCTGCACGGCTGTCAGAGACCTGTCTCGTTAATTCCCGAACCCGTGTTGTCGACATGGTTGCAGGTGGCGACATTGTGCTCGGCTATCGTGCAGAAACCGTGTTTTACGGACTGCTGCGACCCTACAGACAGCAGCACAATGAGTGTGAAGCTTGATTCGAATTTAACATCCAATTAGATCAGTTTCAAGGTTGGGGGGGTCGGGGGGGCTCTTTATATCTTACTCCTTCTCCAGGCTTCATTTCAGTTATCCATGACTTATGGTGAGCGGACAAGGATAATGATGCAAAGGAACTTTCTGCTGTGACTAGAAGATTGTGATTTCAGCATAAACACATTAGAGGGAGTGTAAAGCATTTAACAGGCTATCAGTCATGAGGCTAATGCCCCTCTCAACTGGCTGCTCTAAGCTGTCCACGCAGCGATGACCGAGCTCAGCAACACGGACACCCGCAGACAAGAGCCCCTTTATTCTCGGGTCCTGCACGCGCCACGTTAAGGTTCAGCCGTATTCGCCCAGTAGCGTTTCATGTAGAGTCGATCTCTTTATGTGCTCGCGGTCCTTTGTTCACATCTAAAAACACCCACCTGAGCGTGTCATTTCTTTGTGGATTTTGAAAGGTTGTTCGTTTCTGACGGTGTTTCAGAATAAGGAGGTTGAAACATTACCGTGACGATTTAAGATACCGGCTGAACTTCGCTATATGGCGTTGGTTCCGAGTCCCAAAATGATGCACCTGCTGACACGGGGACCCAGCGCTGCGAAATCTAACGTATTACCACAAAGGCCAATGATGTGGGCACAAAGTTAATAGAAAAAGCACTTTGTACAGCCACTCTGTTTCAGATATGAATCAGCTTTCTCTGATCTTCATTTCCTCAAACAAGGAATTAACATAAGTGGCTGTTCCTCTCCAGCTAATACCGACTGTCTCCTTTGTCCTTCATAGTGAGTCACGACCATACCTGTACTGTGGTGTGGGAGAGCCCACTGCTTGACAAGAGAGCACAGCCTCCTGGTCTGGGGCATCAGCAGGGAGGGTGACATCGCTGGGTTCGACCCTCCACTTGGGCCCACGGAACACAGTGTCTTCCAAGAAGGCTGCAAAACAGAGAAGCTGCGCTTACTACTTCTCCTGTATCTGGAGAATTTGCTTGTCTCTTCACCTCCAAAAAGCAAACTGAAAACTTTTAATATCTAACAGCCTAACAACAAAATTTCACCATTTTTCAGGCGGTAACACAGAAGCGGAATAAATTACAAAATATTGCTAGCAAATTTTCAGCCGTCCGTCTTTATGCATATGCATGCAGGAGGTCACTTGCATAATTATACCTGATAATAGGAATACTTATCAGTGTTTCATACCGCAGTTGGAAAAACAAATATTTACATATTGTATTAACATATGTGTCACACATTTTATCACAATTGAATTTTCCATTGCTTATTTTATTCCTAAATCCATTTCTCTGCATCTGTGTGCTTGTATGCATTGTTGTAAATGTGTGTGTGTGTGTGTGTGTGTGTGTGTGTGTGTGTGTGTGTGTGTGTGTGTGTGTGTGGCAGGCAGTGCAGGTTTGCTACTAAAAAAGCCTGCAGCAAGTCTGGGATAATCGCTGAACCAGCAAGAAGAGGGCACTTCATTATTTTCGCAGAACATGCTAGAAATCGCTGGACTCTAATCAACGTAATTGTCCGGTCAATTTGAGACATAAACCAAATTTCAGAAGCATCCCTTCCTAAGAACATTCCCAGAAAATAAGTGCAATGCTGTAATAACTAATAACCTAATTGTGCAATACAGCTGCTTTCGGAGGAAGCTAAAAGTTAATGTTCAACTTAAGATAACATGGTTAAAGATCCTGGAAATACGAGAGAAATGTCGGAGAAACACAAATAAGTGTTCAGACATCAGAAGACTGCAGGTTGAATTGAGGTCTTTCCTCGTCGGTAGATTTCAGTCCTGTACCCGTTTAACTAAAGGTACTCCACAATAAGCACGTCAGGACGGCGGTTTGTCAGCATCACCGGCAACTTGCATTTCTTCTTCAGCACTACACTATGATGGTGACCGTTGCACATTGGCACAAAGTGTGGGAAAATAAAAACGCTGCCACACATTTACTGTTGTGTACTCTTACTCACTGGCAATAAATCATCAATAGTGGCAACATTTCAGGTGCGACCTTTGTCGGTGCGTCTGTCGTACGTCGACAGGGAAATGAAGTGTACGCATCCAGGAAAATAAACTCAGAACTGAGAAGGCAACTTCTATATCGCATGGCAGGGCAGGTAATGCTGGTGCCTCACATCTTCTGTGCTCTGGGTTTGAATTAAACTCAGTCAGTGTGGACTTCACATGTTCTGTCTGCTGCTTCGGTTTCCTCTGGGGGCTCCAGTTTCCAGTTCCAGGTCAACTGGTGACTCTAAATTGACCCTGATGTGTATATATGAGTGAAAGAATGTGTGTGATTGCTTGTGGTTGACTGGTGTCTCATCCAGGGTACACTCCTGCTTTACGTCCTACACTTTTCTGGATCTGGACTGCCACGACCCTGCTGTCATCAGCCACCGAACAAACTAAACTTTTATATACATGAACATATCAAACGAAACACATGTGCCTGCTTCATTTGATCTTGTTGGAGATGATTGGCAAACGCTCTGTCGGTACCATCAAATTAAATATCTACAGACTTTTAATTCAATTAAATTTTTAAAGAGGTAATCCAGTGCACTGAACAAAGAATACAGAATACAATACAAAAATATAGCCCTGAGTAGCAGCAGTTAACTGCTAGGATAAACCAGCTGGCAGTTGAGGAGAGGAAAACAAAACAAAACAAAAAAAAAACTCTCTCTGCGAAGAAGAGGAGAAAAATAAACCTCTGAGTGTCCAAATACTGGTAGCCGCTCACCTGCTGGGCATTTGAGAGTGGACCTTTGTGGATGTGTCTAGAAGAAAAGATCGGTATGTCTATCAGGTATGTGTCCAGGCCTCACTTTTACACACTTTCACTCTGTCTGCTTGTAATGCACTACTGTCACAGCATGTTCACTGAATCCATCTGACTTCAGCGGAGAAGTCTTCAGATAAGATTGCCGCACCGCTTCCGTAAATGGCTTCCCTCCACAGTAAAGCAGGTTCAGAACATTACTGTTCTCTAAATCAGGGCATTTAGAGATATTCAGATACCAATACACAACCGTCACCACACATTCAACTATCATTAGTTACATTGCCCTCACTAATGTTTCAGCCCCTTCGAGAGAGTGGCCAATGTCTATTCCTATGTTAAGATGAGTGCATTTTTATCTCTCAATACTAGTATTTATCTGGCTCTTTCCTTCAAAGCGACTTAGTAAATTAGGTTTGTACAATAAAGTTATTACAATGACTATACATCTTATATAATCTGTATAATATATAATTATGTTTATACAGAAGGGTAATTTTTTTACTGCACCACTTCAGTGTAAGCACCTTCCTCAAGGGTACTACAATAGGAACAGGGATTCAAACTTGGGTACTAAAAGCGCAAATCAACAGCTCTAACGACTACTCCACCTTCTGAGTCATAATTCATTGCAATTTAAAGGTCAATTTAAAAAAACTTTAGAGCAGTGGTTGCCAACTGTCATCCTGATGGCTCACATGGTAGTCTACCTTTCACCACAACCCATCAAATTAGATATAACCAAGCATCTTCATTATTTCTAAGGCAAGAGCTGTAGACTGCTGCCTCACACCCTACAGTAGCAGTGTAAAACATAGCAGTACATAAAGATGGTGAGGTTGTTTAAACTCTCTCAGCTGGCAGGTCATTCAGGCACCTCTGTTGTACTCTGTTGTACTCTGTTCTTGGCTGCTGAACAAGAAAGCTAATTTTCAGTTTATATTTCATTAAAATGAATGACACTAACTCAAAGTTAGAGAAACATAGGATGTGCTGGAATAATTTGTTGTTGTACTATATCTTCATAATAGAATTATGAAAGAATATGATGTCTGACTTCTCTCAGCCCTGCAATCGTTTCCATTTTGTTGGAAAAAGAGCTCTGTTTTGTATATAACACTGATAATAAGATAAAAAGTAATGAGGGTTTTGACATAATTTCATGTAGTGGGTGGCTTGATTGTCACATCTTGCAGCCCTCAAGTCAATGTGCTTCTTAACACGCATTTAGCAAAATAAACTATTCATGTGCTTGCAAACAAAAGACATCATAGCAACGGTGAAGGTAATAAGAAGGATAATTAAACATCAGACAGAAAAAGCACAAGGCCAAAGAGACCCACCACCATTGTTAGTAGAACGAGTAAAGTCCAGTTTCTCCAGATGACTTTACTATAAAACAGAAGACCTTTACACCTCAGTACCAATGGCACTAACACTGAAAAACAAGCTGTTTTTGGAAACCCACGAGAAATATTCATTCATTTATCACTAATAGTCTAGACTTTTTCCCCGCAGCTGCTCTATATTCCCCCAGCTATGTTGCCTACATGTGCAATACCTCCAATCACTGCTTATTTCACTGTTTTTCACTAATTGTTCTACTCTTTTGGTTTTGGTTTCATTGGACTGTTTTTGTATTGTATTGTCCTTGTTTTAAATTGAACGCTTTGCAGACTTTTTGCTACTACCATTTATTCTGTATTTTGTTGCACTATTGGTTTCTTGGGGGGGTGCGGTGGGGCAGCGGTGGGTCTGGGGTTTGAGTCCCGCCCTGGGTGTACCCCCCAGCCCCACACCGCCGGGCTAGGGTCTGGCTTGTTGTGGCCCCGCTTGGGACAAGTGGCTTCAGCAAATGGGTGTGTGTATTTCTTTTTTATATTTTTAGTACATACTGCATTTTCTATACTTGTATTACAATCCAGGAGTTGCAGAAATCAAATTTAAAAATTATGGTGCAGTGGGTTTGGGGCTTGCTCTGTGGTGGGGCTACATCTTGGGTGTGTCTGCCCCCTCCCGCTCTAGCCTTGTGCCCTGTGTTGTCAGGTTAAGCTCCGGTTCGCCGTGAGCCTGGTTGGGACAAGCGGTTTCAGACTGTGTGTTTGTGTGTGTGTGTGTGTGTGTGTGTGTGTGTATACAACCACTTGTCCAATGCAAGGTTGGTGGTCCAAAGCCTATCCTGGAACCACAGAGGTGAGACAAGGTACACCCTGAATAAGACACCAATCCCTAGCAAGGCAATAACACACATTCACTCATTCATAGATAAATACTCTACAGCCAGTTTAGAGCCACCAGTTCACCTGAGACATGCATCTTTGGAGCACTGGAGGAAACCAGAGCACCCAGAACAATCCCAAAGAACATGCAAAATCCATCAGATTAAGCTAGATTCAAACGCACAGCACACAAAGTGTGAGGTCCTGCCCACCGTTGTCACTGGCACCCACCACAAAGAATATATAACATGTTTTCCAGTATATTCCACAGATTTTTAAAAATGTATTAAATTACACACACGCAGTGGCAGAAGCCGCTTGTCCCGAGCGGGGATGCGGCGAACCGGAGCCTAACCCGGCAACACAGGGCGCAAGGCTGGAGGGGGCACACCCAGGATGGGAAGCCAGTCTGTCACAAGGCACCCCAAGCGGGACTCGAACCCCAGACCCACCACAGAGCAGGACCAGGCCAAACACACAGCGTCACCACGCCCCCTCACATTAAATTAATTTTTTCTAAAAATGAATTTAGGAATTTTACTTATTGGCAAACTCCTAACTGTATCAGACTCCAGATTTTTTCTTTCATTTTAAAGTTATGTGGGTGGAATGGAACATATCAGAGAAAAGAAAATTGAGTTGGAATGTAGACATAGAGACATAAACAGAAATTACAAAACATGATTAATGCATTATCTATCATTTGCCCTTTTCAAAAGAGCGTGGGTGCTTTTGGTGGCATGTGGCATTTTTTGCCCCATGTGAAAAGGGTACGTCCAGATGCCATCAACTCCACAGAGTGACGGCCAGCCATGATGTAGGATGCACTGAAAAGCTCGGCCCACCTAGATGCACCATTACTACTCTGGAGGGTACAGGTCACAGCTATTCACTCAGTCTTGACCAGCTTGTGCGAAAACCCAAACCTCCATGCTGGCTCCGGATCATAACACCCTTACTAAGTGCACTGCATCTGCTGGAGATGAGATTTTGTTAGCGATAGAAATCATTACATTCATACATCTGCCATCCCTAGCCGTCCTACTGGGACTCTTGTTTTTGCTGTATCTCTGCACATTCCATTAAGTAAAAATGTCTAAACTGTAATTACAGGCATAATATGTGTTTACCATTAAAGGGCACGCTTTTACACATATTCAGGAAAAAACTGTGACAAGCTTTGCCTTCATTATTATTCTGACATGATCATGTGAAACTCATGTTTTCTTTTATTCCCCTGCAGTAGGAGATAAGGTCTTTCACATATGTTTATTTTTCCTCTGTGAGAAGAGAAACCTATTTTATTACACACCTTTCTGTTCCTGTTTCTCAAAGAGGCACATTTAACAGTCAAACTCATATTCCATGTAAAGCAGCTGTTTGACATTTTAAAATCCAGCAGAAATTTGCATCCGAAGAGAGGAGGCCGCTTAAAAAAGATAAATGCATTGTGACACAATATAAATAATCTGAAATTTATTTACATTCTTGTGAGACAGGATACAATTCAGCAAAAAAAAAAAAAAAAAAAAAAACACTTCTTTATTTCCTTGGAGAATGATTGTAAAGTTCCAAAACACTAGAACTCACAATGAAAGTCATTTTCAAACTGACTGAACATTTTAATTGAATCGCACACAACAAAGAGAAAGATAACAGTGACATTGCCAACACTAGACTTCAGCATCTTTGCTCAAAGATTACATTGTGTGCAGAGAACAGCAACAACAGAATACACACAGACCTTATATATGGCCAACTCGCAAAGTGCCAAGTTCCAAAGTTTGGGGACACGCTCACACACACACACACACACACACACACACACACACACACATATTCAGAGCCATGTGGACATATGTAGGTTCTGCATTTGTGGTTCATTTGTTGTTCATGTTAATTAGATTTCTTCCTATATTCTTTGCATTTACAATTATTCACTTAGGTGATGCTTTTCTCTAAAACTTACAATGTTAAACTACCAACAATTATTCACCCATATGTAGAGCTGGACATTTTTTACACGAGCAACTTGAGGGTAAGTACCTGGCTCAAGGGCACTACAGCTAGAGGTGGGATTTAAACCTATGACCTTTGGGTCCAAAGGTAGCAGCTCTAACCACCGCAATACCAACCTTTTAAGACGCTCAAATGAAGTTCATATTAGGTAGAACGCAAAAAATACACCGCGTGGTTGAATCTCGTCATTTTAATGAAAGTTTTACATTTCAGTGTGTCCAAGCCTGACAACCAAATACCACAACTGCCATTTTAGAAAAGAAACAACCTTTTTCATAAAGTCAAATTCTGCAAGGCATTGTGCATGCTGCATATTGATAATTGGCATAATAGCATTTCCCCCAGGGAAACCTGAACAAGGCAGTCTTAGATAAACTTTTGTGTGCATTCAACTCAAGGACATGCGGTTGAATTTGCACAATAATAAGACAAGGGATCACCGGCTCCTATGCAGAGAGCAAAACCCATTAAAGTGTCAACATCTGCTGCCAGTGCAGCTCCTACAAGGCTGTCTGTAGCAAATGGTTAAGGACAGAGTCCTGTATCCCAAAGGTTGCTGGGACACAGCCCACATTGGCAACTTTGAGTAAGCTACTTAGTTTAAACTGCTTCAGCGGTGTGTCCAGTAAATGTGAGTAAAATGGGCTGCTCCCTTTTCAGAAAAAACGAAACAAACATTCCCTTGTATCCATGTTTTGTCAAGAGAAGCAAAACAAACTATCTTCCTTTGGAGAAAAATATCTGCTAAATTAATAAATGTAAAAAAAAAAACCCAAGAATCTCAAGTTTATTGCACATATTCATTTACATTAGCTTGTGGCCTGAAGACCTCTTATGCAGAGATGTTTTAGCATTAAAGAAAAAATGCATACTAAGCTGTACATATAATGCATATAAGATGCTTACGATGAGGACTCAAAGAAAAAAAAAAAAAAAAACCAAATCATACTGACCATCTTGAGACAGCTGGTAATTTAACTTTCGTCTTTTGCATAATAACTACTTTGAGAAATTGTTGGGAAGTGGTTTGCATGTGAATATCTTATGCTTGAAATAATGCTTATTTTATCATTATTTACGGAATCTCGTAGACAGTTACTGTTCTTTAAGTAGTGCTGTGCTGGGTACGTGTAAAGATTTGCTAATTCACAGATCATAAGTGTTGATAAAAATGTAAACAAGTGACGAAAAGGAAAACTCAAAAATGTGTTCTTACTGTACATCAGTGAGTAAACTTGGATACGCATTAGTACATATCTAAGTAGAGTCACGTAATATGATTTTTGCACAGATCAGCTTTTTATATCAATTTCCACTTCATCACTTGATCTGAAGAAAAGATGAATGATGGGATTAAGTTTATCTCTGTATTAAGATTTTACACATGCTTCACAAGCACACACTTGAGCAATACTCTTGAAGCACAAAGGATTTCATTTATTATTTTTGACAAGAATGCAAATGTGACCTTTAGATCCTTAATGTTAGAAAAATTTCAAATCTAAGAGCATAGAGATTTCATCCTTTGTGGTCACAACACAGTAACTTCAAATGCAGTCAAATTGCACATAATCATTACAGAATACAATATGTAGAAAGCATTTTACCTGCCAGGCAGCCCATGATTGATTGTAGAAAAAGATGTTTCCATAGTAACATCATCTTCAGTTGCCAGGGGTAAACAAGACTTTCATTCAAAGACTTGAGATTAGAACTTCACTCCTTTTAAACAGAAGATCCTCTGCCTGTTGGGAGAAAACACAGACAGAATTTAAAAATATATATAGTAAATTGCCAATCAAGCATTCATCTAGATAAAGTGGAGAAAAGAGATTAAGAACATGTGGAAAGAAATACAGGGAAAATTTTGCCTAATACTCAAGTGCAACAATCCATGCAGCGTTACTATTCCAAAAAGGAAGTTATTTTCAAATATCTGTCAATGTGAAATTATTCAAAGCCTCATATCAATAACCTGGCAAAGAGTAGCTAAAACGTCTGCAATCTGTCGCTAATGATGTGCTGTACCAGGCACTTTCAGCTGAAGGGAGAGGCAAACAAATGACAAGTTGGGTAAAAGCTGTGCAACACAACAAAGCACAGATGGATGCGTTGTTCATCTGTCAGTTCCCCCAGAAGCCCTCCCCCGTGCCTTACCAATTAAATACTTTTAAAAGACCAATGCATAGCAAGACATCCAGAGGAAAAGGGATTAGAGAAAAAATACGTTTCTTCAGTTTTTCCAGTCGGTGTTTTGCGCAGCATTTTTCTTGCGTGTCAACGTCAGCCTCTCAGTATGTTTCATTCTGGAGACCAGGGGAAAGCAGAATGGACCCTACACTCGGAGGAACACGGGCCAAAAATGGAGGCAACGGAAATAAGCGGGGAGGAGAACTCATGGCACAGCGGCTAAGGTGCTCTTGAAAGTGCTCTCAATTATGCATGACATACCAAACCAAGAAACAGGAGGGAAATGCAACATGAGGGATGCTGGTAACTGACCTCAAAAGCCACAGTGCCATCCTGTTCATTAGAAGAACTGGCCATGGACACCGAATAACCCTCTGTGCTTTACTGTGTCTTTTCTGCCTCATCAAAATTCAAAATCTTCTGCACATGCGCTTATCAACATATCACATTACACCAAGTTGCAGGTCTTGGCCCTTTATGCCGATACTGAATCATTACTTCACGGATTTGCACAAATGTAATTGGATGAAAACTAATCTCATCACATGTCTTATATATAAGGATCAATGACAGGCTGATCGCTTTTAGACTGGTGAAACAATGACGAACAGAAAGGATTTTACGGAAAGAGTGCATTAAATTCGAACGGAAAAGCACTTCTTCCACTCCAAAGGTGCCATAAATTTTGCTGTATGGGAAAGATTAACATATTTCTCCGAAAAGGCTCAAACGGCTACGTCCAGACTGTCTCGGACGTAGGTCTATTTCCAGAAATCTCTGCAAAAGCCCATTTGCTCAGCTGACAGTCCTGATCTATCCTAGCACTCTGAGCGCAGAGGGGAGAAAAAAAAAAAAAAAAGTATCAGATGTTGCAGAATTATCAAAGGAAATTGCAAAAGGCCCTAGATGATGGAATCGGCCCTATTAATTACAGCTATGCAACATCTATTGATTTCACCAGCATCCAAGAGTGGGGTACAGCACCACAATAAAACATGTTCATAAAGATAGGGATAGAGAGCACATTGCTGTGGCCATTAGCCATACTCATACACAAACTGCAGTCAGCTATACTAGTATAAAAGTGTCCTATCTCCTATTCCACATTCAAGGCCCTTGTAATTTCAAATTATTGCTTCATATATGAGCAACTGGCCCAATCTCATGCAGCGCAGCATCAATATCACGGATATAATCTCACGCAATGGGGAGATACTGAACAGATGCATTGCCTGGACTCCGTAAGTCCTCAAACGGAGCTAATCTCATATGTTTGAATCGGAGACAGACACCCGGGACACGCCGAATGGAAGGGCGGAAGCTGCACTGTCAGCTTTACCGAGGCCCTGTGCGTCACGGTGGTTTATAGAGCAGATCTGCAAAGGGCAAACGGGATCAGCTCTTGCGGGCCGCGGATGGTGGTTGGACCCCTTCGGCCGGTGCCGGGTTACCAGAGCCTCCTGGATCCATCGTGTAAGGGGGCAGGGTGGAGGAGAGATGGGGGGAAGCAACGATCTCTGGCAGCGCGAAAACCCAGGGGACGAGGACCGCACACATGCCCGAGCGCAGGGATCAGTGCACAGTCCCTGGGCCAGCTGGCTTAGCGCTGTCCTCCTGGAGGGAGTAATTATTTGCCAACTGCAATAATTGCAGATTCACAGGGTCTCAGAGAGGATTTCCCTGGGCCTTTAAAGTTTTAGGGGTGCCTGCGCCGCTGTAAGTCATGTCCAATTGGATTTGCACGCTCTGGCTTTTCCGCCGAGAGACAATGAATGCCATATGAAGCTGCCAGTCGTGGCTGCCTGATTTCTGCCTGCAGTCCTGTCAGGGTTCGCACTGGAAGCAGAGCTCTAAAACTGGGGCTAACACAACCCGCGCTGTGTCAGCGCTGCTCTTCAACAGAGTCCTCGACATTTAAGTATATAATAACAATTATTACCCTGCATTCAGTTTCCACCTTTGTCCACGACGACATACTATGTGACATTTGTACACTAAAATACTTATATGATTTAGCCATTTATACAAGGGAGTAATTTTTACTGAATCAATTCAGGGTAAGCGACTTGCTTAAGGCCACAACAGCAGGAGGGGGATTCAAACCCAGGTCTTTCACTTGTAAGGGAACAGCTCTAGCCACTACATGACTTGCTCTCCTTAGAACTGAAGCCTGACAGATCTTTCACAGCAACTTCCAGTAGCACTTACAAAATTACTTATCATATTATTAGGGAAAGGGGGGGTGCAGTGGTGCAGTGGGTTGGTCGGTCCAGGTCCTGCTCTCCGGTGGGTCTGGGGTTCAAGTCCCGCTTGGGGTGCCTTGTGACGGACTGGCGTCCTGTCCTGGGTGTGTCCCCCCACCCAGCCTCTTTCCCTGTGTTGCCCTGTGTTGCCGGGTTAGGTTCCGGCTCCCCGCGACCCCGTATGGGACAAGCGGTTTCAGCTGATGTGTGTGATATTATTATGGGCAGGTGAACAGCCAGAGAGGCTGGAAGGACAATAGTGACCATATAATGACCATATACGGTACCAACACCCTCCAAGCCCTTTGTCTGATGCTGCAGTGCCCCTCCAAATTAGGAACACTTTTTACACCATTACTGATAGCAACAGCACAGGTTCACTCGACTTTATAGACGTTGTTAATTAAAGAACATAAAAACGTTTTAAAATGCTGCCCCTATTAAGAATTCCAAATTGCATTAAAAATGTTAGACAGCTAAATGTAATAAAGGTTACATAGCTATTGAATTTTTTTTTTTTTCAATTATGAGATCTGGAAAAAAAAAAAAAAAAAAAAAATCAGCTACTGTCTGCACAATACTGTGACTGGAACACCAGCCCTAACACCGTAGTTTGACTTGTAAAAAAAAAAAAAAAAAAAAAATGCAAATTACAGAAAGCACTTTAAAAAGACCATTGTGTTCTTCACTACTTTTACATGCTCATTTCACAGGTTTGCTCAGCATCTTTTTTCTCTTTTATCTGGACCATATTTCCTGCTGTCAACCTGTTTCAGATACACGCTGGCACAGAACCTTAACAGACGGAATTACACAGTTATCGAGCACCAGTGCATCGCAGAGCTGATACGGAGGCCGCGAGGCAATGTACGGTTAACCACATTACGCATTAACACCGAATGCTGTTAACGGAAGGATACAGGCATTGCCAGCAGTGCACGTTGGGGCAGCGGCGCCGGCGTGCCGGGCAACACGAACGCAGAACGCTGTTGTTTGGTTTGCAATTACAAGGGTTCCACCATACTGACAGTCTCCCCAAAATGAAGGATGACCTGGCTTACGATGTCTGGGGGCTCCACAAGTTCATGTTTCATCACTTGGCCTAAGAGATGACACAGGACCACAGAGACTCTCTCACACACACTCACACGCACCTCCCTGTTTGAATGTGCACAATAGCTGCAGTGAAAAGAAGACAATATATTGCGCTGTTGTCAATACAATGTTCTACACGGCAAAAAAAAAAAAAAAAAAAACAATAGCAGCTTTAAAGAGTTGTGTGTCATGGGGGGGGGGGGGGGGAAACAATGCAATGCTCTCTTGAAATTTAGGACATGCACAACTAAAGTCAGGGCTAAACACTTTCTCATTCGGACCCAAGAAGAAAAACAACGTGCCCTCATCCAGCGGGAGAGAGTTCTTCCTGGGAGAAAGAGAGGATCTGAAGAAATGTTTTTGTGACCATACAGTATTATAGAAGAAGAAAAAACAACGCTACTTAAAATGAATCTTGCCGAAAATGCAGAGCAGCAAAGAATATGTAGCGCAGATGCAATCTATAAAGGATGCAATCACCCCTCTCCAGCTGTGTTGACAAAATAGGATGTCGGTCCAAAACAGAGAGCAAGAAGATTCATACCGAGAGGCATAAAATGATGAAAAATTGTGAATCAATTTGTTCTACAGCAACAACTAATAACGTGAAAGATGTTGTCATCAGTCGAAAGCCCTTAGGTGTTCGGTGCGAACACTGGGAATGCCACAACGCTCGGTTACAAATGCTGTGCGTCTAAGGTGCTTCACAAACTGACCAAACAAGCATCATTTATTACCCCTGGAGTGGCTGCGTATCAATTCGCTAAAATACCACGCGAGGGAGGGTGATTCGCAAGGGTGACAAGGGGCTCTGCATCCAGCAGTCCAAAGACGGGCGGTACGTTATTCCAAAAGGTGATGCTGCCAGTTTCATTTCTTGCCAAGTTCTGCTCGTTCATTTTATTCCACAGGTACAACGGTGGTGCTGTGCTTAGGAAAACAGCTGCTTGCAGATTTGAAACACTAGAACATTCAGTGGCAGAGCAGTTCTCTCTAAAAATGGTTAATTTAGTTCACCCATCTGTCCGTTACCAGCAAGTACTTGTCCAGCGGAGGGTCCCAGCCGATTACTCTTGATGGGAGGACGGCGTATGAAAATCACACACTCATTCACACGGCTACTCGCTAATGACAATTTAAGAGTCGCCAGTTCCCCTGAGACGCGCATCTTTGGACTGTGGGAGGAAACAGGATTACCCAGAAGAAACGCACACAAACGGGGCGAGAATACGTAAGCTTTGAGCAGAGTGAGCAGAATTAAAATGCGTGTGCAAACCCACGGCCCTGGAGCTGTGAGGTCGCCATGGTAGCCCTTGGTTAATCAGATATGGTTTTATTTGGTGTACATACAGTAATACACAGGGTAAGATGCTAAAAGCCTAGTGCTAAGATTATGGGGGCTGGACACAAACTGCTAACCATAATACAGTGCCTACTTCCTTCTCAATATCTATTCCAACTACTCAATCCACCAACCATATTATTTATTCTTAACTAACTATCCTTACTACCCAAACCTCTTCACAATACCTCTACAAACCTACACACCAGCACATAGTAACAATGGATGCTACCTACCTCGCTGGGGTTCACCGCAAGCACTTGGCTGGGATTGTCAAGTGGGCACCTTCCTTCGTTGGTGTTTCCTTGAATTGAGCCCACGACACCTCCAGAAGGCTCAACGGTGAGATCTGACATCCCAGACCCCCCCCCCCCCCCATGCGCACACCGCAATCTCAGTGACTCAATCCGTCAAAAGCCTCCCATTCCAACCACCCACAAACTACAGGACAACTTAATTTCCCACCAAAGAATGGAATATAAAGAGTACAAGGTACAGATATGCTATATGTCAGTAACATTGCACTTCTACGTATAATGGTACTATGCCAACTTGTAACTGGAAATACATAATGCAATATTCAGCTAAGCACAGTAAGGAGGTCAAAGTAACAATGAGCGATGTTGTCTGCAAAGACACACGACTAGCATGTCTGCATATTGAATTTAAGTTAATAAGTGTTCAATAAATATGATGCGCGTTCCTGATGGATGGAACTCATTTCACAGATCGGGATGTGATCCGAACCCCATGGAATCAGAGTGGCAAAGCAGAGGGCTGACTTCCCTGCTTACTCACACTGATGTGCATTTTCCATGTGCAATCTAATGCAAAGAGATGTTAAATAGAGATCAATACCTTTGCTTTTTTTTTTTTTTTTTGGGAGGGGGCAATTCCCCAGCAGTAATCTGAACCCCTCCATCCACCCAGTAATGAGTGTGTCTAAGAAGGGGAGGGAAAAGGGAAAATGTATGTAAATGAATCTTTTGCTGTGTTTGACTTTTCATCTAGTATTCTTTAAACAATTCTTTTGTGCCACATTAAGAGCTTCCATTGCCATTTTAAAGAATTGCTTATTGACGATCAACACGCAATCAGAGACTGCAAATAACAACAGCGTTCTGACAAAGCAACTGTGAATGGCTGACAGTGAGCGAGAGTTTCTATCGAGGAGGTGCAAACAGAGAGGTGATACATCACACTCATCGCTCATAAGAGCGGCCTCTCCGGGCAGCAGATAATCAAAACAACAACTCAAAATTCATTGACCTCTTACATCAGAATGTATAATGCACATTCATTTCCCTCTTACATTAAATGCAATGTCAAAGGGTTTTATTTACCACAAGCTTTATTTTTGAAGGGTACTGTTTTACATGTAGTCTGCAGAGCCATAATTATAATTATTATTATTTTATTGACTTAGCAGTCATCATTATCCATGGAACTGGATACTCTCCAGCTTTTTCATTCTTAAGACCAAATTATATATTTATAACACTTTTCTCCAAAGCAACTCACCATTATTTACCCACTTACTGTATGCAGCTAAGGAACTTCTCTAAAGCAATTTTAGACTAAGTATGCTGCTCAAGGGAACCAGAGTTGGAGGTGGAATTTGAACCTCCAACCTTTGGGTCTGAAAGCATCAGCTCTAACCACTATGCTCCAAGCTATCACCTCCTCTTAGATTTTTATGTACTTATGCATAAACCACCATGAAGATTTTGGTTCACAACTCATGAAAACATCAGATCCATCTGATAGGAAGCATGCAACACAGTTTGGAACCATATATTTGTGCATAGGACAGTCACATTCTGCACTGGCAAACTGAGGGTTTCTGGCTCAAGTCCTGGCTGGACAGCTACTCCTCCACATCTAAACATTGTACAAGGGTGGATGAAATGGCAAGATCTACATAAGGGTCTACGGACAGGAGCGTCTACTAAGCCAGTGCATAATGTAAATGCCAGATGAGGTACTTAAAGAGTGAAGAAGAATACCTAGAACGCTGAAGGAAAGTGCTGCAGGAAATAGAGCCTTCCTTAGGGTGCACTAGGACAGCACTGGAAGGAATACAAATGACAGCAGGAACACCATGGACCCCATGGGACCAGAGAAAGAGATCAGGAGCCCCTTTGAGCATTCTTCAAGGGCCCCTCCTTCTTTACAGTCGTCGACTTAGCTGTAATCCCAAATTGCGTGGGTTTGCCAGGGATGTGTTCGGTTCCATCAACACGACACTGCTGGAGGTCAATTCACAACCATGAAGAAAACCGAGAGGAGAAAACAGAAATCAGGCACTTCCCCTGACACTAAAGAGGATGGGTATCCATTGCTGGTGTCTTCTGTAATTCCAAAGCCCTCTGTGCCTCTGCGAAAGACATTGTCGGTAACATCCTCCCTTTGCTTGTTAGCCAAAGTCTAAGGCCACGTAGAGATTGTGTCTATAAATACCGACGCACGCACTGTGAGAGCAAACAAAAACAATCTGACGCTGCCTGCCGAGCAGCACATTCTTCAGTATTGACCAGCACGCTTATTTGTGCTGCATGATCAAATTCTCCACATTTCTTCTTCATGCCCAAGGCCAGGGACCTCATTCATATACAATAATAGTGGTTCCTTGCCTGTGAGAATGGACAGCCCATAGATTTCAGGGGGACTGATGTAAATAACAGAGGACCGCCTCTTGTGTCTTGAGGCGGTGCTGCTCTGCAGTGACGGCTCACAGCTTACTGAAGAAACTGAATGACATTTTAACCTCTGTATCTGGTTGCGAGAAGACATAATGTGTTGAAATTGTGCAAAGCATGCATTATGCTTCGGTTTGCACTGGACAGCCCGACAACATATCCCTAGAGCCTTGCTCTCCAGGACTGAACACTGAAGCTAAGACTTAACCGCTTAAGGAACAATCGTGTGTAAAACTAAGCCGGAGTACAAAACAGATGGGACGCTAACACCAGGGTGTCGGTTAAAGTCAAAGTTCTGCCACAGTGGGCAAAAGAAAACTTCTACATTGCACTCCCCCAATGCAGCTCTGAATCTGGGAAGCACCTGTATTAGTTAAGAGAGAATTTGTGTTGCATCTGATGCTAATTCAATAAATACATTTTCCTGTAAATACAGTGGCTTCCTATCTACTTGCCTTCCCAGCAGACTTAACTGCGGTTATATTAAGTGAGTGATGGGAAGCTTGCATTGTAAATGATAAAGTACCTATGATATGAAATAATGACTGGCATATCCAGGCGTCTGTCTGCATCATTCCACCCGAGACTGTTTATTCCAAGAAACGTATGTTCTACCTACCAGTTCCATCTTATCGGTTATCAGTTATTCGATTAGTGAGTAGAGGATTCATGACTGAAAAAAACAATTAAGGGAATTAAAATGAAGTGTGTAATTGTACAGAATACAACTGCAGCACATGTACAATGAAATGAGTCAGGCACAAGCAGACTCTGAGGTGCCAGTCCACACACATGTTGCCAGAGAGCCTGGAACCCATTCAGAGACCACTGCCTTCCAAGGATGTAATAACACATCAGGTGCTGGGGCTACTATATATTGCACATATTGTGTTGTTGGTGTCTTACTCAACTGAGTAATATTGCTAGTACTATGGCATACATATATATATATACACACACACACACACACACACACACACACTGGCTGAAGCCACTTGTCCCAAGTGGGGTTGCAGCAAGCCAGAGCCTAACCCAGCAACACAGAGCATAAGGCTGGAGGGGGAGGGGACACACCCAGGATGGGACACCAGTCCATCACAAGGCACCCTAAGCCGGACTCAAACGCCAGACCCACCAGAGAGCAGGGCCTGGCCAAACCTGCTGTGCCACTGCACCTCCATCTCTCACACACACAGAGACAGAGTATATACATATATATATATATATGTGGAATATCAGTGCTGCTTGAATACTAGTGGACACGCCCCCCCGACCACATTGCTATGAATCCACTGGCTTGTAAATAGTTTCTACTGCAGGGTGATCACAGTGCACACAGTATGAAATGCCTGTTTACATTAATTTACATTTTGCAAGAAAAAAAAAAGCATGTGCACAAAACTGGGCCAAAGCCTGGCGCCCTTCCCCAAGTAGAATGAAGCATAGGCGCAGCACTTCGGAGTAGGAGGGGTCCCTGCGCGCCCGCTGCGCACTTGTACGTGTCGCCTACCGGGTGCTACCGGGACACCGCAGGGACACCGAGTCTTACAGAAGTGCCCGTGTGAACACCTCTCAGCGCCTGTGTCAGTGATTTCGCGCGAGCGAGGTGCTCTAAATACACGAAATGCACACACGCACACGTACACGCGGAGAGACAGAGCGCGCGCGCGCGCGCGCCCGCGCCCGCGCTCGCGGACACGACGGAAATCCCTTCGGCCTCGTTAAGTTCCACAACGCGTTAATATGTAAGAACGCGCGGGCAGCAGCGCGGAGGTCACGCGTCGAGCGTGAGAACAATCGCGGTAATCGAAGTCAACGGATTTCCACTCGAGAGTAACCGGTTTTGTACGGGCTGCCCGCACCGACACTCCAACCGCAGGATACGCGCGTGTTTACACCGCGTGCCCGACCACCACGGCAGCCGCCCGCGCGCACGTTTCACACCCAGTCCCACCACGTCGCCACAGAGAACACCCTGCATCTCCTCATTATGATCAACACAATCATCGTTGTTCTTTTACTTATTTATTGTCTCCTTTACCACTCGAGTGTTGCACCTGCTCATCTGGACACAGCACTTATTTATACTGCGCTTACAAACGTAGAGGCTATATAGCATAGAAACTGCAGTTTTCTACCTGTTCAGCAGGGAAGGTAACATTTCTTAATAAATTAATTATTTTTTTCCCCTAATAAATTATATATATTTTTTTAAAGAATTTTTTTTTTCTTAAGTAATAATTTAAACAATAACACCACGACTAATACTGGGAAACGTCAGGTATTGTAAATATATAGTTTTAACAATAATGGTATTCAGCCTCTCATTTCTTTTGTCATTTTTCAATCCATCACCCAAGACTCAAACTTTATTGCTTCCCTCTAAACATTCAGTACATAACGCCGCACAAACCTCTTCAAAACGGCATTATGTTTTGATTAAAAAATATATATAATTAGCAATTATAAAAAACTCAGTCTGTAGCTGGCTGTAAAATATGACTTGTAATGCATATGATAAAAAAACGCACTTGGAACGCACTAAAAATGCGAGGTATGAAAAGCAAAACTACCAGGAGAACAAGCACGTTTATTATCCCACAGTGGAAAATAAATATTTAAAGATGTGGAAGTGACCCCCAGCCATATCATATTATGACATACATACTGACACCGCATCGTGTTTTATTATTCCATCAGCACACAATTCACCGGCTCTCTCTTCAAAATGTGTCACACTGCATGTGTGTTACGTACATGATGATCATGTTCTGAGGGGTAACTCTAATGTAACAATTTTCTACGTTAAACGTAAAGGCAAAATCGTTATTCATCCGGTATATTCCCGAGGCTGACCGGGGAGGGGGGGGTCTCGTGCCACTGGTCTCGCGCGCACGAGCCCGCGCTGGTGTGGAGACGGGAGGCACGCGGACGCGCCGCGCTACTCACCGCCGCGCGCTTTCCGTCTCTGTGTCTTTCTCCTCAGAAACCCCGGGCAACGCGCCGGCGCTCTGTCATTCACCTCGCAGTAACGGTTAGGACCTGCCGCGCGGGCCACTACGGAGCCATGTTATCCTCCGGCGGGCTCCCGCGCCGATCTCGTGAAAGAAGAAGAAGAAGAAGAAGAAGAAGAATCCGAGCGGGAAGCGTGGACGGTACGGAAGTGTCCATAGAGCAGCGGTGAAAGCGCGTTCCGCTGTGCAGGCGCCGACGCCGCGAACGCGCCACTCCCCTCCGCTCCGCGCGCCACAAAAGCGTCCGCGCGACGTGCCCGCGAATCGCAGCGCGCGCCGTCCCCCCCCTTCCTCTCGCTGCAGCCGAGCGCACCTCCGAGAAGAGGTTCACGTTAGGTGACTGTGGTCTCCAGCTGTGGAGCCAGCAGGGGCGGCACACGCTGATTAACTGCGCAGCTCGCGCCTTCGCCTCGAGAGAAGGACGCGGTTATTGGCCGATTCCTTTTTTCCGAGGCGGCTTACAATGACGGATAATCAACTTTACCATGGTTTAAACAGTCACACAGCCGTGGGATTTCTACTGCGTTATTTCAGGGAAACTGCTTCGCTCAAGGGTTGATCGGGCAGGAGGGGTACTCGAACCCAGGCCTTCAGACTGTAGCCTGTACACCACCTGCTGCTCCACTTCTCGCAGCTCAGTAGAACTGGACACCAAGGCCTCCGTACTGCTTATCAGTGTAAAAGCAAGAAAGACAACTCAAGTAACGGTTCCGTATTGCTGTACATCCCTGTTCCTCCAGACGCAAGTGCCTTCCTGACTCTCTGATCGCTTTTCAGACCTGAAGATCGTCAGGGAAACATTTCAATGCGTTGTCGCAGGATCGGCTGATAGGTTTTTTACATGTTTCGATGAGAGCAAAAAAGAGGCTATGTTTAATTTATGCGGTGGCGCAGTGGGTTGGACTGGGTCCTGCTCTCCGGGGGGTCTGGGGTTCGAGTCCCGCTTGGGGTGCCTTGCGATGGACTGGCGTCCCGTCCTGGGTGTGTTCCCTCCCCCTCCGGCCTTACGCCCTGTGTTACCGGGTAGGCTCCGGTTCCCCGTGACCCCGTATGGGACAAGCGGTTCTGAAAATGTGTGTGCGTGTTTAATTTATTACATTTGATATTGCCAGTGTGAAAACTACCATAAATTCCAACAGCCTCACCACCGTATTTCTGTGACATTCCTTTTCGGATCCAGCGACCCATTGTGCACGCACGCAGGCTTCCGGTGCATTTTCACATGTTTATGATGAGGCGTGATTGTTATTAATATTCATATTTGGCCCTTAACCTATGTGATTTACAAGGTTAGATTTTTAAGGGTCAATTTTAAGATTATTTGCTCATTTGTACTGCGGGGTATTCCTACTGTAGTAATTCAAGGTAAGTATCAAGTGAACTACAGCAGTGGTAGGATTTGAACTAGGGATGTTCAGATTGCGAGGCACAGCCGAAGCAACACTCCCCAACTGCCCCTTTTCAAATGCCGACAAATTATATCGATGTTAGCAATAAGGATTTTATTGGCTAATTGAGCAGAAAAGACATGACATCTTAATGATATGGCAATAGGAAAGCAATCAGCTTCAGTTCACACAGTTTTTAACTATGAAACTTAGACCATTCAAGACCAAGGAGAAATAGCATCGTGGTGAACACGTTTCCGAAGGATTCCTTCAGATGGCACTGCAATCACATTTACCATCCAACATACTGTCCACTTGGGTGGGGTAGCCTTGGGCCACTCTAGGTCTTTCATTGTGCGCATCGAGTCCTGTGGCTGCACAGATTTCCCTTTATTTATTTATTTATTTATTTATTTAACTAGAAAAAGTTTCTGATATAATGATTATATTTTCTCTGGAAAATTTTGTCTTGACTTATGGATTCCCTCAAACACTTATTCTGTATGCAGTTCCTTTGGATGTTTTTGTAGACATTCTATGATTGTGAAACCATGGACCTTCAGTGGTATTTTGTTTCAAACCTTAAAATCCGAATGATACACCACAATGCTGCAGCCATGGTTGGTTTACTGCACCTTGCAAATTTATAACTCATTGCTCTCTTATGGTTTCGGCAAACAGTTCTGCATTTGTCTTCTGTGATGTTCCACAGCATTCAGTTCTTGGGCCCAAATTATTTTCAGTTTGAAGTCTGGAAATGTTATGTACAGAAATTCAGGCAAGTGCAATACAACAAAGCTCAATGTGATAAATGAATTAAATAAAGTTCATGTCAGTGAATTAAATCAAAGGAAAAAAATGAGATGAGATTTCTTATTCATTAAACTGCTGTTAGCTGGATTAGTTTCTTTTTCCACAGTACGCTGTGATCATCTTATCTGTGACAACATGTTTCTTTGGGTGGGAAGATTGTGTTTAGTGTTAAAAATAGTTTGAGAAACACCTTCAGTTTATCATTAATTGCCCGAAACATGTCTTTAATAGCTTTATTGCTCAAGCGGCTCCGTTTGTTTGCTTTTCTTATTAGCTAATCAAGTCTGGCCGCAGGAGTTGGTAGGGGTGGCTCAGGAGTTGCCTAGCAACCAGGCCACTGCAGATGAGCGTAGTGGTTTTTCAGTCAGCTTTAAAGAGCGAGTGGGTGATTTTATGCCACTGAACCAGCATTGTGCATTTTCCTGCACTGCATTTGCTTTGTACTTTGTTTATGTATCTGAACTTGCTGTTACTTTATTTTTATTTTAGGGCATTGGCTTACTTTTTGAATTTTTTGTTAAGAACACAAAGTCTCTGAATATTCCTGCTTTGGCAAACGCCAAATCTTTGCAAATATCAAACTAACTGGGTGTCTGTACTCCAGAGACAATCCACCACAAGATTCATATAAAGAGATGATGAGACAAACTTTTGGACTCCCCTAATCCTGAAAAGCAAAGTGCTTCAGGCTGTAATTCTTTTCACACTGCTAAGGTATTCCAGAGGCATCCCTGACTCACCAGCTGTTAAGCAAGTGCCTAAATTCTGTCAGACAGTAGGAGGACGCAGATGTCCAGTAGAAGGTAACATGATAGATGTAGTCCAGCTACAGCTACTACAGACATTTCCTAAGTTAAAAAAAGAGAATCCAGAAGGCATGACAAGGTAACAGCAATATTACAGTATAATCATATTGTCTTAGGTATTACATGATACCACTAGCAGCTGAGAGTGACTAAAATATGACAATGTCTCTGTAAAAATAACTGCGTCTTGTCCTGGGTTGGGTAAGGTTGTCTTCCTTGACATCCTTCCCACTGCTGCATGATGCAGCTGAAAGGACACCGCAACACAATGTAAGCCCTTGTTAAGCAGACAAGTGCAGTCACCAACGGTGCCCTTGCAGATTCCCCCGGTTAAACCTTTAGCTTCTGTGCAGTTCGGTAGGCGAGTTGCCTGTTCCTGCCCCCCATGCATTGTTGCACTTGAGTGGTGCCGCAGATATGAGCTCTAGCACATATTCATAACGTTTAACCACTACCTTCAATGATTTACCCATCTATACGTCTGGGTAACTTTTACTGGAGCAATTTGAGAGTAAGTACCTTGCTCAAGAGCACTACAGCAGGAGTGGGATGCTGGTCAGTTCCAAAGCAGCATCTCTGACCGCTACACTACCTGCTGTCCCAGTTGATACTCTGAAATAAGGTGACTATGAATTACAAGCAATAAGGGTGTTAAAATGTTGTCATTTTTGTGTACGCTATGAAGTGCTGAATAATTTGCAATTTTGATTTTTGTACATGTTTACAGTGTCCGGATGTACCAAGATATTCACTGTTACAACTTTTCTGTGGAAAGTAAGAAAGGCAGCACTAATCAAAAAAAACAAGCAAAAGGCTGACAGTTTTTTAAAGAATGTGGCTTTGGGCTAGAGCACTGTCAGTAATGTCAAAATATACCACATTTATGCAATTAAATACTATGCCAAATGAGGGGAAATAGCACAATATACATTTAACTTCACTTCTGGAAAGATTCATTTCATTGCCTAACAAAAGAAAGACTGTATGTCAGAAAGAAAAAAAAAAAAAATCAGTCTGAATCAATATCTCATTTGTTGCCCGGTGTGTTATGGGGATATTTAAAGACAGGTGGTTGGGGATCTTCAAATAAAGGCAAGCAAAATAAGTAAGGTTGTTCTCCAACATGGTCTGGCCGTAGCCACTGAGGGAACTGCCTTTACTTTCTCCTGTCTGCCATCACTGTCATCCATCCATCATTAGTAGCCACTTGCCCAATGAAGGGTTGCGGTAGTCTGGAGTCTATGCCAGAAGTATAGCATGTGAGGCAGAGTACAGCCTGGATGGGTTATCAGTCCCCCACAGATACTCCTTCATTCACACGCACACATTACGGACAATTTAAATGTAAATGTAACTTTAGACTCACCAGTTCACGTAAAGCTCATGTCTTTGGACTGTGGGAGGAAACAGGGGCACCCGGAGAAAACCCACACAGACACAAGAAAAACGCGCAAACTCCATGGAGGCCGAGCTAGATTCTAACCCACATCTGGACACAACCAAGAAGCTGTGATGCACCAGCACTAGCTGGTGCCCCCTCAGTATCAGAAATGAATAATTTTTACTATTGTAACTTTGTCAGCATCTCATTCAGTATAAAATATTTGTTTTCTTATTTTGCTTAAATTAAAAAATGCAGTTTTTACTTACCCTAACATTTTTGACTGAAATGGACTCTTTGCTCTATTGCCATGGATACAGATTAAATGGGAACTGTCACTTTTTCCCATTTTTGAAGAGCCTGATGTGTATGAAGCCTTTTAACAAAGATAAGAAAAGACATTTATGGAGGCTCCCGAGTGGTTCACCCACTGAAGATACTCCTCCCAAATGCAGCACTGAGCCCTGTAGCTCGGTCTGCTCTTTACCATCTGAGAGGTGTAATCTGCTGATTGTGACTTTGGAAGCACCCGAACATAAATGGACTTTCTTCTGACCGCATAAGAGAAGGCTTAAATCGGTCAGAGGAACAGGGTCAACCTCTGTTCTGAGTGCCCACTACGAATACACTGCGCTTCAACTACATGTCTCCAGTTATCGGTGTTACACCATGGTCTCAGCACACTGTTGGGACACCAGAAAAAGCAATAAAAATAATTTGGCAGTAAACAACAAAATAAAAATGGTTATGTGTACAATGCCTTTTGTGGAAACGATCTATTATTTTATGTGAAATATGCTTTATATTATGATTATGGGTAATTTGGGAAAATGGCACAATAGAAATACGAAATGCACTGCACGCATTGCTATTACTATGTATTTGCAAAAATTACATTACATGAGTCTGTGAAGTGCATAACAGAGAGCAACAGAAATCAGGCAGTTTTTTCTTTTTTTTTTTTGTTTACCGAATAAGTTAGATTCGCTGCGACGTTGTTATCTGAAAGCTATGTCTAAGAAAAGAAAGAACACAAACGTTTGTATTAGGGGTCGATCAATACATTGATCATAGCCCAGAACTGCAGCAATTCTTTATCATTTAATATGGATTCAGTCGTTCAAATGTAATGTCATTAAAAAAAAAAAAAGAAAAATAGGTAACATTTACAATTGGACTGAATTGATTAATTAATTTAGTTACTATAAATAATTTCTTTTGCTAATTGGTGGTCTGGTGCTTATCCTACAAAGATGAGGCATGCAGGAGATGGGCACCCCCGGGACACCAGCCTATTGCAAGACAATGACACAATCACACATTCACACACTACCTGTGTCACACCTACGCCGTCAAGCCAAGCGACCCCACCTGCCACAAATTAAACCGGCCAGGTATAAAAGGAGCGCCGTCAACTCACCTGGTTGCAGAATCTTAAAGAGCCCACCTTTTTGGCTTGTGATTCAGCACGTCTTCTTCCTCTACATGCCTTGTCCCGCGTTCTTGTATTTACTGGCTTCTGACCTCCTGCTCGGTTTTTGATACTTGCCTCGCCCCTCGAAAAGATGTCCGCGCCTCAGAAGACCCACGCTTGCCCACGACCTCGATTCCTGTCTTTTCCCGTGTCCCGTCCTGAAATCAACAAACCCGCATTTGCGTCCTAACCTTACCTCCTGTCTCCCGTCTGCATGTGTGACAACTGCCAATCCAGACCGACTGAATAAATATTTAGCTAAATGAATGGCTACGGTGATATTTTACTTTAATGCACGTCATTTTGGACATTTTGGGTGTTATAATTTTTTTTTATATAATGAAAAATAACAGGAGAACATACATGTCAAGCTTTTTATGTGACTTGCATCTGGTTCCATTTTTTTAGCTGAAGTATTCAGAACCAAGAGTGATCAATAGCTAGGGGCAGCTGGTGACACAGTAGTTCTAGGACCTGGTTCAAGGGCTGAAAGTTCAGCTCCCACTAAGGAAGTGAACATTTCGCAACATACATCTGGTTGTTGGAGACAGCTCTATAAGAACTGGTCCAAGAGCAGTGCTGAGAGCAGGTCCGTGAGCCAGCTCTTCACCAGCTCCAGAAACCCGCACATCCTGAAGGCATCAGAGGCAGGGCCTGCTGAGTACCGCTTCCCCAGTCGGCAGAGATCGTGTTCTTCATCAATCAAACAGCAGTGGAGATGGAGAGTGCGGCTGGCCCCGCCCACCTCCGCCTGGGCGCATGATGAGGACCCTGTGAGAGGATGCTATCATTCTACGACAGCTTGGCTCATCAGCAACTGTTCCATCTGAAGCCATTTCCCTCTTGGGGTTGGTTCTGCGACAACCGCTTCAGTCACATTTCTGCTACTCTTAACAACCTCCGCGAACGCACGCGAAACCAACCAGCTTTTGCACTTAATCTCTTCGCTGTGAGGAGGTTCGTTCTAACATGCTGTTAATATTTGCGTCTATGTTTAATTGATGGTGAAGTTTTGATAAGATGAGCAATTTTCCCCAGCCAAACAGAGCTGGTCAGCACCAAGGACAGCGACAAGCTCGGCGTCAATGACACCTTCTTAGCACGCGGTGCTGTTGTCTCCAGCTCGGCTACATCGTCATTAATCATGCTTTCTCCATCCTTCTCGTGGCATTCATTTAATTATCCCAGTGGTTTATTAATGTACTGTGACAGCGAGCTAATGGCAAAGAAGTGCCCCTCGGAGCATTGTGTCCAATCCATCAGATTCACCAGGTTAATAGTGTTAATATCATGTGGGACCATGCACTCTCCCTCTCTGCATCATGGCATGACGTAGCGGAGTTGGATCATGCAGTCCCTTCTGACCCCGTCTGTGTGGGCATGGTTATGAGGTCATACCCGCTGTGGTCTGAGTGTGAGAAAAATCACTAAGTCATTGCTGCTGCAGTGTACATGTTGGCCTGGTCACGATATCCTTACCAAGCCTGTCTGTGTGAGCACTATCATCTATCATCAGGTCATTACCACGGTACTTCATGTGAGAGCATAGCCATTAAATCATTACTGCCCCAGTCTACGTGATAATATGGCAACAAAGTCCTGTGTTAGCACTGCCAAGTGTTCTCTTCTGCTCTCCATTTGTGTGTTACCGTGGTCATGAAGTCATTACTGGGCCAGTGAGCGAGATCATAATCCTGAAGCCATTACCAATGAAGTTTATTTGATTTTGTGTTTTTTACTGCTGCTGTGCATGTGTGTGTGAGCACGGCAGCACGGCGAGTGGCTGCAGTGACAGTAGCATTACCGGCCGTGCACATTTCGCTGAAGGCGAGACGCTTAGGGCCCTCCAGGTGGGCAGTGAATATAACCCCTAAACCTTTCAAGGCAATCTAATAAAAGAACTAAATTTCTGTTAAAAACGTTACCCTGACATTGATTAAGTGCAAACCTCTGCTTTTTCGGGGCAGGTGCACGGCAAGCGATGTTTCATCATATTTTATTAGGTCATCCAGATGGACGTGGCAGCTTCACTTAAGTGACCACTAACACACGGCTAACACAAGCCAGCTGCTCCAGACCCCTCAGCGCACCTCAATGATACAGGCGTCAAAAACTGTGTCTTTTCAGTCCCAGGCCATTCAGCAAATTCATATTCTTTCCATTGTCTTTTGTCAAAATGTATGTTTTTTCATTGTTGCGTTTGTTCTCCATTATGTTAAGAAGAGATGAATGAAAGATTTTTTTGAACAGTCTTCCAAGGTTAAGACGAAATCTCGTGGAAACTAATTCCATGGAATCTCGATGTTGCCAGCCTCGCCCCTTGTCAGGTAAATATTGAATAATAAATAATAGATATGGCTTTGTGTAAACCTGGAAGTGTTGTGGTATCTTTTCCAAAAATAATTTCTCTGTCATATTTGGGGAAGGACTTCACTATTAATTTTTTATTACATATTATTTCAGTTACAAATATATTTGGATCATGTGATCATTTAAAAAAAAATGTGTGTTTGCTCTACTTGCCTCTTTTTATTGATTAAAATGTTTGTGTGCTTTGTTTCATATCTGCCGAATTTTGTCCAGTGTCAGATGTTTGAAATAAGAAAAGTAGCCAGAACAAACAGGGATGAAGCAAAATGTCATTTTGAGTTAAAGTTACTCTCGGTTCTTCAAGTCATAAATAATCTGCACATCAAGCCAAAAGCTGGAGGCACCGTCAATGTACCAGTGAAAATGATTGTAAATTAACATTCTTTTTGAAATCAAGGATGATGCAAACGGCTGGCCTACACTTTAGACGTAAAACACGCAAGAAAAACAATTAAAACACCTTCGTCATACATTTATGCGATGCTTTTCTGCAACACAACTTACGGCACTAATCTACGTACAATTATTTAACCATTTATACAGCTGGGTAATTCCACTAGAACAATTCAGGGTAAGTACCTCACTCAAGGGTACAACAGCCCAAGGTGGGCTTTGAGCCTACAACCTTTGGATAGAAAGGTAGCAGCTCTAACCACTATGCTATTAGCCATCACCGACAAAACTTTAGGCTGAATACTTGTGGATACCCACCAGTGTCAGATAAAAAGGAGCTTGCCTTCTTCATCTCTCATGCTCCAGAAATCATTCGGAATGTGCAGATGAAGGACATCCCCTAAGAGCCTGCAACTCCGAGACAGGTGGCCACCACCTGTGCAACACAGTGTGGTGACTGACCGCAGACAGCGGCATCTGTCGAACAAGCCGACGGGCCCTCTACGGTCGACGTAGCTGCATTTCGCTGTTATTTCATTCCATCTGGAGACGGAACGACTGTGGGCATGCAGCACTTTTAGTCTGATTGCCCTGTTTGAAAAGAGCTGCTCTTGCTTACCTAAGAGCAGTGTCTGGAGTGAAGAGTAACTTTTCAGCCCTTCAGAAAAATTGCATTAGCATGTGGTAATCAGCAAATCTCTATCTGTCTAGCTATAGATGGCACCCTTTCATGCTTCGTTCGTTCAGACAATTATTTGTTTTTTCCCCTGCATTTATAAAGTCACAAGAAGGCACAGATGTTTCTGTGGGCTCTCTTTGGAAATGCCGCAATTATCATGCTTTCATTGTTTTCTTTTTTCTTCAAGGATATTTTGATTAATAATAATTTGCCTTTATTATCAAGGATGTCTTCATTAGCTTGTGTGAGTAATGGCCATTCATACAGTTTATAGCTTATTGCAGAACCCTTAATTCACAGCACATTACGTCTGTTTTCCCCAACGCAGTAAGTGATGCCGCAAAAATTGTTTAAGGAGATGAGCATTCTGGTTCAGAATAAACACAATTTTTACAGTCAGTGTTTGTTTGTTTCCAGGGGGCAATCAGAGTAGTGCTTATGAAACCCAGCATGGATCTATGGCCTGTCTTTTACATCGTGTGATTACTGACAAAGCCCAGATTGAGCCATTGTTTGACAATCTGAATCCACAAGCATTCAAAAACGCAATGAAACCACAGTTGATTACTGTTTTTTACATCTTTCTGTGCACTTTCTTGGTGATGATGAATTTCCATAGAGGAAAAAATGTACCTGCACTGATTAAAAATGAGTCACAGTGGTCAAGTAAAAGAGTTTTACTCTCTTTTTTTGTCACTATTAGGTACTATGTAGCAATGGCCATCTCCATCTGGTGCTGCTGTTAGACTGTCCACTGCTGTGCCCTCATGCCAAAACCATCCATGAAGAAGGTAAAAGTCAACAATGTACGTTATCACTCCTGCCAGTCTAGGGATGAGATCATTGCTGGCTGTGGGGTCCCCATTTTTCCCCAGAGCCCCCATGCCCTTTGGGCTAAACAGGTTCGCCAACTCCTCCATTCCTGAACTTCATCATTCCACTCAAAATTCTCTCATACGTTTTGTGGACAACATATATGGATGTTGTTAATAATTTCTTTTCCTAATACAACTTCAGACCACCACCACTGACAACATATATGGGTAATGTTGCCTTAACTCATGCTTGAGAGCAGTTAACTTCCGGCTTCTGGGCATTAATTTAAAAAAAAACTCTGCAGATGAAGTCAAAAAAGAGCACAGATTTACGGAGGTTAAATTTTAGTTGATTGGATGAATAATAAATTATATCTTTGAAACTATATAAATGAATAATTCAATAACAACAACAATAATAAAATGATTAACATGATAACGCTAATCATGAATAAACATCATCAGAAACTGCTCTCCCGTAACCCTTTTCTTTTTAAATAACAAACTCACATTCAAGCCAACAAATAGATAAATACTTAAAGAAACTAGTGTCCCAAAATTTCTATGTAGCGCATTATATGTAATCAGCTGCAAAATCGAGTATTAAAACACTTTTGACCTGAACTAAAAACCAGAGACTGGGGTTATTTAATCAGGACATTGTCTGGAAAAGCAATTATTTTCCATTTGGGAGTTTCAGTGCAAATCATATCTCTTATCCGTAACATTATTATAATGAGCAGCAAAGTGCTTTTATTTAAGTGCTTGATTAACCTGCAGGTGAGCTGGTGGATTCTTAAATGCACCTTCCCTCTTAAACGGCAGAATGCATGTGTCGATCAGATTCCATGCTGAAACCTGCAGAAGATTCAGAATGCATACATCCTTGACTTGCCTCTCTTGCCCAGTTCTGCTGGGGGGGGAGGGGGTGTTGGTCTCAGTCATGGCCAATTCAGTCTAATCTTGGATGTTCAGAATGATGCAATGACATGCTTCGGCTTGCATTTTACACTCGGAGCGACTGGTTAGACAGGGAGGCTTCAGCTGTATTATTATTATTTGCTTACCAGACACTTTTATTCAAAGCAACATCCATAGCTTGCAATTTTACGTATTCACGGGGCTGAATATTCACCACCGTTACATTTTCCTCAGCACAAAAGCTGTTTCCTTACATAGATTCACACCTGAAACTTTTTAATCACAATTTGCTTTTCTTACCCAGAGTACTGGCTAAAACTCTGACAGTATGGAAGTATTCATGATTTCATCATTTCCTTTGATGGCCTATGTCATATCAAAGATGAATGTGCCTGAATGATACTTTTATTTATTTGCTTATTTATTTATTGCAAGTTCTGAGGCAGAATGTGTATTTTGAAGGGTATTACTGGACCCAGACTGCACAAAATAACGTATTTAATTCTGCGGTGTTGTAAAAGATTTGGACTTGTAACCCAGAGGCTGCGAATTAAAGCCCTTGAGCTTAACCTCAGCTGCTGCAATAAACATCCAGCTGTAAAAATATAGACCTGTAAGTTACTTTTGTAAATCTGATAAAAACTATAAAGATATGTCAACATATAAATTCATATACACTTTTTTTTGGTTGCTCTACATTACACACACACATCATCCGAACCGCTTGTCCCATACGGGGTTGCGGGGAGCCAGAGCCTAACCCGGCAACACAGGGCGTAAGGCTGGAGGGGGAGGGGACACACCCAGGACGGGACGCCAGCCCATCGCAAGGCACCCCAAGCGGGACTCAAACCCCAGACTCACCGGAAAGCAGGACCTGGTCCAACCCACTGCGCCACCGCCCCCCCCATGCTATACATTACGTAACAGTTATATAAATTAAAGTATGTGTTAGCAACATAAATATGTGTTGACCAATAAAAAAAAAAAATATGCATTTATAAACCAGTTGTTCCTTTCAGGTTTTCAAATGATTTGAATAACATGACAGAATAACAGAAATGATATTTATTATGAAGATATTTAATGTGCTCCAGAATCATCTGCCTTATGAAGTGGAAAATGCTTTTTCCGGTGCCCCGCTTTCACTAAAAATAGGAGCAACATTACTCCCAAGACTCTTTCAAATACTTTGGCGGGGGCCACAAGAACAATCCATTCAATGGGCTCCGTGGCTGTCAGTCATGGGCAGCTAATTCCAGAGCCGCCAGTCACGCTGGAGCAGCCCTGCCTCTGGGCACAGCTCACAGTGCCTCCAGTCCCTCGCTCCGCTGTAATTGCATTGCATGGTCATGGCTTGCTGGCTTATTTATCAGCTCTTGTGGAGTCGCTGCCACTTGCGAAGAAAGCCTTAGTTAAGGAACCCATCGTAGCTGTGCTCAGATCCACCCGCAGAAACCCCTTCAGTTTGCCCCACCTCAACAAACTGAGTCCCAACAGAGGCTGATGTGCACGCTGCCTGTCCGCACTTGTATCCTTGCTGCTCAGGGCTCAGCACTGACCTGTTTGTTCAAGAGATGATAAATATTTAGTCTGAGAGTGCGCTGACTGGAATCACAAAGGATCTGACCGAATATTCAACACCGCGATAAATATTTCATCCTGCAATTGCATCGACTCCCGTTGACATGTCTGGTGTCATGGGATGAACCACAATTTGGTGTAGCCTATGCTTAATTTAACCCTTTGTGGTGCTCTGCCTTGGAAGCAGAGCATGAGTACATCATATTGCCTTCTAATTCTGCTCCGCATCATATAGTTCAGTGATTAGAGCTTAAAGCTTAAGATCTGCAGATTTCTGGAGATTTTCTGAACTCCCGGAAGAGTCATACTATTTTATCGATGAACAAGGCACTTAAAAAGACCTTTCCATGAAAATATCACTTGAGGTAAACACACACTTCAAGTAAAATCCATTGCCTATCTATGTTAGTCTACACAATTAATTTATAACATTTATTTTAGTATGAACACATCGCACCACTACCCTAGATCAGCAGACCGTCTCATATGTCTTTGTTTCCATTTGGCTGAAAGCAAAGAAATCTTGCTTCAGTAAGTCTAATGGAGCTATATAATGTATTTATGATGTCCTTTACACTTCACACTTGAGGATACCTCATTATACATATGAATCACTGGTGATATATTTTATGTGTATGGAATGGCAATATTGTAAAAATGAGAATTGACTGTATGTTCCTCTTCTTTACAGCGGGCAGAATGTCATGGATCTCCACTTCCTCCTTTTATGGAAGGAGACACTGAGTGTGCACTGAACCCCAGAGACCAATGGAGACAGCAATGGGGACAGTTTGAAAGTGCACTATAACGAGATTAGTCAAGACTTGTGTATAGTTAACCAAATTTTCTTCTTCTTCTTCTTCTTCTTCTTCTTCTTCTTCTTCTTCTTCTTCTTCTTCTTCTTCTTCTTATTATTATTATTATTATTATTATTATTATTATTATTTATAATGAAAATAACCCAGAAACTATTGCAGTTTTATAGTAGAACCTCAGAAGAACTCACTGTTACCATATGAAGCTCTCTGTCTAGAGCTGATGTCCTGATTTTGGTGTACTGCAATCTCTACACACTTTAGCAGCACTTCTTAGCAGCCTGAGCATAGAAGTGAGAACTTAATAAAAACATCTGATGAAAAAAATCTCATTCCTCAAAAAAAAAAAGCATTAAAAGAAATCAAAAGCGCTTTTAAATTTACACTGGGGGTACTGTATGTACTCCAGACAGTTATAGAATAATGCTCTTTTTCACTATTGATTTATGTAAGCAATTCCTATAGCTTCACTTGTGGACTAGTAAAGGGCTGCTGCTTTCGAATATTTTGACATATCCAGTTCACTCACAGAGACATGTTAAGTTTTTGTGTGTAAACATCATTTCTCAGAGAAAATATGAACATATGTTTGAGCTGAAGGATGTTGCACAGGGGATTTACTGTAACACTTGGCAAGAGCTATTCAAGGCAGACATTTAACATGGATTTTTACAAATAAAGACACCGAATATTTATACAGCTTATTCTAGTCAACATAAGAGCATAAATACATAAGGAGCATGCACATGTTTCTGACAGCCACTGTAACCTACTGCTGATGCTATATTTGTAAAAATTAAATCTTAATCTTAATTAAATCTTAATTACTGATAATTTAATTACTGCTGTTTACAGGTTTAGCTGTCAACATTATGCCTACAAGTCTTTAAGCTGCTGTATAATTTATTTTTGCTTTCCATGCATAAAACTTCAATAGTTTAAGATTTAAGAACACTTGAATTTCTTTACTAAATGGTGCTAAATAAAGAAAAAAATTATAATAGTAATACTGTATGAATTTGTGCAGATTTGATAGAATGTATGGAGAAAAACTGAATCATATTTCTATCGAAAACTGAATAAGATTTATATTGTTTGTAACATCCTTAAATTTTGTTGAATCCTCTGATGTTAATAATAGATTAGCCTTTGAAAAGGCACAAAAGTTCAGAAATCGTGAAAGTGTCACTATTACCAAATAATTTTGCAACCATTATAAATGCACTGTAGGGGGTAAAGGCAAATACCAAAGTCAAAACAATATCCAGCTGAATATCCAACAAATTCCTTATTGTGGGATTTGGCAAAGTGATGAAGATGATTTAGAGTTAAGGTTATTAATATGTTACTGTAAGATGACTCATGCCAGCCTTACAGATAGTAGCTGCAGAGTCATGACATAACCACACTTAAAAAAAAAAAAAAAAACATAAAAATCTGAAGAAAAATAATCAGGAAAGATTTAATAGTTCTCATGCGTATCTATAATTATGGGAGATGAGCAGGTCGGCTGTTTCCAGCGATGCTAAGAGATTGTCAGCCAACAAGTAATGGAGTCCTCGCTAATGGCTGGAGGGTCATTGACTCCACGCGCCATGTGAAGACTAACTTCTCAACTGGAAACCTTAATGAGAAACAATTTGATTGTATGCAAATGGATTTGCCCTGATTTTGTCATGGTGCGGTGGCTAAATGCGAGGGGCAAATGTGATTTCCGCACTATAGAAACAAAGGAGTTCATGCAGAAAAAAAGGACCATAAAGTTGTGGGAGTAAAATAAACTCCTAGTGGGTCATGATACCCTCATGCACAGCAATTACAGCAATTAAAGCAATTTCACTGTGTGCCAAGAGCACAGAGGCACGATGAAATGCGTTGTCTCACAGTCCATTTTTTAGACGGCCACATGGAATAGAGGAAGAACAACTGACCGCTTTTCCAAATGTGGCTTCCAGAGTCCTTTTTGAGAGATGACAACTTAAAGATACCTTTGTGCTCTTTATTGTGTTCCAAACATGTTATCAAAACCACGGTGTGATAGCTTTAAAGCATCCAAAAGAAAGCAAGCGCGTGTTAACTTGCTGTATGTGCACAGTAGATAAAATTCAACAAAACAGAGCGAAAACAGGCTTGTGACAAGCATCATGATGAATCATGCATGTGTACAGTTAGTCCTTCTGTATTCCCATGTGTGCTGACAGGTTTTATTCTTCCAGTATTACGAGTTGTTGCATTCCCATATACAAACAAACCCTCACCCACTCAAGCGTTTAATTACAAAAACAAAATATTTGCATATAAATGCGCACGTGCGAACGACTGTCTAACGTCAATGAAGTTCGCACATGTTACAAATGAACATCCCGTTTCATGGAACGTCTCATTTTCATGGGAAAAATCATATATGCTTTCAGTAAGAATGTTGGAGTTCTTTCAATAAGGGTACAGTCAAAATTCCCAGCAGACCGCTCCTGTTTATAAAATTTATGAGCAGTCTAACATGCCGACAGCGGACGGATCGAAACGGTTCTCAAGGGCCCTGGGGAGAGAGTGGTTGTCTCTCACAACACAATCCATCTTGCATTCCTCATGCCAGGTGGCTCGGGAACCTGGGCCTTATGGACCCCCAGCTGCTCCTGCCAGCGTTTCCGGAGCTTTGTCCCATGACTTCTGGGGTCATCTAGCATCCGGACAGCAGGTGGCATTATAGCTAGGGAAACAAATCTGTAGCCTGTAATTTCCTGGTTTATGTCCCAGAACGTAACCGTTGCTGTGTTTTGTATACAGGTGACTCATGTGAATTGATTTGGGAAATAACTTAATCAAAAGATAAAGTATAAAATATGACTGATTATGTAGAACAGAATCTGCTAACCAAATATTCTAATATAATTATAAAAATTTCATTTAAGCAAATTGATTCAATTTTAGAAATGTATGGTTGTCCTTTATATATCAATTGTTTGTCCTTTGTATATTTTTTTCTTCCATAAAGCAATTCTTTCTGTGTGAAAGGCTAAAAAAAAACAAATCACCAGAAAGAGGGTCTCATAGGTGTGTGTATTGTGGCCCTGGGGGGAATATCGGGCCCAGCTAATCCTTTCTCATCAACGCTGACTCCTCTAACGAAGCAGCCCTTAACAGCGAGCTTAGAGAGAGAGGTCATTTGTCTTGATTTATGTGCATGTTTTAAATTAAATGTTTGCCTTCTTTAACCGAAAATTAGATTCCGTTTTTTTTTTTTTTTTTTTCCCCCCTCTCTTAAAAACATCACTGCAGATTTTGAGTGAATGAGACTTTGGGTGGAACAAATGTGGATGTTATGGCATCGAGCGTATTTCCAGCTATTACACCACGCTGGTGATCACTCGGGTGCACCGGTGCAGCTCGCTCCACTTTTCATTCCACACCCCCTTTTTAAAGGTTAACTTTCCCCCATTATCATTTCAAAAGACCAGTTTTTGACATATAAATAAGGGCTTCAAAAGGCATGAGCGGAACAGTCCAGTAGACAATGAAAAAAGTATGCAGAAAATGACACAGTGTAGGGGGGTGCACAATTCGGCCGATGTAACGTGAATCAAGTGCGATTTTGGAATTTTAACCTCCCACTAACACAACATCCTATGAGTGAGCAGGTGAACAAGTTTCATGGCCCAGTACAGTCAGCGTAGGTGTGGTGTGTCTGACGGGGATGAATTATGGGTATTTTGCTGGAAGATGGAAAGTGCGTTGAGAAATTACAACAATCTGCTTCTGGCCATGGATGGATAAGCAACGAAAAAAATGTATCAGTCGTCCACTGTCGCTATAAAGAAGCTGTACGAACGAAGACAATTTAACATTACTCAGGGTACCGCAAATAAAAGAGCAGATCAGAGAGCAAATGGCCCTTTGGGTACACATGAGGAAGCCTGTTTCAGCTTCATTCTCAGCCATTAAAATGACAAGCTGCTATGTCCAAATTGTGCTCTCCTTTTGTTCTCCCCAGTTCAGCTGAGTCTTCTCTTTTTGAACTCTCAGTAGTTTGCACCTGAGCGCTGTGTCATTACAGCATCCCTGCCCTCATACGATGAACGATGCCAGCTGAGGCTGTTGGGGGGTTGTTGGCAGCTCTTTGTTATCCCTGAAAACCATTTGCATATAACATATTTTACTGTTATGGTTACAGAGCACGATGAACCTTCAGTGGACAAGGAGTTATTGATGATGGATGGATGGATGGATGGATGAATGGATGGATATTGTGCATATTGCTCTCTGCTGCAATGTATATATCTAATTGAAATAGCTATCAAATGAAGCCAGCTTTGAAATGTTATGATCTGAATGTGCAGGAACATTGTGCACAAGATAATGAATAAGTCCATTCAAAGGGCTTCTTACAGTAAAATTAGTGAAACTGAAGGAACACACACCCATAATGCACTAGTTACAAAAATGCAGAGAGGTTTATACCAGATACAGTAAAAGTGATTCGTGTATATCCAGCTTTCCCCTCCAGCATGGTACAGCAATGCTCCTCGCTATTGCAGCCTACTATTCACTTTTTACCTATGCTGTACCTACCTTGTTAAATGGCTGTGTGCCCGAGTCAAAGGTGGCAACCCTATGATGATGAATTGTGTTGGTCAAAGCTGGAAGCAGGGGTCAGTGCAAGGTGACTCATATACTCTATCTCTTTCTCACTGACAAACAAGCACACACACATGCACACTCACAAAGTGTGAAAGACAAGCGTGTACAGTTTTTTTTATCCCTGGGAGCATCGATTAAACAAGATTTAACAACAGTTAAGGCCAGCAAATGTAATCTATGGCATTCCTAGAGAAGTATGGTGCTTTTTTGCGTCTTTCATCACAGCAATGCACATCCATACGGAACCACAGGTATTGCAAGATTCATAAACATATGACATTTCTAATCATAATCTCCTCATGCAATGCAATGGGAAGCAACATACCAGTAGAAATAATGTTTGTGGCTGTAAAATACTTTTTACTGCATTGCTAACTTGACACCATTTCTTTTGCATTTTCTTTGAACCGTTTTCTCGAGAGGGATCTTAGCTATGCTGATTACACCTCTATATTCTATTGATTCCAGTCTTGCAACAAAGCAAATTAAGAGCTCTGGACAAACTCCCCCATGAAAGTATCTGTTAACAGCTCGTTCTACACAGAAATGCTGCATGTTAATCAAACAAGGTTTAAAGTTAGTAATGAATTCATTACATGATTTTTTTAGAACAAGTGCAACAACATCATCACTAACTTGAGAGCGTCATCCAAGTTTCAGTCTTTTTGCAGTATTCAGTTCTCAGAGTTTATCATATTCTGATTATTAATAAAAAGAAGATTGCAGGCTATTTAGGGAATCGTTATTGCCAAAAGGGTTGCAGGATCAAACCTCGTTTGCAGATTTGTTGGTGTACCTTGCGCTCTGGAAATAGCAGCTTCAACAGGTTTTGGAACTGTCAGTGTCAAGACCCAACTAGAGGATATGTCATACACTTGGGTCATTTAAAAGGCACTGAGGACCGAAGGTCCCAGATGTTTTCATCTGTGTGAATATTAAATGATTCTGTCCATCTAGATTCTTGTCCTGAGTAGGATGAATTGGAGCCATCCTGGAAGTATTGGGTGCAAGGCTGAGTGGGGGTACACCATAGATGGAGCACACACACACACACACACACACACACACACACACGTTGCACCACTGTGCCACCTTACATATCAAATCTTGTGATGAAATGTTCTGTTGGTGCTGTTCAGAAAAGAAAATTCCTTTCATAATACAAAAGGAAAAAACGAAAAAGACCCCATTATTGTCCACTATTATGAAGTGTCTACAGGATCAAAATTTTTGCCCCCAGACAGCATCAACATTTTTGTCACCAGTCTGTATAAAGCAACAAATAGCTTTCAGCGTTGAAGGTGCCAAACACAGGTGTACCTTTCAATTCAGAACTGGTCTCTTTGGATCTCTCTCAGCTCATTATGTTTACAGGAGTATTATGATTTAAGCAGTTTTCTGAAAGGGAAATGAGATGATGTTAATTATGTAACAACAGCTTTAATTAACCTGTTAATCATGCAGTGATTAATCTGTATGACATTGGAAGATGATGAAATGAAATGTTGAAATACAGCAGTGTTCAGCACACAGTTTATATGCAAATCATGCAGGAATTGGTCTATATTATACAGAAATGTAATAGTAATTCAGAAATATCCCTCAATAATTTGTTGTCTACGCTCACAAGTACAGAGTCACTTTACAATAAAAAGGAAAACACTTTCTTGTGAGAAAAAATATTGAAAGTTTTGCATGGTAATCTGGTAGCAGGGCAATGTTATTTTTCCGAATACCCGAATATCTCAAATTAGGCCACTTCATAGGCCTTTGTGCATCTGCTTGACCCCTGGTTCAGTGTCTGTGCAGCAGCAGTTGATTGTCTCCTTGCTACGTCCAAAGTTGATCCAAGCCATAGCTGTCTGCAGTGTGATTTGCTTGCTTCTCTTCACTATTTCACTTGCATATGCTGCTGCATGTTTAATTAAAAGTACTTCCTCTCTTAGTCAGCTTGGGATCAAACGAGCGGCAGTAAGATTATTTGAGTCCTACCTATTTGACAGATCCTGTCCTGGTCTGGTAGTGCTCCTGTTCTTCTCCTCTGCCTCTCTCAACCGGTGTCCCGCAGGGCTCGATACTGGGTCCTCTGTTTTTTTTGATCTACACCTCCTCCCTCGGCCCGGTCATAACCTCCCATGGATTCAAATACCACTGCTATGCTGATGATACCCAGCTCTTTCTTTCCTTTCCACCTGGAACGTCAGACATTTCCGCATGCATTGCTGCCTGCCTGTCGGACATCTCTGCATGGATCTCTGATCACCACCTCCATCTCAACCTCTCCAAAACAGAGATTCTTCACCTCCCAGCTGGCCTGTCCTCCTGTCATGACCTCTCGATCAAACTGGACAACTCACTCATTCTGCCTACCTCCTCAGCTAAGAGTCTGGGAGTGATCATTGACTCAAGTCTGTCTTTCTCTCAGCACATCGAACCCACAACCCACTCCTGCAGATACATCCTGCATAATATCCACAGGATCCATCCCCACCTCATAACTGACTCTGCCCAACTACTTGTCCAGGCCATGGTGACATCCCGTCTGGACTACTACAACTCTCTCCTGTGTGGCCTTCCTGCTACTGCAGGAACCTCTGCAGCTGATACAGAATGCTGCTGCACGAGTTGTGTTTGAGTAGCCAAAGCGTTGCCATGTATCTCCCCTTCCTATAGCTACCCAGATGAAATTCAAGACCTTGATTATAGCCTACAAATGCATCAACAGAACTGCTCGAAGCTATTTACAAGACTTGATCAACTGCTACACCCCAACCAGACCCCTTCGCTCCTCTTCTTCTGCTCGCTTGGTGGTCTCCCGCATGAAAAGTAAAGTGTGGAGGTTCTCAGTTGTGGCTCCGTTGTGGTGGAATGACCTCCCGCTCTTACTCAGAACTGCTGAGACTCTGTCTACATTCAAGAAGGTCTGAAAACTCAACTTTTCCAGACTCACTTTGCACAAGATCTCTCCAGCTCATGTATGGTGTAAATGCTTATGCACTGTAACTTTATTATCATGCCAGATGAGCCTTTAAACAGCCGCTTCTTTTGTATTGTGCGTAAATGTTAGTGAACTTTTAAAAGTAAAAAAAAATTGTAGGAAGGTGATCAGGATTTGTCTATTCTGCATTTTGGGGGGCGCGGTGACACGGACCGGGTCCTGCTCTCCGGTGGGTCTGGGGTTCAAGTCCCGCTTGGGGTGCCTTGCAACGAACTGGCGTCCCGTCCTGGGTGTGTCCCCTCCCCCTCCAGCCTTACGCCCCGAGCTGCCGGGTTAGGTTCCGGCTCCCCACAACCCTGCATGGGACAAACGGTTCAGAAAGTGTGTGTGTGTATGTGTGTGCGTATTCTGTGTTTTATGCACCTACTCATTCAATGAACATCGGTGCATAAAGTGGAAAGAAAGTTTACTTAAGAATCACATGTCTGCAACTATGTCTCTCTTTCTCCTAATACAAATTGTATTTTCTCTGAGATGTACGTTGTTTTGGAGAAAAGCATCTGCTAAATGGATAAATGTAAATATAAATATCCAGAGCCCAGGAAATGGATTCAGAAACAATATTTCAAAAGTACAATTAGTTATCACCCCAGTCATATCAACATCATTGCGAAGCATATAATTTTTTTATTACATGTGCTCCATTTTCAGACAGGGGCTCTGGGGTCTTGCAAAACCTCAAGTAGCCTTTTCTTGCACCTGGTTTTTCTGATTTTATCTGCAGCAAAGCTGCAAGGCAGGGCCTGACCCATCCTGGAATATGGATGAACACACAGCTCCTAGAATCTACTTGGTCATGCCTTTTCTTCTCAGTACCAGCATCCCTCTTGGGTTTATGTGATGACTGCCAACTGCCACACACACACACACACACACACACACACACACACACACACACAAACACACACACTATACACCTTGTTTTTCCAAGTAGTCAGCTGATGGGTTTTTAACATCAAAACAAAATATCACAATAGATATTCTTCTGCGTATTACACTTGATGTTTGTCCTTCAGAGCTGAATTTGATCAGGCCACTGGCTGACAAAAACCCTCTATTATTACACATTCGGCCTGAGCAGTGAGAATGCACAATGGGTCTGTGCCTTGGGCCACAACGTAATACAGTTAAATCTGCAGGGGGCTTTCAAAAGCTTCTCTGCTGTGGGTGGAACACAGAGGCTTCATTGAGCCTTTACTGCCACCAACCCACAGTCCCCAAAAGAACACCCAATCTGTCATATGAAAATCTTTATATCTAGTCCGAATTTTTTATACTGTTTTACGTTTATACACAAATTTTTCCAGTCAAATGGAATTTAATCCAGTCAGGTGTCTTAAATGATATCTAATTGCCTCAAATTACATTGTACTTAAAGGTGACTGGAGAACCAGATTAATCTTTTTTCCATTGTTGATGTTCATTATATCATTATATCTCTAACATTTTTTTTAGAGAGCTGTAGCCATTAAGGACCTATGCTTGTACTCTGTAGATTATAGGGTGAACCTTCAGCTTCGGGTTACATTTCTGGTAAAACTCATAAGCTGTGGTTAGTTATAGATACATAATAAGGTAGTTTATGCCTTAAATCCCTTTTACTTTAGGGGTGCTGAATGTATTTGGAGATTTTCCTTTTTGACATTTACCAGGAAAGACGCAAGCTTAGTTTAGAGTCGTTTAATGATCCAAAAACATTCTGCACTTTGGGGAGCAACCTGCCTCACTTGGACCTTGGCACTTGTGTCCTGCTAAACAATTGCTTGGTTGCTCCAGGTCTTTACATAAGTCCTTGGGCTGAAAGAGGTAAGCAAGGGATAAAGCTGAAGTGAAGGTCTGGTATACACTGCTGGATCTTTGAAGGCATTAGGAAGAAGCTTGCCTCAGAAGATGACCCCTCATTATCTTGCTCAAAGTGAAACCTTGGGGCAATTTCCTCTCCTTGTTCATGGAAAACATTGACTCTTGACTGTTGACTGTTATTCATTTTTGGGTTAGGGTTATAAACAGAAGATGGGTTAGGGTTAAGGGGGGGTGCAGTGGCGCAGTGGGTTGGACCGTGGTCCTGCTTTCCGGTGGGTCTGGGGTTCGAGTCCCACTTGGGGTGCCTTGCGACAGACTGGCGTCCCGTCCTGGGTGTGTCCCCTCCCCCTCCGGCCTTGCGCCCTGTGTTACCAGGTAGGCTCCGGTTCCCCGCGACCCTGTATGGGACAAGCGGCTCAGAAAGTGTGTGTGTGTGGGTGGGTTAGGGTTATCATAGTACATATTTTCGCAGATGACACTTTTGAAATTCAGACATTGTTCAAAAAAGAAGATGTGAAAACCTCAAGTGGAGTACCTTTCATGCTTATACAATAGAGGTCTATTGTTCCTTGCTCCCCTTGTGATGCCATTAAATTTTGTTGGTGAACCAGCATGTTCTTACAGATGTTTTTACACATTGATCATTCCTGAGGTTTTTCTATTCCCCATTTTGGAGTTCACATGCATGGTCACATAAAGGTCATGTTTAAAATCTATTTTTATTTAGAAGAAAGTTTCCTACGGTATGATGAAACCAACCAACCAATTTCAAGAACCACTTGCCCTGAGTCGGGTCGCGGCAAGCCAGAGCCCATCCCAGAGACACTGGGTGCAAGGCTGATGGGATGGGACAGGATGGGATGTCCTTAAACAGGACATCATTCTGTTGCAGGGCCACAGCTATTTACCCAGTCACACTTGGGCAAAGGTACTGAAGCAATTGCAGGGCAAGCACCTTACTCAAGGGCACCACAGCCAGAGGCAGGGATCAAACCAGCAACTTTCAGAGCCAAAGGAAGCCGCTCCAACCACGACACCACCAGCGGCCTCTAACGGAAACCAAAGTCCACCTAGTCATCATTTCTAATTCAGGTTTATCCAGTCATCTTCAGCGTTCTATTAAATTACTGTCACATGGCTGTGCTACTTATTTGTCTGCTCTACAAGTGTTTCTACACACTGAAGAAGGCCCATAGCCGAAATGAATTTGTTTGTGTTCGCATTAAATAAAAAAGTATACATATAGTTCCCACTGTGAGTGCTGGCCTTTTAACACTTTATTTCAGTCCTTACTGGAGGCTTCAGCACCTGTTGTAGCAGGTTCTCCAGTATTTTTGGGTAAGCATGCATTTCACTTTGTGTTTCATTACTGGCAAGGGGGGTATGGTGGTGCAGTGGGTTTGACTGGGTCCTCCTCTCCAGTGGGTCTGGGGTTCAAGTCCTGCTTGGGGTGCCTTGTGACAGACTGGCATCCTGTCCTGGGTGTGTCCCCTCCCCCTCCAGCCTTACACTCTGTGTTGCTGGGTTAGGCTCTGGTTCCCCGTGACCCCCGTATGGGACAAGTGGTTTTAGATGATAAGGATTTCATTCCCGATCTTAGAATAAAATGCACAAAATAGAGGTCCAATTTTATTCTGGTGTTAATGAAAACTTCCTGCAGAAAACATGACCACATACGCACACAAATGCTAACATCTTATTAACTAGATTGACTGGTACAGAGATAAATGCACTAAAGCAATTTGGCAGGAGACATTATACTGCTCCATCTGTACACACCACAAACACTGATTTAAAGCACTATCCAGAGGTGACTCTTCTGGTATTCAATTGTTTTTAATTTATATACAAATAAAACAACTGGGCATGCATTGAAGCCCAAATAAAACACCAGTGAACAGAATACAATGAAATTTATTGTAGTCCTACATGCATGGTGCCGTTTTATATTGCAGCATTTTTAGGGTTTCCAAAGGAATATGGCTGCTTTTATTTCAATAATTTCATTGCGTGGATAAGGATGTGCAGTTTCAATCCAAGTAAAGGAATTGCTGTAAACGCAGGAATAAAGACGATCACATACAGCCCCTTGAGTTATCATTAAGTATTTAAAATGTATTTGCATAGAACATGCATGGTAAATATTTTAATGAGGCTAATATATTAAATTATTGATTTGCGTTTACAGGCATATTTATCTAGGATTATTTGCATAGTTTATCGTTGAAAGCATTTATTCTAAAGCATTTGCGCTAAAAGTTTAAGAGAGCACAACACCACATCAAGCCCTTGATGCCATCCTATTGATATTTTTTGAAAGGTACAAAGAATCTGAATGTCGTTGAGTCAAGCCGTCTCATTTTTCATTGTGAAGTGGTATGCGATTCATAAACGATATCAGTGTCTCTCTCTGTAATCATTTTTAACGATGTGCTCTCTCCTGTTTCTGCTCTGAGGATGGTATGGAATACATTATGATTCGGGAATCATCAGTAAACCTGCTCTGCAAAACTGACTCATTATTGCTAGTGTTTGCAGCACGCACACTCGTTATGCTCGCTGTGGGTCTTGAGCCTATGAAGTGAGGCGCTGAGAGGAGAGATACTCTGTGCTCTGCTCCTCACAATGTAGGCAAAGTGGGCTTTATTTATAACTAGAGCGCCAGGCAATCTCCTGACGGGCGATGTTATTTATAGTGAAGTGTGCAAAGTCTCAGAAGACATCTTGCCATCTGGATGAGGTTTGTGAAAAGAGTCTGAGGGCGCCATGCAGCAGCAGGCCACGGGGTGTGGAGGGATCGTATGTAAGTTTAAAAGCACGTGCACCTGTCTGATGTGAAATACAGAATCAACATTTCTGTCATTCATAGCTGTGAGACTGACACACGGTAGCAGTTAGTATCTGGGTCAGTCCTTCTTCTGGCGCTACGGTTTAATGACACGTTCCCAGAACGAGAACGCTTCAGAGGCCTTCAACAATGGAGATGGCATGGGCACTGAATGAGGCACTCAACGGGTGCCATTTCTTCGTCTGGCGCCGAACAGGTATAATGAAGAGGGGATGATGCAGCTGTTTATCGATGCCTCAGTCAGCTGCTTCCACAGCAAGCAGCGAATGAATAATTCAAAGGGATTAATTGCAACCTCTGAGGTGCAGGCTGTCTACTGATTGGCTTTTGATCGCTCGCCGTCACCGTACAGGCGGACACGGTGGAGCGTCGTGCCTTTTAAACGGTGGATTTTCGAGGTCTGGATGGCAAAAAGAAAAGTGGGTCAGGGCGTGTGAGTGAGCTCAGTCTTACATGTGTGCAGCTGTTTGATAAAAATGAAAAACAAAACAATAGAATTCAATGAAATAGAGTGTGCTTGAGATTATTAAAAATGATTTAATTTAAAATAGGGAAAGCGGACTGTTGAAGAGTAGAAATGAGTTTTAGGGACCAGTGAGGTGCAACTACCATATACCTGCAAAGCACAAAGAAGCAGAATACATGAGCGATGCAGTTCTCATTGTACATTTCTGGTTTCTTTTGTTAAGATAACCTGCAGATGTTTACCCATTTATGCAACCAGGTTTTTTTTTTTTTTTTTTTTTCTGGAGTCGTTGAGGGTGAGCACCTTGTGTAAGGGTTTTACCGCAGTAGGTCTAAGTTGAACCTTCTTCAGAGGTAAAGGCATCAGTTCTAGCCACAATTCTACCTGCCACACATTTACATTTATTTATTTAGCAGATGCTTTTCTCCAAAGCAACTTCCAATGAACTCTATGCAGTGTTATCAGCCCACACACCTTATTCGCCAAGGTGACTTACACTTCTAGATACACTACTTAGAATGGGTCACTCGTCTACATGTGTCAAAGCCATTGGGTTACTGTCATGGATAATGCAGCATAATGGTCTGGAGTTGCTTTGCTAGTAACAAGGTTGTTGATCTTTGCAGCATGCACCATGGCAATCTCAGGCAGCATGGTTATCTTAGCACACATCCCAGGCATGCCATTCTATTGGGATTCTGAGCAGTTCATTCTTCAGTAAGATACTAACCAGGAACACACCCCAAAGTGGTGTAAGAACTATCGGGCACAGAAGGAAAGTCAAGGACAATTGAAACTAATTACCTAGTTGTAAAACTTTGTCAGTTATGAAAATTTGGCTTTTGATTAGTAGTGTATATTACTCTGAATTGCCACAGTAAAACTACCCAGCTGTATAAATGGATAAATTACAATGAATGACTTAGCCTAGGAGCTTAACGTTGTCACTGGCCTTGAAAAAAAGGTATCAGCTAAATAAATCTAGAATGTTTTTCTCACATGAAAAAAGAAAAAAAAAAAACTAATTCTGAATTCTAAGCCATTTGGAGAGGTACATCAGCACAAGGGTAGAGGACAAGCATGATCAATAACCCATCAGATGCACTGTAAAAAATACATTGAATTGTATTCAACAACTGTGTGCTGAGGGCAATGAGCAGGACTGAAGTCAAGCACTGTTTGTTCACAGGAGTAATAAAACCCCAGGAGAAGGAAGATGCTCCACCTGGACGCTGCTGTTCGATTCCGCTCTGATGGGTGTTTGTCTAAACACCCAGGAAGCAGCGATGTAAAGACAGAAGAGGAGGTGAACAAGACAGCCAAGGTTACAAACCGGCCACATTCAGGTCTCTTTCCTGGTAGCTGTTCTCCCCCACCGCAGACTCGCTTATCCTCCTGTTCCTGTTTACACCTAGGTGACGGGGGAGCGATGCCTGCAAGTCGCTAAAATTTTGCTTCGGGCCAGCACTCAACCCTAAAGTGCAAACGTTGCTTTTCACGCTTTAAAGCTCATATTTATTGCATGATACGATTTAGTGCTGGATTAGGGCTACATGGGAGCTGTGATTCTGTCTACATAGGTGGCTGCGGATTCATCTGAATTTGTTGTTTTCATCAGAAACGCTGAAAAAGAAAAACCTTAAAAAAAATGTCATGTTTGCTCAAGGCTTTGGGTTACTGCTATAGCAGATATTGCCATTTATCATCATAAATTATCCGTGTTTAATTCTCCTGATCTCCTCATCTGCTGTTACAGAACTCTATTATAACAGCTAACGCTCTTGCTGAGCCCCAGTCATTTAGGATGACCTCTATTAAAGAAGACAAAGGAGGCTGACAGCTAAATGCCACGCAAGTAGTCAGGTACATCTAACTAGTCGCCCGAGCACATTTAAAAACCAGATCACCTCAATTTGCAAGCAAATCCTACATATCAATGGCAGTGTCAAAATCCTTTCGAACATTAATCATTCTCAAAATAATGCAGTTCTCGCAAGACGGAAAGCAATTTCAACAACATGTGAGATAGCTGCTGCAGTTGTGCGATAACTGGTGCAGCGTCACGCCTGCTGCCGCATATCCTGACTCTCGACTCGGGAGCCGGGGGTTGGCAGGCCGGCATCCTGTGTGGCCACATCTTATTATCTTGCTGTTGCTGGTGAGTCTGCGGTGAGCATCGCCTTTCCCCTCTTGGCAAATGAGAACATCTTGGGTTGTGCAGGAGACAGTGCAGGAAATACGCGGCATCTAAACGCTTAAGCCAACCCCCACGCCTCCCCCGTACGACAACCCAAATTTAGGTTGCCGTGCAGTGCTATGATAAACACTCAAGGTATTGCTATTTTTCAAATTTGTAATTGGGCTGCAAGCATTGTTGCATTTTTCCCCTAAGGGCTGTGTGTAAGAACAACATTTTAGGTGCCGTCTTGAGCGTGGAGCGGAGCTCCTCTCCGACCTGCATTATTCAGCTGGTTAGCGGCTTTCAGGAGCTGTTAAACATCGCCGCGAACCGAGCAGTGGCCACCAAATTAATATGAAAGGCCCGTCCTCTATTATGCATGAGGACCAGGTGCGCCTCATTAAAAGTGGGCCAGGAGCCAGGAGCCCCCCGAACCCCTGCTCCCCCGTTCACTTTAGGTGAGGCACACGCTGTCCTTGAGCTGTTGCCGTGGGTGACAGGGACCGGCTGCCTGAGGAACTGCTTTCATTTACGCGGCGGCGTTATCGCCGTGCTCCCAGGCCGATGCACGCATCCTGCAGCTGAATTCATTGGTCCTCCAGACTCTTCCTCTGCCTTCTTGTTGGCCAACGCGCATTTTGTAGCCTTAGTTAAGTAACTGCATTGGTGGCTGGGGACGATGGCTGATGACCACACATGCGCTCTTTAAACAAAGAGTCTTCACCTAAATGTGAGTAAGAGTTGTGCAGCCGAATCCAATCAACAACGTATGCGTTTCAGTATTCCTTCCAAATTAAAGACCTTCAAAGCCTGGACAGGGAACGATGATTCCCCACCGAACCCGTGGGAATGTGTGGATAATGGCGCTCTCCTTTGAATCAATCGTTGCCTTGCTTCATCCAGAGGCAGCAGGGGGAGAGCAACTCCCATCTGGCCCCCTGTCACTGCTCGGTTGACTGGGCGTGGCGTAGCGAGGCAGCCACTAGTCCAGATGATGCCCCCTCTCTGTACCCATGGGTGCCGGCCTGGCGATTCTGGACCGGGCACAGCGGCGGCCCTCCGGGAGATGAGCTCAAAATACACGCTCCCTCGCGAAGCGTTCCAGTTCACGGTACGGAAGCCCTTCCCTCTCCTTTCTGTGGCGCTAACAGTGACCCCAAGATCATTTCTAAAGACAGCGGTGACTTTTACTGTGATTTTCCCCTGCACTTTTTAATTATCCGGCAAAGGAAATACAGGCACATTTCTTTTCAGAATGAAACTGTCTCTTCAAATAAGTCGGAAGTAAACATGATTAAAAAATGCATTAGAGTTTCAGATTTGCATTTACCAAGGGCAGAATTTCTTCCTTTATTCTTGTATTCTGTTTCGCTTCAATCCGTTCCTTACCTGCCACAAGAGAGCTATTTTCAATCTTCCGCCTTTCTTTCTGTCTTTCATTCGCACTGAGTTTGGAACAATTGTACCTGGTTGCAAATGTGCCATTTTACCTGTCCTTTTTTCAAATCGTCATATGTACCCAGGGGTCGGCCTACTAATTAGACTTCAGCGGAGAAATGAAGATATTTCTGCTCGGCCAAGGATATTAAAAACATAATTTAAGTATTTCTCCGCTTGAAGGGCCTCAACTTCTTCATTTGAAATGATTGCTCAGGAGAGGAAAACTGTTATTATTACAAAGTCTGCCGAGGTAGCGGAATACTAAGCAGGTGCCAGTGAGGCCCCTGCCTGTTTCCGGGAGTGTGTCGCGTTCACGAATGAAGACGATCCGGCAGGCGGTGGACCCGAAGAATCCTCTATGGATGACGGTCAATTACATTTGGAGAGAGACCTCCCAGCATGCCATTTAACAATAACCAAGATGAAATGTGACGGCCTCGTTTGTGGCCATTCGGTATTTAAATAGGACATAGATTTTTTTCACCGCTGTGGATTTTTTTTTTTTAAATTTTCTCTCTAAATAATTTAAAGCATTCACGTTAAGAAAGGCATAAGCATTATCTAAAGTCATTATATGGGGAGTGCGCATTTTTAATTTTAAGTAATGCAGATCCGGCGTCTTCTTTTTTTATTTGCACTTCACTGGCGGTGGAGAGAGGGGTGTAATGCAATTTGCCCCAAGTGGTGAGCAGTAACTGTTGCTCGTATTTACCCAGGAGGATGGAGCTGACCTGGCGTGGAGCCGGCGACCTGCTAGCTTGTTTGGTGGATGTGACGGAGCATGGCGCAGCACTACGAGGGCAGGGAGGACAGCGCAAAGCAAGGAGCCGATCCTCAGCGTCCACAGGGCTCACACTAAAGGCCTTACCGGAATGCACAAAAGCACACAAAGGACAGGCAAGGAGATAATTACAATGCTGGGTATAAGCTCAAACAAAAACACAAGATATCTGTGGCATCTATACAAGTTATTGTGCTTATTGGGGTGGCATGGTGTCAAAACGAGTAGCGCCGCTGTCTCACAGCGGCTGGGTTGTGTGTAAGAACGTGGGTTTGATCCCCGCTCAGTGTGTGTGGAGTTTGCATCTTCTCCCCGTGTCTGCGTGAGTTTCCTTCAAGCGCTCTGGTTTCCTCCCACAGTCCAAAGACATGCTGTTCAGGTTCCCCCATAGTGTGTGACTGACACAGAGAGAGTGTGTTCCATGTATGGATGAGTGACCCAGTGTAAGTAGTGTATCTAGCAGTGTAAGTCACCTTCGTGAATAAGGTGTGTGGGCTCATAACACTACATGGTATCCAATGTTAGTCACTTTGGAGAAAAGAATCTCCTAAATAAATAAATGGGAATGTGCTGAAAAATACATAGGACACAAGCTATCTGGATTTTCATAAACAAAAATGATCTATACAAATTCATCCACGGTATTATTTTCGTCTGATGCTTCCCTTATATCTTCCCTTACATGTGATCTAATACTTCCCTGCTTTTATGTTAAGCTTAATTCATGTTCAGCAAAATAAACAGGGAGAACCATGTACATATGAGCTACATACATATAAACCTGCTCGGAGAAAAGCATCTCTGAAACAGGGAAATAATGCAGTAGAACAGTTTGACACAGCACGCATATAAAAAATCTGTGTTTAAATAATTTATAACACTTCTATACCGCAAACTTCCGTTGAACCCAAAGTAAATGTGCCGATTCCTTCTTTCATGTAGTCCGTAAAGGCTCTTTCTGCATCAGTTTTGCGGCTTGTCTGACTGCAAGTAAACAACATGGGGAACTGTATAACTTTTCTATGCATATTACACAAAACAAACAGTGAAGTATTATGCATGTAAATAAGAAGATCTCTCCATGGTAGAAAGATGGAAAAATCTGGAGTTACTGCAAAGAACCTGTATCCATTGCTCATAGCATGAAAGGGGACAAAATACTGTAGGTATTTTAATTAGCTTGCCGTGCCTTACATGATATATGCATATTTAGTGGAATAAAAATGAAGAAAGCATAATCAGTAACGTAAAATATTTCTGTCATTAACAATATATGATGCCGCTATTTAATTAATCCCAATTTAATTAATTTGATAAGAGGAAAGGTAATGAATCAATTTATATTAGTAACATATATTTATTAAGAACCTTTTTCCAACACGTTTTTATAAAAATGGACTTAAAAACAACTTTCATAATTCATTCAGATAAATATCTCTGCTGTGATGATACTAAACATTTCTCTTTTTACTTTCCTTTTCAATCCTGCACTGCCTAGTAAGAACACTCCTATAAACGTGAAGCGGTTATTTAATAATAAATCATAAAAATGCTCTGTGTTTCTTGACGATCTTCATGATGACTTTTTTAATAATTAACACTTGCAATATTTCATATAACTTCTCTGCCATCCACCTGTAGCAAAGTTTTTCAGCACAATTCCAAGTAATATGCTAATAATGATATAATGTATTTGATTCATAATTGTCGTGTGTAGATGACCCGTTCTGCTTCAGAAAGCTGATCTTTTTTGGTAATGCGCATCAAAATATATATTAATCACTCAACAGTTGTGGCGAACCATTGCATGTTTCATGATGTTTCATACATGAACACTAACTCATCGCAATGAGAATTTCCATGCAAAGAACCAGAAGCGGAACTATGCAGAACGTGATATAATATCCATTGGGAGATGACTCTTCACTCAAGCACAATATAATAGGAAATTTCATCAGAAACTTTAATAAGTGAGACAAACAGTAAGGGGGAAAACCGAGTTTCAACTCCCACTCTCTTTGTACGACTGGACGGATTGCTGCAGCTGAGCTAAGGGCTGGAATAGCAAGGCCCTGCAGGGGCCGTTAACCTCACTTATCACTGTTCCTGGGACGATACTACAGTCCCCAGAGGCATCCGGAGGCATTCATGACTTGAGGGTGTTGGTAAGTTCTGCGGACATCTGCTTGGAGAGCCAGGCGGCGCTACAGGGAGGCTGAGGGCAGGAGCGGGATGCCTGGCCTGGTGGCCCTCCCGTAGCCGCTGGCCCTCGGTCTGTTCCCCCAGCCCATCACGATCCCGCTCCTTCCAGAGCTCCACAATGTGGCTGGAACGCCAGTGGCCAGACCATCTGCCGAGCCCCCGTCTGCGGCCAATGCTCACAAAGCACGCGCAGCCCCCGGCACATCTAGTAGCTCCAGCTGGGAGCAGGTCCTCCAGAAGGGCCAACTGGGCCAGCGACCAGGACACTCTCGGCCACGGCGAGCCACCGAGCCCCCGATTGCAGAGTGCAGCGGCACAGATAAACTATGCAGGCCTTGGCTGGGCCGCACTGTCTGCACTGACACCCACACACATTCTATCAGCTGGTGTTTGTGAAGACGTGCGTAAATATGTGCCCCCACTCTGCTGTGCCTCCTCATATTACACTTGATCACACGTGTCTCTACTATGACTATTATTACAGCGGTTCTATCGGACTGCATTTCAAGTGTTTGATAGCGGCGCGCTCGCATATGAGGTATGACAACTATAAAGAAAATTGCCTTCGTCGAGATACAACCGTCACAGAGAGCGATTAGCTTCTCCAGCTCTGCTATTGCCAAACTAATGGTTTAATATAGTTATATAATTGCTGTAATGGAACGCTCAGATTTCGTATGGTGAATATTTTTCACGTACTCTGTAATATGTGCTTTATGGAGATTAGATTTATCACTTTTAAGATGTTTTCATACCATATAATTAGAAAAGGAAATCAAGAAATTTCATACTGCTTTCCAAGGGCTTCTGTAGTAAAAAGAAAGCTGAAGCTCTACGGTGGGGAATGTTGGCTGTCTCAGCCAAATCCACAGTAACTAGGCAATCGGCTGGGGTAGTCTAAACCCAGGTGGGAATTCTCTACTCTATTAATTATGTATCTTTTGGCTATTATGTATATCTTGTATGCTGGTTAAAACACACACTAGTTGTAGATGTGTCATGAAAACAGTGTAAGAAAACTATAGACAGCGATTTAGAAACCTGCGCTGAAGTTGTTTGGACTGGAATCTGTTACAAAATATGAGAGTAAATGTCAGTTTAGATTGCCTGAAAGGTCAGCTGAAAATGTGGAGAATTAGACTACGCAGCAAAATTTTTCAAAGTTATGCCAATTTTGCACTGATTATTACTCATTTGCATTTATTCATTTAGCTGATGCTGTTTTACAAAGTAACTTATAATTGAAAGGTGCTTAAATCAATTCACCCACTTATACAACTGGATAATTTCCACTGGAGCAAGTTTTTTGAGGGTAAATATCTTGCTTAAAGGTACCACAGCTGGAGGAAGTGCTCAAACCTGCAACCTTTTGGGCAAAAGACAGGAGCTTTAACCACTACAGGAATAGCTGCAACTGAAGTGCAGTGATTAGAAAAATACCACTAGCTCTTCAAAAGTGTCAGTTTTAGTTTAGTACTGTACAACCATTAGAACATTCTAGAAAACATCTGATCCTAAAAGGTACAGGAATTTCCAGTGCTTTGAACTCTGTACCAAAATTTGCCAAAACTTACTAATTTCAAGAATGTGCAATATTTTTCTAAAAACTGACCTATATTAAGGACTAACTCCAAAAGTATGTTAAATCTAACAAACTACATGGAAAATAAAAAAAAAAAATAATTAAAATTATTAACAAATAAAATTTGTTACATTCTGTCATTTATTGCTGCCTTATTCTTTTTTAAAAATATTTACCAGTAGAGAGCGCCATAAACACAGTATTGTCTTAGTAACACAGTTTTTTTTTTTTTTTCTTATCATTTGCACAAGATGCTGAAGATCAAGAAACGGAATTCCAATTTAAAAAATGTACAGTAACTGTGTAAAAAAAAAACTTATGTTCCATGAGCGTTGCAATGCTACGTTCATCTGCTTCTACCTGTAGTCAACTCACTCGCTCACTTACTCGCCATAACTCATCCATAACTACTTATCCTCATGCAGGGTTACGGTGGTCCGGAGCCTATCCTGGAAGCTCAGAGCATTTCGCCTCCCGATTGGATTGCAGTCTATTAGAGTCTACTTGGACTTTTAGATCCAGTTTTATGTTTACTTAATTTTTAAACATCTGAAATCAAACCAGAAAGTGTTAAAGTGTTTGCGATGCTCAGAACTCGATAAAAAACATGAGCTGCCGGTTATTAATGTTAAGTACGAGTTATGGTTTTCTCCTGCGACTTGGAGGAAAAGATGGTAATTTGGGAAACTGCTTTTGGACGCGACTAAAGATGAAAGGCGAGGCCTTTGTTAGAAGCCTTTGGTGCTGCCACTGACATCTTACAAAATTTGCTCTTCAGAGCTGGAGGAGCAGAGTGAATGAATTTATGTGTGAAAGATCCTGAATAAACCCTGAGATTGGGATCACAACCACCTATGATCTCCCCTTTCATAAGTCTAACAAAAATTGTTCTTGAAGCTGGTTTTCCACAGTAATGTCATAAATGGCAACAGTCAGATAAGGGGGTGTCTAATAACAGTAAAATCTCAATTCAACCTTATACAAATGACATTAGTCTGAGACAGCCTTCAAGTCTCAGCAGTGTGAGATGTGTTAACTGGCATTAAAAATGTGAGAACTATTATAATTTCTTTTTCCTTCTGCACCCCTTGTGCCGCAATCCACAGAGGAGCGGTGTATTCCACTCGGTGCTCCGGCATCCTCGGTGCTTCCCGGCCACCCAGCGTGCATCAAACAAGAAGGAATGTATAAATAACTGGCAGAAGCTTCCGCTGTATGAAAGAGACTTCAACTTCTACACTTTGACAGCTTCCAGTGGAACGAGAACCACAGTGGGAGATTCCTAGGTTCATAACCCAGCCAACCTCCGAATGGCTTCCTTTGAGATAAAAAAGTGTTTTAAACCCCACAAAATCTTTGCTTAAAATCTTCTTGTGGAAATGAGTGCCTTGCTTTGACATTGATGCCATGCTGGATATATTTTCGAGGTGTTGGCCCTCTGTTCACCCTGTTACCTGCAATACTTCTCACTCTTGGATGTGGGTCCATACAGAGACATATCCGCATACCTGCATTAATGTTTCCACTTACTTGGAGCAGTAGCATACATTAAAAAGTACAGTGAGGGCTCCCGGGGGGTTCTGGTGGTGCAGCGGGTTTGGCCTGTGCCTGCTCTCTACTGGGTCTGGGGTTCAAGTCCCACTTGGGGTGCCTTATGAGGGACTGGCATCCTGTCCTGGGTGTGTCCCCTCCAGCCTTGTGTCCTATGTTGCTACATTAGGCTCTGGTTTGCCATGACCCTGCTCTGGTCAAGAGGTTTCAGTCAATGTGTGTCAGTTACTGTTCCATAATGCACCAGAGAGCTCAAGCTGTGCTGTGTTGTTGTCTTCTCCTGCAGTTGAGCACGGGCATGGCTCAAGACCCCTGCCTTTCAAAGAAATGACTCCAGGCTCCACAGACCTTCTGTTGCACTCTGTCACATACATACATACATACATACATACATTTTCAGAACCGCTTGTCCCATACAGGGTCACGGGGAACCGGAGCCAACCCGGTAACACAGGGCGTAAGGCCGGAGGGGACACACCCAGGACGGGACACCAGTCCATCGCAAGGCACCCCAAGCGGGACTTGAACCCGAGACCCACCGGAGAGCAGGACTGTGGTCCAACCCACTGCGCCACCGCACCCCCCTCTCTGTCACATATAAAGTTAGAAATCTACTTTTTTCATCCAGTTCGGTTAGCACATTCCAGCTTAAGACAGAATACTCGACAAGGACTTTTTTTTCATGCAAAGAATTTTGAAATGCAGTTAAGTTAGAAATACTGAAAGGGGTCTGAAGCTGAAATGTTTTATATTTGTCTCACACTTTTATCCACAGTAACTTAGGATGTTAAGCTAAATGCAGTTATTTACTTATTTATGGAGCTGGGCATCTTTCCTGGAGAAATATAGGTTAAATACAGTGCTCAAGGATGCTACAACTAGAGGGGGATTCAAATCTGCAACCTTTGGGTCCGAAAGAAGCAACTCTAACCACTACACTACATTTATTTAGCGGATGCTTTTCTCCAAAGCAACTTCCAGTGAACTCTATGTAGCGTTATCAGCCCACACACCTTATTCACCAAGGTGACTTACACTGCTAGATACACTACTTACACTGGGTCACTCATCCATACATCAGTGGAACACACTCGCTCTCTCTGTCACTCACACACTATGGGGAACCTGAACAGCACATCTTTGGACTGTGGGAGGAAACCAGGGCATCCAGAGAAAACCCACGCAGACATGGGGAGAACATACAAACTCCACACAGACTGAGGGGGGATCAAACCCACATTCTCTCACACCACACAGGCACTGTGAGAGAGTATCGCTACTCGCTGTCCCACCCAGCTAGACTATCAGTGTGTTTGCATGAGGCTAACATACAGCTGCCAGCTTTTGCAATGTAGTGTATACTGTATTTGCATGTGGCTTTCATAGAGAAGTGTTGTGTTCAGACCTAACTGCTACGAAGGACTGGGGTTTCACACCCACAGACAGCCCCGACCGTGTGCACTTGGCGTGTTCTCCCCATGCTCCCTCGGACAATTCCCTCACGCGTTCCGAACACATGCTGTTTGGGTGAACCTCTGACTGAAATGGCCTATGAGTACGTCTATATCTCCTTAGGGCAGTGGATAGCGTTTAGTCGCCATCCAACAGGAGAACCTGGTTCCGATTCCACTCTCCCGCTCTAGAACCTCTGAGCAAGAAATTATCGCGTTAGAGAAATGAGTAACACGATTAACTAAGTATGAAAGTAACCTTGAACGTTACCTTGGACAAAAGCGTCAGCTAAGTAATGGTTAATAATAATGTGCTGGTACCCTGCAACATGAAATCTGAATTATGATTTTCTGGGATTGGTCCCAAATCACTATGACGTAAATTGCATCAAACAGAATTTGTTCAATATAGAATATTTTAGTAGAATATACAGAATGGACAGATTGTTGAAAGAAGGAGTATATTTAGGGATTTTTCCAGCACCCCTTCGGCTTAAACTTGTTTTCATCGCTGGTTGAGAAACCCGAGCGTGTTTCCTGGCTTGGAAGGATTACCGGGGGAGCGACAGCACGTGGCCTGTGTTTGCAGTAAATACTTACTGGAGCTACAGGAATCCCGCTTTGTGCTCACGGGGAGAACCCAGTAAGAGTTGCCTTCTCTTTTTGAAGTGGCAGCTCTCAGTTCTGGACACAAAAACCATGACAATGATGGTTTCAAGGAGATCTGTTCATCATTCACAATAGCTGCAGCTGCATGCATTACGTAACGTAACCGTTCAAGGGATGGCGTCCTCTCGCTCTCGGTCCGACTCTTTGTTTCAGTTCCATCTCACGTTCCTCCCCTTCCTTTCCCGACTCTTTCGTTTTGTATGAGTAACCTGATGTTACGTTTCTTTGGGCCTTTGATTTCTCTACTACGCACACAGCCTTTCAGTGCGGTCACTCCAATGCTTCTCCCACAATGCTCTGGCTTACGGTCCGTCCGGTGTCGAGAAGTCAAAGGTCCATCTGTGTTGAGAAGGTGAGAGAGACGGAGCCGGGAGTCGCAGGGGCTGTGGATTTTTTAGAAGCTGCGGCACTGTTGCCATGTGCCACGGCTCACTGCGGCCACAGAGCACGGCGCCCCTGTGACCGCTCTGCGTGTGCAGTCACGCAGCATCCGTCGCCGCCAAGCTCGTGTGCAGCACTTACGCCCCTATCCATCTTTGTGCTCAACGTGTATTCAAGCTTTGCCCAGTTCCCAAAGATGGCTGCAAGCCATCACCCAAGAGTTACTGCACTGCCCCCAGGGCACAGAGCAAACCGAGCTCAGATCACCGGTTCTCCGGAACTAGGCTCAAGAGTGACGCAGAACAGAGGGGCTGAGTGATGGGACATGGTGCGGGAGGTAAATAGAAATGGTTTAACTCATATTCTGATTCCAGTGAGCTTACGCATGCCAGTTTTGATCGCTGAAGAGCCAACAGGTTGGCACTGCTCCACTATTTCATACCACCTCTATTTCACATTCTTTATGGTGAGCAAAAGTCAGAGTTTTTTGGTGACCAGGAGCAGAGGTGGTCAATAATCAAACCTTTGGTTAGATCTCTGTTAACAGTTAATGTTAGGCAAGCCAGGTATAATGGACAACTCTGGCACTGAAAGCCATCGGGTTTTGTTTCACTGAAACAGCTCTAGATTTTTTTCTTAATGTTTCCCATTTGGGTGCGGTGGCGCAGTGGGTTGGACCACAGTCCTGCTCTCTGCTGGGGCTGGGGTTGGGGTTCAAGTCCTGCTTGGGCTGCCTTGCAATGGACTGGTGTCCCGTCCTGGGTGTGTCCCCTCCCCCTTCAGCCTTATGCCCTCTGTTACCGGGTAGGCTCCGGTTCCCTGCGACCCTGTATGGGACAAGTGGTTCTGAAAATGTGTGTGTGTATATTTCCCGTTTGGCTTTAAAACATAGCATTTTTATCAGCGCGACTTATTGCATGCCTCTGAGCATATTTCCATTGTTTCAAAGCAAGTGATTAAAAGTGACCTGATAAAAAGGCTATGCTTTTGCTATGCAAAATGATTTCAAGCAAATTATGCTGGGGAACACAGTGGTCTGGAAAGGCACCGAGGTCTATATCAGTTGTAAGTTCACATGCAGACTGAGCCATTTCACTTGACTTGTGCTCCTGTGCAGATCTTCTCAGCATCTTCCCTGCAGAAGCACCCTTTGGTATCAATAACTCCGGTGAAAGAATGAATGTGTGTGTGTGTGTGTGTGTGTGAGAGAGAGAGAGACATTTTCATTGTGTGTATAGGCTTGCGTCTGAGTAGGGGTGAATGGGGGCTGTCTTTCTAATTGTCTCTGTTAATTCTGCACCAATTCCCTTATTATGTCTTTCTCTCCGAGAACAAGGGAGCACACACTCACTGCTCAAAAATAGCTTGAGCGAAGCAACACAGTGAGGTGAATGAAATAAATCATGTTCCATATTCTTTAGATCGAAAAAATTAGGTTACGTCTTCCTATATTTTTGTTGTTCCAGTTCATTCTGTGGTGCCCTGTGAATTTGTGAGAAACCTTTATCCTTGACAGGTAACCCACAACCCTTTGACTGTGACTGATGCAGCGATTGTAAGAGCAAACTGGGAAGCTGCCAGTCCCCAGTTCCTGCCCATGAACACCATTCAAATATTCCACTGTGACCATATTAGCAATTATTGGGAAAAGTGTGTTATGCTGAAAAGGGGCAGTCCAGAATAACGTGATCTGCACCATGGATTCGTCAAATCACACCCCTGCTCTTCTCTCAGGTACACAGAGCCTAAGATAGGATCAGCATCTCCAGCACCTCCAGACATGTCCACTCAAGTTCACCAAAAACCAGTATCAATAAAAACCTGGAGTTATTTAATCAAAGAAGTGTTTTTTTTTTTCTCTCTCTTGCCAAGCAAACATAAGTAACTCGATACAACCCACTCATTTTATTTTTCTCTGAGATGTAAGTCGCTTTGGAGAAAAGTCTGTGCTAAATGAATAAATGTAAATTTAAATGCTTCTTCCACCTCTCCACCCCCAACAAATTCTAGCTCCGCACAGCCACCGCTCTTCCCCAGCCACGATCCCACACACAGCCGGTGCGGTATTACAATAGACACGGAGATGGCGCCACCACTCACAAGTGTGGAGCCCCGTCGGGGTTCTGCTTCGCTGACTTTATAAGGAGGAGATGGGTCATATCATGGTGCTCTCACATAATCTGACACTTCCCCGTGGAGCCAGAGTGCTGCACAGAGCTGAACTTGCTACGTCTAGCCATGACGAAACATACTTATACTGCTATTTACTGTATTAGAAAAGTGTTTATGAGTGTGTATGTGAGTGTGTGTGTCTGTGAGATGTAGTGTCGTGACTGTGTGTATATATTGCTCAGGCAGATTAAAAAGCCAATCTCTGTAACTCATTTTTATTGCCTATCTCTTGGATTTTGCTGAGGCACTAGATGCTGCTCCACTGGTATTTTACTGTACTGTAAATACAAAGATGACAAATTAGAAGAGTGAGGGAGCTTCAGAAGGGAGGGGAAGATGATATTTCTCTTCTTAAATAAGAGTATATTTGAGGAAGAGGTCAAGGAGGCACAGTGGTGTGCTTGCAGGGAGTGTCTCGCATTATTGGTGTGCAAGTCAATCGAAATTCACAAGGCTTTAGTCAATATAGCTGGTATTGTATTGAACTATGTAGTAGAATGCATCATTCATCAGCCTCCAGATGAGCAACCGGTCTGACAACCCATGGTAACTCACACTGTAAAAATAATGCATTTTAGATTACTGCACCTACTGTAGCTCAGATCTGTGAGACCAGGGACTACTCAGCTTCCTTAAACTTCATGTTAGCACAGCGTGACTAAGAAGGATCTCATGACCTTTTGAAATAGTGGTTGCACTTGACGAGGTTATTATTGTTAAGATGACTGTAATTTGACTCCTTTTACAGTACTGTTGAGACGAGATCTTCCTCAAAGAGCACCTAGTAGGCTGATGTCCAACATCAGTTGCTAGTGTGTTTCATTCTTGTCTTCCACACCTGCCCTACTCTTTGTTCCTTCACTCTGCTCTCTGAAAGGTACACTTGAAGATGTCACAGGTCAACAGTCCATCTCTCGATTTGAACCAAGTTACTACAGGTGCGGTAACTATCCAGGACTTACTAATGAATTATTCTTGAGGAGATAGTGAAGACCCCCCCCCAATGTATTTATGCTGAAATGCATATGCCTCTTGGCTTCAAGTGCATATGCATGTACCATTGATGCAAGCTACAGGAAATAATTGTAGAAAATGTAATTCTGTAAGAGAAAAATCAATGTTGCAACCTTTTCTTGAGTTTGAAGGACCACTGAGGTTAAAGGGCATCCTTTCTAATAAATAGGAACCTATAGAATGTATAGAATTGCTGAGCAAGAATGCCCTGTACCGCACATGTGTCTTTTTGCTTTAGGATAAGAAATACAACAGAGGAGGTGAAGGGGCTCCACATTGGGTCATACGTGAGTCAGATAAAGGTGTTTTCCTCCTCCTGAAACCGACATGATGTTTAAGAATGCTATTGGTGGGAGAGTCTGGCAAACAAGCGGTGTAATGCAGCTATCAACTTCCTTCATGAAGTGTGTATGTGACCTACAACGTGTATAAGCACGAGGGACACTGCTGTCAGTCGGATCTCTCTGGAGGTTCCTGTGAGCGTGCAGAGAGAGTCCCCGCGTCGTGAAATAAAGCTGACTGGGTGCTACTCTCTCACTCTGCTGTGATTCTTTGATTTTACAGCTACCACAATTCCTGTACATGGTTACATGTGTAGGACATGTATAGTGCATTGTACGTTCAGCAGTAATATATGAAGGAACATATATTTGTTTTTTTTAATTAATTAATTTCAGTTATATTAACAAAGTGGTTCTGATAGTGCTGCATTTTGGAGAACCCTGATGCAACACTACTTTTGAAGCAAGATCTGTGAAGGAGTTCTCCTGAGTATTAATCTTGTATAAATACACTGACGGTTATACTTCCTGGAATTAGACACAGTCCAGCAGCCCAGCCCCCGCATGCAATCGCTTCAGCATAAGCGGAAAGGCAGTCAGTTGCATAACTGTGAGAACATCGCGTAGTATTTCACCCAGCCAGACACCCACTTACGATGTGAGAAACTTTCTTAGGGAATGGAGAGAGGGGAATCATACTGATTGATAATAAATCCTATGCTTTCAAGTTAAAGCTCATCCAGTACCGTTTTGTAGAGTTTCAAATAGGGTCTGCATGATGACTCTTATATTTTGAGGTTACTGTTAATAAGTTTGGCAAGCCCAGCATAAGGCACGTGTAACATTTTGGATAAAAAGTAAAGGCGAATGCCCATAAATCTCATCTATCATCTGAACTACAATACAGTGCATGCAATGAAATTAAAAAAGTTAAAAAAAGTGCAATTTCTTCACTGAGGCCCCCTTCAGCGATTACATTTTGGAAAAAGTCCTGAAAATATTCAGTGACAGATTTGCAGTAATAGAGGAAATCAGGAATGGGACTGTGTGTGTGTGTGTGTGTGTGTGTGTGTGTGTGTGTGTGTGTGTGTGTGTGTGTGAACTCCGCTATTGCTGGTCCTAAGCCCAGATGAGAAAGGAGGAAGGCTGGGTATAGGGTTAGCAACCCTCCCATGTAAAAAAATGATCTCGCTGTGGAAACAAGTGCAATAAATGGAAGTAAGACCATGAACATCGAATGGGCAAATGCTGAGATCATTGCTGCCAACAGAGTCCATTAGAGAACACTCATTGCCCAATATGTTAACCGACGTGGGAGGAACTGTGTGTGTGTCCAACAGTTCTGTTTTGTCTACAGCTGGTTAAACCCATCGTATCAACTGTTTACCATGAGAAACAGGCCGTGCTTTGGTGTTCTGCATCTTTTACCGTATGTGACTTAATTGAAACATAATGGCTCATTGTGTTCATGCTATTCTCTTAGCATCTCCACTGTTTAAAAAAAATGTTATGATACTGCTGACTACTGAATAAAGGACAGTTAATATTGCCATTTATTCCATATATGCAAACAGTTTTTCTTTACTAAAGCCCAGCTTGATCTGTGTCACTCTCAGATTTTGTTACGCACGCCTTCTTCTGTCACATGGAGACGGAGGCGCAGGGGCGGCTGAACCCAAGTGCAGAATCGGTCGTCAGGAACCAAGGAATCAGGCAAGTTCTCAGTGTCGGGGACAGGCGAAGAGTCGGTCAATTGGCGGGCAGAGTGAGAGCAAGGATCCATGGACGTGGTCAGGGGATGAGGCGAAGGGTCGGAAGGAAGGACAAGGAAGCCCAGGACATGGCGCAGACAGGACAGTTGAGTCAACAAGTTTCCACAAGGGAATGGGAGTTGAGGAGGGTCTTCTAAGGGTGCATGTACTGATTGGTGTCAGGTGCTGTCGATTGTGATGCGGGCGTGGACGTGACACCTTCTTTATGTAAGAATTAGTAAAATTTTCCAGAAATTGTCCTAGACTGCCTCATACCACAGGCAGAGAATTTGTTATAAAGAACACATTGCTTACTTTTTATTCTGTGTTTAACATTTTTAAGTGTGTGGTGAAACCCCTGTTGAAGTCAAATACAATCTGACTGACTGAGTGACTGATTCCAGTAGTTATATAATTAAGAAAAAAGCAGGCAGAGGTCTGATCACCAAACTGCTAAACAGTGCTTCTACTGTTGTATTTCCTTTCTGAATTGAAGTTCCCTGCCACTGTTGGTCTTAATGAGGCTTTTGTTTTCATCATAAGAAGCAGACAACTGTGGCTGATGATCAAGCTTTCTCGTGAGCAACACACACCTTCCAACTAACATTTTCAATCTACTGGTTTGAGAGAGAAAAAAAGATCAAAATCACAGGTACTGTAACTTCAGTGGAATTCTGCTTGTTGATGACAGCTTATGTCGAAAAGGCTGCGCCGAAGCTGTGCCAGTAATTGTACCCTAATTAATAATTAATTCAGTGAATGTGATTTTTTGTTTTCTCTGAAGCCAAAGTTCTGCATCCCACATGAAACTCTGTTGTTCATTATAGAGAGTATAATTAGTGGAAGTTCTGAAAAAAAAAAAAACAAAAAACAAACAGTTTTACATGTAAGTCTGTATATTCCATTTTAAATCCCATCTTTAAAAAAAATTTTAAAAACTTTTACAGTGATAATTTATAGTATAGTGAGTACTTGTGTTAAGGCACAATCCTTATCCGGCATTTAATGACGGTGATATATTATAAAACTACAACTTATTCGAAAAGCAGTTTAATGAGTGATTAGCTTGCACCACTCTTGTCTCAGGATGTTTTATGAAGTCTGGAAAAGCTTTGTCAAGAGCTGTGCTTATACAAGTTGCAAATAAAAGGACTTATTTGGCCCCAGCACTATGGGCCACACAGCAGCATAGACCAGAACTCAGAACTGCTGGATCTCTCTCAACATTCAGGGGTATCAAAACTCAGCTTCTTCAGATTCACTTCTCCCCTGATATGTAAGTGCTCAATAAATGTTTATGTGTTTGTTACTTTTAATAGCGTAACCACCTGTGTTATTGCAAGTTTGAGCGGGAAACCTGTTTATTGTAAATAGTTGCATTATGGGAAAAATGTGAATAAAGTGTGCAACCACTGGGGGGACTTACAGGCAAAATAAAGGAGTGACTGTGTTTATCAGGAGAAAGAAGAGAAATGCTGGTGGGTGCTAAGCAGTTTAGCTTGAGATGCAGCTCTTAGAGAAAAAGGTGTTATTTCCCTGTGTACTGGTGTTTTTCTTTATCCCCCGTCTGAGCCCGGAGCACTGTCTGCTGCGGTACTTTTAATAACAATTTGTTTAATGATGAAAAAGCCTCTATGCAGCTTCTTATGTAGTTTATACTGGTTCATATGGTGGACGGTGGCAAATGGACTTCGCCTAACAGTGTCTTTACTCAAGAATCACGTCTGAACCCAAATCACTCCTTCTGTTGATATAATACACTTTTTGCATTGTTTGCTGAGATGTATGTCACTTTTGAGAAAAGAATCTAGTAAATGAAGGCCATCCTAGAGGCCCAGTTACAGGCATATTACTAAACCTCCTGCAGCACTTTTCACAGCTCTTAACATTCTTAATCCCTTCTCTTTCCTTTTATTCATTTCGCTGACACTTTTGTCCAACAAGATTTACAATATTAAGCTACTTACAGTAATTGACACATTCATACAACTGGGTAATTTTACTGGAGTAATTCATAGTAAGTACCTTGCTCAACAGTACTGCTGTTTGAGGGGGGATTCAAAGCCGCGTTCGCGGAATCCAAAGGAAGCAGCTCTAATCACTAGAGTACCAGCTGCCCAAGCTGCCTCTGACCAGGGTAAACAACTATTGTAAGAAACAATCCTGACTCACTCCTGTGGACTGTTTCCCTATACTTACCATGTGACAGTAGGTAGAAAGTTTGTAGTAGGTGAAATCGAACCCACATCGACTAAATCAAGTAGAATAACCACATGGACATCCAGAGGCGTTTGTGATCTCTTGGGGGTGCCTTGGTACCCACTACAAGGGAAGCCAGATAAAAGCCCAGGATGTTCATCAGCCTTTCCAACCAACTGAGGATAAAGAGACTAGTCTCCCTTTTTTAATCTGGCTGCAGAAATTGGAAAAAAATAATGAAAGCAGACTTATTAGGAATTTCCCTGTGTTGAGAAGATCCAGACCACAGCTGTTCCATGAAACTTGTCTTTGTCCACCAAACATGTCAGTGGGATGACTTCCAGCCACCCAACACAAGCACATTTGAGTCTGCACTGCAACAATTTAAGTCTGAACTGTAGGACTGCACCTGATCAAAATAAATGTCAAACACACACACATTTTCTGAACCACTTGTCCCATGATACGGGGTCATAGGGAACCGGAGCCTACCCGGCAACAGAGGGCGGAAGGCCGGAAGGGGAGGGGACACACCCAGGACAGGACGCCAGTCTCTCGCAAGGCACCCCAAGCAGGATACGAACCCCAGACCCACCGGAGAGCAGGACCTGGTCCAACCCACTGTGCCACCGCACCCCCCTAAACGTCAAACATAACATGTAAAACTCGAGTATAAGGTGACTTGCCTATTACTGGAAACATCTTTCACATTACATACTCTCCATTCACTAGTTCACATATTTGACAGTGAAACGTGCAGTTCAAGTTCTTGCATAATTACAGCATATTCCGCCAGCAGGAAGTTTTAAAATTATTATAAATTCCCTTCCAACCCTTAAAATTCCATGCAAACAAAATTTATTTGCTTTGATATGAATGTAGGAATTGAACTCTAGAACAGTGGTTCCTACACTCAAATTAGTTAGTGGGCTTTGCATGCGACACACTGCCTGCAGAAGCATAACAATGTCATGGGGAAGAAGTGGAATATGGTTACGAAGTAAAAAAGATGGTGATGTAGTTCAGAGGACTGGAGCCTTGAGTCTTGTTAAACACTTTAAAGAACTTCCTCTGAATCTTCCAGTTCTATAAATATAACACACATAGATTATTTTTGTTTTATTTTTTAATTTGATCACCCATTGGTATCCATGGGAAATTTTGGAAAGTCTTGATTATTCAACTATTTAGTCTCCCTGATGTATTGATTTTTCAGGCTGACTCAGTTTTCCAGGATAGACTCTGCTTTCCTGAGATCTAGGTTGTTTTATGTTTTTTTTAAAGATTGTAATCTGTCTTTTTGCATTTACTGCCAAGTCCCAGGTCTCACAGTACTGAGCCACCAAAGTCAGGGTTTGCTGTAACTCTTATTTATTGTGTGCCAGCAACATCAGATGATCTGTAGAGAGGAGAAATATAACTCCCTCGCTGTCCAAAGTGAGAGATGAAGACTGAACAAGTAAAACTGATCACTCTCTGACTCAAACACTGAATAGTCCTCGGGTTGCAGGATAGGTTCACTCCACACCACTCAGAATTCTGCTCTTTACTGTCAGTATTGGCACATAACGTTACAGGTAATTTGGACACTTAGAACACCGAAAAGAACTTTTCCAACTCGCAGCCCAACTTCCGTTGACAGTAATTTAGACACATACAGGCTGGAACATAGGAGCCACTCTTGACATCTTATGTTTATTCATTTAGCTGATGCTTTTCTCCAAAGCAGTTTACAGTTATTTTCCAATTTATACATCTAGGTAACTTTACTGCAGCAATTTAGGGTAAAAGTAGCTTGCTTAAAGGTACTATGATTAGAGAGGGGGATTTGAACCTGTGACCTTAATAGCCCAAGGCAGCTGCTCTAACCACTATACTACCAGGTTTCAGAATTACTGATTATAAACTAGAACTCACTCTCATTAACTGTTAGTATTTGGCAGGGTAACAGCAATTTAGAGCCTATCCTGGAATCACTGACTGCTAGTCTAGAGCAGGTACACCCTAGATGGGATGCCAGGTAACCACACATGCACCACTATGTGTGTGGACTGTGAGGGGAAGCCTGAACACCCTGAGGAAACCCATTCGACAAGCGGAGAACACGCAGACTCCACACAGAGCGAGCTGGATTCGAACCAACGCTCAAACAGAGCAGGGGCTATGAGGTGGTGGCACTACCCAACATGTTTTTAAAAGTTCTTTGATTTTTATAATTTATTTAGAAGGGTTATTGATTTCTACATTGTTGGTGAATTGCATTCAGAATTGCAGCCGGCTTGTTTTTCCTATATGGAAAGGCTTGCCGTTTGATGCTTGATTTGCAGTATGTGCGGGACAGTCCCTCACACACACATCCCCAGGAGACAGGGTGAGTGTAATGCATTGACTTCTAGGAGGAGACAGGAGTGCTGGTTCTTCTCTCCGCAGGAACGAGCAAGTACAGAGGTCCGGTGCCGCTCCTTGCTCCACTCTCACTATCAGGAGCAGAATGTGCCCGAAAAGGGTGCAGTAAAGAGCAAAGTTACCGGAGCTGGTAAGGAGCAACATGGGAATTCAACCATTCTGTTCTACTGCAGTGTATTGCTCATCTCTAGCTTGGACCGATCACTTCTGTGCAAGGGCGAGATGGTCAGTAAAATAATAATGCATGGTGCTGGGCAGGGAGGCTCAGCTCGTCTACATTCAGGTGTTGATGGTCCTGATAATGTGGCGTGCAAGCAGTCCTTGGAACACCGGCACACAGCGAGAGTCCACTCCCGCTACGACCATTGTCGCGACTATCACGCAGCTGTCGCGATCATCGCGATCGCGATCAACTGTCGCAACTATCACACAACTGTCGGGATCGCCACCACCGTGTGTGCGACTGTCGCGATTGACTATCGCGACCACTCTTGCGACTATAGCAATCGCCGCGATAGTCGCGACAGTTCATCGCGATAGTCCGGCGCACGCGCGCTCGCTCACTTTGAAGTTGTTCCCGCGCAAACGAAAAAAAAAAAAAAAAACCTCGCAGAAAGCAGAGACAAAAGTATTTCTTGAGTACAAGCGAAATACATGGGCAGCGTTTCAACAGAAGTCCATCTTTTTTTTTTTGCCCCCATAGAAATGAAGCTGTGATAAACCTTAGTGGAAACACGCATTCGCAAACAGTTCAGACTCGGAAGCACTGATCCAACATATGATTTTCTGTCTTGTTTTTATCATCTCGAAAAGAAGCCTGAGGTTTTCTCCTTTTTTCGAGAAAACAAGACAGAAAAAACATGTATCCCTATGTCATCTGCATAACATTATTAATTATATTTATTATTAATTACATGTCATTCATATATATTTGATAAAGTGATAGAATGTTAAACTATATAATAAATTATAACTATATATAATACAATATACTATGAATAGATATATATTTTTAATAGAGCCTCCCTTTTTCGGTTGTTTCAGCAATACCCTGACCCAACAAATATTATTCACATAGTCCCAACACAACTGGATAAGTAAACGTAGATGGATTGTACACAATGAAATTAAGTTGAGACAAAATGCAAACGAATTGTATTGCATCAACTAATTTTTATTAAGTAAATTGAACAAGCAGTAAAAGTCATGGTGAGTGAAGACCGTCTGTTAGAAGTCTACATAGATCGGAACATTTTATTGCAGCGTGATCATCACTTTTTTGATGTATTGAATTTCACTTGGACTTTACGCAATATAATTTTGTTCTCATCACAAACATACATGTAAATTGATTGTAAATGTATTGTTTTAGTATTTTCAGTAGAGCTGCTTTCCATTTTTTTTCCAGTCAGTGATCTGCTCAAGAGGAAGCCTCTGCGAAGCTCTTGTGTGCTTCTCTCTCTTTGCCGCATTACCACGTTCACGTCCACGGCGCTCTGCTGTGGCAGGGGGTCCCGGGTCCTCGGTGCCAGGGGACCCAACAGCTGGATCCCGGGGGGTTTCCGCTGTGTTCATACACTACACTTGTCACAATTGCTCTTCACTCAGATGTTTCCCCAAAATCCATGCTAAGCCTAAGGCCACACCTTCGCCTTCTCCCCCCGCTTCTGTCACTTCGCTCGCGTGTGAGCCTCGGAATAAAGTGCTCCCTCCCTTCCCGTGTGGAGTGGATCCTGTCCCGGAGGCGTCCGCCGCCGCCGCTGCTGCTGCACCGATCGCAGGGGAGCACCGCGGAACCGCCACTTAGCGCCGTCCCGTAAGTGGAGCGCCTTTCGCTGCGCTACCGCCGCGCTCCCGCCGCGCTCCGTCACGCTCTTCGCTGACAGCGCTCCTGAAACTCCAAGACGCAGTCGCTTGTCGTACTTAGCGTGGCGGCATTTTCAGAGAACTTTTCAAATATTTTTAAAAAAGAAACTTTTCTGCAGCCTCATTCATTTGAACCGTATGAACAGGAGTGTTTTTTTCCCCCCCAGTTATTATTTTTCTTTTTTATTTTGTCGCACTTCGATGCATTCACGTTCGTATTGTTGGAATTTACATTCGACTCCTGACACAGAGATTATGATGCCGTGCGACTTCTAAACGCCCTGATTGCTAAAACTGTATTACCTTTATTATTATTATTATTATTATTATTATTATTATTATTATTATTATTATTATGGGGGTGCGGTGGTGCAGCGGGTTGGGCCGCAGTCCTGCTCTCCAGTGGGTCTGAGGTTCGAGTCCCGCTTGGGGTGCCTTGCGACGGACTGGCGTCCCGTCCTGGGTGTGTCCCCTCCCCCTCCGGCCTTACGCCCTGTGTTACCGGGTAGGCTCCGGTTCCCCGTGACCCCGTATGGGACAAGCGGTTCTGAAAATGTGTGTGTATTATTATTATTATTATTGAAAAAAAAATCCCACTCTGTTCTGTATAATAAACGTCTAAAAACAACAGGTGAGCCGGATTTGGACCCTCCCTTCTCCTCTCACGTTTTTGCAGGGATGACTATTTCAAGTTTCAAGTTTAAATATGGACATAGCTCACCGTACAGCTTGAAGTAATGCAAAATCATTGCGTTTGTGCCGTATATGGAGAATGTTTTACAAGGCTTACTGTAAGGGGTGTGATGTGTGTGAACATACCCTGCACAGCAGAAAACAAACATATAACTGTAAAATATGTGGTACGCTATCCGAGAGGGCAGAATACGCAGCTTGCGCTCATTGTCATTTACTAATTACTCAAGTGTTTGCGAGTTCTCATCACTGATTTAGTGCCCATGCGTTTATAAAACACAGCAACGAGTTGCACTGTACGTTCATGCACGTGCCACTTTGCCAAAGGGATTTCATGATTATTGTATGATTTCATGTTGGGTCGCAGCTTTTGTTGGTTCTGCAACAGTCATCTTCGGCTGGTTAATCATCTCCATGTGGTGGAACACCAAAACCAAATCTCTGCTTTCTCTTTCTGTAGCTGAGAAATAGGTCAACACCCCCCACCCCACGCCACCCCACCCCGCACCAGTTCAGTGGGCTATACTAACTGGCGGAGTCCAGGATCCCTGAGCAGAGCTGACCCACTGCCTCAGTCTCTAGCATCACCTGCATATTTAGGGCAGCTCACTAGTCTCTGAAATACACACAGCGACATACTTAAAAGCCTGTTTCTTTCATTGTGGTTTTTTTCTGAACACCCACATAGTTTTGCACTGTTGGTGTTTCACAGCGCCTGGGTGGTGCGAGAGGACATGGGTTCAACCCCCACTCAGTCTGTGTGGAGTTTGCATGTTCTCCCTGTGTCTGGCATGGGTTTCCTCCAGGTGCTCTGGTTTCCTCCCACAGTCCAAAGACATGCTGTTCAGGTTCCCCCATAGTGTGTGAGTGACAGAGAGAGTGTGTTACACTCATGTATGGATGAGTGACCCATTGTAAGTAGTATCTAGCAGAGTAAGTTACCTTGGTAAATAAGGTGCGTGGGCTGATAACCCTACATAGAGTTTGTTGGGAGTCACTTTGGAGAAAAGCATTTTGCTAAATTCATAAATGTAAAATTGTTTCAGAAACAGCGTTGTATGCCCAGGCCCACTCTATCACAGTTTAGAGTGTTTCTTTTTTTTTTCCATGCAAACACACAATAGTATCACGTACACACAGTGCTCATACAGTAGATGCAGGACAGTAGTGTAGTGTTCAGTGGTGTCACCTTGCAGTCTGAAGGTTCTTGCTTTGAATCCCACACCAACTGTGCTGCTCTTTATGAAGAAACATGCCAAGAATTTCCACTGTACTCTTTGAATGGTTAAATCATCCTAATGTGGCTTCTTAAACTTGTAAGCTGCCTTGAGCAAAGATGAATGTTAATCACTGTGTTCATATCCCACCATAGTCTAAACTGATTGCCCACACTGCAAATATTTGTACTGTACGTTGATCTCGCCCAGGCTGTCACGGACAAAGATTCCAAGTACTCTTGTGTATGTTTGCATTCTTTAAAATGAATCGCAAAAAGCAGACACAGTAAGAAAGAAAGTGAAACACCACATATTGTTGCAGATGTTGCCACAATACCTTGACTGAGAATTGCGTTTATCCTCAGAAACCTGTCGCTTTGGCACTCTCTCCGAGTTTGTTCAACCTCCGTGCCTTCAAGTTGGCTTTTCCTCTGTGTTCTATCCAGTGGTATTCCAGGCTGTTTCCTCGGAGTCATTACATAATTTATCAGCTTACGCCACAAAGAGCTTCTAAATACACCGTTTTGTTATTCTGTTATTCTGCCGCTGCTATTCTATTCTCAGAAACAGCTGAGTTTTATTGATTCAAGAAGCATTTCATGCAATATTGCCATAATATAGATTATCCCTGCTCATACGTGTTACAGCCAGACCACTTCCAGGAATGAAACCAATCTTCTCCATCTTAGAAATCTGAGTCATGCACTATTATCACGAATTTTATAAGGGTTCAACGGCAGCTTTTCTCCTGAGATTTGAACTCAGATGTTAAGTCTTGTTTTCTTTCTCCTTCTCATGAACATGCACTCATGCAGCCACCAACAGATGTAGACAAAAATGCTCTCCGGTTTCCTCGACCGCTGTCAACGTGTCCCCCCTGCTGAGGTGGATGTGTTGTTTGGGCTGAGCACAGGGGCAAGCATCAGCAGGTGGAATGGACCTCATTCCTAGTCGGTAGTGCCTTGGGGGCACTGTGAGCGGGCAACCAGGTGGAAAATGTGCTCTCGGTGTCCAGGCACACATCTGCCTTTTAGGCTGTCAGGCCGTGTACCCTGCACTGCAGAGGTCTCCGTTGCCAAGGCAGCATGATGATATCATAAGTCACTCATTGCCAGTCCATTATTTTGTTTTAGGGTCTGTACTTGAAGCCCATGCTATTTCGTTTTTATGTTAGAAACAGAGGTGATGTTAAAAAAGGCCAGCATGCATCTCTTTATGTCATTGCAAAGTCTTCAAGCAACAGCTTTTAACAATTTTAGCATTTTAAGAGCTTTTTGAACTGATGTTATTACTTGCCTTCTGTATATTACTCAAGTATACCAAATTCGATGTAAATTGCAAAATGGGAAATAACATTGACTTCTACACCTGAATTCATTGGATAGAACATTTTTCTCTTCAGCTTTCTAACACAAGACTATGTTTTTATACTCTCCAGATGGTTGTTAAGTTAAAAACTCTGGCACTGCCCATCTGGCCGCAAAAATTAAAAAAAAAATTTAAAAAAAAGTTTTGGAATTTCCACCTTTAGGCAGCTTGATTGCTTCCACTGAGCAGTAATGTGTCATAATTATACAAAAATCTGAAAACACGTAGCATACCAATATGTTATGCGCATACGTACAGAAGAAACTGGAGGGAAAATAGGGTGTGATGGAAGGTCTTCTGTTTAAGAACACCAATCAGTCAAAATGTTTTAAAAAAGGCAGGTTTTAACCCCAGTAGCCAAATCCCCCAGTCCATCCCATGGAATTTATCCTGACAGTGTGTAGTGACTGTGAACCTTCAGGGCTGTGTGTGTGTTTGAAAGGAAAAGAGAACAATTAGCTACAGAGGGGATCTTAAAGACGTAAATCTTTGAAGTCCTGGAACCACGGCAGGGGTAGCAATCCTATCAGGCTTCGCGGGCGTAGCGGTTTTTCATGCCACCGTGCAGGTCCCCCGCGCCCGTGTGACAGGTCCCTGCTGTGTGCGTCTCTGTTCCCGTTCTGTGTCGCTGCGGTGCTGGAATACGGCAGGAACAGCTGGGGTGCCCGGCTCCGCTTGAGGCCGCACGGTTGTGTGAACGGTCCCGCCGTGCGTTTTTACACAGGGAACAGACAAACAGCTGTTTACCATCACAGGGGCATTCAGATGACTTTTTAATGCTAATTAACATAAACGCGCGCGCCTCGCTTCAGTTATTTGTAACGGTGGATCAACTGTTTGCATTTCAAATGGCTGAGACTGCATTGCTGCAGCGAAATGGTCCGGTCCGGTTACGCATTTTGTCCGTTTTGTCTACGTAGACTCGTCCGCAAAAAAACCTGCTGTCTATCTGCTTTTTGTTGCTTTGCCTTGTCTTCGGTTCATTTCCAGAACAGCCGCCGTCGATTTTTCAGGCCGCCCTAGTCACCTTGCAGCACCTCGTATGTTACCACCTGTTGCTACCAGACCTGTTGGTCGCAAAATCCCTGGTTTTCCACGACTTTCCGTGAAGACATGTCAACTTCCAACCAACACAGGAACATCCCACCCCCTTGTCATATATAAGAACCCCACTTCAGACAGGACACCCAGTATGACTTTCCTCTTCATGAAAGGAAGAGAAGAAAAGCACTCCATCTACCACTGTGCAATGAGTAGAGTGGGTTGTTGGTTGTGGGTTATGCCAACTTGCATGCTTTAGTGGCCACTTTCCAATGCCTTCAGTTTGACTAAGAAGGGCAGTTGGATCACCTTTCCTTCCATAGATCAGGGGATTTGTCTACATGGTCTACATGTCTTCCAGTGAACTGGCTCCCAGAGTGCCCAAGTTCAGTGCTTTCAGCAGAGCACTGATGCCTGAACTATGCCCTCTGTGTTTCTCCATGTACACAGTAATGAAAGAGCTCTCCGCTCTCGCACTCTCTACGGGCAGTGTTCGATTTGGGCAAAAGCAAAAAAAAAAGAAAAGCGCTAAACATGTTCTCTAGAATTCTTCCCTTACTCCCATATCACCACTTCTCATCTTCTTCTTCTCCCACTCACATGGACAAATCAAACATCAGACCATGAGAACAAATAGTCTGCATCGATACCGTAACCCTGGTGCCTTGGCCACTAGCAATTTCGATACCGGTACAGTTCTATAGCAGGCTCATATAAAGAGGTCAGTTTAACATTGCCGCTCTTTTTCTTCGTACAAAATGCTCCAAGTACAGTCATATATTTCTGTTCCCAAGATGAGAAAATGGATGAGATTTTACTCCAAACCTTTTCTTTGCACATGAAGAACACACAGACAGCGGTGCTTGTGAAGACTAGTTCTTTAATAAAACAGCCTGCATCATTTCTGAGAGTGTAGTTTGACAAAGTCTGTTTTTCTTGGCAGTTCACTGGCGTGCACTTTTGTTGTGCAGAGTTCACGGAATGAGCTTTGTGGGTGCTCAAGGGACCCGTTTGCTTCAGACCGATTGATGAGCCCAGAGCTGCCAAAGGGCTCGGTGCTTGGGTTCCTGCTAAATGGACCACGAGAGGTGCCATTTGTTGGCCCATCAGTGAAAACAGCTCGGGTTTACATGCGCCTGCTGGGATGGCCGTGGATGACGGCATCATGTGTAAATGAGGAAACACGGTTACTGATTTTTTTTCAGACAGGGACAAAGTGTGGACATTGAAGCTGAGATCGGCAAAAGCGGTGTTCACCATGACATTCTCATTTGCATGGATGGGTGGCAGCATGAAATTTCTCGCTCAGTATCTGCAGTAATCGCAGCTTGGTCCAAAAGTCACTCATGCCCCGTGGCTGTTTGGTGAAAGGTGATGAAACAATCAAATGTTTACGCACACGTTTTTTGCAGGATCTTAGATTATTACCAGCCCTGTTGAGTAGACAGTGGCCTTCTGACATCTTGTCAAAGTAAAATGGACTTTTATTGAACAACGTAAGATTTCCTGAACCAACTGCTTTAGCTATGTCAGTCTGCCAGCTTCCTTTCCCTCCAGTTCAGACAGCTTGCCCGATAATCACTGTAGATAAACAAAGTTCCCTGGCAAATAAAGACCATTTCTTCAAACAGAGGCAAGTAAACACCTAGATTAATTTAGCTTCAAAGAGTGCAGTGCTTTTTTTAGTGGTTTCTAATTTCCTGAGTGGTTGATATAGGATTGAATATTGCTTCAGGGCTATAGAGCACATTCCCCTTTTGACCATAGTTATACTGTGTCTCAATATTCATGTGATTTTCATTTTATTAACTGTAAAATATCTAGTGTAGAGGTAATAACATATGAGGGCTTCAGGGTCTTCGAGGTGTTTGTTCCGCCTGAGAGAATTAAATTGTTTTTATATGTGCTGAGCATCAGTATGTGAACATTATTGTATGACAATTTAAAAGTGTCAAAATAATATGAGGTACAGACAGAGTTATTACAAATTATCTTAAAACATCACTGAACAAAAAGCTATGTATTTCCTGATAGAAAGCTTAAAGGAGTGTCACAGGAGTGTCACGCGGACACTTTAAAATACCTCTTCCAGAAAATGCAATGAATGGAAAATTCACCCAGCTGCCTTTTTTTTTTTTTTCCTTTATTTTCTCTTTGTGTTCTCTTTTTTTTTAACTTTTACGGACATGTTGCATCTCTGTGTACATTGCTTTATTTTGTGCTGTCTTTAAGTTTTGAAAGTACACCTACTTTACGGACGGTTCATTTTTAGAAGGCTATTCTAGTACTTCTATAAATCTTTTGTCTGAGCTTATTGAGATTCAGATTTTTCTTTACTGTTGGTATATTCAAAAGATTTTGGGGAGACTTTTAAAAATTATGTTATTATGTAAAATTAAAAAATACATCTTAAAAATTTTTTACAGTATTTTGACAACATGTCGTTGAGTTTTGAATTAAGCAAACAACGTAAGTTGCAGTAACAGTTCATTACTTTGATCCATTTCCAAGAAACCTGAGTAAAATTATGGTGAAAGTGCTGCCTAAAAATTCAATATATTAAAATTATGTTTTTAAACTTCTGCTTTCTAAGCAATATCAAAGAGCATATCTGAACAGTTTGTACGGAATTACTCTAATTCCTCAGTTAATTAAAATGATCTAATTTTAATAGAATTTATGTGTTTCCCAAGTTTATCCGGTTATTTAATATGGGGGAGGATTGTGGTGAAAACTGACAACAATACCAAATTGGTTCATACTGAAACCATGTAGGGGGGGTGCAGTGGAGCAGTGGTTTGACTGGGTCCTGCTCTCCGGTGGGTCTGGGGTTCGTGTCCCGCTTGGGGTGCCTTGTGATGGACTGGCGTCCTGTCCTGGGTGTGTCCTAATGCCCTGTGCTGCCGGGTTAGGCTCCGGCTCCCTGCTAACCCACATTGGACAAGCAGTTTCAGAAGACGTGTAACTCAATTGTTATTTATTATATCAGTCATTTTCTTCTTAAAAAGGGAGTGGCCTAAGAGCAACCTATTTCTTTGAAATTGAATTACCAAATACCTGCTGGCTTCCCGATGTTTTGTGGTTTGGAAGATGGCCACTTGCTCTAACTGTTGTATTTGTGGTTTAAGATGGGTAATCTCCACCCCAAATACTGTTTCAAGTAAATCTCTGCAATATAACAGGGAAGTTCACAGACAAAAAAAAAAAAAAAAAGCCAGACCAGAGAAACGGATGCAAAGCAAATTGTTTTCCCAAAGCAAACCCACATGTCACCACCTCTTCATAGAAATGCACAAATACCCACCACAGAATGACCTCAAAAACCCCTGCCAATTTGTGTTTCAGTCGGGCTCAAGCAGTAGTGTAAACACCGGTACTTTCATTCAGCTTTCCTCCAAAATGCAAATGCTCTAGCTCTTATGTAGAGTGGCTGTTTATGCCCAGGGCAGGTGTGAGGTGTGCATTTCTCCTGAAGGCTGGTCCCAGCAGGTACAGAGCGTGTGAACACAAGCCACTGTGACGGAGCCACCGGGAGCCTGTGCCATGTAACTGTCAACGCCAGGCAGGATGGGGCATGCTGCTGGTCGCCAGCAACCTCTGGAGAAATCGTTCACCATCAGTCAGATGCCAGAAATCAAAACAAACAATCTTAAAACTGACTTTTGCTGTGGCTATCAGCACCTAATCTCTTATTCTATTCATGACCTTGAGGGAAAACACAAATCACTCAAAAGAACTAGTGTTACTCTGAAACAGTCAATTCTTATACATTTACTGTCTGCCGTTATATTTTTAATAATTTGAACGACATGTCTGAATGTAAAGTAAAATTATTAAATATGGGCAGTGGAAATCACTCCATGATGGTATTATTATTATTATTATTATTATTATTATTGTGATAGAAAGGATAGTAAGGATAATAATAATAGTTTCTTTTTTTCATTTGCAATTAATGTTTTAAACATTATGTATATATTTCACTGAAAAAAAAAATATATACACACACACACACACACACATTTTCAGAACCGCTTGTCCCATACGGGGTCACGGGGAACCGGAGCCTACCCGGCAACACAGGGCGTAAGGCCGGAGGGGGAAGGGGACACACCCAGGACAGGACGCCAGTCCGCCGCAAGGCACCCCAAGCAGGATTCGAACCCCAGACCCACTGGAAAGCAGGACTGTGGTCCAACCCACCGCGCCACCGCACCCCCCCCCAAAAAAAAAAAAAAAAAAAAAAAAAAAATATATATATATATATATACACACACACACACACATTATCAGAACCGCTTGTCCCTTACGGGGTCACGGGGAACCGGAGCCTACCCGGCAACACAGGGCGTAAGGCCGGAGGGGGAGGGGACACACCCAGGACGGGACGCCAGTCCGCCGCAAGGCACCCCAAGCGGGATTCGAACCCCAGACCCACTGGAGAGTAGGACTGCGGTCCAACCCACTGCGCCACCGCACCCCCCTATATATATATATATATATATATATATATATATATATATATATATATATATATATATATATATATATATATATATATATATATATATATATATATATATATATATATATATATATATATATATATATATATATATATATATATATACCCGTGACCCCGTAAGGGACAAGCGGTTCTGAAAGTGTGTGTGTGTGTGTGTGTGTGTATATATATATATCTACACTGCAAACACCATTGCATGCCATAATGTCTTTATATTGGTTTTATTTTAGCATGTTCTTATTTAAATTTACTAGAATTTTAGAATAAAATAAATAGAATATTTATAAAACTTTCTGCCAGCTGTAGGTTCAAAGAATTACTTCCTTTTCTTTTGAAGTACTATGTGTACTTTTAATAAATGTTTTCTCGTTTTAATCTTTTATGTGATAACTTATCCCAATACTTAAAAACACATAAAGCATCTTCATTTTGAAAAAAATGTTTTAAAACAATTTGAGTTTTCAAACACTGGTGCTTTTTTGGACAGAAGTTAAAGTGTTTCTAAATACATATTTTCATGTGTGACTGTGATTTACGTACAGTATGTTTTAGCGGTTCGAAAGAAACAAATTGCGTGTTGTGGGAGCTTGCCAGAGATTTGGAGATGTTGGAGGAATGTTTCCGGTCTCAGACCTGTGGAGTTGGGGCTTCCTGCTGCTATCGCTCTGCATGTTGCAACGGGTCAGAGCGTTTTCCCAGGTCATCACTGGGGTCAGTTGACATTAGGTGCCCTTTAATAGAATATTTTTCTGTTAACAGAAGTTAAACTGTAGATGGTCGCTTCCGTCATGAGCTTTGTCCATTACCTCGCTTGTGCTTTAACATGGCTCTTGCGCGAACCTCCACAAGTAGACAGCTGCCCCACCCTCCTATTGACTCAGAATTTACGCCTTCATTCCCAGTACAGATGCACAGTTCTGCTTTAGTTCCACACTCCTGAGTGGAGTCATGGGAGGAGGTCTGATCTTTGTACACTTTATTACTATAGCAAAAAAGACTTCCTTTATTCCCCCTGAAGAGAACCAAAGTGAGGACTGAAGAGCCCTAGCAAAGCAGACGATGCTTTGTGTGCCGCAGCTTGGCTTCATAGTCATACCGTGCAGGAGCAGACACGAAACGCAAGGCAACATGCCGTCCGCTGACGTGTGAGAGCTCTACAAAAGCCTTGCTGAGAAAGCTATCATCAGGCTGTCAGGCAAGAGACCTCGAAAGTCGAAACTAGCTGCATCTTCTCTGCAATTATTTGTTTCACTCACGGGATGGTGCAAGCTACCGGGGGCACCATGCAGCCCGGATGCAGTGAAATGATGTAGAAGATCTGAGGTCATCAGAGAGGCAGGACCTTCTCTAGAGACCCCATAGTACAACATGTGCTGTGCTATGCATTTTTAGATGTAATTGTTTCTAGGCAGCAGCATCCCATAGCCCATGTTCATTATTATGATTTTTCTCCATTATCAGTTTTTCTGGGTTAATATACAGTTTTTTTTCCCATTATATGGCTTTACAATTATTATTAGTTCATTTGAGCAGTTGCTCTAAAAATCAGAGGTCATATCAGCCAACCAGAATGAAAAATGCAGCATTTTGTGTATAAGGAAGATTTGGCGCTGCTGATGCTGATGACTTGTGTTTGAGAGCCACTCAAGTCCGTGAGTGCTGTTCAACATGGACTAATACAGAGTCACTGGTCTCACCGCTCTGCCTACATGCTTAGGTTCAGCAAGTTAAGTGCGCCACTGTTCATTTCTAGATACTTCCATCCAAGCCACATATCACAGTGTGTACTCGTGCAGCACTTACATATCTCTGCACGTAAGCAGATGACTAATGAAGCAATTATTATACTATTGTTGTTTAGCTGATGCTATTATCCAAAGCATCTTAGAGTACTTGACCCGTTTAAACAACTGTGTGGTTTAATGGAGCAATTCACAGTAAGTGCCTTGATCAAGAGTACTCCAACAAAAGCGGAGAGTCACACTTGCCCAGTCGACATTTTCGTCTGTGTCTCTAACTAATACATCCCCCTTCCCCAGATCCCAAGAGCTGACCGTACTTCTGTTGCTCACAGTGATAATTTGGAAGCGGAACACACCTCGAGTCCTTGAACCTGCATCACAGGCCTGATTTGATGTGTGTGTTCAAATCAGCTGTTGCGCAATACTTTACCCTGCTCCAGCCACTCGTCTTTGAAATTTGAGATGTTTGACATTTTTTTTTTTGTTTCCTCTTTCAAGAGGTAAGCATGCGTGCTCCTTTTTCTTCAGCTACATTGTATCTTCACAACTGTAATTTAATACAGGTAATACAGGTCTTCCTGTCAGAGGGCTTTCTGAATCCTGTGAGCGAGCACCCGTTCCGCTTTGCGCTGGTTATGTCCACACACTCCACCAGTGTGCCGGACAGAGGGGTAAACACTGAGCGGGAAAATCTTTTCAGACAGGATTTCTGCAGGAAAGGTAAGGGCTCCCGCAACGTTTCGTTTGCTGTCAGCCAGCGGGGTTATGTGCGATGGAGAAATCTCTAATAAGGCATTTTATCCCTGTCAGGTCAAAGCTTTTGACAAAGTGTTAAATCAAAAGCAGATCTGTGTATGAGTTACATCATTATAATTACATACATATGGTATTATTCTTCTGCTTTCACGTGTCAAAATGACATTATTTCACAAAATGAATTTAATGGTGTGCCTCTCTTATAGAGGGGTGCAGTGGTGCGACAGGTTTGGGGTTCGAGTCCTGCTCGGCGTGACTGGCGTCCCATCTTGGGTGTGTCGCCTCCCCCCCAGCCTTACGCCCTCTCTTGCTGGGTTAGGCTCCGGTCTGCCACGACCCCGCTCGGGATAAACGGTTTCAGACAATGCGTGTCTGCGTCTGTTATATAATAAACTGCCTGCGTTTCTAATTATACCGACTACAGAGAACTTTTAAGGATGTTTATGCTGTAAACGGGGCTTTTTAAGTTGGAGAAACACAATAAAGTTAAATTTGTTCAGTGAATGAATGAATGAATGAATGAAAAGACATGGACTGCTGAATATGGAAGGTTTGTTACTACTCAGAGTTTTGTGGTTTCTCACTCGGACAGCTAGGGGAAACAAGCACACGGGAGTAGGGTGGTGTCAGCACACACACACACACACACACACACACACAGGTCCAGTGGAAAGTGTCTGCTTGGCCACTGCTAAGGGCTTTGCAGTGTAAGGGGAGCTCTCCTGGTGTAGTGGTATTGTGTTTTTTTATTAACTGCTTGTGGTTTATGTAGCTCCTGAGGTGTTGACTGATGACTCTCATAGCCCGGAGTTGTTTGTGACATACTGGGAGAGGGACATCTAAGCAAAATAGCCCCTAGACTGGCTTGCCTATCCCCATGCCATGATTTTTCACTTTTGTTTTTAGAAGCACGAACGGAAAGTAGGTCCCAGCACCACTGCTGAAATTAACGCATCTTATGTTTAGGAGGTTCTCGAAGTTCTTGGCTGTTCAGATTTTGCAATGTTTTGGTTCGTCTCCGCAAATACTGAGGATGGGAAAAATAAATTGCAGGTCTGTTGCTCAGGTCATGGCCTGTACAGCTGCTGTTTAAACTATGGTGTCGGCTCACTTCTGTTTGTTAAATTTTAGTCAGATTTGGTGTGTTTTGCTTTTCCTTTTACCCCTAATTCCTCTATATTGCAGTTTCAAATGTACACATGTTGTGCATGTATTTTCCTGAAAACTGGTAACACACACACTTATTCCATGTACCCTAACATATCAGATTAGTGATCAGAGCTGTTATTTACATTTATTCATTTAGCAGACATTTTTCTCCAAAGCGACGTACATGTCATAGAAAATACAATGTGTGCATTACATTAGCAGGAAGAGAAGCTTAGATGCAGATGTTTTTGTGTTATTTCACATGTTATTTGGCTGTGGCACCTTTAACAAAAAGTACCTTCTGACTTTCGAAATACAAATAACATTACTTTCTCATAAGGAAGTTTAACTTGAATTTAGGCTAAAATTGCTACTGCCCAATTCCTCAAATCACTGCAGCACTCACATACACATATCCTTATTCTACTAAAAGAAGACAGTTGAGAGCTTTAAGAAGCAAAGGCTGTGTTCAATGGATAATTTCCCTAATAAGTTATCAAACACCTGAATTCTCATTTCACACACACACACACATACACACACAACAGGATCAGAGATGAGAGCAATTTCAAGAGTAACAATATAATAACAATGCTGAGATTTGTGGTTTATATGAAGCATTGCAAGAATGTATTTACCCGAAGCCTTAACAAGAATCCAGCCTTTGTTTCAAAAGGTTTCGTTGAAGGCAGATGGATCTTCTCAGTTTACTTTAAATCTGAGAAAAAGTAAAGTACCTTTGTTTGAGTGGTCATGAGATATCTTTGCAGTTAAAAAAATAGTACTGAAATAGACCTGAAAGAGGTTATTAGGTTGAATATTTATTTTTAAGCATATATTTCATAAATGATAGCATATCAAATGAATGCTGCTGGGCACCATTTAGGATACCATGGTACAGTTCTTACAGGTACATGCTCCTTTGTGGAGTGAATATAAGACCTACGATCCTGTTATTCTGCAGAATAAGTAGGATAGTCACTCATGACCATGTGTGACTGCTCTTTGCTCATGTAAGTAAACCATACGAAGTTGAATTAGTCTTAGAATACTACACAAGTTTAATACAAAAAGCCCATGCAACAAGTACCACAACACACAATGAAAAACAAGCGTGTGGAAAAAGCCATGGGGCAATGGAGGAGAGGCAACAAAATTCTGAAAATGAGATAAAATCATCACTGGGAGTCCAAGGACAGGTACCCATGATTTTTAATGCAGCTTCTGCACAGTTCTGGTTGATGTCTGGGAGGGAGACGATTTTGGGTGGGTGACACTACATAAATGCCATGGGTTTGCAGGTCCCCAAGATTCACTGTGGTGAACTTTAGAAATGACACTAGAGTTCCTAGCTAATTCTACAAAAGGTGAAGTTTAAAAGTACCAAGCTGATAGCTGGGAACAGTAACCGCCTACATACCTCATTTCTTCCAAGAACCAGGACTTCTCTTTTCCTGAGTTCAGAGGCAGATAGTTGTCATTCATCCAGTTTTTAATCTCATAAAAACAATTGGCTGTAGCTGTTACTGGTGCAGTCATTTTGCTCTATTGATAAATCAATTTCTGTCAACAGCATAACAGTGGAAATCAACTGGATGCCTTTGAAGGATCCTTCTGTTAGATGTCTCCACACAGAGAAAGCGATGGTCTAAATAGAAAAACAACTTATGGGTATGGTACAACATATTGCATAAAAGATAGCACCAAGCTTATAACATTTATAGCATTAACTCTTGTGATTTTGGTTTAACTGCTGTGGAATGTGGAAATATTAGAATTTTTGAATGATCTAAATATATGCACTTTCAAGAATTTTTGAAAATTAAGGTTTGAGGGGGGTGCCTTTGACTGGATGGGATGCCAGTCCATCGCAAGGCACCCCAAGCAGGACATAAACCCTGAAATATAGTATTAGTCAATTATAAAGAATTGTAGTGAAGCTCTGGGAATCCTGTATTCTCTGACAGTTGTGGTTTTCTCATTTTCCCTGAGAAAATACTGCTAAGCCAGGAGGGAAAAAAACCACTCAGTTATCAACATATTTATCTAGCCATATGGAATAAGTAGAGAATAGCTATTTCAAGGTTCAGGAAATTTCTATTCAGCCTGCCTTGTCATAACAGCATTTTTGTGATCTAAATACAGTGGATAAGAACGTCTTTGGGCTGCAGAGCCCTTGTGTGGAATTCATAGGAAGAGTTTAATACGTTGGAGAATTTATTAATATTATTATTATCTGCAGGTATGACTTTTGGTTAGCAGCTGACAGGGTTGTGAAGTTAGGAAAATTCTATGAAAAAAACACTAATCATACACATAAACAAGTTCATTCTTGCATTATATTGTGGGGTAAGACTGAGGCCAGCATAACTAGTCTTGCCTGCATACCAGAGGCAGGAGTGTTTACCGTGTGTACTGTGTGTATAGTGGTATGATTCATTTTTAGGCAGTTTTCATCTGTTCTCAGCACCTGTATTAGTAGCAACACTGAGGGATCGAGACACCAGGCACTTCACTCATGAAGGTCTGAACCAAAAAAAATGATGATAATAAAATATCTGCAAATACAGAGCTGTAAATCCCAAAAAGAATGAAAATTAAAACACCTGCAAGTGGAAAAGTCAAGTGAAGACCAAAGAGGATCAAGGAAGCCCCATTATTATTAGACACTGGCCCTTGTGCTGTGTTTCAGGATTGTCTTGTATATGTAAATTTAGTAATTACTGCCACTATGAGTCTACTTTCCTCATACTCAGAATCTGATGTATAAATGTACAGAATGTTTAGTTCTTTTTCTGCAAGTTTAGCACAGTGATTATTGTTTCATTCACCATTTACTGGAAATTCTCCCTGGAACAATTATTTCACAGTGATTAAACTTTAATAAGGTTATAACTGTATACATCAATAAATTGAACACTTACTGAAATAAAATATTAAATATTAACCAGTCTTCTATAAACAGCTATGTTTTTATTTATTTATTTATTTTTCACAAAATTACGGTATGGTTAGCCTTAACTGTAGCCGACTGGCTTGGAACCAGAATGTGAGATATTCATTTGAAACATCATTTCTGTTTTTATTAGTTAGTATTGGTTTTTGCTCTAATGTTTCATATAAATGTAAAACTGTAATCCCAATTACTTCTGTATGAGACAATAAATATAATATTTCATACAGTTCACATAAAAATACTTAATTTGTAATGTAAATGTGTGTTTATCTCACATTTAAGGTGGACATCTGTTTGTTTCAGAACTCCCAGCTAAATATGAATTGAGAAGCGCTTCATTATGTAGATTAAAACTCGGTATTCCTAATAGTCCTCCCTTATTAAATGTTATTAACTGTTAGCCCTCTGTCAGTAAATGCTCTTTGATGAAAGGCCAGCAGATGGTTGAGAAAATTAAAAGCATTCTAGCCCAGTTAAGAAAATGCAACTAATGACAAGGATTTCCGTGGGCCCTGAGGGCACATTCACAGCGAAGAACTTTGTTGCTTTCGAAGTGTGACAGAAGCGGCTCTGCTTGTCTGTTATGAACATGGCTGATCCAATACAATAGGTGTGTTTTGAGTCCCCATACCGTGATTGTACATTCAAGTTTCATGTTCAAGTTTCAGGTCATTTTTTTATTTATTTATTTATTTAGTTGCGTTCCACATTTTAAGCTTGAATAAGTTCAGTGTGATATAACCCTATTCTGGCTGGAGAATGTTCTTTTTATACTCACACACAATGTCTACAGCTGCTCGTCCCGAGCGGGGTCGACGCGTGCCGGAGCCTAGCCCGGTGCAGGGCGAGGGGGGGACGCACCCCGGACAGGACGTCGGTCCACCCCAGGGCAATCCAAGCAGGACTTGAACCCCAGACCCACCAGAGAGCAGGCCTCAGCCATATGCGCTACACCACCGAGCCCCCCCTTATACTTCTAATGTTAATTTTTTGTCCAATTACTCATTTAGGAATGACTGAAAAGTCAAGGTGCTTAGTCTTTCCTCTGTGAAGCTATGATCAAATCTTTATAAATTTAGCATTTCTACATCTATATGTGAGTGTGTCTGCATTTATTAGGGGGGGAGGGAGTTTGTGTGTGCGTAATTAATGGGTGCATATCCTGATTTTCTTGTGTTTTTGCAGGTACCAGCCTTACAAATGCTGCATGCCACATAAAAATATGTGTTGCAGTGCATCACCCCTGTTTTCTTCCAGTAGTTTTTTTCTCTCTGGAATTACAGCTAGAATGTGTTTTGATAGAAATCGGTTTCTCTGTGAATGTTTACTTTGGTGTCTCACAGCATACTCTTTACTTCTTTACTTCTTTTACAGATAAGATATATTGATAGTGATTTTTAAGAACTCCACCTGTGGTCTAATGCTTTAGGTCACTGTTTCAATATTATCAACATACATTATATACGTGTGTATACATATATATATCTATATATGTATACACACGTATATAATGTATGTTTATAATATATATATATATATATATGAGGGTGCAGTGGCGCAGTGGGTTGGACCACAGTCCTGCTCTCCGGTGGGTCTGGGGTTCGAGTCCCGCTTAGGGTGCCTTGCGACGGACTGGCGTCCCGTCCTGGGTGTGTCCCCTCCCCCTCCGGCCTTGCGCCCTGTGTTACTGGGTTGGCTCCGGTTCCCTGCGACCCTGTATGGGACAAGCGGTTCTAAAAATGTGTGTGTGTGTGTGTGTATATATATATACACACACACACAGTATGTAGAAGTGAGCGAAGAGAGAGAACAAAGGTGGAATTATTGGAAAGTCTACCTTAGACCAATAATAATATGAATGATAAGAATAACATAAAAGTGTCTGAATGGGGTTAGAGTCACACTTATTATACCATAGTTAGGCACATTACAGATAGATTTTGCCTTTTTGGGGACTGTGGCAATTCCCCTCAAAGGAGCAGGCATCCCAATGCATTCATATAAACCAGTATTCAGAGTCTTCAGCTGTGTTACCACCACATTCCACCCCCACCCCCAGCCCCACCGGGGACATCTTCAGTCCTCAACTCACCTTCACTAATTCGCTTCTGTGTACCATCCAAATTAAGATTTCCTCATAGCTCGAAAACCTCCCGTAGAGGCCAAGTTAATGATCACCTAGTTTATTTCTATAGAAAATACATCTCCTTTGAAATCTATCCTCAGAAGAATGGTGCATTGTTTTGAAATTCACTTTGTCGTGAGCTGCTGTGCAAGTTCAAAATAATATCTAGTTGTGCTAACTTTCGAGCTTTGGCAAACAGTGGCGAGGGTCCAACACAGAGAATGGTCTTTATCAGCTCTGCCCGCCCTGCCTCTTATGACTCAGTGCATTCTGCCACGTGAGATGCTTTCCATGTTACGGGCGCACCAGCTTAAGATAACGAACGCAGGCCATTATTAGCTGATGGCTTTGAACCACTTGTGAAAGGGGCCCCTGGCGGCGATGCTGTGACCATGGGATGTGTGCCTACGTATTGTCAGCTGATAGTTCAAAGCACCCTGAATGATCTCATCCCTTTCACTTACTCACTGTTCTCAGACCGGGAGCGTTATTGATTTCAACAGTTTGAGATACACTTATTCTGTGACATGACCTGCAGAGAATCTACACCTTTTAATACTTATGCTATCCAGATAGCCAAAATTTATTTCAGTTCCATTAATAATCATGCAGTTAATCTTCATGTGAAAAAAAAAAAAACTCCTTGAGTCTTTCTGTATATCTGTGATTAATTTTATTATTATGTTGCTTAGTCAATGCTTCTTATCCAGCAGTTTATTTGTTTCTCATTTATTTTATACTGTTTAATGCCGATGTCATGAGACTCCAGTAGGACACTCCAGAGGCTCTAAGTCCATTTTCTGGACCGGTACACAACATGCGTCCACTACTATAGACTTTTCTTTTGACTGTGGCGAAGTAAATGACACAAATGAACAAATGCATGCAAATTATACCAGTGCTCATTTTTCTGCCATTGCTGGGCGAGATGCAAAAGTGAAGCAACCGGTTGAAGTGCCCCGTCTCGTTTCCTCCCATCTGGGCTCTTTGAGCATGACATGCTGGGAAAGCATCTGGCCACTTATCTACCTTTCAGCAGCTCTGCCCACCTGGGAGCTCGGTGTTTGCACTGTGCTAACAGGGCGTTGCCCGCATTGTGTCTCAGTGATGGCTACTCTAGCTTGAAGGCCCTCCAGGGTGAGCACCACCCTGCTTCTGGCCTGGCGCACGCGGGCGGCAGCTGTCCTCACATATCATCATTGCGCTCGACTGCACGTTCGAACATTCACCGCTGAGGCATGCCGCTGCTGCGCGAAAGCACTGCATTGCATTGTGGGTAAAAAGACTGCTGGATAAATTAATATTAGCGCAAGTGAGAAGGAGAAACAATTATGTACAGTAAATCAAGAAAGAACAAAACAGTTGTTGGGGGTTTCTGCTGGTCACAACTGTCATCTGTTCGGTATGTAAGTTTTATATTCAGAACAATAGGGGCTGTAAAATATTAAAAAGATTTAATGAGAAAAATTTAAATTAATTTAAGCTTGAATTTCATATTGGTCAGTAAATGGATAGAGGACAATGGATTAAATTGTTTCCAGCTAATTACATGCAAATTGAAAATTCTTGATGGCCTTTCTAATTAAAATGAATTCTATATTGCACAAACAACATTTGAATTATGTAAAGGTCATCCATCTTAAAAAATATTAAGTGGAAGTGCTTTTCAATCAGTCAGTCAGCTTTTCAATCAGTGCACTTTTTGTCTGCCATTCATTATGATGAATTTATTCCAATGTTTGAGAAACAGGTGCAGACAAATCAGAACAGAAGTGATGGAAAATAGTAAAAACAAAACCTAGTAATTAGCAAACTGTGTGGAAGTTTTCACTAATTTCCTCATTTTGCTTATTTTGGAAACAGCCAAGTCTGCTTTGTTCATAGCTGCATAGATATCTTTTTTTAATGCACTAAATTTTACATTTTTAGCTTTTACTGCAGTCTTTATTAAATGAATGCCTGTGTGCCACCAGGATACCTATTTAACTGTAGTTTATGGGTCTCTGTTTCATCCTGTAGCCCACAGTGATGTTGTTTGTTTTGAGACCGAAGGAGTTCAGGAGATTTGGGCACATGTTGTTCAAACATGCAGAGGGCAACATGATCCAGATAATCCATGACATACAGGAGAACAGCATGTTGTGGAACCACAACATGTTATGTTAGTTTCTGACATAAATTAGACACCAAGCTCCAGTGACACACAATAAATGCTCGCCAAACTTAGCACTGCAGTGCCTTAACCAGGTGGTCCACTGTCCCTTTCAAGTCAAGTCTAATTGCCTTCCAATTGTTCATTAAGGAGTGAAGAATTTCTTCTGTTGGTCAGAGCAGAGTCTAGGCCCTGACAGAGGAGACGATGTGAAATGTAAAGTCCATCCTTCTCTCTGTCCTGGCTGGACTGGCCATGGAAATAGTCTGCATTAGACAGTCCCAAAAGTCACACATCTGCTGAAAACTTGAGAATGTTGTGCCTGTCCGCTCACACCTACGTTCATTATAAATCAGGGTGCAATTTTACGGTTACTGGCATTGATGATCACACACGTTGAGCAGAACCCTGTTCCAGATGTCGGGACACAAGTGAATTGCTCCAAGGGTTGTTTCTGCAAGGGTGCTGATGAGGGAAACCGTTCTCAGTCCTGCAGCGCATATATACATACGTGGCATGGTGGTGCAGTGGGTTTGGCTGGGGCCTTCTCTCTGGTGGGTCTGGGGTTCGAGTCCTGCTTGGGGTGCCTTGCGATGGACTGGCGTCCCGTCCAGGGTGTGTCCCCTCCCCCTCCAGCCTTGTGCCCTGTGTTGCCGGGTTAGGCTCCGGTTTGCCATGACCCCACTTGGGATAAGTGCTTTCAAACTCTGTGTGTATACATATAGACAAAGCAAATGAATAATAAATACATGAAAATTGATCTGAACTTTCAAAGCGTGAACCCACAAAGGCTGAAGCGTAGCTTGACCACTGCTCCAGAGGACAACTAAGCAGGCTGTCATCAAGATCTGTAAGCTGCGAAACACACTCACGCTAGCGCTCACACAGAATCACAAAGGGACGATGAGCATATGTGGGTCAGTGCCGCAGTCCTTTGCCCCGCTGAGGACAGCGAGTGCAGACACCCCCTCCCCTTGATCGTTGCAACCCGGTGTGATCCATCTTCATCTCTGCTGTGGTCACACTCGCCCGCGCTCGCTCCCAGCTGCCATTCGTCATCGTCTCAGCTCCCGACCCACCAGCTGCCTGCCACTGATGGTGCCACAGTTAAGATGTCCACATACAGACACATGTGAAGAGAAAAAGACTCTGGAGCCTTAGGCAAACTGGGCCAATGCAATTTTTACTTAAACATTGTCATAACATGCTAATTTCATTCATCTCATTAAAATGGCCATTTTCTTCCTCTGCATTGCATACACTGCAAATGTTGCAAATTAAACTCAATGGAATCAAGTGCATACATTTGTCTATTTGATATTACTTCTGGGGTTGTTTTTTCATTTAATTGAAGACTTGTTCATGGGTTACACAAATAGTGTTGTTTAGGCCCATTTTAGATGCTCCGAAAAATACGTACAGCTCCATTTCCCCAGCTTTAATACTTCTCAGTGGACGTTTTGCATTGCTTTGTACCGGATATGCTCATGAACACTGTATATAGCCTCACTGTAGTCTTCAGAATCCACAGGTGCATTTCATATGTAAATTAAGTGGTACCATGTGACCTGTGAGCCAGGTCGTTCTCTCTACCTTTCGACGCACGCTTAATAAATAGTGTGGGAAATTTTCATTAGCCCAGCGGGAGATTTCTAAGATGGACTGAATGGTCACCTCCCTTCTGTAAAATTTTTATGCTGAGTGCTTCCCCGAGAGAGATATTTTACCAGAGTGCATTTAAATGCTCAGTTAAACAAAGCAGTTAAACAAATCAGTTTCCAGTAAGAAGTTGCATGAGCTATTTTATACACAAACTCTCAGCAGGACCAAGACTCGAGTGTTTGCTGTCAGCTATTGGACATAAAGAGAAGACAAAGATCAGGTTTATGGCTGCTCAAAATGAATGGAGTGATCTGTATTCATTGTGTATGACTGCAAATGGTTCTGGTCTCTTAACATCTTAGTCCTTTTCGGAGCTCAGAAGACTGCACAGCATGATAGCCGATGCAAAGTTTGAATGAAACATCTTATCACAGACAGAGCAGAGTGCTGGTCCTTCTTTTTTGTGGTGTCTGAGCAGAAACCCTATTGAACTGAAGAACTTTTTTCTCAAAGTTTTTTTTTTTCCTTTGTGTAAAGACAAATGTCACATTTCTATTGTGTGTGCAGTTCCAGTCACGTCTGAGAGGTTTTCGGGTGTTTCCTGAGGCAATGTCTTAAGACTGAAGGTCAAATGCTGATGCTACGAAGTGGTGTCCCCAATAAGTCCCTTGCATCTATCGAGGACAATGTGCTGCAGACACAATGTGTTGGCAGTGCAGGTATTTCTAGTTTAACAAAATGTATCTGTGCTGCATCTTTTTGTTCAGATAATGCAAATCGCCACCTTATGTAACTTAAAAGTTGCCTCCCTTGCTCAACACCACGAGCCAGTTAGTTTAACCAAGGAGAATGTTCAAACAATGCGTTCCTTTATGAAACAGCATTATGAGACAAGTTTTAAGTAGAATGTGGGGAGATGCAGACATTATTATCGTGGGATATCCCAGAAATCATAGAATCAGCACACAATTTTGGCCTTATTCATGCTGGGCGCTTTGAAATGAACCTTTGAAATATATGTGCACTTTACATCAAAGCTATCTGGACCTTCCAATCCATCCAGATCTGCTTTCAGACTGTACAGTCTCTTCGGATCCTTCTTTGAATTGTTGGTTTTCATCCTACGTGGATGCCTGCTTGGCAACCAACTCTCCTACCTGCATGTCAGGCTTTCTTGTGGTATCTTTCCTTACCACCAATCCACTGTCAGAGGTGCTGATCATCCCTGATAACCTGGTGAAACAAATTAACCTTCACAAACAGAGCGGGAGGGTTTTTCCACGATTTATGTGAAATCATTATCATATGTTATGATCGTGGTCACCAGCATTTCTTCACTACCATTCATGGGACTTGCCAGTACTTTCCCTGTGTGGAGTGACTCTTCTCTTAAATATAGGGTGTGATTTCCCACATGTCCTCAGGTCGAGTTGCTCAGTTTAATTGAAGGTTTAAGCTGCGTGTGTGCGTGTGCATGTGTGTTTGTGCATGCAAAACATATTCTCATTAAACGTTAGAAAGGTGAGATTCAGCAACTTTAGGAAAGAAATCTGAGAGCTCCTCAGGACATCTTCTAGCTTTTCCAGTCTAAGGAATGGGATCTGACATGGCATGATGTCTCTGTTTCTGGCCATAGGCTTCCCCAGATTTTCTTCTCCTTGTGGAAGGTGAAGTGGACTTAGTGCACTGTACTGACAGGGACCATGTCAGCATTTTGTTTTTCTCTGGACCTCATCACCCCAACCAAAGGTCGTCCCATGGGGTCATCGTGGCGCCTCTCCCTAATGATCCTTTCTGCTGTGTGTTTCCACGTCCGCAGCCTGGATATCCCATTGGAGGGTGAGTGAAGCCCCTCACCAATATGCTGTCAACTCAATTCACAGCTTCACCGCCTCTCTTCATACTGGTCTACTGTGGCATACCTGCTTCGGCCAGTGCGTTCAGCTCCACCCTGTAGTCCACTACCAGTTACTAACAAACTATGCATTTTAATCATTTTAAGCAAAGCGACTTGTTTTGTTACATTGTCAGTGAGCCTTCAGACTGATGAAAATAATCACAGTGCAAAGCATGGCATAAAATAACCTGCTTGTTGTTTTGTTTTTTTTTTCCCCTGCTGCCTTTAATGAACAGAGTAAGTTTTGTACTTCATACCTTTACTATGGTTTGTCTTCACAAAATCTGGGTAACATCCTTCACTTTCCCTCCCACTGGTGTGTTACACTATATTTTATTCGTGTTTCATTTTCCGTCTGTATTTCGCTCCAGAACACATTGGCCTGTAACCTTCTTTACCTTCTTTATGTGGTGATCAGGTGGCCTGAGGCTCTTTCACTCGGACTGTGAATCTGTAGTTCACGTGTCCTGAGAAGGCCGGAGCACTGAGGTGCCAAAATAGTGGTCAGGTTGTTATTTCTGGGGAAAACCTTTCAGCTGTGAAGGAGACATGCACACAAAAGTCTGAAAAAGCCCCTATCAAATGGAAGTGACTGCAGCCCATCGCAGTACGAAGGGAATGACTCTGCTCTCATAGTACCCCGCCCTAAATACTATTAGTATAGTATTACAGTTAGATCACGGTAACACCTCACCCTCCCCCTCCTTATTACCTTCCACAAATGAAAATTAATCGATACCTATATCAATAACCTGGAAAGCTGGTAGTGTAGAGGTCAGAGCTAGTGCCTTTAGACCCAAAAGTCGCAGATTTGATTCCCCTGCTCGAGCTGTAGTACTTTCGAGCAAGATAGTTACCTTATTAAATTTCTCCAGGAAAATTATCCCCTTGTATAAATAGTTAATAATAGTCAGTCGCTTTAGAGGAAAGTGTAGGGAAAATGTGAATTAAATGGCAGGTATTAGTAGTGTCAAATTTACAGTCTCATTTGTTTTCCTGATATGGTTTTTTGATTTGAAATTCTCTGCGACCGACTTTAACATCTGACCTCAGTCATGCTTTCCTCTCCCCTCCTTCCTTCTCCAGTTGAACAGCTGCCCACTATAACCCAGCAGGCCCCTAGGTTGCTCATCGCCTTCCCCTTTGACGAAAGCTACACCTTCGAGTGCAAAGCAAGAGGCAATCCTGAGCCCGAGTGAGTGGCAGCAGCCGCAAACGGGCCCCCTTCACGGCTGTCTCCTCCAACTTCAGCTCGCCTCACATGATCGCCCCTCACATTTGTAGCTAAAAATGGAACGTTTCCTCTTCTAATGTTGACATTCATTACATCCAGTGGCTGGTGAAGCGCCTCTGGTCTGGCTTTCATCCAGTTCCCACACCGTAACGTATGATGAACTGTCACTCCGGCAGATACCACTGGACAAAAAACGGCTTCAGGTTCGACCCACGCCAGGACCCCAGGCTGATAATGGAGGATGATGCCGGCAGCTTTACCATCCCCAGCGGCAAGAACATCACGCAATACGGCGGACGTTATCGCTGCTACGCCTCAAACAGACTGGGGACGGCCGTGTCCGAGGAGACCCAGTTCATTGTGTCGAGTGAGTAATGACACGTTCTGGGTTCACGCCAGGTCAAATCTTCTTGCTACCTGTTTGGGCTGAGCACATTTTCCCCTGCGCTGCCGCATTAGACACAGCGCCTCCATGTTCTCTCCAGATATGTTTTCAATCTACGGTACTTATACAAAAATCCAGCTGGCTTCCAGACAGCTTCTGATGAAACATATGTACGCCTGCAGGTAGCATGATCATTACATAGACTTGTAACCTGAAGGTTTCTGTTTCAAGTTCCATCCACATGAGCAAAATACTTGATCTGAGTTACCCTAGGAAGTATGTAGCAGTATATTATACTGTGCGGTATAGTTAGGTCCCGTTTCTTATTGTCATTTAAGCGTTCTCTCTCTTAGCAGCAGACTTTGTACAGTGGAAGTCAGCTGCCAATGATGGGACTGAATTACAAACTCATTACTGTGTTTGTAAATGCAACAAACAGAGGACTTTCCTTAACCTTGTTTATTGCTTGGGCAGATTCTCCAAAGTTCCCCAAGGAGAAGATCGATCCCATTGTGGTGGAAGACGGCCAGTCTGTCGTCCTGGAGTGCAACCCTCCATCAGGAATACCCCCCCGCACGATTTACTGGATGACCATAGGTGAGTGAGGCGTGTAATGCTACCTCTGAGTATCACCATCATGCGAAAAGACAGGTGGTATTTAAACTGGTCAAGGAACTAAGTTAGAAGCAACTTTAGTAGGGGTAGCATGTTTCACAGCGGTTAAGGCTACTGTCTCTGGGCTTAGAGGATGCAGATTTGAATACCACTGAAGTATCCCTCAGCAAGGAACTTAGCCTGAATTGCTCCAGTAAGAATTACCCAGCTGTATAAATGGACAAATAATTGTAGGTAGTTTAACACTGTAAGTCCCTTTGGAGAAAAGTGTGAGTTTTTAGATCAATGTACAATTTGTGTTAAAGATTTAAATTCCTGGAGCAAAAACTGCAGTTGAACTCTGTCAGACTGGCAAAATTGTGCCAGTAGTTATAAAAGCATCCATCCATCCATCCATCCATCCATCCATCCATCCATCAAAAGCAACTCATTCAGTACAGGGTTGTGGTGGTCCTGAGCTTATAGCAGCTCAAGACTTGCGGTAGGACACACCGTGGAAGAGATGACAGTCCATCAGAGTAAAATAGTAATAAATCTATATGAACTTTTAAACTAAATAATTGGGTAAATACACCATGTAATGAAATTAAAGCCTTCATTTGACCGAACACAATCCACAGGTGATACTGGCACTTATAACATCACTATACTTCTCAGATTTCCTACTGACTCCCTTGATTGACTTCATCTTAATAATTTTCCAATGTGGGGATGAATGAGTTATTTCAGCAAAATTAAGGAGCATTAAAATTTTATTACAAAATGCTAGGAAGAAAAAATTTAACTCAAGGTATGTCAGCTGCACCTATGGAGAAAATGCTTCTGCAGTGATTTTAGTAATAAGCACTGAACTAGATGTGATGAATTGTTACCTGAGGCCAGTGAAGAGGAATTCCAGTGAAATTTTAAGTTAAAAATAGGCATGACATGAATTTCAGAAACGTGTTGTCTAGTAAGAACATCAGTCAGGTGAAGCAACGCTTGTGAAGTATGTGTAAGTAATTTATTGCTTGACAGAACATAAGCAAGTTAAAGAATTTCATTGGCCTCCCAGATTGAGTGGTGATTGTAGCAGCACGGTCAAAGTAAAAGTAAAATTGTAAATGTTGTGAAGCACTTGTGAAGGAACATAGATGAGATGACTTCATCTTCACTTGGTGCCCTCAACATAGGCCTGAAGCAAATTGAGCAGAACCAACGAGTGTCCACAGGTCTTGATGGGAACCTCTACTTCTCCAACACCCTGGAGGAGGACAGCCGTGAAGACTATTGCTGCTTCGCTTCTTTCCCCAGCATACCCACCATTGTCCAGAAGACTCCCATGGCCATGCTGGTCAGGAGCCGGAGTGATGGTAGGTCTTGTGTGCTTTTGTGTCAAAACATGCTGTGTGAAACCGAAAATGGTTACTTTCATGTGCGTGACAAAGATGTGCATTTCTTTGTGTAACTGTTTAACCCATTACTATACCTGCATGCCACTGTTTCGTAGAACTTCATTGGCTCCATTTATTTATTTATTTATTTATTTATTTACGTACTTACTTACTTACTGTGTAATTACCAGATAAGTTTCCCAGTGACCCAGAGCACATTGTCGCTGATGGTAAATATAGAGTCTTGGCACACTTATATGTTTATGGTGTTTTATGAGAGCTAGTCAATGCTCCATGGACTTTTAAAATGTGCCAGTATTTTGTACATCAGTACACGTATAAATGTAAGTATGCAGTATTTTGCATATTAATCATGTAAGAGGCCTACACCACACTGGTTATTGTATGTAAATTATTCTTTCTGTGTGTAGCTGATACCTATTAAAAAAAAAAAAAATTACTTACAATTTTAGATAATGAGATTTAACTTGATTTACATATGTACGTAGCCAGTTATTCTCACTCTTCTAATTCAGAGTAAGTACCTTGATCAATGCTATTTGAAACTGAAGCCTACAAGTGTGATATAAATGTATGCAATATGTTGTGTGCTTTCAAAAGCAGCCTTGCTGAGATTTTTTCAGTAAATTTTCCAGATTTCTCCAGTACAGTACTTTTCAAGTTAATGCAATTCCTCTGTCCCTGTTTAAAGATAATTCAACCGTTCAGAGGAAACCCAGTCTTATGGCTCCCTCTGGAGTCCAGACACAAGTACGGCTGGTGAAAGGGGAAGATCTGCAGCTGGAATGCATGGCAGAAGGATTGTAAGTACAGGTGTGCCCCCAACGGGGCCTGTATACTGTAACTCTCAAAGCACGAGGAGGCGATTATGGATCGATACATGTGCACATCCATTCATTATCAATAAATGCTTGTCCAGTTTAGAGTCGTGGTCCTCTACCCCAGAAGCACAGTGGTGCAAGAAGGTGCAATGAGTTTCCTCTCACAGTAAACTCAGTATGTGTTTCAAACTGATTACCCCAATTTGCCCTTAGTTCTTAGTATGTGTGAGCATGCTGTGATTAACTGGTGTCCCATGCAAGGTGGACTCTACCCTGCCCTGCCTTTCTGGGGGAATGGGAGCACCATTCCACTCCGTTGCCAAATTTTGCACTCTTCTTTCTTAAATTGCTGTTAAAACCTAAGTAGTATGTTTACATTCATAGCATTTATTGTATATTTATTGTTTATATTTACTATTATGTTTATATATATATATGGTTGAAATGACAATAAAAGCCACTTTGACTTTGACTTTTTGGGTTAGTTCCAGACTGCTGTGACCCTGAACTGGAAAAGCAGTTCCTGCAAATGAATGGATATATACTACATATAGTGAACTCTGGTTAGGATGAAGTAGTTAAATTTCACGGACAACTATTTCTGAAGGGGTTTTTATGCTTCTTCTCCTGCTTGTATGAAGCCCAACTCCAGTAGTCACCTGGACTAAGTCAGGAGAGAACCTGCCCAACCACAGCAGCATCGAGAACTTCAGGAAGCGCCTGGTGATACCCAAGATTAACAAGGATAATGAAGGGATTTACGTGTGCAAAGCTGAAAACTCGGCAGGAGAGACCACTCATGAGTTCCATGTGACCGTGGAGGGTGAGGAACTGAATGTGTGTGAAAAAGTCAACGTCCATATATAAAATATGTGGTGCCTACAACGTTGCTTCACATACATGGTGTTATGTAGGAAACATATCAATTTGTATTTGGTTCAAAGTCATCAGTCATTTGAATTGGCAAATTTTCTGCATTAATTTATTGCTTGGTGCATTAATCTATTAGACCGACCTGCTTCCTGCATGAAACTATTAGTTAATTAATTTGTTTATTAGTTGAAGCACTTCAAATGATGTTACTAACAATGAATATATAGTTCCATTCATTAGTTTGAGTACACCTGTGTAATAACTGCATGTGACCGTCTGAATGGAAGAGTTTTATTTTCCAGCAAGTGTCCTCAGACTGATGGCTGGTGGAAAAAAAAAGTTAGGAAACCCTAAAAGCAGGATTAATTGTGAGGAAACCATGCATCCCAAACCTCATCAACCACCACAAAGAAAATGTTTGCCATGTGCTGGATGTGACGTATGTTCCCTTTGCTCCAGAACCACCCCACTGGCTGGTGAAGCCGGAGAGCCAGCTGAAGAGCAGCGGCTCTGATGTTCACCTCCAGTGCTCCGCTGCAGGAAATCCCCAGCCGGAAATCACCTGGATGATGAACGGACACCTTCTTAAAGGTGCTGTGGAGGAGAAATGACTGTCGCATCTCTTCCACTTTGTCCTTCCTTGCCGTGTGTGCCCTGCTGAGTTCCGTCCTTTCGACTTGTCCAGACAGTGGGCCGCAGTAACAGACGATCTGTTTCCCTCAGATGCCCCGGAATTTGGAGGACAGCTGCTCGGTGACACCGTTGTCCTGCACAATGTCAAACCGGCTGACAGCGCCGTGTATCAGTGCCAAGCTTCCAACAGGCACGGGACACTTCTAGTCAATGTTAACGTCATGGTCCTAGGTGAGCGCTGCTTCGCACACGCAACGTAGTTAATGTTATGATGATATTCCATAGCTTACTAGATACTTCCATCCCAGTTACGTGTATGGCTGTAAAATGCTACATTTTCACATGACCAGTTCTGCTTCTGAACATGGTAAAAAGGCCCCTCAGGCAACTGGCCCTTTAACCCTTTGGTCACAGACCCAGTTCCTCAAACACATGAGCACCTTATGAGTGTATTTTGTTGCAAAGGTTTTGTTTGAATACTTTTGGATAATCATTAAACCAACACATTACATTCCGGATGAAGAAGCTGTAGCACAATACGAATCATTTTGTTTTGTCTGGTGTTAAAAGTCATCGGTTGCTTTGTTTGTATGTGCATTTTTGCTGCTGAATTGACAGTATTGCAACATGTAGCACAATGATTAAGGCGTTGAATTTGCCTAAAGTCTGCAGGCTTAACTTTCAGCAGGGGAACCTTAGAGTTTGGTATTTAAACCAGATTGCTTCAGTAAACACCCAGGTGTGTAATTGTGTGAGCTGTTAAAGCCCTGTAAGACACTTTGGATAAAAGCAGGTAATCTCCTAAGCAAATAATGCAATTAATAATCTAGAGTATTGCCAAGTATGAAAGTATTGCCCAGTGTATGCCTATTATACAGCTATTTTTGTCTTCTTGTACAACATAACTAATCTTCCATGGTTGCCCTTCACCAAGGAGAGCAGCCTCAAAGGGCAGGCTTCTTCCAGCATTCGTCTCACCAAGCTCAGTCCTACCCTTCCACTGTTTACCCTTCTGTTCTGGCCAGCTGTTTCTGTCGTTTATTCATTCCACGGTAATGATGCAGGGGATAAACAAGCTGACGTGTAATTGGTAAAGGATGGCTAACAGCTGCTAGTTTGTACCTGACAGAAGAACAGGAGCCCTGGGATGGGGGTGGGGGGTGTCAGGCCTGGCAAGTAGCCGGCCAGGTGCAGCATTGCTGGACGGGGACAGCTTGTCATTGCAACATGGGAGATTCAGATCCCCCTGCCAGCAGTGCGGTTGGTCTTTCTCTAAGTGCCAACAGGTTTTGAATGGTTCGAGAAATGGTATATTGAACACGCTGAGAAAATTTGTGGGACGAACACCTTAAGTATAACCCTGTGTTGTTCGGTTCATTGGAGTCACTGCTGATCGTACGGGCGTGTCTGTGATCTTGTTGCCATAGTCACAACAGGAGATGCTGCACATCAATGATATGGATCAGATCCGAATCATGTCATAACAGCGCTGAGTTCTTGCTGCACATGATTAATGTATGAACTCTGCCAGGACTGAGGCCTATGAATGACTTCTGCCTCTTTCTGTAGATCTTGGCCCCTTGATTCTGACCGAGGACAGAAAGAAATATGAGGCTGTTGTGGGGACGACTGTACTTTTGCACTGCAAGGTCTTCAGTTCTCCTCCCTCGGTCACCACCTGGTGGGTATCTGCTCTGACACAAGTCTCATTTCTTCTCCACCACTAAATGCTTTTGACTCCTCTAGGATAGGCCCAGATCGTATCCCCCCACTTGATCAAGGACTGTGACATGACTCGTTTTAAAATGCAAATTGCACGGCAAAATCATTTATTTAACTCCAAATTTGCTCATTTCAGATAAACAAACATTGGCAAATAGAAAAACACGATATTTACATTTTATTCATTTAGCAGAACCTTTTCTCCAAAGAGAAGTGCCTCAGTATAAAGAAAAGTACATTCAGCAACAGCCAAAGTGCTACAGAAACAGAGACACTGTTATTAAAGCACAGCATGTCTGTCTGATACTCTACTTCCACTTTCCTGGCACTCATTATTCAAAAAGCTGCCTATAGATATGACAATGAAATAGCAGATAGTAAATCATAGAAGCAGACAGTGTTGGAGCAATTTATGTAGCTCTCAGTAGATCAGGAGAGAAATGGGTTTCAGAGTGATGGTCTTTGAGACCCTTCTTGAATGACATGAAGATGAGCATTATTTGCAATTTCTCTTCAGTACAGTGTAACTAGGTGACCTTTTCATGTTATAGTTTATATCGTACAAAATGACTTGTTGCATGGCATTATTCAGGGTGAAGTCTTTCCTTGGCAGGTGATTATTGCTCCCATACCCCCCCAACCTGCCCCAATCGCATCATTGCAACATCAAGGGTCTGTTGAATCTTAATGCACCTACAGGGCCAAAGGAGACACGGTGGATTCTGTAGCAGGTGAGAACTTCTATATCCAGGAGGATGGATCACTCAAGATCCATAACGTGCAGAAGGAAGATGCTGGAGAATACACCTGCTTCAGCATAAACTCTCAGGGGAATGCAACTATTTTGGCCAGCCTAGACATAAAGGGTAAGAATTCATACAGAGCTGGATAGTCACACAGTGGATGGAATCTGAACCATCCCTTAGAAACAATAGTCAAGTCAAGTACTTGAAATCTACTGGTAGCAAAGCAGTTAAGGGTCCGGACTAATTGGGGGGTGCAGCTGGTATGTTAGTGGTTACAGTGACTGCCTTTGGCCCCCCTTTCCAGTTGTAGTACCCAGCTGCATTAATGGGTAAATAGTTGTACAGTAAGTGAATTAATGCTGTAATGACTTTGGTGAAACGGGTCAGATAAATGAAAATGTAATGTATATGTGTATATATATATATATAAAATAAAGTTACCTGGAAGGAAATGTTGATATTCGGATAAAGTTTTGAGCAGCTAGATGTGTGGTGTACATTGATTCATATGGTGGATAGAAACAAACTGAATGTACTTCAGAATCACACGTCTGTATTTGAGTCTCTTGCTGCTAAGGTAATGCACACATTGTATTTTCTATGAGATGGTCTTTGCTTTGGGGAAAAGCGTCTGCTAAATGAGTGAATGTAAATGTAAAATGTGCAGGTTCCAGTCTTAGATGGTGCCATCTGTGTAATCAGGAATATTATCTTGAATTTCAGAGGCAACCCAAATTGTGGAACATCCACAAAATCTCCACGTTGTCAGTGGAAACACAGCGCAGTTCACCTGTCGAGCATCATATGATGAATCTCTTACTCGGAGCTTTGAGGTGCACTGGGAGAAGGACAATGTGGAGATATCACTCAACCAAACTGAGTTTCCTAGGTAGGAAGGCCTTGTAACTGCATGAGTTTGCAGCGCTGGGAAATGAGATCTAAAGTGTCCATGGCAGAGTAGAACTTCATTAGAAAGATCAAGGCAGTTATGATTTAGAAGTAGCAGTACTGAACCCTTACTGGGATGCTGCAGCTGAAGTGAGTGGATCAAGGTACGTTTTCTGCTCAACAGGTGGCAGTGTGGTAAAAGGTATGAACACTAGACTCTTCCAGGTCCAGTTCACAGTGGAGCCGGTGGTTTATACCCTTTAGTAAGAATAGCCGGCCTGCTCAATGAGCAGGTATAAGTCTAAGATGTGCTGTGCATGTGCTGTGCGTAAGAGTGCCATCAGAACTAATCAAACGGAGATGTGATGAACCCTGCTTTGGCAGATATTTTGTGGAAGAAAACGTCCTGCATATTACCAACGTCAGCCACAGTGACCAGGGCACATACCAGTGTGTCGTCAGGACCAGCCTGGACCAGGACTTGGCTTCTGCCCTCCTCATCGTGCAAGGTGAGTCAGTGTGTTTAGAGAACCCTCGGCCAACATTGCTGGAATCAAACACAGCTGTTTTAAATGTACCAGGGTTGCGGATCCAATGGAATTTAGTCCTCATAATTTTTGCGCTGGCTAATCAGAACACATCTTAAATACAAGGAAAATCAGTCAACCAAGACAAAGATCAAACTTCTTCTATCCATCACCACCTGTCCAATTTAGACTTATTCAGGGAGTCTGGAGTCTAATGTGACTTTATGATTATAGAAAAATTAATATACTTGCTCATTAGCTCATCATAAATGCAAGCAATAAAGGAATTTAAATGTTGCTGAGTGTTTGGATGTTACATTCTCAGGTCCAAAGCTTTGGGCTTATTGTTTTTCCTGCATTTACAGTAGCTCTCCACTAAGTACCTAACCTGCCCTAAGTTTATTGACTTAGTGAATCCAACAAGTCAGTTAATGAATCTCTATATGACATTCAATTATCAGTCACTAATTATGACTTTCTATCCTGTTACATGTCAGGAGTTTATCAATGGCAACTATTTATCATATGAGTGGCTTATTGTAGCTTGTTTTTCATTCTGTAAGAACTATCATTTTTCAACTCAGCATCAACGCAGTCTAAAAATATGCTTTTTGTGGTATTTCGTAACCAGTTTGTGTCCCCAGAGGATTGAGAGTCATCTGCTAAGGCTGTGGCAACACTCTTAAATTTGTCTGTTTTCCCCATTATATGAAAATGTTGATGCTCTATAGTAGAGTTTATTTCTATGCAAACTTGCTTTTATTTGATGGTAGGTTAGACTGACCCAGCTGTGCAGCCTTTTTGTATTCACTGGTTCTGCAATCCGCACTAAATACCAGTTTTTACATCTGCATGAGTCATGTGACCTGATCCTGAGAGGACAAGTCCATCAGCCGTGACCACACTTTTAAGCTGTAAAAATGTTCTCTCAGGTGTTCCTGATGCACCAGAACACCTTGAGCTCTACGAACCTGACAACCGCAGGGTGAAGCTGAAGTGGGTGCCTGGGGATGATCACAACAGCACCACAACCGGTAATAGGAATGTTCTCCTCTCGATGAACTAGGCAAACCACCAGACTGATCCACAAAGTAACACTGCTCCTGTCTACTCATGGTGGACCCATGTGAACCAAAAACACTGACAAAAACTAGAGGTATACTTTACACCAGGCCTTGGGGCACAGACTGACAGAATTGGTCTTCTGTGGACAGAATTCATTGTGGAGTATGAGGAAAGCAGGTGGGAGCCAGGGAGGTGGCGGGAACTGCAGAGGGTGTCCGGGAACCAAACCTGGGCCCAACTGGACCTCAACGGACACTTAGATTACCAATTCCGCGTGTCTGCGCTCAGCGCCATTGGGAGAGGCCCACCCAGTCGGCCCACAGAAAGATATAAAACCCCTGCTACAGGTGTGACTCCTGTGTGCCCACACCCCGTCTTACACCTGTCTGTTCATCACACTGTCATCCCCCTCTTTTCAAGGGGCACCTTTGGGTTGATTCATTTTGTGTGAACTAAACATTCCAGTCTCTTTGCAATTAAGATGTAATGAAGTGTGGAATTTCAAACCGAACTGAATTCAATTCAGTTTTAAACTGTAACCGTTGTGCAGGATCTCTGTAATTGATTTACTTATTAGCACTAAACTGTAAACTAATGTACCTCAATACTGCTCATAGGCAGAATAAATTTAATTTATATGTAAAATGTTCTTTAAAAAATCAGTTTTGCTGAAAATACTGAGCTGAAAGAAGAACATGAATGGTTGTAAGGTTAAAAAAAAAAAAAAAAAAAAAAACATCTCATCGGTGTGTTAACAACAACTTTTCTGTCTTTTAATAGCTCCAGACAGCAGCCCCAGTAATATTAAAAGTGAAGGCAATTTGCCTCATGAAATGATTATTCACTGGGAGGTAAGAAACTTTCCACATCTCAATTTTTACTGTAATCTTTCAATGAAGTGGATCCAACAAACATTTACCAAAGGAGACATTTATCATTGAAGAGTGTGCGAACAGAAATAAAGAAAGCCTGGAAAAAAAGGTGCTGGATATGTCACTGTGAAACTCATTTGAATTTTTACAGGCTTTTCCCCACCTTGCATGTGATCCACGCCAGCTGATTGTCTCTCTGCACTGCATTTTCAGCTTCGAAGTCTGAATCTTCAAACCTATGACTTTTTCTTGACAAACTTGTAATATTTTTTCTGTTTTCATACCATGTCCAAGGTCCTCACTTTCTTCATTGCATACAGATGATTTTAGAGGTGTATATTGATGTTACCCCAAACAAAGTCTATGCTCTACCTTACCTTACACACACACACACACACACACACACATTGTCTGAAACCGCTCGGCCCAAGCGGGGTTGCGGTGAACCGGAGCCTAACCCAGCAACACAGGGCGCAATCTCTGAAGGAGGAAGGGACACACCCAAGGCGGGATGCCAGTCCGTTGCAAGGCACCCCAAGCAGGACTCGAACTCCAGACCCACCAGAGAGTGGGACCTGGCCAAACACACTGCGCCATCACACACCGCTACCTTTCCTTACTTGGCACCTAAAATACACAATCATTTTAAAACAACCCTTGAAATAGATCAGTGAAAGGAAAATGGGCTTGTTAAGTGATCTGTTTGATTTCCTCCTTCATTTATTATACTTTATTGGCTGACTGACTTATTATAAAAGTCTTCAGTGTGAATAAATGGTAATATCAGTGATTGACCTTTTCCTTTATCCTAGCCCCTCTTACCAGTGGAGCACAATGGGCCAGGCTTAGAGTACAAAGTGAGCTACAGGCAACAGGGTGTGGAGGAAGACTGGCAGGAGCACATGGTGAAAAGACATTCCCTCGTGGTCAAGAACACTCCCCCCTACGTTCCATACGATGTCAAGGTGCAGGCAGCCAATGATCTGGGATGGGCTCCAGAACCCAAAGTCTACACTGTGTACTCAGGAGAGGACTGTGAGTACTGTCCACAACCCACACAATGTCCTCACCACACTGACATCATGAAAAGGCTATACTATCCCTGCAGTGTTGCAGAAATGTTCCAAGTTGTGGCTGAATAACCTTGAATGGGCTAACACAGTGAACTAAAATTTAATTTTGTTTCGGCCATTTCTGAGATGCTTTTGAGGTAATTGTATTTACTGTGTGGATCTTTTTTTTTTTTTGAAAAATCAATAAATGATGCTCGTAGCTGCAAAGGTGTTGAAAAGTATTTCCTTCAAGCAACATAGAGAAAGTGCTTCTAGCCAAGTTTTAATTAGATATGGTTTCCTACAGATTTCTTTAGATATGGTGTTCCGTGTTGGGGAAATTCTTCGCTACAGTGTGTCCTAGAGGACAGATTTTCTGATACGTTTTCTGTCAGAGGTATTTTTTGACTGTCTTCTACAGGCGAGATTATTTTATACAGTGTTTCTTAAGAGAGTTTTTTTTTTTTCCTGTGTAAGGTTCCTGCTGGTGAGTTCCTACCAAAGTGTTTCTTGGGTATTTAGAGATATGTAGATGTGGTGTTAGTGAGCGTTAGAAGGTGTGACAATGACTGTACTCATCGCGTCTTCTCTGTCAGTACCTGACATGGCTCCAAGTGACGTGGCCGTGACTGTGCTGAACAGTAGCCGGATCCACGTCAGCTGGACACCTGTTCCTGTAAACCATGTGTGGGGGCTCCTTGGAGGCTACAAGGTGAGTGTCCACACACCTGAGCTCCTACATTCAGCCACCTTGTGTTGCACATGGTCCTCACCACCATCCATGACCCTCCCAGGTTCAGTTATGGAGGCTGCGGGACCTCCTGAACATTGAGAAGGGTCCAAAGGAGAAGGAGACCATGGTGATTTCTGGAAACCTGAGCTACACAACAGTGCAGGGCCTCATCCCGTTCTCCGAGTACAGCCTGATGGTGGGTGCTTTCAATGGACGTGGCATGGGACCCAGCAGCCACCCTGTCACCTTCAAGACCCCAGAAGGAGGTGAGAGAGGGAGTGCATCATAGACACAAAGACTGCAGTACTGGATTATCATAATCCACTACAAAGAAACAGCTGTGCTACACTCATTATTTTGCAGTTCCTGAGAAAATATCTATACTGAAAGCGACAAATGCCCAGAAAGATGCCATCACGCTGGTGTGGTCACCTCCACTGAAGGCCCACGGTGTTCTCACAGGCTACCTCCTACAGTACCAGATGGGTATGTGCACATGGACACTTTTTACCTGCTACCCATCACTCTGCAAAATGCTTCATGTCAGAACATACTCAGTGTTTCTATTCAGAGCTGTAGGGCTGAGATCGGAAGGTTTTTCCTCCAGCTGGTCAGTGAAACACCTTATTTAATTTATCATGTTGACTGGTTCTATTTAGCCTCACTGAGATCTAAGTGCTTTAATCTTGGCAAAAACAGTGTAACAGCCAGTGGGATAGTGTCTAGATCTGCTACCTTGCACTTGAAGAACTTGGGTTTGAACCTGACTTCTGCTGTAGCACCCTTGAGCAAAGCATTGACCCTTTATTGCTTCCGGAATAACCCTGCTGTGCTAATAGCTAAAGCTCTTAAGCCAAGTGGACCTGAACTTCCCAAGGTACAGTCGAATAGCCTGGCAATAGAGTCTGGTTGAGGTGTCAGTGGTGTCCATTGGGTGGTGCTGTTCACATGGTGAAGAAGAGTTCAAGAGCTCCTGCAGTCTGCGGGGCTTCCAGATGAGTGAAGTTCCCCAGCAAAACTGCTGTTATAACAATGAACAGCTTGAAAAGAAACGTAAGCCATGCCAAGTAGACCCTGCATTGTGAAGCCGTATTCATTTTTTCCTTTTTTATGCACGTTCAATTGTGCCAGAGTGAAAATTGCCACTGGCTGTGTCACACTGTATTTCAGAAGCTGATACGTTTTCAATATGTAAGATTCAGAAGCTGTTTTTGAAGTCCTGTTTGATGACAGCCGAGTTTTAAATGTTAAGAGTGACGCCTGCGTCTGTCACTGTGGGACTTTGTTAGAGCCAGTCGAACCGGGAGCACGTTTCCTTTCAAAGGCTACAGTCAGGCTTTGTGACCAGCTCCGAGAATCTCGTGTGCTACCATCTCAGCAGTTTCACGTCGTTCTGCTGAAACACTGAATGTTAATTATGGTGCACGAGCTCCATGTAGCTATCAGACTGAGACTAGCACTGTGACTTCTAATCATCAGTCCTGCATATTTTGAGTCCATGTTTACTACCAGCATCACCCTTGAGTTCCTCAGTCCCACCATGTTTGCTTTGCTCCTTTGTGCAGTGAACGACACAGCAGATTTTGAGAGCCTGCACAATGTTACCATCCGTGGACCGGACAGCACCCAGTGGGTTCTTAAGGACCTGGAGACGGTCACCCGGTACAGGTTCTACGTGAGCGCCTGCACCCGGGTGGGATGTGGGCCGCCGGTCAGCGAGGAGAGCCAAACCACACCTACAGGTGAGTGACTGGTGTAGGGGAGGGACATCCTGCCATCAGGTGTGCTCTGGGTGAGGGCAACAGCTGATGTGGAGATACGGAGCCAGTGTCTTTGTAACCATCACAAAGAACATTCCATTGTACCTGTGGGCCAAATGTAAGTCTGTAAGATCAACCAGTCAAAGAATTCATGTGATTGCACTCAATTATTTATAATGGAGCAACTTTTTGCAAGCATCTTCTTGCAAAGCATCTTACAGTACATTTTATAGTACACCAATTAAAAAAAACATAGGAAAAAAACTGTTTGAGCTGGCTAAAAAAATAGAATACAACCCAAATTGCACCAGAAAAAAAACAGAACTAAATTAAAGGGGACAGCTGTTGCCTTCGGACCCAAAGGTTCAAATCTCACCTTCAGTTATCTTACCCTTGAGCAAGGTAATTACCCTAAATTGCTCCAGAATAATTACCCAGCTATATAAATGGGTAAATAATTGTAAGCAGCTTAACAAGTGTAAGTTGCTTTGGAGAAACATGTCACATAAATTAATAAATGTATAGCTCCTTGCTTCTCTGCACACAAGCTCTCTTCATAGTCTCCATTACAGTTAATTGGCCACACATGGCGTTCATTCTCACTTAATCAGTCATCGTTGAAGTGCAGCCATCACTCAAGGAGATGGAGATGGGGCCTTAGCCACAGCCTGCTACAAGTGCCTCTGGGCAACACAATGACCAAAATCCAAAAGATTGTGACTGAGTGCTGGATATTGTGGTGAGAAACAGTGAAAACACTTTATATAAAGAGTACTAGTTATGTTTAAGGAATTTGAATTTGTAGTTAAGTCATTCATGGGGAAAAAAATGTAACTGCTTCCATCCATGATGGGCTATATCTATACTGGAATGTTTAAAACAGTAATGACAATTACTAGATTATTCACTCTTTGTGCACACGCAGACATTGGCTGAAGCCACCTGTCCCAGTGTGTCAGAGCTTCACCCAGCAACACAGGGTATAAGGCTGGAGGGGGAAGGGACACACCCAGGACGGGATGCCAGTCCATCATGAGGCACCCCAAGCAGGCCTTGAACCCCAGACCTGCCAAAGAGCAGGACCCGGCCAAACCTGCTGCGCCACCGTGCCCCCATTCTTTATACAATGAGATACTAATAATATGTCAAGTCTGTTATGGATTGCTGCATGCATACAGTATGTGCCTGTGGCACAATGTAAAAGAGGATAAATTTCCCCAAAAAACTCCCATATCTAGGTCTACTCGAAAGATGATTTAGTATGCAAAAGCAGAAGGGATTCATGGGTAAGACATGTAGCCAAGACACCCCAGGTATGGCCTGGAAAAAGGCAGCAGAGTTTTCTCTTCTGGTTGAGTTGAGAAGCTTGTTCTAAAGTTGAAGGTTGGGAGAAATCAACCACAAGGACATTTATAGGGCAATGTGTGCGTCTGAGGTTACTTTGGAGGATTTCAACCACCTCTCTGATGTTGGGACTACGGATATTTTCTTTGACACTGAGTAAGTGATTCCAGCCCGAAGGCTTTATATTAAGAAAAATTTATATGCCTTCTCACAACCGTGGATGACAGTGTATCTCCCGTAAAAGAAGTTTTACAGAGTGTGAGGAGACACAGGCCTCGTTCTGCCTGATGTACACAACAGACTCTCCGAGAGATTTAAAGAGTCTGCACCATGCCATTTTAGTGCTCTCATATTAAAAATACATTTCTGAGTATACCAAAATCTATTAGAATATTTTGCTGCAAACTTTTATACGTTTACCCTCAGCTGCCACCTTTGATATTATAATCTTGTACAACTCTAGAAACGAGATTGTTGCATCTCCCAACACAGTAATAGAAAGCAGAACATAATGAAACAATTTAACATGTGTTTATATGCTGGGGTCATTCAGTTTCAGTGCTGTCAGGACTGTGCCATTCTATGTAAGAGATGCAGGGGCTGAGACTACCAGCATCCCCACGCATCACTCCCCCACCGCCGTCTTCCCTATCGCACTACTCCTGCAGTAGTATCTAGATAGGGAAGCGTCGGGGGATTTTCACACGCTGTCAGGACGTCTAATGGTGGCAGACACTGTGATAAAAATCCCTGTTTCTGCTGAACCTGATTAAACACACGCACACATACACACAAAAGGAAGAAAAAAGAATAAGTAAAAGCATGTTTAGTATGAATTAATTTTAGGCATGGAAAAGCTTGGTGAGGTCATAGGTATTTTTGATGCAGTTTGGCACTGAAAATGAGGAGTGTAGCACTAGGCTTCAGAGACTTTGCCAGCATGCCAAGGAACCAGAGCTCAGAGACCAGAGCAGAGTTAGCAGCCCTTCAGAAGGCAGAGATAGCTCAGAACTTCAGAACCACCCAGGGGAGGGGGTGTCTATTCAAAAAGGTGCCTTTTTGCTGCCAAATACATTTGGTGATTCAATGGAAATGAAGGACTTCTGTAATTGCATTCTGGCCCTTACAATCAGTTCTTACAAAGGCCACAGTGAATAAATGAATGAATATAGTTATATTTTATAGAATTCAAAGCTGTCTTTTCACATCACACAAGTTAATGCGCATAATACAACAGGGTATCAAAATAACATTTTCAGAAGTCATTAACTTTCTTGTTTGGTCAAGGGACCCTTTTGATCTGTTTCAATTAGTCTTCCTCTTTATTTATAGTTTCCTGAGCCGTATTGTTTACCTCATTCAAAGTTACCTTGAACACATCCCTTTACAAAGAAACGCAAAGCAATACCTTTCTTCAACACCAAAACACTCTGTTTACAGGAAGAGCACAGCCTACAGAATATTTAAATCTGCATTCCAAAAACCTTGATTAATTGGCAGTTTTTTTTTAATATGTTAATATTCAGTTTAAAACATGTTTAGCATTTAATAATTAATGAAAAGGCTGTTAATCTGGTAATTCGCACATTATTTCACTTCTCATGATCTGCGCTTACGATTAATTTGCATGTCATTAACTTCGGTTTTCTACATGATAACAGATGTGTGGGAAAAGATGGTTCTTGGAAAAAAACCTTATGAAGAACCGAAATTTGCTTGTATCATTCACCTTGCGTTGTTTTATTTTGGAAACAGAAGCTAAATATAAACAGTTTGAGAGACCAAGAGACAGCTGAAGATATGTGTGGCCAATAAGCAACCTAAAGACAGAAGTGAGTTTAGTTCTTGGTTTGTTCTGTGCTTCTCGAACCATTAGCCACACCTGGTCATCAAGAAGCATGTCGCAGTCCCCCCCCCCGCCCCACCCCAGTGACAGAGACTCACACGTCACCCTATCACTCCATGGGCCTGGGTTTGAGGCAGGGCGACGGGGGCGTGCATGAGGGGAGATAGGTGACTGGAGGTGTGTAGACAAATGCAGAGGTGGGGCTCTGTGACGAAGACTAACACACCACTGGGCTCTCCAGCAGGGGAGACATGCTGTCGGAAGTGATAAGTCTGCAAAATAAACATTCTCTGGGATCGAGACAAACAAAACCACAGAGAAAAATGGAAACTAGGGAGATCCATCATCTTTAAACTGGACAGTTGCATGAGGTCCCACTTCCATACATTACAGAGGTGTTTTAGATCCATATTCATAATGCAGAATTATTTGATGTAGCTGAAAGTGCCATTTGAAAGATTGTAGTTCTGTGCAGTGACAGATGCGTTTGCAGGTGTTTGTCTAGGTGATGCACGTTTGCCTGGTAATTAATGTACTGGAACTTTCATACTTACGAGTGACAGATGAGCAGACGATTAAGAGAAACGGTTCCAACTCCCTGTGGCCGTTTTCAGTGGCTCAGCCTGTTTATACCCTTCAGAAGTAGAGGATGGATGGTGTCTGCAATCCTGGCCATTTCACAAGGTTTATCTATATAATCCCAGAAGGACTGGAAAATCAGGAACTAGAGACAAATCGTAACTTTAAATGCCAAGCGTGAGATGGAGGCACAATAAAACACAAACTACTGACATTTTGTTTGGGCAAAATTACATGATTATTAAACTTAATCATAGTCTAAGATCAGGGTGGTGGCACTCGGCACTGCGTCAATGTTGACTAGTGCTTGGTGTGGCCCTTCCTCTTTAACAGCAGTCCTTATATAATTACCAGAAACCATTTCCACCAGCTCCTTTGGACTGTGTGGCAAATGTGGCAAAGAGTGCACTTCATGCAGGACAAAAAGCCCATTGTAGTGAGTGCTAATTATCCAGAAGAGCTCAACTGTAACAATTGCTCCCGCTCTCATGCAGGTCTGGCCGTCAAATCGGAATCGTCAGACCCCTGGTTCATCGGGTCCATGTGCGCAGCGGTCGCCCTCACTCTCGTCGTCCTCATTGCCTGCTTCGTCAGGAGGAACATAGGCGGCAAATATTCAGGTGAGCCTCATGGAGACGCCCCCTCTCTACCCGCCCCCCGTCGGGTTCCACTGAGATGGCGGAGCGCTGTGTCTCTGTGGCGGCGCCTTGTTTGCCACTTCTGTGAGACGCCCTCCGCTCTGCCCATGGAGCCTATTAGCAGGGTGGTCAGACAGGCAGGCTGCAGCATGCCTACTTTGTTCCCGTACTCCTTGCCTGCTACCTCCACCAGCACTTTCTGGCCCTCTGTGTTCTCATCTCACATGCGCAGAGGGCAGGGGGTAAGTGAGGTAGAGGTGGTGGGGGGTTGGTCTCTGTTTCACTTGCATGCTCTGTTGACACAAATTCCTGAATATTTCACTGCTGCCGGATTTCTTAGATCCCATTAGGCGCCTTTCCATGAAATTGAAATTTCATCAAGACCTTATTTAAACTTTTCAAACACAATGACCATATGATTTATTGAACAGTAAAAGAGGGAAAAGATAAAATGCAGAGGTTGAAAAAAATGTAAAAATATATTTGGTATTTTTCACTAATGTTCCGATCTAAAAAAAAAAAGCAAAGTAAAAATATGGTAATAATGACAAATAAATTCCTGAACTAGACTGCAGTCATAATCATCCACACCTTTTACACAGTTAAAGAGAAGGAGGATGCCCGTTCAGACGTTCAGTCCCAGGGCGCGACTAACAACGCCTCGTCTGAATACAGGTAAACACTCCTCCCCTGTTGTCCTGCCTCATGTTTAACATGTCCTCTCACCTTGTTCTTCTCAAAGAGCTCGGCTCCCAAACAGGATGTTGACAGGGACCACGCGCATAAAGTGTAGGGCGAGTTATGGGCCATGCAACCTCCTTTAACACTCCCAAGCCAACGATGCAAAGTACGACATAAATCGAGCTGTTTTTATACGCAAGGGGGCCGGTAAGGACGATGGACACGTTGAGCATTTTGTGGGACTTGGTGGAGAAAAGAACATTGTTCTTTGGCTTCTTCCCTTGTCACTAATAAATTCAAAGCAAAGCCTAAATGAAAACACAACTGTTGGAGGGCAAAGCAATCTAGGTGAATGCCCCACGGAGCAGCAATGCGTTAAATTTAACATCTTCCTGAACAAAGAAGAGCTAATGAACCCCCGTCCCATCGACGGAGTGCCACTTCAGAGCCTTCGGAGCATTTGTGTTGTTGCTGTTTTGCAGCTTTAGACAATACTCTTGATGTGTAAGAGGCACAGAATCAGTCAGTTGGATCTGTTTGTCGCGCAGCACTTCTCAGAAAGGAGCAAAAACATCAAGTTTGCGTTGATGAATACGGAAATAACAGGAAAATCGTTTCCTCTCCCACTTTTATAATACAATTTACATTTACATTTACATTTATTCACTTCGCAGACTCTTTTCTTCAAAGTGACTTACAACGGATACTATGTAGTGTTACTAGCCACACACTTTATTCACCAAGGTGACTTACACTGCTAGATACACTACTTACTTATTTACTCATCAGTTGGCTTGAACTCTTTGGGTATTGCGCGTACAGAGTATTTGGATATACTCTGCACTCTGAATCAGGAGAAATGTCAGGTTAGATTATACTATGTTCATCCTGAGGAAAATAATGAAAAAATAAACTTTATGTGACCTCTATGATCAGTAAATATGACAAAGGATAATTCTGTACTTCTCTCTCTACTTTTTATTCTGTGTTTCTAGAGAGGGAAATTTATGCTCTCTGCATACCGGAATTTTCGTAGGAGCACCTACCATATCTATTTTATTTGTTTTCAAACAAAATCACATTATACATTATAATATTTATATTAACAGACAGGGCACCCAGACCTTTTGTACTCCTCCATTTCCCATGAATCTCTGATGCTAAGAAAAGATAAAGAGTAGCCTAGTTGATGATGCAATACTCACTGTGAATTACTGGTTGTGATACGTACTCCAGGAAATGAAACTCGCTGAAATAAACTAAGTATTATGTGGTGTAGACTGCTGCAGCACTAAACACATTTACATGATCAAGTTTCCCCTATAAAATCAGACCAGTGTGAATAGGGAGGCCAGCAGGCCCCATGTCCAGGAAGGGGACCCCTCCAGGCCGTCTCCTGTTGCCAAAGAGCCGGAACTGGCTGTTAGACTTTAGCTGTGATTTCCAGTCAAGAGAGAAGTTGAAATGTTGTCTCATGTTAAAGCTGCTGACGGTAAGTGAAGCGAATGCAGTACAGCTGCTGTGCGTAAATAATGGAGCCAGTTCCTTTTCCTAAAGCAGCGACAACGAGAAGAAGCCCCTAAAGGCCAGCCTGTGCTCCCTCAAGTTGGACAGCGAAGAGAACAGCTGCGGGGTCAGCATGACGGACAGCGAGGATGAAGATGACCGCTTCGGTGAAGATGGGTCATTCATCGGCGAGTATGCTGGCCACAAAAGGCCTGGGTCCACCGAGGCCAACGGAGCGGCCCTGGTGACAGCATAGCAACAGGGTCATCTACTGGAGAGTGCAGCGCTAGCATTTGCAAGAGAGACGGGCATGGATTTTTGGACAGTTATATTACGTGAAGTGAAATTCATATGAAAATGAATGAGTGCCTGTAGGCTGCACTGTTGCCTCTGTCCTGTATAGCTTTGTGTCTGCGAGTCAGGTCCTTCATCCCTTCCTGACATGTCCACCTCTGTGTTTTTGGAGATCTCTGTTGAATATCCCCGAAAGTTTAGAACAAAAAACTTTTTTTTGAACAAGGGGACATTTACATCAGGTGCAACACAGCATCCATTAAGCTTTGTTTCAACTCTAGTAAAAACAATATTATTTAAGTGTGGGTTTATGTTGTGGAATACCAAATCGTTCTAACTATACCCGTTACTGTTCTTGCAACAAAAGGGATTACCCCTCTAGGATGTATTATTGAAAGGCATCAATATCACAGTGGGAGAAAAAGGACAATGAACAGTGTTCAGTTTATAGTTTAGTGCCAGCATAATTTGATGTGATTATCACAGTAGACCTGACAAAGCTATTTTTTTTTCTAATAATTAGGCAGGATTCATATTTCAACAGTGATAACTCAGGAAACAAGATTTTTTAAGCACTCCAATCTTTAGGGGAAATAATAGGTTCCATGTTATCATTTGACTTTTTGGTAAGTGTATGTGAAACTCTTATTGAAAGAAGAAAGAAAATAAGTGCATATCTTAATGCAAATAAAATTGTTTCTGTTGAAGCAGCACACTGAGATAAACTTAAAGATAATATTTGCATTAACTCTTATGAGTATAGTTAAGCAATCTTATATGTATATTATATGGATTTTTTTTTCCCTTAATAGAATATCAAGCAGCTATGTCCACATATTACAATGTATATATTGCAACCCAATATTTTGCTGGTTAACAGGCTGTGTGCTTCTTGACATTCATGTTCATATTCCTTTACTGAGAACTCAGGAAAGTTAAGATGTGCAATGTGGTAAGTGATGAGAATGTTGGTGTGCTGGAGAAAAGACAAAACCCTAATGATGTTCATTCTATATGTAAATGTGGTGTTTTGAGTATCTGCAACTTCATCTACTCAAAAATGCAATTCTGTACATCTGTGGTAGAACATTCAAACTTTAAATGAGTACAAGTAAGTAGCTGAATTTGTGCCGTGTGGTGAAAAAGCACGATAATTAGGAGATGGCAGATGCTGTAAGACATTATAAAGTTGATGGAATTGGCCGTTCTTTTGCTTAGTGGACAAGATCTCGCATTTTCAGTATATCCTTCTGAAACTTTACCAGAACAAGACAAGGTGAAATTTCATATTTCCAGCTGGAGATGGCAGACAACTGTCCTGTACCAAGTCCTGCCACAGAATGTTATAAATCATGTAGAAAAAACACATTTGTCTGGATGGCCTGCTGAAACTTTACCTTACCAGCATTGTGGCAGGGGCGGTTTTTAAATGTACAAGAAAAATGAGCCTGTGCTGATGCCATAAATCTTTGATTCTGTCACTAGTAAGAAATTGCTTCAGACATTCAAGTTCAAGTGTTAATAACGTGATCATCCTATGTAGGAAATAGATTTTGGTGGAGGTGGTCAAATAAGACCACATGACAAAGCAACTTTTATGTCATGATGATGATAATATCCATGAACAAATTGTTGACATACATAGATCTTTTGATTTGGGACAGCCTCATAGCAGTTCTCTCTCTCCCCTCCCCCGAATGCTCCATTATCCAGGCACCTATAATCAGTCTACTTTCTGCCCTAATAACCTGTGTGATGTTTTTGCCCTCTAAAATTGTACCATTACATTGGATTATATGATGATTCAAAAATTACATATAGGACTGTAGGAAGAGTGTGCCTTGAAGAACATCACTGGATGTGCGTGGAAGTGCCAGCCAGTCACATGGTTTCGTAGGCAAGGGAGGAATGGAAATTGTTTGCCAGTGCCGTCTTGCGTGCATTTCTGCAGGGTGCAAATACAAACATGCAGACTCCACACACCCTGAGCCGGACTGAAACCCGTGTCCGTCAAGTTGCTCAGAAAATTGTCAGGCAATGGTTTGACCTGCTGTGCAACCATGTGCCATATCACTGGATATATCCATCCAATTGCTGAAAGATTTATATTAGTTGTAGTTTAAGATGGCATTTAAATTTCAAACTAAAGCACAATTATAATCACCAGATGGTGAAAGGACAAAGCACTTTACAAAAATTTCAAAAGAGCTGCCTAATTTTGGCCTCACATTTTTAATTTATGCTTGTATTTTGCCCATAATGTGACAATGTTCATCAGGAAAATACTGAGGGGTGTATTGTTAAACCAGTTATAGGTTACTTCTGAAAAAAGATCTATGTCAATGTTAGTACTGGTTGATTATGTTATGTGCTATGTGTAAAATACATGCAAAGCATACCTTCTAGTGTTCTATTTTGCTGTTAACGCCATTGTCTGTGTCCCTCTTTTACATGAAGCAATAATAATAAAATCATGAAATAAAAAAATTACTTGCAAATGAGAATTCTATTAATAATTTATTTTCCGTGGGCAGAAGATGACCTCAATCTTAAACCAGAATTAGACATTGTTATAATCAAAATCTTTCTTCATCGCCTTTGCACTGACTGCAAAACTTTCAAACACTGTGAAACACAGTGAAAGTGGTAGGGAAAGGGAAGGATAGGCACACCGGAGAAGCAGCCATGTGTTTCGCTGCTTGTAACAAGGCAGCAGGCAATGTAGCGGTGAAAGACGTGTAACCTGATGTACAACTAGGGCTCCTGCTGTAGGACCCATTAGGGCAGTGCTTAACATGAATCATGCCATCGAAGCACCCAGCTGCTTAATTGTCAAAACAAGACAATACATTTGAATTTGTTCTCTCCCAAAACTCAAGTTCAAGTTCAACCCATCCTATTTCCTGAGGAAATTAGCCATTTGAATCCCTTTTTAAAAATATAAAGTAAATCTGAACATGGTCCCTGCGCTAACAGCTAAATAATTCATGCGTCAGCTAATGATTCCTAGAAAGTGAGCCTCAGTGCCCATTGCACTTCTACCCCTTCCACCCTCTGGCCATGCAGTATTTTTGATTAGGCTGTTCAGTTATGTGTTTAGATTAAATATATTGCACATAAAACAGACCTTGCCCTGGGTATAGATCACAGACATGTTTTCCTTCTGTAAATCTTCACCGCGCTGCTATTTTTTCAAACAGTCCACTAGTGTTCAGAATACTATATGGTGCGGAGAAGCACTTCTGTGAGCAGCATTAAGCATGGATCTGTGTGTATAATTCATAAGTCATAAGACCAGGGAGAGGGTCACATGTGCCCCCACTGTTTGCTCATTGTCCTATGAGTACTATTACAGTTTTGGTCCCCAACACCTGGAAATTTGTTACAACACTGGTCTAACTACAGAATAACTGAATATGAATTAGGCCCACTAAGCTGCACTGCAGTCTACTGAAACTGACATATGGTCTAATTCTAAAGAGAATGGTGATTGATTTACTCCATAAAAAGGCTCAAGGCTCAAAGAGAAGTGTACTTTTGATTGGTAGAATGGCAGCTATCACTGTTGGTAACTTGCAGGCACCACATGCTGAAAATGTTCAGGGAGAATGAGTCCATCCTTTGCGAAAAGAGTAAAGCATGGTCTTGAAAGTAGCACTACATTACAAGAAAACTGAGATAATTATGCATTGTTCAAATGTTTAAGGTGGCGAAAGCCCTCTTTCATTAAGAAAGAATTCCTAGAGACCTATCCTAAAATACCATGTCTCCGGCAAAATTGTTCTCAGGACTTTTATTGAAAACTCACTAAAGACACAAACTCATTACACCTTTTCTAAATTTGATGTGGCAAAATTTGTAGATTTACCACAATTCATTTTCATTATCTAATAAAACCTATTATGATCACTATTTTGCACTCATGTCACTATTTTATTTGTTTTCAGTTGTACAAGCTGTTTTTGCTTATATGTAGCATATTTGTTAGAGTTGCTGCTTTTGGACCAAAAGGTTGCAGGTTCAAGTCTCACCTCCAGCCATAGTACCCTTGAGCATGGTATAAAGCATTAATACTTCTGTACACATTTATGCTTGGAGCAGCTTATGACATGCTGCCAACACCATAGAATGTTAAGCAGTGGGCAGGTGGTGATGGTTCTTCTAAGTAGTGTAGTGGTGTGGCGATGCTGAGGCACATTTTGTCAGGGTTTAAGGTTAGCTTGGCACAGGGGCGCTATACTTGGTGCCATAATCAAGTTGTTAGGTGTTTTTGAGAGCAAGCGGCAAGTGGTGAATTCTTTGCCTTTCTTTAGCTAAAAAAAAATGCAATTGTCCGGGTAGGAGAGAATAACACTCTGCAAGAGCGAACGTGTCTTGGCAGGTGGGGTAACGCATGGAACTGGAAGCTGCTGGCTGATGTGGGCGAAGATCTCCAGGTGCCGCAGGTCATTGCAGTTACTTTGTGGTGTCTAAACATGGTATTATATTTGGAGTGTGAGTGGATTGTGTACTTTGTAGAGTTAACAGTGCCATTTGAGGATGCTATTGGGGAGACATATGAGCAGAAAATCTTTAAGTATGCAGATCTGGTAACAGAGGCAAAAGACCATGGGTGGCGGACTCATATGAGACTGGTAGAGGTAGGTGTTAGGGGGTTTATGGCTAAATCAGCAAAGTCTTTGTTGCGGGAATTTGGCGTTAGAGGCCAAATGTTAAGGGTGGTGGTGAAGGAGCTGCCTGAGGCTGCTGAGAAGGTGAGTCAGTGGTTGTGGTTGAGAAGAGAGCAGAGTAGTTGGGGTTACAGGTTGGAGGGAGGTGTATAGTTGTGGTAAAATTAGTGGCAAGTGGCTAGTAATGGGGGGGCAGCTGGTGGTAATTAAGGAGGTGTGGCCTTGTTAATTGGGTTAGTTTAAGTCTGTGGAGTGATACACTTGTATTTTTTTTCTTTTGCTAGCCAGTATGTAAGTAATTCATGCTGGTTTGAATTTGTGAAGATGGCTCATTTAAAGGTATGTATGGAGCTGTAATTTAACTGGGGTAGTTGAGTTTGTGAAGCTGTGGTATTTGTTGAGGATGAAGGGCATTTAATGTGTGCTGAGGGGGGTGGATTTGGGATGCCAGGCCCTAATTCAACAAAACACTGATGGCAGGTACCCACTTGATAACCTCAAGGAAATACCGGTGTTGGTACCCTGTGGTTGTATTTGGTAGGATAGGAAGTTTTTTAAAAAAAAAAAATGTCTTGAGTTATGGAGATATATTTGTTGGCAAGGCTGAATGTTGTTCTGTGGCCTCATGGTGATGTTGGTTGGACTGGGTCCTTGTCTAGAGTCATTATAATATATGCATGAGGTGTGATATCATGTCCTGTGTATCTTGAATAACTTTTAATTAAATTGAGAAGTCTCAAGAATAGTAAGATTCTAGTTAAATTCAGAAAGGAAAGGTTACGTTGTGTCTGAATCCAAATGTGGAGTACTTTGTAACTCATGAAACATGATGGCCAAAACAATACTTGCGGGTGGGGATAGGCCTGGGTCAAAATGAGTTGCGACTGTGGTTCTGAGGGATTATCCAGTGCTGTCACATAAGCAGGGAGGAGGTGAAACTAAGTGCAAGGAGGGGAGCTCCTTGGCAAACAAGAAGGTAGAGAACACAGGTGGGACAGTTCTCTCAGAGAGTCCATGGTGTTGAGGGGGTGGTGGGGGAACCTTTATACTCCACCCTGCTGATTACTACCTTGTTTGAGTTCTGGGTGTGATAGTATCATCTAGCATAGAGCCCTTGCCAAAAATAAATTCATAAATCAGATATTTGCAAAGAAAGAAAGGGACATTAGGACTCACATCTAATATTTACTTAGAAGTAATAACTATTCTAATCAGTTCATTGATTAACCCCAGTCTGCAGGAAAAATTTGAAGTAATACAACTGTTAAGGAACAAGTCCCAGCCAAGTTTTTTGTAGTATCTACAAAATCGAGTGCCTTGCATGATGATCCTATTTGTTCACGCTGCCATGCATCTTTGACCAAGAGCTTTATAAATGTGTTCTGCACATTTGCTGAAATTAGATGCATTGTGTATGCACTTTAATTTCTGATTAGTATTTTCCAGGTTTTGTACTTCATAACCTTCTCGGTAGGGTCATAATTTGACTCACTCATGAAGGCAGTTAAGGTTTTTTTGTTTGTTTTTATTCCTTCTGGAGAAAACCAAAAGCTGCAAAGTGTTTTGCAACAACTTTCTCGTAAGAATATAATGCATGAAATAAAATTAGACTGATTATGTTGAACCACAAATGACCCCAGCTGAAACTCATCTCTAATTCAGTTAACATTGCTCAAATGGAATTACAGTCCAACCCAAATCCACTCTGACTTTCCAGAAAACCAGGAGAATTCAGATCAGATGCAAAAGCCACAGCTTCCAGTAAGTTTATAGGAAATCCTGTACTGACATATACAATGTATCCCGATTGCAAGTATATGTACTGTTTAACATAGAAAGCTGTGATATAAGCAATGGAAGTTTGTAACTTCTCAGTAATATGAGAAACCCATGATAGAACTATCAGGACACAATTCATAAAAGCAGTAAAAGCTTCAACTTCATTATTAAATTAAATTAATTTACATATGTCCCTTTAGACATCATAGTTTGATGCCTGAGCCATGGAACAGTAGCCTGTTGATGACAAATGATTTGGAGAACGAATTCTTAATTATGGCTCTTCCATAAAGCGCCAACAAAGGCTGATGGTATAGATCTCATTTGCTTTGTATGCTTTGTATAGTTTGTATACTGCTTCTCTTCCCACATCGTCCTCAACTTCGAAAAGCTTTAAAACTGAAATTCAGACAAGGCTTGGCACAGTGAAACCCTGCCCCTGAAAAAGATCAAATATTAAGTAGTTTCCACATTTCCCATCACAAGGGATTTCTGCATTCCCTATTTCAAAATTGCTTTCCTTGGGAAACGGTAAACAAGACACTTGTCACAATTCAGCTTCACCAGTCTAAACATAATCTTAATATGTTTAGGCATAAACATTATCTTAAGATAAATGCTTGATAAGGTAAGGAAAGCTGTACATTTGAGTAATAAGTGGTTAGGCCACCAGTAGATTAGTAGTGATCAAGGTTAGAGCTTTTACTGCTTATGTTTAATTTAACTGTGTTCAGTTGGGACTGTATGTTTAACGAAGATTGTTTAAGACCCAGGCAAGGCCTTTAACCTTAAGTGGTTTTAAAGAATTTAAGATATATTCCTTCAGCTCTATAATTTTGGGGGGGATGAATGTTGCTTTAGATAGAAGCACTAATCAAGAAATTCAAAACCAAATGTTTTGTGTTGTTCATCACATACACAGTGCCTTTGGTTCAATAGGAGTTTCTTTCAATGCAACACTGGGGTGAAATTGCCACTGCAGTGTCCTTAAATATATGCACAGTGCTTAATGCAGTCTTTCGAAAGAATTTACACTACTTTGAATAAAGTTGCCTTTTAGACATCTTAGTATGTGGTCAAGGGGGGTGCAGTGACGCAGTGGGTTGGCCTGGGTCCTGCTCTCCCATGGGTCTGGGGTTCGAGTCCCCCTTGGGGTGCCTTGCGACGGACTGGCGTCCCATCCTAGGTGTGTCCCCTCCCCCTCCAGCCTTATACCCTGTCTTGCCGGGTTTGGCTCTGGCTCCCTGTGACCCCATATGGGACAAGCGGTTCAGATGATGCAAGTATGTGGTCCATATCTTAGAGCAACAGAAAATGTTAGTTTTTATAGTGCTTTTATAGTTCAATTTATACTATGAATAAAGAGAGAGATGATTGTGGAATTAAATCTCAGTATGTATCTAACAAAAACTGGAATTTTTAATTTGTACAGTGTAGTGGTCCAGCATTGACTGATTTTCATTTAGAAATATTTCCACTATTTCACACTGTGGCCAATGGCAACTTACAGTAATGAGTTTTTTTGCAGATGTTTTGTATGTTTTTAGTTTTAATTTTAGAAACAAGATGCCTTACCAAGTTATACACTGTATGTCTCGTTGGAGAAAAATGTGTGCTAAAGCAAATGTATTAATGCATTTGCTGGGGTGAGTCCAGTCAGAGGAAGGACTTGCCCTCAGGAGTCCTTTAGTGATATCTCCTGCTCTCTTAATACTGCAGTAATAGACAAATGTGTACGTTGAGCCCTTTGGATTAAGGAGCCAACTGTTTGGATGCACTTCGCTGCTGTTTGTCAGTGTGGTGGCTAAGACCTGGTCAAAGTCACTCATCCAAAGATAAAATTATGAAACAGACATGAAAATGCAGTTACAAATAAGTTGGAATAAAATGTACCAGGAGAAAAATTGATTGGTTCTTATTTAAAAAGCCAGCACAACTTTATTCATGAATGTGGAAGAACAAAATAACCCAAATCGGCATCAAAAGCAAGAGTCCATTAATATTTAAGTACAGATATGAGAAAACAGACTCCCATTAAAAGGTAAAAATATTCTGGGTACAAGAATCAGTGTTCACACGTGGAATTAAACTGACATTTTAGAATACATATTTGTGGAAGCTTTTCGGGTTGCTGTGACTTGTTTATGCTTGGATAAATAAGAAAAAGAAAGCACTGTCAGAACGAGGCCTGCATAGAACGATGGACTGTTTTGCCTTGAGTGATAGTGCAGAAGCAGACTAATCTGTGTAAACACAGAGATGAGCACTGGCCCTGCATCAGTAATGATGGAGTCTGCATGCTTGCTGACTGTTGGTGCAACACTCCATTTGTCTGTACTGCACTCCGTTTTTCACGTCTCAATTGTTTTGTTCTTTTTGTTTTCAGTTCCGTAAACACCATTTAATACTCTACACTAGAAGCTCTGATGATATGCTCTGCAGTTGTTTCCAGGAAAAATTTAAAAAGTAATATACCTTGTTTGGGGTGCGGTGGCGCAGGGGGTTGGACCAGGTCCTACTCTCCAGTGGGTCTGGGGTTCGAGTCCTGCTTGGGGTGCCTTGCGATGGACTGGCGTCCTGTCCTGGGTGTGTCCCCTCCCCCTCCGGCCTTACGCCCTGTGTTACCGGGTAGGCTCCGGTTCCCTGCGACCCCGTATGGGACAAGCGGTTCTGAAAATGTGTGTGTGTGTGTGTGTGTGTGTGTGTGTGTGTGTAGTGACTCCAGGATATCTCAACTTTCATATAACAACAAATAACACTCTAACCCAAGCTGATAGAGCACTTGAGTCAGCACCAGCTTTTATGTGCCTTGTGGATTCACTATACTTTCTGAAATAAATATGCAAACTGAAGATCAAAACAATGACAGTCAAACCTGCATGGGCAAAATGATGAATACAAATGCATCTTAATCCCTTTTTCAAAGGAGCAGAAAGCAGGTTTTGTAACTAAAGCTGGGTGGAAAGATGCAAGACCTCATAATTAAGTGGAGAAGAGAACATGAATGTACTGCATCACCTGAGGGCAGAAAACAGCTTTCTTCAGTTCCATCAGAACACAATTCTCTGCTGTCAGTTTTAAATTTTATTAAATCATGTGCTTAAAAGCTCACCTTAACTTAACCAAGAAGAGCTCTTAGCTCATAAAGACCTCTTGGAGTGCTTAAGATTGATAATGATGATTGGATGTCTGGATGGCCTGCTAAAGAAGTTACCACCCTTCAACCCAGTGTGTCATAAACTAAACAACAGAAAAAGTAAGAGCAGCTGTGTCACTCAGTACTAAATGTTCGTCTCGTAGCGTCCTAGGTCTCAGTGTTGTCATTACGGCCTTTGGCTTAAGTTACTGTTCTCAGACATTAAATTGAGTGGTTTCAATTTTGCAAACTATGGAAGAAATAGTGGGATTATTCATGATTTAATATTCAAGTGAAGTGTCTGGTCATTCAGCAAATGTTTCCTGGATTGTTGGAACACTTCAAAATTACACTCACTACATGCACTAGTCTACCGTGGCAATGATTCTGTGAAGATCTAAAAAGTATGATTTATGCTACTTCTGAGATTCCTGTATTGGGTTTCAATAAATATCAAAACAAACTTTAAAGTCTCATTGCTTGCTTCGGCTATGAAGAGTATACTTTTTAAAATTTTATTAGTCCTCTTTGGTATCTCCAAGGAGGGATGCACCCTTTGACCACGGGATGTTCATTTGCTACAGTTAATAAATCTGCTGCTGTTATAGCATTGCTTCACACCAGAATAGTCAATGTTAAGGAAACGCCTGTATCAACCAGTTCAAGTCCAATGTCCCCTGCTTTTTCATGTATGTTCTGTAGAGTGTTTTTCATTCCATTCTCTGTTATTGTCTATCAGTTTTGACTGCTTTGCCTCTTCCTTTACCATACACCTCTAACTTCTCTGGGTCCTGCCATTAGAATTGCTCCACCTCCTGAATGGATCACTTGCTGAGTGAATGGGGAGCACCTTGGCAGTTGATTGAGTTAAGCCAACTTGGACATGGAAGCAGGGTTACGCACTCTGAACAGGAGCAAATGAAAGAAGATTCATCAGCAAGTGTCTTGAATCAGTTGACTTTTAAAGGCAGTCCTGATGGCATAATAGCGGAAAGGTATGCAGGAGAAGGTACTAGAACTCGGGGGAGGGAGCCCTCTGGTGCTCATCAGAAGTACAGTTACCATGGTTTGTGGTGTGCTGTGATCATTACATTTATTCATTTAGCAGATGCTTTTCTTCAAGGTGACATACATCTCACAGAATCATTTACATTTATTACTTATTTAATGTAATTTTTGCATCATTTTTCCAAGTGTTCTGAGGCAGCCTATAGGAAAGGATTATTTTAATTTAGGCTGAAAAGCAGACTGTATGAGTATTTTTAAAACTATAACTGGAGCACAAGTTCACCTCATGCTAAAATTTAACCTGCATTATCAGTGTGCACCTCACAGATATTACGCTTTAAAAAATAAAGTTGCACTGACATATTTGGAGTCCCCTTGGTAGGCCCAGAGCTCTATTACACCAGTGCTGAATCGCACTTAAGACTCTGAATTTGTTTGGTATGGTATATTAAAAGAAATCTGCTTTAAATTAGTGGTAAGACATAGCAAACTCTCACAATTAGTCTCATAGGCTTTTATTCTTTCCTAAATACCCAATTTAAGGTAAGTACCTCACTCAAGGATATTACAGCTGGAGGTGAGAATCAAACCTGTAACCTTTGGGTCTAAAAGCATCAGCGCTAACCACTACACTATTAACTGTCCCAGCACAGAGTTAAAGTGCTCAGGGTTTTGGAAAGATTTCAAGGATCTGTTTGTCAGTCACACACAAAATAACCTCATCTGCATATGCAGAAATAACATGAAGTGAGGTCTTGAGGGTAGACAAATGAGTTTTGTTTTAGGTGTTAAGCAAGAAGCTGAAGGTATTGAATAAATAGAACTGGATATATAGGACAGTCCTGATATTTTCTATGAAAAATAGTTAATGCACACATTCTTTATACTACTTCAAATGGCATTCATAAATTTAGTCAGTGAGGTGAAGTAGTTTCCCAGGATAATTTTATGAATCACTCTAAAATGCTTTCTGCACATCCAATAATCAAAGGGTGCTGATTATATCAAGCTACTGCATCTGAAATAATATATGAATTAGGTGATGTGCACCATTTACTCTTCTCTTCTGACTTTGTTAAAGCCTGGGTTTTGGTGGAGAATATGATGCAGTAATTGTGGGCATAAGTTACTATTTATCAACTTCAAAAAACACAACATATATCAATATTTGTATCTACTGTTTAACTGAATTCATCTGAATTATGTAATGGTGGTTCAGATCAAGACCTTAGTGAATTTTGCATGGGGCCATCAACCTTGAGCAGGTGTGCAAGTTTTCATAGTGTAAAGCAGACTTCCTGACAGCAGTGTCAATGCCACCCTACAATTTATCATTATAGTCATGGATTTTCTGAAATGAAAAGGTTCCTACAAGAAGTCTTGATCTAAAGTGATCCACTCGTAGCCTTCCTGAACCTTGCGAGAACATTTACTTCTTACAGTGCATGAACATGCCAGTTTCAATAAATCATACTGCAGAAAATGTCCTTGTAGAAAAGGGAGTAACATTATTACATTATTATAACTATGTATGTGCCACATTCAATAAATCAAACTGCAAATAAGTTTCCTTGCTGAAATAGGGTTAACATCATTACAACCATGTACATGCCACTCTCAATAAATCATCAAGCAAAAGAGATTCCTTGCTGAAACAGGAGTAATATAAATGCAACGATGAGGCCTACAGTAGCTTAGTTAACCAGTACATTCCTCCATTACTTTCAGTCATCAGCAGGTAAGCCTGACTACACATGAGCAAGCAGCCAAAAGGGAGAAAAGTGCAAATCAAACCCAAACTCAGTTCTTCCGGTATCTTCTGCTATTTTGTAGGACGTGTCAGGGCTGGTACAGATATTACTGGATGATAGCCACCTACAGCATGCCAGCGATGTGTTCTAGATGTCATTGCTGCTGTACATAATAGTTGTTTACACCCCCTGTACTACTTGCTGCCTTGTTTGATCCAAGATGCTTTTGTAAGGGGTCCCTGCTTCTTTCTTCAGTGCAGAGATCCTGTAAGCTGAACACAAGCTCCTATTTGCCTGCCAGAAAGTGGAGTTCTCCCTCAGTCATGCTGTGTTATAATCCTTCTTGTATAAGATATAAGTGTTCGACAGATTGGTGCGTAGAAATGATGAGAATCTATGATGTGCACCTCTGGAGACTTCACTCCTTTGTTTTCTTTGCTTCCTCCTGGCATTTCAGAGTCTTAGCAGTTTTAATGGTTCTTCTTTTTATTTTTTTAACCCATGCGTATAGATGACAATATAAAGCACTGTCTGTATAAGTGTACTGATATAAGTATATCAGTGAAAGATAAGCTAAAAACCCTTGTTCATCTACATGCCATCTGTAGCTACTGGGTGCACTCAGTAACATATAGTTTTCATCCAAACTTATGGTCACAAGGAGAACAATTTGCTGTTTGGCTTCTTGAATTTTGAGAAAAGATGCTGAATCACATAAAATTTGCCCTAGAATTTCCTTGTTTTTTACTGTTCCGATTTAGCTTATTCAGTTACTTTAATGTAACTGACCAATTTAAATGCTTTTTAAAGGCAGTCTTCTTTATACAGGGCATTTGTTAATGAATCTATCTACACACACAAGGAATGTATGATTATACATGAAGCAAGTCAGGAGGGTCACACTTCAATCTCCTCTTTGCAAAAGTGTCTGAGACAATCAGTTCAATATAAATGTTGAGACAATTAAATACTAAAGTGACAATAGGATAAAATTAAAAATTTGTTTTTCAGTCAGATTCTAAAAGTTAGGCAGCCTGATTAATGACACAGATGTATGCAATAAACAATGTAAAAGTTAAAACAAAAGAATGGTGAAGAATGTTGGCTACTCATCCCTCTTAGTTACAAGGAGAGATTTAGTGATCTAGTGTTGGAACAAAATGCAGTCTTCACAAAAGCAAATGTAAGCAACATTTTGAACATGAAAATACTTTTCTTTTTTGGAGTTCTTTTTTAAGCAAAGGAATGGATACTACAGTGAGGTTAAAACTTGCAGATGAGCCTGGGAGTTGCTGTATCAATAATAAATTGAACAACTCAAAGAACAGTCCCCATTATGACAACAAACAAGAAGAATGCATGTCATTATTCTCGCTACAGGTCAACATAGACATCATCCAAGCAAGTCATATTTTCACATTTTCTATTGTTAGATGCTGTTATCTACAATTTCGGCATTGTTTGTTCATTGTTAATGGATGTTACATCAGGTCCTGCTGACGCGCAGTAAAAGTCCAAAAGGAATGCATACTAATGTCTCAAAATAAAGTGTGGTAATGATTTTAAGAAAACTTGAATTCATTTACTATGGGTTTCAGCAGCTTTAACAATAGTATTATGAGTCCCCTTCCCCTCCTTCTCCGGGATCAGAGGCCAGAGGGACAATTACTTGCCTTCTAATGAGCCAAATCGCTCCCCTGTTTTAAAATTGCCTAACACACCTTTAGCTTGTATTTGGAATAACTTCTTTTAAAATCTCATTCAGCTTTCATAATGCAGAATGGTAGCAGGTGGTACAGCAGTAAAGAGTATTGACTGATAACCATGCAGTTGCCAGTTCAAGAGGCTCAGCTGTATCCTTGAGTAAAGTACTAGTATTGTCAGCTTCGAACAGAAGCAGCTGCTTAGTAATAGCCATAAAAAAAGACATTTCCAAATGATAGTATTTTTTTTATGTTACAAAAAAGTATTCATCCATTGACCAACAGTAGTTTCCTCTCATGGGAAAAGTGATGCGCCCCTTCAGTGTTTGCTCAGTAAACTGCAACATTGTTCGCTCACGTTTCTTGCACAGCTATCTATCAGGCTGAGTGTAGATGAAAGCTGTTGTCAGAGATGATGCTTCAGTACTGCTGGGGTTCATGACAAGACTCTCCTGCAGAGAGATATACTATGCCTGCTGGCTGTTTAACTTGCACCACAAGCTCCCAGCTCCGTGTATAAGCTTTTGACTGCAGCTGGCAAATGCAACATACAACTCACATTAGAAAAACAGATTGTCATCTGCTTCGTTGTTTCTTTCATAAACATTAATTCATAAGAACGCAGATAGTTTTGTCTTCATTATGGTTTTTTAAAAAAAAAGATCCTCTAAAAGGAAATTTGTTAAAAATTATAAATCCATCAATTCACAGTGAATGGAAAGATAAAATATGAGGCATTTTCCTTCAATTTATTACCTATCGTTTTGTGGGCCATTCCATGGTCAGTTGCCATTCAGTTTGCTTATTTTTGTTACCATTACTTGCAGGCTGCACACAGTAATATGTGAGCCCGAGTCAGTGGGTTTGGTGTGTGTGACATCCATCCCGTGCCATCCATCAACAACCTCGTTTTTTGTGTTGCTGTATCGCATATCCCTCCCTCACTGTCCCTCTGAAGCCAGCTCCTCTATGATTCTTTTCTGCTATGCAGTGATATCCTTCTTGCACTGTGACCAAACTGCCAGCAGAGTGCTTGGTGTTTTTAATCTAATCTTCAGCTCAGTTCTTTAAGTCTTTTTTTTTTTTCTTTTTCCTTGTTGTCCTGCTTTAAAACATGTTCCCCTAAGTTCTGATATGAGATGTCCAGTGTTCAGTTTTCTTTATTTTTTTTTAACTCTTTGTGTGTAGGAGGGTCAGAGCTTCACAGCTTCAGTACAGTATGTATGTATGTATGTACATGTGTATATTTATAGAATCTACAGAATCACACTCTTACCACATATATATGCTGTGTTGTTATATGATGCAGGTAAAGCAGTGTGTGTTCCTCTGTGTGTCCATGTGATTCTGTACACATGCTCTAATTCCCCATGCATGTCCCATCAATCTCCTCCATGGCCTGGCATTACCCTACTGCTGCCGTTGCTGTCGCTGCCTCTGCACCATGCCGCCCTGCATGCAAAACAGGTTGTGTAAAACGGAAAATAATGGCACCCGCACAGAGAGAGACCGTATTTCACCGGCAGCACCTCCTTTAAGATTAATCTCTAGCCAAACATTGTCTTCCAACATGCAGGCTTCTAATCATGTTTTTAATAATGAGTATGCCCTCTCTCCAAAAGTACCGGTGTCACTTTCATGTGTCCTTGTAAGCCATGTGTAGGTCAAGCGAAGGAATGAATGAAGGAAAGGAAATCTGTACCTATTTATTAGCAGTGGTACCACTTAATCTCTTAGTTCAAGGCACTTCAAAAATAAAGTGATATGTGTATGACTGCATGACTTTATATATTGTTGTTGGAGTGTGTGTGTCTCTCTTTTTTTTTATGATTCCCATCAAAATTTTATATAGACTAATAGTTAATTTAGAGCATCTAGTTTTAAAAATATTCAGATATCATCAGTGGGGTCACAAGGTAATGTCAGAATTTAATTAATGTGACAAAGCACCAAGATCAGTATGAAAGCTTTTTTTTCTTTTCTTTTTTTTTAAGTTGTATTATTCCTTCAATTAAAATAACTTGAGCATCAGACAGGGCACATGTCCTGTGCAGCTGCCTGTCACCTGGCTGACAAATGGCAGCTCACATATACACTATCTTAGCTGTATTTGTCTTCATTCTCATTGCAGCAAAATGACAATGACTAATTGGTTTGCTTCAGGTGATGGACTGAGTTGCAGCACTCCACTCGTATCAGCTGTCCCTATCCAAGGGAATACGCAAGGGGAAAGTAGAGCTGTCATCTGTACAAAGGACACTGGGATATCAGTGTTCATCCCCACCTAGGAACCTAATGATGTGTTCACTAGGAGTAACTAGGCTTGAAAAACAGTCTTGAGACTGACAAATGCTGCCATATGAAATGTAGGAGCTGTGTTTAATTTCTTATGGTAGGATCACACCTTGAGAAGAATCATTGAAATACACTTTGACTTTTGAAAGTTTCTCTGGCAGGGTGTTCTTTTTCAATTGCTGACACGAATCTATTTTTATACCATATGAAAATATGCCTGATAGACAATTTTGCCAGTTGGAAATTTTCTGAAATCAACACTGCAAAAGTTATACAATGAAGAAAGCAAACAAATTGTTTGCATTTCTTTTAGCATTTGTTCATTTGGCAGGTGCTTTTCTCCAAAGTTTAAATTGTTTTGTTTTTATCACAAATTGTTTAATGTTCCTTGTTGCTGAGGAAGTCATAGCCAAGTTTGCCCATTGCGATAGTTAATAATGGGGCAAAGTACAGGAATGAGATGAACCCTTGACTTGGCTCTGTGGTAAGGATAAATGCCCTCACCAGGACAGAAAGTAGGATTTGGCCAAAAGATGTAAAATTGTAAAGGTGCTGCCAAAAGAAATCTGGAAGGAAAAGGGGTTGTTCTCACTGAACTGAGCAGCTAAAATACAGTTAAGGAGAGCTTTTTTAGGGTGGCCAGTTTTGAAGTCTGACTGGCATCAGTCAAGGACATTATTCTTGAAGAGGAAATCAGAGCTGACTAGTAACATCACATTCAGTGTTTCGTAGAGGGAGAGACAAGGACTCTCCAATTTCACATCAATGTTTTCCTCTAGTTTTTCTTGAAGCTGAAAAATAGCATTTTAGATGCTTTACATACAATCCTGGGAAATGTTAGTTTACTTTCTCTATTGGCAAGCAGTGCAATGTATAAAGTTGAAGACTTTGGTTAATCCTGATTAAATGCTCATAGCATCAGCTCCAAGGTACCAAGAGGATTTGATCATTTCCTAAAACCTCGAACTGCACTCCTTCCTCTCTGGCTGATTAGCGGACCGCTCGGAAGGGATCCAAAATCAAAAATCTTTGGGTGCGCTTGACTGCAGTGCAGTGGAATGAGCTCCCTTCTCCAGCAGAAATGCTGAATTTCTTTGTTCAAGAATGGCCTCAGGAATCTCTGTTGGACCAACTTCTCTTCTGATTTCCTAACACTGACATACTTGCTTACTTTCATTGACCACTTGTCCTAGTCAGGGTCATGGAAGTTTGAAGCCTATCCTAAAATCACTGGGTATAAGGTTGGGAGAGACAGACCCTGGATGGAATGCCATTCCGTCACAATAATTTCCTAACAGCTCCATAAATTTGCATTGCACCATCTGTCAGGATCACCTGTTTCCCACTTTGCAGTCTAATTCTATATGCAGGAACTCATGTAATATGTGCTTGCAGAAACAGAGATATCAAACTATACTTTGACAACTTTGAGTCAGCGTCTAAAGCTCTTTCTTTGTTGTAAAATGCACTTTTATTTTTGCTCAGTAACATGTTCCGTTCAAGAAAAGTATCTGCTAAATGAATAAATGTAAAAAGTAAACATGACTTTTGTTCCTCTGTTCAGATAATTCTGGATTATAATTAATCAAATCTTTTGATAAATGTAAAATTCAAGCACAATTTCATCATATCACAAAAAAAAAAAATCTGTTTTTATACTTGGTAACAGGGAGGGGTGCGGTGGCGCAGTGGGTTGGACTAGGTCCTGCTCTCCCATGGGTCTGGGGTTCGAGTCCTGCTTGGGGTGCCTTGTGATGGACTGGTGTCCTGTCCTGGGTGTGTCCCCTCCCCCTCTGGCCTTATGCCCTGTGTTACCGGGTTTGACTCCGGTTCCCCGCGACCCCATATGGGACAAGCGGCTCTGAAAGTACCAAGTACACACACACTTTCTGAACCGCTTGTCCCATACAGGGTCGTGGGGAACCGGAGCCTACCCGGCAACACAGGGTGTAAGGCCGGAGGGGGAGGGGACACACCCAGGACAGGATGCCAGTCCATCGCAAGGCACCCCAAGCGGGACTCAAACCCCAGACCCACTGGAGAGGAGGACCTGGGCCAACCCACTGTGCCACTGCACCCCCATGCACAAAACAATCAATAGTTATAAACTGACAAAGGTTTTCCATTTTCTTCTGTATATCATTTAACATTTACTGAAAGACAAATTCAGATATTCACTAGAATTTATGCCAAGGAATGCTGCCTCTTGGCTGGCTGATTATCACCTCTGAGGCACCAAAACATGATTTTCATGGAGCCTTCTGGGCCACCCACTATTCAATGGCTTTGCAAGAAAATTCCAAAGGGGTTTGTGATATTGAAAAAGGTTTGAGTGTCAGGGCTGTGTTCTACAAAAGATTAACAATTAACGAATCTTGCAAACCAGTGTTAACTTTTACCATTCTTTGGCTAAAGATGAAATACTTTTTTTTTTTTTTTTTTTTTACTGTTCCGAAAAATCAGTATTTTTCATAAGCTTTTTAGTTGGTCAATGAACTTCATTAAAATAATTTGAGATATTCTATTTTACATTCAGGGGGTGCGGTGGCGCAGTGGGTTGGACCACAGTCCTGCTCTCCGGTGGGTCTGGGGTTCGAGTCCCGCTTGGGGTGCCTTGTGACGGACTGGCGTCCCGTCCTGGGTGTGTCCCCTCCCCCTCCGGCCTTACGCCCTGTGTTGCTGGGTAGGCTCCGGTTCCCCGTGACCCCGTAAGGGACAAGCGGTTCTGAAAGTGTGTGTGTGTGTGTGTATTTTACATTCATATAAAACTAATTTATTTCTCTGCTCATTGTAAGCAGTGAAAAGCAACAGTGAAGTATGTGTAAATAAAACATATTTGCATTTTTAATATTTGTATTCTCAATTAGTCAAAAAGTGGAGAGTGTAACAATTATTGGTATCAGAATAATGCTAGAACATTACTCCATTTTCTATTCACGTTCCAAAAAATAACAGTGTACTATATGTATACAAATAACACTTGGAATGTACCCAGCCTTTTTATTTAAGTTCATAATTTAATATGACACTGTTTTGGTGCCAAAATGTCAGAGAACGTGAACTGAAAAAATGTTAAGCTATTAAAAAATGATAGAATAACCATTACAACTACATACAGATGTCTAACCAAGCAAACAACTGCAGCCGATCTAATTTCTGAGCACTCAGTCAAAATAAACCATGGTTATGTGAGTCAGAATATCAAATTCCCATGCAGCATCCTACGCTTTGCATTTTGCATGCCAAGTATAGTGAAGCAGGCCTCCGTACCTCAACCTTACACAACACTACCTCCGCTGCAAAACTTTCCATAGATCAGTTTCCACTATGCTTCATTTTAAAGCACAAAAAGTATGTATTGCTATGTATATTATGTATGTGAGATACATAACATCATAGCAAACGCTGCTGCTGTTACTATTGTCAGACAGTTATTTAGCTACTCTTTAGCAGGTATGTGATGTGTTGTCTAAGTTTGAAATATGGATGGATAATGTTTCAGATTTCAGAGAATTTACCTGTCTATTGAAATAAATGATAATGAATTAATTTCTATTAATAAATATATATTTTCTAAACCCGGGGGGTGCGGTGGCGCAGTGGGTTGGCCCAGGTTCTGCTATCCAGTGGGTCTGGGGTTCGAGTCCCGCTTGGGGTGCCTTGAGACGGACTGGCGTCCCGTCCTGGGTGTGTCCCCTCCTCCTCCGGCCTTACGCCCTGTGTTACTGGGTTGGCTCCGGTTCCCCGTGACCCCATATGGGATAAGCGGTTCAGAAAGTGTGTGTGTGTGTGTGTGTGTGTGTGTGTGTATTTTCTAAACCCCACAGATACCATTCTAATTTAGTGAGAGTGTAACACTTCTCATGTTTTGCCAAACAAGACTTTGCAAGTTTGTTTATTCAAGCTATTTACTGCACTATTTAAGGTTTTAATAGTCTTTGATTTAAATGAGGCATGTTCCAGATGGAGATCATTAACTTCCAGAAACAGTGCAGAAAAAGTAGATAGCTTCAAAGAAATCCTGCTAAGTGTTGGTCAGTGAACTCAAAAGTTTAATACAATCTCATTACAAAGTATATGTGATTTTGTATTCCATTTCTATATTTCAATACATGTGTTAAGACCATAGTTTTATCACAAAAATAATATTTGTTCATTTAATAGAAGAAAAATGAGTTAAGAGATGTTTTTAAATACAGTTGCCCCCCTTTTTTACAAGGCAATTTCCTGGTTCAAAATATATGTCTTGTGAAACATTATAAGAGAATATTTGTAGAGAATGCATCTGTGTCTGATCAGCACATGAACTCACAGAAGTTAACTGATGCAGATGTAATGTAACATGCCTATTTACAGAACTATGGTTACCAGCTGAAATGATATTTAATGGTCATGAACCCCAACTTCCATATAGAAACACCATCTTTAGATTTATGCTGTATCTTCACGGTATGTCTATACTGGAAAGTCATGAGCTGCACCTACATTCTTCCTCACTTGTTTAAGCTGTGCACATCATACCAAATCTGTAGTTAATGGGCCTACTAATAGATCAGTACATCAAAAATGCACAGCACTGCAAACAGAGGATAAATATAGAGCAGTGGTTACAAGTTATATCTCTTGGGACTTTAAGATCCAGTTTAAAGAAATCACTTCTTTGCTCTCTTTTCTCGTTGCTTTCCATTGCCATGAAAAAAGCAGCATTGTTGGCATAATTGTTCACCAAATTAAAATGTTACATCTGTTTCAAGGAATAAATTACTTGCTGTTTAGGCTTTCAACATTAAGGGGCAAAGTTCCGATAGCAGTTCTAAGGCATAACTATTTTTTCTTGAATATTATTTCTTGAATAAATGGGACTAGGACCAGGACAACACAAGCAATCAGATTTGTTTGTATGTGAGTGTGGACACAGCTGACTGAAGATGATGTGCAGCCTCTGCTACTGTTTACCTATTCCAGTTAAAAGGATTCAAAAGTCAGAATTGGCATCATTCAATAAAAAATCCATTTTCATCTCATTCTCATCCATATAAATTTTATTAAATATTTTGCAATTATATTTACTGACAAGACAGAATGTTAATTAACCCCACCACATGCATCTGTGAGACAATGTTTATCTGGCAAATGCATTCTTATTCAATTGTATTTTTAATGAGACATTCTTAACATGGCGTATCATTATTTCTTAACCAGAGGCAATGAACAATGAACTCTATCCTTAATATGCTCAGTTGCTGGCTTTGCCTGAGACGTCCCATAGTTTTATTATACCTGATTATCTGTTTATTTCCACCAGCGGGCAACTGACATAGCAAAAAGTGGTGAGACACAAAATAATTAACAAACCATTCAAAAAATAAATTATACAAAGCCTTACTATAAAATTTAGCATTTCCAAACATTAAGCTTAATTCCTACTGTACCTGCAATCCCCTAAAGCCAAATAATTTGTGTAGTCTACTATGCCAAAAATCATGCATTTAAGTTAATTTACCACCCTAAACATTTCAAGCTGAGACCACACTCGACTGCACCATTTTGTGAATTCCGAATAATCCATAATACTCCCTTGCCCAACATTTTTTTTTTTCAGTGAGGCAAACCCATTTTTTAAAGAGTCCCTAATGAGCTGAATGCTTTAAACTTAACCACCCCCCTCCAAAAAAAAAAAAAAAAAGAAAAAAAAAATACTTTAGAGTGTAGAGGTAGAGTGCCAAGTACTGAAGTTATCTTTAAAGTGAATCTTGGATCAAAAGGCAGAGTAAGTGCTGCAAGAGTAGTTTTTAAATAACTTCCTGCAGAGTCCACCCTCCCCCCTTTGGCTTTTGCTAGCTTTTTACTTTAACTTGTACGGTTTAATTGAAAGAAAAAAAACATTGTATTACTGCTAATGACATTTTATTTAACGTCTGAAAATGCCAAAGTTAAATATTCTACTTTTGAAGTAATTCTTAGAGGATTTCTGAGTTGTCACTTCAGAGGAAAGTGTCAGTTTAACAAATAAATATAAATATAACCACATTAGAATGTCCAGGAAGGATGATTTTCCACTGGCACCTGAACCCCTAAATATTTACATTTTTTACCATTCTCTGTGGCTGGGAGTTTTTTCGTTTTCTTCTCCTCAACCGGCTTACTTGTCCAATGTGTGCAGTACATTATCACATTTCTCTCTCTGAACTGTTTGTTTTAAGTCATTGGTGCAATGTATCACTCAGCTTAGAAGAGCACTCTATAAAAATAGATTGAACTGAATTGTATAATACAAAAACTGTTGATACATGTGAACTGTTAAAGAATTCAAAATGGAAAAAAAAAACAATACAACAGCATAAGGCATTTTTCCCATAATGACATGAATAAGATGTGAGCCTCCTAAGACAGATATTAGAGAAAACCGCTCTCATTTTCCTAACAACTTCCTGTTTTTTTTTTTTTTTTTTTAGTTTTCATACCAGAGCCACATCAGCAAAAATGTGACATGACAGTGGATATAGAACCGTGGTACAATTTGTACGGAATCATTCACAAACCTGCCGTACCCTAATCTTTCTTTTTAAACAAAAACATTTTTGTAGGAGCTCACTTGAAAGGAAAATGTATGTATTCCTGTTCTGTGGTGGTGTATACACATCAAAAGAAATATGTTTACACATTTTTGCAGGACATGGTGTGCCTGGCCATATTAGTAAATGACCCCTTTATTTTTTCTCCTGGGTGTCCTTGAAGCCTTATGACAGCTTAATGTACTCATGAAGACATCTGGATCTCAGGATTTTGTAAAATTAAGCATCATTTGGTAATTTTCCAGATGCATGAAGAAAATATAGATAACTTTTCAGGCTCAGCATGAATGATTAACCTGACTTAAGATGGGTAATTTTTTTTTATGAAGCTCACACCTCTTGATTTTTTCAAACTCTGCTCATGCCAATACAGCAAACGAAGTGTGTGTGTGTGTGTGTGTGTGTGTGTGTGTGTGTGTGTGTGTGTGTGTGTGTGTGTGTGTGTGTATATATATATATACACACACACACACACACACAATCTGTTCAAGAACAATTATATATATTATTGTTCTTGAACAGATTGGCTAATTTTTTTAAAAAATATAATTACTTAACCAGTAACAGATTCATACTTTTTACATTTCCTCATAAAAGATGGATGGGTAGTTTGATGAAAGGATGGTTTGATCTATGGAACAGTTCACACTTTAAAATTTTAACATAGCCTTTACATATAGAGATTATTATATTCTGTCAGTTTCAGGCTGTATTAACTGTGATTCTTGTATTGGAGACAAAAGTAAGGTCAGAGTTTAGTTAGTTTTCCTTTACATTATTATTGTTCTTGTTGTGTTGTTGTAAACAGCAGAAAATGAATTTTAATTTAATTATGAAGCATTCGGAATGTCACAGAGATGAAGAGGAATACTTGTAACCTAACTAAAACTTGGATCATTTCAGATAAACACAATTTTTGCAGCTGGAGTCTAGGTTTTGGTTACCTATAAAGCTGTAAATTAAATTTTGTGAGCATGATTCAGCAACATTTTCTCTGCCATATGCTCCATACTTAGAGGAGTGCAGTTCATATCACCTTGACCCCAATTGAAGCATAACTGAAAGGTGGCTGACGAAGATGGATGGGTAGATTGATGAAAGGATGGTTTGATGTATTGAACAGTTCACACTTTAAAATAAATTATGGTATATTTGCTACTCTGATGGCCGTCATTTTGAACGCAGGGCCTGTGTACTGAAACTTCCAACGTGAACACCCTATCTTTTGCGAAGATACCCATATAGGGTATAATGCTATACTGAAAACTGATATTTTACAACATATTCAAATGTGCATCCATTATCAACAACCACTTGTCCAGGGCTGGGTAATTATTAGAAACATATGGTGGGGGACAGGTTACACCCTAGATGGGACACCTGTCCATCACAGTACAATCAAACATGCAGTGCTTTACCCATAGTTACACACACTAAAAACAATTCAGAGTTATAAATTCACCTGAAATATGTCTCTGGATTGTGGGAGTAAAACAGAGCATCCAGAGGAAACTCATGCAAACAGAGAAAACAGGAAAAACTCCACACAGGCTGAACTAGAGTTAAACTTATTTTTGAACCCACAGTTCAGGAGCTGTAAGGCACTAACATTATCAGTCTCGCTACTGCATCAGACATTATTGAAGTTTTTTATTTAAAAATTGTAATTTATGAACTTGCAAAAAAGTCACTTTATTATTATTATTTTATTATGCAGCCTCTTCATGTTAAATAAGGTTTACAGCTTCATCACAGAAGCAATGTTACCTTCACATAAAACTCTGGCACAAGGTTTGCTTGGTCAGGTGCTAAGCTGCCTGCGGAGATTGATTTATATAACTTTTATTACCTAGACAAGGAAGAAGAGAGGTTTAGTCAAAGTGAATGTTTGCTTAAGACATTTGATGTGAGCTGACATTTATGGCACATTTATAGTGATGTGGATGTCCTGTGTACCTCTGAATTGCTTATCAGCATTGTGGGGTCAAACCTGCAAGAGGGAGCCTCTGGATATTTCCTGTCAGCATGCTGACTGGTCTGCTCCAGTGAGTTTTTCAAAGTGGGTTGATACACCACACCTAAGGGTGAAAAGCCCCCAGATACATGCTGTGGGACCATTGGCATGGAAACTTAGCCCTGGCTTGAGAACACCAATCAAGGATAAGAACAGTACCCACAGGGGATGGAAAAAGAAAGTGTGGCATGGAAAAAAATCATTTATAAGAACTTGCAGTGTTGGACAATCTCTGGAGAGAACAATGAAAAGTATTACAGTTTTTATCATTAAATATCCCTAGCCAGTGCATTTCTCAGGTTTATTGAGCACCACAAAACTGTTGTTTTTATTCACGGATGTTTTATTCAGGAAGAAAATGATTCTTAAAACTTTACTTTCTCCTGTTAAATGTAATTCTCTAGATGTACTGTATATTTGCTTCTTCTGTATATTCCATTACTTAAGTAACCATAGCCAGGTGAAATCCAGAAATGAAAGACCATAATACGTTTGCGTCACATTCAAATATGTTTAATCTCGTGAATATGCATGATAAGATCTTAATAATTGCTGCGCAAAGAACAAAATTAGACAATGGTTTATATCCACACACACACACTATATGTATTTGCAGTATGTTTAGAGAGAGGATGAACTTAAATGAGAAATTGCACTCCTGCATTTTTTGCATTATACTGTACCACTGAATCTTCTTGCTGCAAATTTATTTAGGACTATAGCCTTCTGATAACAATGTATTTCAAGTAAGCGTTATCTTCATTTAATTACTCACAGCCATTTTATTATCATGCTTCTTAGTATTAAGCTTTGACACCTGTAAGTGTGAATGTCGTATTATTTTTTTATTATGAAGATAAAAATAAAGGGTTTAGTTCTTAGAGGACCTAAGGGATATTGTCTTTATGAATAAATACAATAATTGTTGTAATTATGGATTTTAATCTTTTAGGGGAATGTCAGACATCAAGAGAAAGTGTTCTGATGAATTTTTGTCTTTTGCTTTAATGAAACTTTACACTTGACACTTAACACTATCACCGTTAACTTTAATGTTTTGCAGAATAACTGCAAAGATTTTACTAATGTCATTTACTGAGTACCAAGTCATCAAGAGATGTGGAGGCTTTGAAATATCTCATTACAAAGACTATGATGAATCTGAAGTCAGAAAAAACCACTGAGGATGTTGCTGCTGAGAATAGAGGGAAATGGAGTTACGTACTGACATGTCAAAGCGGAATAACTTCTGCACTTAAACAAGCTGAACAGCTTATACAAAAAAATTCTGGCTAACATTTTCTGTAGCGAGTGCAGATGATAAAATGAGGACAAGACAGTTCAATGAGAAAGTATCTAATGTTACTGAAAGCTAGATGTCAAGGACAGAGTTCTTCAGAATTCTTCTGTTCCTAACATGTTTAAGGGTAAAATATTGATTTTTCACACATGAAATATTCAACTGACTGTCTGTCTGTTTATGTGTCAGACATACTAGTGGGTAACAAAGTGTATAAAAGTAAATGATATCACCGGGTGTAATAGACTGGGTGGTACAGTCGCATAGCACATATTGTTGGTGTCTCACAGGCCGTGAGCTGTACAATTGGATGTACTATAGGTCTGATGGTCAATCTGTGTTGCATTTGCATATTCTCCCCATGATTTTACAATCCAAATACTTACATTTTAGGTGCATTGGTGACCCAAAACTGCCAGGAGTGTGTATTGCATTCCTCTGGTGTATAGGAAGGTTAGTGCAATGTGTCTAGCATTGCAAATCACCTTGGATGAGTATCTGCTAAAAACCCTATAATAACTGTAGATCAGTTTGGAGAAAAGGCATCTGTTGAATGAAAATATATAAATGTAATGCTATATAGTGGAATATTTCACAATGAATAATAATTACCATACCGTTAAAGCTATGATGTATTGAAGTTTCCTGATTTAAAATCAAAAAGGAGAAAATGAGTCTCTTGCCAGACTGCTGGTGAGATGTTTGTCTAATGAGTGTTTCATAAATAATGTGTGTTCTGATGTTCCCTTCCAACAGGCCAGAATTTGCAATTTTTTGCTGCCTTCAGACTTCCCTGAAACCTTCATATTGCATTAATTTTCTGTTTTGCAAATTCACAATTACACATTACAAACATATATATGTGTATATATATATGCAAAACATCTGCTCTTTAATATTTAAAAAAATAATTTTAGCATTATATTTATTACTTTTTATCAAACTAAGGCAACCCTGAGGATCTTTCTGATCATTGTCTTCATTTCATTCCTATCAGTCGCAGAATCTTGTGGAATTCCAGCAGAAATATATATGTGAGCATGCAGCAGTTTCCTTTCCTTGAAAAAGTATACTGATTCTTCCAAGTTTGCAAACCATTGCTCCACAGTTGACACATCTGCAAGGGTTATTTTTGTTCAGTTAAACTTACTGCAGTATCTTTAAGAATATTTGGCTGCTTTAACAGGCTACTTATTGGCATTTTGCTTTGCGTTGTATCATTCAATAAGGAGTTGACCTTATTAAGGAATGGGCATCATCTCCGTGCCAGAACACCTTTATTCATGTGGATTCAGAGTGATGTTCCATGCAGAGGCAGTGGTTGCTAACCGATTTTGCTTCGAAAACTGGCTTTGCCTCAGGCACAAGAAACTCATGCAGGAGCATTCAGACCTCGCATCCACATTATGCAGATTACCAGTCAGTTAATTATGTCTAACAATTTAATGTCCCCCTCTGCCCCCAACTCTGTCTCCCCAAAGGCAAACAGGCAACACAATGATTATTGACTTTGCTTTGATTGAATTTGACTCTGCTCAGAGGCTCAGGGAAAGTCTGGCTTTTTTCTGAAGTGATCCTAAAGGAGGAATTTCCTCTTCTGGAAGCTTGACAGACATTTTCAAAGAAGAACTGTACCTTTGTGCTATACAGACAATATCAACACAGCTATTGCTTTCCCCTTGATGCTTCACTTATTGAACAGATGCTGAATATTGATTGCATACAAAAAGGGTGATTCAATAGCTTTAAAGTAGACATTGTGTAATAACATAAAAGCTTTACAACTTCCAAATAGTATGGTTTTCTAGCTTTTGGCAACAATATTGTTTTGTCTTATCTGTTTTATGTGATAAGAAAAATGCTTTTCTTAAATACTGGAATACCTGTTTAGGCCATTATAGGCATTCTAGGCGGAAAAGTTTTGTCTGGCAGCCAAAAGTTTTGGAGACATATTCAGCATATATTTGTTCTCCAAGTTCCTAAAACTTTCTTGAAGTCAAACCTGAAACTGACCTATTTAGAGCTAAACCAACCAATTGCAATAACCGCTTGTCCCGAGAAGCCGTAGCCTATCCCAGAATACTGGGTGCAAGGCTAAAGTGGGGCCACACCCTGGGCAGGATGCCAGTCCATCCCAGGGCCACAACTAGGGACAGGTACTGGAACAACTACAGAGCAAGCACCTTGCTCAAGGGCACTATAGCCGGAGATCGAACCGGCAACTTTTGGAGCCAAAGGCAGTTGCTGCAACCACGACGCCACTAGCCATCCTAGAGCTAAATCACTCAAGTCAAATATTTACAAGAAGTGATGTCAAGTACTACATATAAACTACACTCATCAAATTATGAAAACACAGCATCCTGTTAATTTGTACTCTGTATTGATTTTAGGCCCTATTATGGACTAGTTTAAAATGCTGCCACAGCCCACAATAGATCCATCACAATCATGAAGTAATTTCACTAAACCCTCAACATGCACATAGTTAGAATAAAGTTCCAGCTCATAAAGCTAACCCAATCCTTAATAGCTGGGTATGTGAGTGCTCAGCAAAGCCTTCCAACAAGATTCAATTAATGGGGACTCTTGCAAAAGGAAATGTAAAAGAAAAGAATTGTACAAAACTTTGCATTCTAGAGGTTGCACTATGGTCATGGTAATACTGAACAAATTCAGTGAGCAAATTATACAAATTAGATCTACAAGTCAGCTGTGAAAAAGATGCATTTTTGATTATCCAAAAAATTTCTTCAGACTGAAGGTAAATAGTTACATGAGCCAACACACAAATATACATGGTAAGAAAATTTGTGATGATCCACTCGATGCTGACATTAAAGTGGATTATTTTGGAAATGACTGGAATAACCACATGTCAAATTTGGAAGGCATATAGGATGATGACTGAATATCTGACTAAATGAAACAAATTATGCTCCAAAAATGGGTTTATGTGTTTTCATGATTAAAGAAAAGACTTCAATATTTGATTAGACAAAATGATTAATTATTAATACTGCATTAAGTGGGTCCTAAGCATAATGTAAATTTCTCAGCTTCTATCTGTGTTCAGAGTTTGTGCCCTTGAAATATACTGAAATCCAATTAATTAATTTCAAACCAATTTTGTGGACTTTAATGACCAAAGTTTTTTTTTTTTTTTTTTTTTTTTTTTTTGAAAACATCTCCTGAACTACATCCTTGGTCTATAATCAAAAAAACAAACCCTGCTTTAGTTAAAAATGGTTGATTGTGCATTTTAGCATTACATAGACAAAAAAAACCCTAGTTCAGTCCAAGCAAGACAATTGTTCATTAAGATCTTCTTAACTATGAATGATGAAGAATGACAAGCAACAGTGTAAATATTTGTTTTTTTTCAAGCTTGTCGCCCTATTAACAATATATATAGACATGGCATACAAACAGCTACTTCATTAAAGCCTTACTAAATTTTGACATTGATGTATCCACCTGAAAAATGGGATGTCGTCTCACAATCTCACTTCTCAATGACCTCATTTGTTCATGAGCTATTGTCTTTGTGGAGTGATTTGGCAGGGATTGGACCTGGAAAAACACCATGTATAGTCTGCATATATGCATGGAAAGACCATAGCTATCATCATAGGATTAGTGAAAATAGGAACACCAGGCAACATGAGTATGTTCCTGGCACTGACTGGAGTACAGAGTGTGGAAGACTGCATTAGCCCTAGCCCACTGTGGTGATTCAAAACATCTTGCAATTTGTGTCTGTGTCTGGTTAGCCTTGTGCCAGGTGAGAAAACCCTTCAGGAAGGGAAGCCTGATGGATGCCAGAGCTTAGATTTGATGCCTCTCACCAGGTGCAAGGGGTTGTGGTGCCCCATTTGAGAGCCTCATCTGTGCTGTGGCATGTGATTAAGAAAGACTTGAAGATTGTTCACTTTGACAGTTATTACCTTTCTTTGGGATACCAAATTATGTTAATGGCTGTCACTTTTTCATTTGTCAATGGCTTGAGTCCACCTGCAAGCCCAGTAGTCCTGGGTACCCGCTCATCAAGATTAACTGCTCCAGCAGCTCATACCCTGGGGCACAGCAGCTAAACACATGGTGTTTAGCTTGAAGCCCAAACCCTCTCACGGGGACATCTAACTGAATGCTCTACTTTCCTACCCAAATAGGAACATTACTGTAATGTACTATTTTACTGGAGTATACAATGCATTCCACTAAAACCTATTAAACCAGCTGGCCTGCTGGGACACATGAGCTTGTCCTGGGCTGATGAACCTAAGTGTGGGCTCATTCTGCTAACCATGCACAGGTGAGGACAGTTAAAGAGACTTTAAAAGAGCTTGTTGTACTTGGGGGAGGAATGAAAGCTGAAGAAAGTCTCCCCCCTGATTTTTTTTTTCTTTTTTTCACATATTATTTTAAATTTTGGTTTGTTTGGTAGTGGTTTATACCATGAGAAGAGCTCATGTCATTTGTTTTCACCCTATTTGTTCCCAGGGGCATTTTTAAAAAACTTGACTTTGCCACATCTGATCACTTGCCAATCAAGCATACCGAAGGTTTGCCATTGTCATGGCGGCTCGGAGGCAGGACGGACTCAAGCGCAGAGTGAGAGAGGTTTATTAGTTAAGAATCGTTATCCAAAGGCAGGTCGTGGGACAGGCAAGGGTCAGGCGATCAACAGACTGGATACAAAGGGCAAAGATCAGGGTTGAATAGTTCAGGCAGCGGTCGTTCACGGGTACACGTCATTTGGGGAAACAAGGAGGCACAAGCTAGGTTCCGCACCCCTGTTTGCACGTCGTCTCCTTTTATGCAGCTTTCATCAGGAATCTGCAGGTGTCGCTGATGAGGTGGGTGCGTGGGGCGTGACAGCCATACTACTCTTTTTTTTTTTCTCTCCCAAAAAGAAAAAGTTGCTGGTGGGTTTTTCTATTATTTTTCAGCAGTGTTGGAAGGTACATGAGTGTTTACTTGTTGGTGTGTTTGATTATTTTAAGAATTATCAAAATTATGACCTGTAGTACATGTCCTTTGTTATACTACAGCAATGACAGGGAAATTGGTTTGAGGTGCATGACTACTGAAAAGAAGGATTTGAAGCGATTTGCTTTGCAGCAATTGCAATTTATCTTTTCTTTTTTTTGTTATGAATTACATCATCTGTAGAATAGATAAGGATAAATATGTGCCTCCATGAGTAAAATGATTTACATTCAGATCTCTTCACTACAGATATGCATCCTCTTGAATCTTGTTGTCTATGTCAGTATAGTGGCAAGAGGATGCTGAAAGGGATGCAATTATAGTTGTGCATTTGACAGACACTTTAGTAGGCTTCAGAAGAGCAGATCCTGGTCATCACTGACCCACCATGCCTGTTTGTATCTGTGCCATTAATTCAGCACATTGGAGCTAAATATTCTTCTGAGCAGTATTTTGATCATTTTTCCATCTGCTTCCATTACCTGTGAAAACAATGCATCAGCAGAAGGTCTGAGATTATGCTGTTGCTTATTTAATGCATACAAAGTTATGGATTTAAACAATTTATTTTCCATCGCCTCTGGTATTATTACAAGTTACATCTACCATACATTAAAATGCCACTTATGGGATTACATCTCTTGTTCCTATAATTTGATACAGTCAGTGTGATGATTGCTAGCAACCATGAATTATATAAATGGATATTTGGAATTTTATAGTAAAAGGCCCCTCCGTGAACTGCCACCTTACCGTGGTGGAGGGGTTTGAGTGCCTGAATGAGTCTAGGAGCTATGTTGCCTGGGGCTATATGCCCCTGGTAGGGTCTCCCATGGCAAACAGGTCCTGGACGACAGACGAGACAAAGTGCGGTTCAAAAACCCCTTATGAAGAAAATAAAATCGAGGCCTTCATTTACCCCGCCCGGTATGGGGTCACCGGGGCCCCACCCTGGAGCCAGGCCTGGGGGGGGTCTATGCCCACGGGGCCTGGCCGGGCTCAGCCCGAAGCCATGACGTGGAGCCACTCTTCGGTGGGCTCACCACCTGCCGGAGAGACTGTAAGGGGCTGGTGCATTGTGATTTGGGCAGTGGTCGGGGCAGAGTGCCCGGCTGACCCAAACCTCGGGTGCCAACTCTGGTTTTTGGGACTTGGAATGTCACCTCACTGGGGGGGAAGGAGCCTGAGCTGGTGCGGGAAGTTGAGAGATACCATCTAGATATAGTCGGGCTCACTTCCACTCACAGCTTGGGTTCTGAAACCATTCTTCTTGACCAAGGGTAGACTCGCCACTATTCTGGCGTTGCCCAGGGTGAGAGGCGGCGGGCGGGCGTGGGCTTATTAATAGCCCCCCAGTTTAGCCGCCATGTGTTGGAGTCTACCCTGGTGAATGAGAGGTCATCTCCCTGCGCCTTCGGGTCAGGGAACGGTCTCTCACTGTCGTTTGTGCTTATGCGCCTAGTGGCAGTGTAGAGTACCCGGCCTTCTTGGAGTCCCTGGAGGACGTGCTGGAAAGCGGTCCCACTGGGGATTCTGTCGTTCTACTGGGGGACTTTAACGCCCACGTGGGTAGCGACAGTGACACCTGGAGGGGCGTGAATGGGAGGAACGGCCTCCCTGATCTGAACCCCAGCAGTGAGTTGTTATTGGATTTCTGTGCTAGTCACGGTTTATCCATAACGAACAGCATGTTCATGCATAAGGGTGTCCATCAGTGCACTTGGCACCAGGACTCCCTATGTCGGAGGTCGATGATCGACTTTGTAGTCGTTTCTTCTGACCTTCAGCCATATGTCTTGGACACTTGGGTGAAGAGAGGGGCTGAGCTTTCAACTGATCACCACCTGGTGGTGAGTTGGATTCGATGGCGGGGGAAAAAGCTGGACAGACCTGGCAGGCCCAAACGCATAGTGAGGGTCTGTTGGGAACGTTTGGCGGAGGCCCCTGTCAGAGAGGTCTTCAACTCCCACCTCCGACAGAGCTTCAACCAAGTCCCGAGGGAGGTGGGGGACATCGAGTCTGAATGGACTATGTTCCACATCTCCATTGTCAGGGTGGCGGTTCGGAGCTGCGGCCATAAGGTCTCCGGCGCCTGTCGCGGCGGCACTCCCCAAACACGGTGGTGGACACCGGAGGTAAGGGATGCCGTCAGAACTTCTTCTTCAGCTTGACGGGCCTGGCTGGCTCATGGGACTCCTGAAGCAGCTGAGGGGTACCGACGGGCCAAACGGAGCGCGGCTCTGGCAGTCGCCGCGGCAAAAACTTGGGCTTGGGAGGAGTTCGGTGAGCCCATGGAGGAAGACTTTCGGTCGGCCTCAAAGAGATTCTGGCAAACCGTCCGGCGACTCAGAGGGGGGGAAGCGGTGTCCCACAAACACTGTTTACAGTGGAAGTGGTTCACTGCTGACCTCAGCTGAGGATGTCCTTGGGCGGTGGAAGGAGTACTTTGAGGATCTCCTTAATCCGTCCAACACGCCTTCCGTAGAGGAAGCTGAGGCTGGGGACTTGGAGGGGGACTCGTCCATTACCCTGGCTGAAGTTGCTGAGGTAGTCAAAAAACTCCTCGGTGGTAAGGCTCCGGGGGTGGATGAGATCCGCCCCGAGTTTTTCAAGTCTCTGGATGTTGTGGGGCTGTCTTGGCTGACACGCCTCTGCAGCATCACATGAAGTTCAGGAACGGTGCCTCTGGACTGGCAGACCGGGGTGTTGGTCCCTCTTTTTAAGAAGGGGGACCGGAGATTGTGTTCCAACTATAGGGGGATCACACTCTTTAGCCTCCCTGGGAAAGTCTATGGCAGGGTACTGGAAAGGAGAATCCGACCAATAGTCGAACCTCGGATTCAGGAGGAGCAATGTGGTTTTCGCCCTGGCCGTGGAACACTGGACCAGCTCTATACCCTCACTAGGGTTCTGGAGGGTTTGCCCAACCAGTCCATATGTGTTTTTTGGACCTGGAGAAGGCATTCGACCGTGTCCCTCGTGGCATCCTGTGGGAGGTGCTTCGGGATTATGGGGTTCGGGGCTCGCTGTTACGGGCTGTTCGTTCCCTGTATGACCGGAGCAGGAGCTTGGTTCGCATTGCCGGCAGTAAGTCAGACCTGTTCCCGGTGCATGTTGGACTCCGCCTAGGGCTGCCCTTTATCACCGATTCTGTTCATTATCTTCATGGACAGAATTTCTAGGCGCAGCCAGGGAATGGAGGGTATCTGTTTTGGTGGCTGCGAGATCTCGTCTCTGCTTTTTGCGGACGATGTGGTCCTGCTGGCTTCATCAAGTCAAGACTTGCAGCGTGCACTGGGAAGGTTTGCAGCTGAGTGCGAAGCGGCGGGGATGAGAATCAGCACCTCCAAATCCGAGGCCATGGTTCTCAGTCGGAAAAAGGTGGGTTGCCCCCTCCGGGTTAGGGGGGAGTTGCTCCCTCAAGTGGAGGAGTTTAAGTATCTCGGGGTCTTGTTCACGAGTGAGGGAAAAATGAAGCGGCAGGTTGACGGACGGATCGGTGCGGCGTCCACAGTAATGCGGTCATTGTACCGGTCTGTTGTGGTGAAGAGGGAGCTGAGTTGTAAGACAAAGCTCTCAATTTACCGGTCGATCTACATTCCTACTCTCACCTATGGTCATGAACTCTGGATCATGACCGAAAGAATGAGATCGCAGATACAAGCAGCAGAAATGAGTTTCCTCCGCAGAGTGGCTGGGTGCACCCTTAGGGATAGGGTGAGGAGCTCAGTCACCCGGGAGGAGCTTGGAGTAGAGCTGCTGCTCCTCCGCATTGAGAAGAGCCAGTTGAGGTGGTTCGGGTATCTGTTCCGGATGCCTCCTGGACGCCTCCCTGGAGAGGTGTTCCGGACTTGTCCCACTGGGAAGAGGCCTCAGGGCAGACCCAGGACACGTTGGAGAGACTGTCTCCCGGCTGGCCTGGGAACGCCTTGGGGTTTCCCCAGAGGAACTGGAGGAGGTGTGCGGGGAGAGGGAGGTCTGGAGGACTCTGCTCGGACTCCTGCCCTCGTGACCAGGCCCCAGATAGCGGAGGAAGATGGATGGATGGATGAATGAATGAATGAATGAATGAATAGTAAAAGGCAGGATAGTGGGGAACTAGAAGTCAGTTTCATGAATCCTTTTAAATTTTGTTTAAAGATATTTTTAATTTCAGATTTGTGATGGTTTGTGTTAGAATGTAAGTGCAGGAGAGGGAAAAACTCTGCTCTTTTTTTTAACAAAAAAAACCTTTAAAATTTACTGTCACCACAAAGTATGTCCTTATGAGTCTTAAATAACCTTCCTGCTATCAGGTAACTTCTCACACAGTACACTGAACTGGTCCTAGGAGAAAAAGCTGAACAAAGATCCTATTAGCATTTATGTAATATACTTTCAAAGCCAGGAGACAAATTTTTCTTGAATTTATGCTTATACAGACCACAGTTCAAATCTTCCATAACTACAACATTCTAATGTATTTCTTGTCACACTATTCAGCGAATTGCTTGTTGAAAGATGCTTCCACGTGATACTAAATGATGCTGTAGTACTATATTTTCAGATCTGCTTCACCACAACCAAACATAGTACAATATGAAATCTTTCACTCAGGAATCTTTAACAGCTTTGAGTCTCAAGATAATTATATCCTCAGAAGCAGAGTATGTATGTGTAATGAACCCTCATCCGAGAGCTCCATTATTTGAATTCTCTCTGCTGTCATGTAAAGATGAAAACAAAGCCAGGATGTTTCTTGTGCGATTTCCACTTGGTTTGATATTACACAGATGCCGATGGAAAGATACAGTAGCTATGAGTATGGACTGAATGGGATCAGGCAAGAATTATAAATATACTGAGGAGATCTGAGTCCTATGGCAGAACTGAATCTATACACACAATGTGACCATGATCACACCATTTCTGACATGGACAACTTTAAATGTAAAACAGTACAGTAATGTATTATTTAATTTACAATGTAAAGGCAAAGAATTGTACTCTTGCTAAAAATACTGCCAAATCCTGTAATGTTATGTAGAGTGAGTCATTGTCTTTCCATTATAGTAATATTCTGTGTGTCTTTTCTGTTTTGCAGTGTCTTACTGGTAACATATATTTCCTGGTAATATTGAAATATATGGTTAAAATGGAAAATTATGGCATTCTTTTCTATTTACATATTTGTTTCTTTTCCTTGCAAACTTGCTGAAGTCATTGTTCACTTTTCTTCTACTTTTCCCTTATTTTCCTGCCCTTCCATTTTCTGCATTGGAAACAGTATTCATGTTTTCAATAATACATCGTGTTTTAAAAACGTTCGTTCTTCATTCATTCTCATGCAGCTCACTGGCAGCATCTCTCCTCATCCAAGGTCACCACATAAGGAGCTTGCACTTGAAAGTCACATCACTCACATTAAGCATGGAATTGTGTAGTGCTCATTGCCTCCCACCACTTCAATGTCTTATAGGGAAAGTGACATAGGAACATGCAAAAAACCAGTCCACAGGAATAATTTTATGACCACATCAAGGGCCTAACCACATGTCTTGTTAGCAATTCCATTTGAGCACCATAGGATATTGGATGGGGAACCAGATAAATATGTCTAGTTCATTTACTTTCAGTTTGAGTTCCTCAGTGTTCAGCTTTTCAGGTATCTTCTTGTCATTGTTTTTCTGAGACCCACAAGATATGCCATGCTATGCCATGCCATTGGATGAAGGGACTGCAAAAGAGTTTATGGGTGTCTGTTTAAAGCCAATACAATGTCCAGTACCATGGCGAATGTCCAACTCCTTTGAGCCCAAAACACCTGAAGCCATCTGGGAAGTTGCTCAGGTGTGTTCCATCCTTGTAGGAATATAGCAGCTTTAAGACAGAGAAAATGGAGAAATCCAGGAGAGATTCAGTGCAGTATTGTAACAGTGCTGATGGGGATTAATGTAAGTAGTTGATATTAGTGTTTATTCCTGAACATAGTCCTGTGTTCCTTTCTTATTAGTTGTTATATTGCTCACACTTAGCCTGCCACAAGGAATTCTAGGGGTTCAAGGGGTGACCCCCTAACCATTGAGTGACCTAGATGAAGTTGGAGCTTAGAGTGACTTGCTGGAACGCAAGTGTTCAGAAGACCATCTTGTACTGTTTGTGGTATCTTTGTCAGGACTGTATCACATGGTCCCATGGTCGAAAGGAGAAGTCGTCGAGTTGTTCTGGGGCTCAAGGAGGGCACGTGGACTACGATTCAACCAAAGGAGCTTGACCACCATCTGCAAAACTTGAACTGGCGCGCTGTCTCCAAAGTAAGTTACTGGTCAAAGGGGTCCTGTCCATGCACAAACTGACCAGCCACCCACTCTGCCTGCGACTCCAGTGCAGCGAGAACGAAACTCTCACACACGCCTTTTGGGACTGTGGACAGGTGTGGGAGGTGTGGCGTTTGGTGACCCGCCTGTGCAGGAAGATCAATCCGCAGATGGTTTTGACGTATGACAAAGTCTTGAAGGGATAGAACCCTGGCACTCAGAAGGCAGCAGCCGCCCGAACGTGGCTGATGATCAGCGTAGCCAAATAAATGGTTTGGAACGGAAGAACCCAGCTGGTTTAGACAGGGCTAGACTTGGGCATCCAGGGTGTCTATCATAAAATCCGGGCCGACCTAATGTTTAGGATGGAGAAAGACGTCATGCAATGGGGTTGCTTAGAAGCCAAAGAGAGGTGGAAGGGCCCCTTTTGTCTGTAACCCCACAGGTTTGTGGCAGATCCTCCATTCTTGGGTAAGTAACACACACACCTTTTCACACTAACAAAACTATGCCCATGTACGCAAAGTTCATTGTTGCCACAAAATTGTGCCCTTTGCAAACAGAGATACCATCTAGTTCATGTGCAGTGTGCATCTGTCTACAGTTTCATCACACAGGTCACAAATCCATGTATCCTACATGACAATCTATTTATTCATGGTTAGTGATCAAATTCATTAGTATTATTTTCAACCTCATGATATAATAGCATGATAATTGATCATTTTTGTATCTTTTTAAATCAAATTTCAAGGTGTTTAAGCCTCTGGGAATATGTGTGTTCTTAATGTTAAAATTCATGATGGCCATAGGCCTTGGAAGAATGCAAAACCACAATGTACAAGCTTTAAATTTAAAATTGGTTCTTACAAGAATAATCCCATAGCCATCCTGTAACTCTGAATCAAAACCCTATTAGCTCAGTATTGACAAAAATAATTTGTATGCGTTAAGTTAATTCAGCTGATACTGCACTGCAAAACTTAATTCACAGTTATGAGTAAAGGTGAGAATCAACCATGTTTAATAACAAATCATTTTAATTTCAAATTTCTCACAGCAGCTCCCCACATGAGACTAACTGTATTAGAAATTCACTGGTTACTAACCTTTCAATCGTGTTGTTCCAAAATACTTTTCTTTGTTGATTCGAAATCAGTTTTTACAGCATAGTGTCAAGCTGGTTTGAAAGATTTTGTCAAAGAGAACAAGTAGTACTCAAGTTTTTGATTTCTGCCATTCATATCATCTTCTGCCTGTTTAATTAATGTTTCTATTCTCTGACATGAAGGCATTAATTGGTTCCTTGTGTTGTCTTGTCAAATAACAATGTGTAACTCGACTAATTAAGAGTTCACAAAATAGAATCTCATTGAGTTGTCGGCCCACCAGCTGCTGGGACGTTTGTTCTCAGAGGGCCATTTCTTCCGTGGTGGTCTCGTTTTGGTCCTCTTGTCCCAGGCATACAAAACATGTTAAATGTCCCCTATGACTTTTTAAAAATGCATCACAGCTGTACAGTTATCTTCAGGCTGCCTGACATTTCCAAATATTGCAGTTTTGCTAACCTTTTAATTTTAGTGTTATCCGTGTCACTGTCACAACAAATGCTGATAATGCTGACTACTCATTTTCAAATGATTATTTCAGGAGACGTAAGCTCCAGAAACACCATTTTATTTATTCACCACTTCTGATGTGTTGTCTGGATGCTGGATGTCCTTTAAGTGCCTTGACTTGTCAATCTTTGTCAGGAAGTCATGATGCTGGTACATAACTTTTAGACTGCTGTCTGATACTGTATATAAATACTTATTTCAAACACAGCACACCTACATAATTTTTAACGTTTTAAATGACATGCAAGTGACACATATGCCATTCAAAGTTGTCATATTGACAGGAAATGGCTGCTTTGTCCGTGTACACTGAATTTATATGAATGTGATTGACAGAGAGTCAGAAACAGATTTCTTGTATGAAGTGTAATATTTGTAGTATAAAACCAAACATTCTCTGAATATCATGACTATCTGTTCAGTTTAGGGGGAATACAAAGTGAGCATACTGCATAGCATGTTTTTTTTTCTGTATTGTTATTAAGATTATATGAAAGATATTTATAACATTGTATGGGTTATGACAGGTGAAACTAGTGAACAAGGGGTAATGGAGGTTGGGAACTTAATGTGGCACTACGCAGACTATAACTGTGCGGAATGCCTCATGTTGGCTCTGGTGTGGTACAGAAAAATGTAATGTAAGCCAAAGATGGGGTATTAAATAAACCTGTAAAGTGTAATTATTACAACATTAATGGGTATCTCTTGAAGCATGATTATTTTCAAACCCATTGATTTGTTAGGTCAATCATTAGGGTGGCAGTAGATACTGCTGATGCCTCAGAGCACCTTGGCTCTGTGCTTGGAAGTGGGTTCGAATCTGGATTAATCTGTGTGAAGATTGCAGGTTTCCTCCTGTAGTCCAAAGATGTGTTTCAGGTGAACTGGCAACTCAAAATTGCCCTTATTGTGTATGAGATTGTCCTGTGATGGACTTATACTGCAGTGTGTGCCCTGCCTCTTTTTTTTTTTTTTTTTTTTTTTCTTTTGGATAGGCTCCAGGCCACTTTGACTCTGCCTTGGAAAAATGATTGGTGACAAAGGATGGGTGGTGTGTTATCTGATTAAAAGAGAGTCTGTCTTCTGGAGACATCACATATATACAATATACTTGTACAAATCTGATGGGCTCTTTTAAAGCCATGATATTTGATTAAATTCCGTTCACATTGCCAGTAAGTAGCATTTACTGTACACTCATTTACTAAATGGTGTCGTGTTTACTGCATAATCTAGTCAGTAATTAGTTTACTCTGATTGTGGACCATTTTAAGTATTTCTGCATGAACTCCTCTGTTGCTTGTGTTTTCCTGGACCCCCTTCCCATTATTTTGTAATGTAGTTCTTCACCATACAACCAGCTTTTCTTGAGATTACATACTGTTATGCGAGATATACCGTTTTTAAATATACCCCTGACAAGAACTTCTGTGGTGGGCCAGCAAGTCAAGTTTTTTTATTTATTTATTTTTTTACTTTTCTTTTTACTTTAGGAAGCTACTGTGAGTGAGTGGCAATTTCACAGTCTGACACTTGTTTCTTGCTTGAAAGCATGCTGTGGCTGTTTTGTTTTCACACTACTGGTAAATGGTGCAACACCGAGAGGTTGGACAACCTACAAAAATGTTTAGTACTTCACAACGATGTCTCAGACAGTTTCAATGCAAGACTGCCTCCAGTCTCTTTTCATTAACAGGGAACAGGTGCTGCACAAAGAGCTGAACTGCCGATTGCTCTGCTTGCGTGGGCGCCGTTTTAATGCAGTGCAGAGAGCAGTCATTGGAAAAGTCTTATTTTCTATGCAGGGCAGCAGATCTCCTTGCTGTGGCATTAAAATGCACAGATTATACGGCATAACTGTGTGGACGCTGAAATGTTTGATCAGTCTATTTTTGGCCCCATGTATGCTAGCCCCATAATTCAGTGCTCAGGACATGAATAGAGTTATCAGGCATTCCTGAACTGCTGCAAACGTGCTGAAGTAGTGTACAGGATCGTATTCCTCTTGACACCTTGCCAGGCAGGGCTCTCTCATCCTTAAATAGGGTACAGGACCAGGGGCAGGGGGTGGCAGGGTCATTGTTCAGAAACAGAATAAAGACAAATGGCTATATTTAATGTGTGCGTTGCTTTTAACTGAACTAAAACAGCTTTGAACTATATATTTATCATTCGTGTTTAATGTGTGTTTGAAATGAAGTACTCTTAAAGGACTGCCAAATATACAAACCATTAATAGTTTACATTTTTCTACTATATTCAAAATGTCTTTTGTCAGTTTTTTTCTCTATATGATACAGTGTACAACTGCGATTTCTCCATTTTCCGTACTAAATGGTGTTCGGCTGTTAAGATCTCCTCAAACTTGACACTATTTCCTGGTAATTTACCTTTCTCAAAACACCAGCTGGAGAAAGAAAATGAAGCATAATCTCATTACTGATTTGCAGGTTGCAAAAGAAAGGAATCAGTGGGACTTGAACTGTGCTAAAGACTCTTTGAAATTTTTAGTAACTGATTGTTTGAGTAGTGTTAAAGTACTAGAGTAGTGCTAGCAAGTAGCACAACGTCCAGGTGGTTAGATGCACAGACTTACTTCAGTAAAGTATCCAGGTCTATGGATAAAATTGTAAATTAAGTAAGACAAAGTCATCAGCCAATTAACTAACATGTTTTCATAATTTTTATTCTCTTGACATTTTGTAGAGCTATATGTCTGTGTGCAAGTATAGTCATACCCCAAGATATGACCACTTCCAACGTCAACAACCGCTTTTCTCGAGTAGGGTCGCGGTAAGCTGGAGCCTACCTGGCAAGACAGGGCAAGGCCGGGGTGGGGGTGGGGACACAACCAGGACGGGATGCCAGTCTGTTGCAAGGCACCCCAAGCAGGACTCGAATCCCAGACCTGCCACAAAGCAGGCACTGGCTGAACCCATTGCGCCACCTCAACCCCCTTGTCCACTTCCTACTACAATAATTAAAATTTGCAAAGAGTTTCTTTTAATATGCCTACCTTGGTTTACAAGACATTTCTACGCATTCACAAAGACCGATTTTGGGTTTCACGCGCTACCTGACAGCTGAACAGCATGTGAAGAGAGCAATCACATGATCTTCTTCTCAATTATAGTTTGGATAATCGTGACTATCATAGCAATGTTAGCTTGCTCTCTGACTGTGAATACATTTGCATTGTTTTCATGAATTTCTTTCTACTGTTGTTAAAGGTTGAAATAATACATACCTACAGATTATTGTAGCATCCTGACTTGGCTGTGCAGTCGGCAGGAGTGCTACTAATGAGGCGACTGGGAGACAGGGCTCGGGAAAGATTTACTTTGTTTTGTCATTTTGATCCTTAAGAGAAATAGTATGGTGCCAAGCTGTGTGATTTATGGAATGTGTAGATTTGTAATGAATTTATGTATTTTATCATGTTTATTGGTGCTGCTTCCTGACTTTTTTTTTTTTATTGTTCTCACTATTTTCCAATAACGTAAAAATGCTTTTTTTGTTTTGAGACCAATGTAATTGAGATTTTCAGTCTGAGATGCTGTAAAACACAGTGTATGATCAAGAGCAGGAAACATTGCATTAGATCAATCTAGTTATGGTCAGATAAGTAGCTTATTGGGCTTGCTCTTGAATGTATACAGTATTTCCTATTAGTTAGTCAACCAATGAACAATGTTATTATCACTGACACCTTCTCTCCTGTGAGATGTACATTGCTTTGGAGAAAATCCTCTGCTGAATGAATGTAAATGAATCTTCAGACAGCCATTTAAACATGCTAGTTGTCTAAACACTGTTTCCTCCATCAGTGTAGACACTGGCCAGTCAGATATGTGATAGTTACAAATAAAGGAAAGCCCAAATGAACACTGAATAATGTGAAATTTATTTTGAACGAATGAATACATGAAACTATTAATCCTAGAGGGATATTCTGTTTGGTTGCAGCAGCATGCAATATACAACATACATATACATAAATATACGTACAGACATACATTAAGGGCACAGGGATAAATCAGTATATAATTTATGTACAGGAATAACTTGGGTTGATAAATGATGGATGGAAGTGCCACTGAGTACAGTTTGACTCATAGCGACCACCTGCATGGTTTAAAAGGCAACAAAGGAAAGGAAATAAGTAGGTAAATAAGCAAGTGTATTTATACAAGCGATAGTAGGGTGAGGTGAGGTGGCGCAAGGTATGCTGAGATAGCACACAGGATCTCAGTACTACTCAGTCATTAAGAGGTGACCCCATCCTGGCAATGCGAGGACTCACTGCAGAGCCTAATAGCCAGTCTGTCACAGGACAATCACACTCTGATTCACTGACACACACACACAACACTAAGAACCACTCACCATTTTACCTGAAACTCACATCTTTGTACCATGGGAAGAAAGATGTGGAAACATAAGGAGAATATTCAAACTCCACTCAGACTGAGTCTGAGCCGAACTCACATCCAAATTCAGAGCCTAGCATTTGTGAGGCATCTTAACCTCAACTGATAATATTATTTCTTAATCTGTACAGTTTACTCCACACATCTTTGTCATATGTATAATCATGTGAAAAATAATCTGCATTGTTTAAGATGGACAGAATGTACTTTAGTCACAGTGCTGTAAAATGAATTTCCTCTTTTGTATATAACCCAACTTATGAATTTAATAATCTTTCTTCAATGTTCCCCATGTCTGGGCACTAGACAATCTTTTGTCTGATGTTCTAGAAGTTCAGTTATCCACAGTCTGGAATTATTTGTTATGGAGCTTTGATAAAGGTCCAGTAATTCATGAGATTGTGAAGAGCTCCTTGGGTGAATTTTGCTTCAGAATAGTACAAACTGTCTATTCTTCAATAGTAAATTTATGAGATGTGACTTTTTTCCAGTTTTCTAGTTACAGGTTACTTTTTCCATAAATTGACTGAACTTTTCTCTTTTTTGGTTTACCTACAGTTGTTTGCATCATCCCTATACAAATGTGTTTTGTTTATACATTGCCCTTTAAGGACACTGCAGCTTTATAAATAATCTGGTAACGGCACTTTGTACTTATCTTGAAAAATGAAGACAAAGTTTGAGACATAAATTTCTTTCCAAAGTGTCATCAAGCTACAGTACTCTGCTTTCCCATTTGCCTGAATGAGAAATTCAGGGATACCATTTGATTTATGAAACATAAATCCTTTTTCAAATTTCAGTATTTTGTCAAGTCATCGGTTGCAGCAATGGGGTTCCAGGGGCGATGGCCACCTGACTGTTGAATTCATCGTGGGCATTTAGACTCCAGTCTGGCGTAAAATGTCGGAAGGCATTCTATACCACAAGGACAAGTGAGCTGTACTTTACTATAATATTCAGCGAGTCCACAGTCTGTGTGTGCATGCTTTCATGCATGTGGGGAAGCTGATATATATTCTTACATTGAAAATGGCTTATGCCACAAAGTGCTCCCTTTAAGAAATACTATGATGCAGAGAACAGATTTTGGAGAATCTCGGATGTGGACACGTGAGGGGCAGACTTCCCCAATGCCCTTTGTGGTGGCTGAATGGACGTGATCGGCACTTCATTCCGAAAGCTTACCACAATGACAAACCCAGGGCAGAATTAGTCTTCGAGTTGCCATCTGTGGGAAGACTGAATACACTGAAGAGGTAAATAATGGGGTTTTCACAAGACGGCAGTTGAGAGAGCCAGAACAGTGCGGCTGTAGAGGCACCAGAGGAGGTTTGTGTGTGCGTGAGCGTGTACGAGTTGTATATGCAGGTTCCCAGCCCCCGTACAATTCCCATGCCCTGGGGCAGCTCACATAAGGAGTCAAACTACAGTTCCGAGGTCTTCATGTGGTCATTAACTTAGCCGGGAGCTAAAGCTTGCCTTTTTCTTAAGAGACCAAAAGGGAAGTAAATTGAAAAAGTTGACAGCCTAACCCATTACCTTTACAAATACTTCTGAACGAAAAGTGAGGCTAGCTTCTGTATGTTATAAACGTTTACAGTCACGTGAAAAAGAAAAGAAAAATCTGTTTTATGCCTTTGCGTATTGGAACATTGCTAAGCTGCACCATATTCCTCACCAAGCCCTAAAAGAAAATAAATTTAACCAACATATAACAGATTTCACTTTGTCATTGTTCAACCAAAAATAATTTAAAAAAGCTATTTAAAAAGGGGCAGCCCGTACTTTAGTGACTTGTCGAACAATAACTTTAAATCATTTTCTCAATGACATCTTTGATCAGCATTCTTTCATTACCAAAGAAAATTCTCTCTCCTCTTTACAGAACTTCTTCAGTTTTTGATGATTTGATGTTTTTGTGAATCTTTTTAAGCTGCCACCGCAACATGTCAAATGGATTGAGACTTGCAGTTTGACTTTGCCATTCCAAAACCTTTGTTTCAGTCATCCTTTCATAGATTTACTGGTGTGTTTACGACCACTGATACAGATATGAATGCATGGTGTACTCTGTGTATAACTGTTAGACATCCAGGTCCTATGACTGCAAAACAGCTCCAAGTAATCAAACCTACACCACAATGCTTGATGACTTTCGGTCTCATTTCTCCAGAGGACAAATACCCTTAATGCATGTGATTGTTTTAGGTGTAATTTTGGAAACAAAAGCCTTTCTGCTATGCCCATCTTAGCTGGAAAGGTTATTTTTCTATCCCTCCACGATAGTCACACTTGTTCAATGTTTTACTAATTGTGAAGTCATGAACTTAAACAGTTAATATGTTGATGCAAGCCTGTCGATCTCTAGATGCATCTAGTGGTTTTCTGGCAATTTATCTGAGCAGTGATCTAATCTTGTAGTAAATCTACTGAAACACCCACTCCCTGGTTGATTTCCAACAGTCTTGAATCTGCTCTTTTAGCTAAATTTATATAGTTTGGATTTCTAAACCTCATAACCCATCCTAGATTATTCACCTTCAGCATTTGGTTCTCTTCGTCACAGATAGCTTTTGTAAACTTGCTATACAAACACAAATGTAAATGTTGCAGATGTGGTGGCTAGTTTCTGCTATGTGGTAGCATGTACTGGTCATCTATTAATCTTGTACATTATATTAGCAACCATTTTTTTATATGGATACAGTAAGAGTGCATTTATAGCAGTTGATTTATTTTGGTTGAATAAATAATGACAACTTAAAATCGGTTGATTTTATCTGTGTTTTTTTTTTTCACAAGAGTTTAGACTTATTTACTGTTAAGATTTGGTGAGAACTAAAATAGGGTTAATTTTGTGCTAATATACAAAATTATATAATTCAAAGAGTGTGCTTTCTTTTTTCCATCACTGGTAATGTGCCAGTTTATTGCTTTGACTACATAAACAGATGGACATTGAGGTGATGGAGGTGATCAGATATCATATCAGAAGAAGCAGCAGTTCTTCTGCTGCAAGATTAGTTTTGTCAGTAGTCTATTTCACAGACTTTGTAACGTATTCCTTTTGGCCCATAAGAATGGTATGCTGCTTATCTACAAGAATTTTACTAAAGCTCTATATTCTCAAGCTCTTTTCTTCTGTTCTTTATCGGTCACATTAAATGGCATAAAAACCTACTTCTTCCATTTTTATTAATACCATTGTATAAAAATGTAAGTTCTCCAAAGCCATCATCTGTATGTAACAAAGTTCTGAATTTATCCTATTGTGTATAGGATTGAGTTTTATAATGACTATGCCCCCTGGCCCTACTGTTAAAAGCCTCTAGCAGTACCTGAAAAATATGGTATTTCCTTGAACTTGACATGTAATGCCCTGTTCTTCTCTTCAAAGAAGTGATTCTTTTGCCTATCTCCCAAGTTTCTTGTTACTGTGCCGTGTGAGCTTCAAAAATTGTAAATGGGAAATGTAAATGGGAGACCCTTAATTCCATCCATAAAGGTCAGAAAAATGCTTTCCTAAAGAAATGGGATAAAAGCTTGTATGGTTGAGAAAGTCGTCTATGGAGAATGGTGCAAGGCAAAAGAGTTGAAACTAGATGGTTTAAAAAAAATTATTCCAATGTGTTTTGTGAATTCTGCATTCTGCACAGTGGCTCCGTGAGTAGCCACAGTGCTCCACATAGCCTGGGCTGTGGTTTTAGATCTATGGTTCAATCTGCTAGTGTGGAGTTTGGATGTGCATCCTGTGTTTGCATGGCTCTTCTCCACCAGTTAAAATACATGCACAGGAGGAGGCAATGGTTAATCATCTGTCTACCAAGAGTTCACTTTGACTTTATTACTCTTCCCTCTACCACATTACTGAAACAAATTGCTTAAAAATCAGAACTCTGCAACATCATTTGGAAGCAAACATTATTCTGTTCTGCTTTTGGGTTTTGGATAAATGAAACTGCATTTTTGCAGTGTCTAAGAAATTAAAACAACATGACTCTACCTGTGTCGATTTTTCACGAACCAGCTTCAATAAGAGCTAGTTGACTGCCATGCTCAGCCCATAGTTGGAATGCAGGGTTTACCCAGAGTCTGTCAGTTGTTTTTGTGAAGGAGCACTGAATGAGAGAGGGGCACTGAATAGAGAACTGAATCAGTTCCACTTCATCCTTTGCCATTGTCTTAGTCATGTTTCTGCTCTGTCTTCTCCTTTCTCACGTACCTGGCTTTCAAATGTGACTCCCCCAAAGCTGAATCACACTTATCATCCCATGAGGCTGCAAAATATTTCCTAATAATAATATATTCTGGTACAAAATTGTTTGCACTCTGAGGCTTTATTAAAGACTTGAGAGAGACAATAATGAGATCTGTGGAGGGATTCTGTTTTAGGTCCATAGTTATGTCATTTTCAGATTATATCACAGAGCCCGCAATATTCCTAGAATGCCATTGAGTTTTTCACATGCAAATGGGAACCACTGATCCACCGCTTGTACATTGAAATAACAATAACAAACATCGCTTGAGTCAAATTTGGCACAATTATTTATTAAATTGCATCACTAACTAAAATATACAGATATCACTGTAAGTTTATTACATATATGGAATATGATTCAAGCAAAGTGAAATCCAGGTCAGGAAAACATCTGTTTCCCTAGGCTGAAAGGCAGTATGGCTGGTAACAGCTGGAGTGACATTTGTGAAACTGATTGTCATGACAGGTGAAAGCTAAGGCTGAGATTCTGCCAACTTCAGCTATATGGTACCTGCTGAATATTATAGCGTTGACATTAATGTAATAAAACGAGTTTAAAAAAAAAAAAAAAAACAGGTATTAGACTGTTATAATAGTGAATAGAATCTATACTGTAAAGTCTGATCTTAGAACTACTGTTATCAAAATACATCAGCACCTGGGTAAATGTCATGTTGTCTGCAGTGAGTCCCCAGTGTGCCACATTTGCCTTCTGGTAAGGATGGCCAGGAAACACAATTTGGCCAATGCTTCTGTGGTGTAATAGTTTTGGTTCTTTTTCTCCCTGTTGTTTACAGGATCTTTCAAGCTGTAAAAGTAAAAGAAGCAGGCAGCTCACAATGCAGGTACTGGAGAAAGCATGTGTCTATATTCATCCTCTATGAAGCGGACAGTGTGTTGTGTGTTGCACAAAATTCCCTAACTATATGTATCCTAGGTTGCTCAATGACCACAGGGACTGCAACAAACCACTGTCAAACAAATATATTATTTGTGTAGAAGACACTGTAACAAGACGTTGACTTAGGAAAGAGCCCTTAAATGTGGAGCATAATAAATCCATTTCAAAATCATGCAGCATAGGTAATATTTGTTACATATTCTGCATTTCCCAAATGTACAGAGTGCAATTTTTATTTCATTTATTTATTTATTTCACACTACAGTCATTTGCAGGAAGGATTACTATTTTCCTAGAAATACAGTAGATGTGTGCTGTAGACCAACATGAGCAGCACATTTATTGAGAGATTACATCAGCATGTTGGGGTGCTTTTTCCTGCCTGAGATCATTTAGGCTAAACAACAGGGATAAGTTGCAGCTCTGCGTCATGTAATTGGATTCAGAAAGATTGCTACAGTCTCACAGGGCGCCATCACTCCCGGTCTGTTACAATGAATGAGGTAAATCTTGTTGTCATTTCCATTATCTTTTATTGAAGGTGTGTATCAGAGTTGCACCGATAACATAACTGGGTTTGCAGCCATCCTATAGTATTGAAGAGATTATAATCAGAAAGCAGCCTGGTGGGCCATAAAGCGAAGCATTGTGCGGGGAAACAGGACAGCCTCTCATTTCCTGTGAGTTAGCTGCAATTACCTGCTGGACACACGGAGATCGTGAACCCCAGGTTCTCTTTCTGCCTGTTGGGTGACTCTTCCGCTATTATTAACTACTTCTTTGTGTTCGTGGGAATCCATAAAACAGGATCTTCTGTATATTTGCTGCCACAATCTTGTGTGCCGTCATACACAATTTATGCTGTTATTTACCCTCACCTTAAAAATTGCTGTGGAGTCCTGTGTGGGGCAAAGAAAGTGTTTTAAGCAATATTGATTATAACCTGCTCTGAAATGTCTCCTAACTGCAACCTTGTCTCTCAGTATTTCATGTCATACCTCCGCGAGTCACGCATCAGCTAAATCAACCGCAATGCTAATTTATTTGAACTTAGACTTATTGCTTTCATCGCAGTACAGGCATGGGGATTCGTGCTTACAAATGAAGAGAAAGTCCACAAAAAAAAAAAACACATGAAATGTGGACTGTACCACAAGCCTAGATAATTTAATACCTCATACATTCATTAAAACAGCTGCTCATCCCTGATAAGTAATTGTTGTATCTTAGGCAGTGAGAATAGTGTGTGTTAAATCCACGTAGAATTTATTGGATTGTCGTAACCCGTCTCAAGTTCATATTTCTAATGCACGTGCACGTAGCTGGAGAACTACCCACAGCGGCACAGGAGACACAGAAAGCTGTCATACATGATTTTTTAAAGAACTCCCTGAAAACAGTCTGGATGGTAGGAGTGTGGCTGAGGTTTCTGGTCATTTCCAAAAAAAAAACCACCCAACTGTGATGAAATAAAGGAGAAACAAAGCAAATTGGGCAGTATTGCTGCCAACAGAACTTTAGAAGTCTCGCAGTTTCTCTTCTCTCTGTTTTCTGTGTCTCTTCTCTCCACAGGCTCACAGATAGCATTTGAGTGTGCCTGTGTGGGTGAGACGTTTGGACAGGAGTGGGACGGGGGTGGTCTGTTGGCCAGCGCCTTTGCGTCCCTTTGTTGTTGGCTTGAAATGGCATGGCTCCTGCCCTCCTGAGATTCTCTGCAGAGAATCACATCTGACAGGTCCATTTCAGGAGACCCTTCTCTGCTTGCATATGGAGCTATGCGATACAATACAGAGTCAGAAGCTCTTGTAATTATCCAGTTGACATTTCTGAGGTTATTGCTGCATGTTTAAATTGTTGTGTTGTGGTCTGTGATAGTATCTCTAGGGTTATTTTGGGTTGATTTTTGATTTGGTATGCACAACAAAACTCGGCAGTGCGTGACACCACTTGTTTTGGCATATCCCTGATTTCAAAACATTTATTTCTTGAAAAATAAGAAGGGCAGGCTGACTGAGAAAGTGTGGAAGTTGGTTCCGTTAGCACAAGTTTTGAACATGTCAAAACTCACACCTTGAAAGTACAGAATACATTTTGGATTATAGCATAAGGGTAATTTGAAAAGACCTTGTGTAACATGAATTTCTCTGGTTAAAAGCACTCAGAATTGTTAATAGCCACCACAAAGGACTTCACAGTGAGTAGAACACTGATCTCCTATGTGTGGCGTGGATAGCGCCTGGAAGTGCTGCACCTCAAGGGGAATTCTGTACTGTGACACAGGGGCTGGAGTAAATGGAGATGAGGGCCATGGACTGCTGACTGCAGCACCACGGCTTCTCTGGACGGCAGAGATAGAGTCTCTGCAATTAAAAGTGGATCTGTCAAATGTGGAGACAGCGTTCAGTGTTAAGAGGAACTCTTAAAGCCACTGGCACGGCCTCCAAAGGAACAGGCTCTACCAGTTTTTTTTTTTTTTTTGCTTAGGCTGTGCTAAACCTTTGCTTATGTTATGACAAGGAGATCAGAGTTGCAGGGTTTTGGCCTGGAATAGGGGATAATGCAGCAGTAATGCAGTGCACTGAGTTTCAGGGAACACACTTGTATTCAAGGATGGGGAGGTAAGGAGGGGATCAAAACCCTGTTTTTGCCACCCCTTTCCCCAGTGCTTGCAATCCTGAAGGTGCCAGAGGTGCCTACCATCCTAAAAGTGTTCAAACTGCTCTCACCCACATTTCTTCTTGTAAAATGCTTATAAGGTTTTCAAGATCTGAAACTTGTACTTATTAGCTGACTTGTCCGTCGTTATAGCTTTACTGCTGGAATTCGCAATATGTAATTGAAACAAACATCTACAAAAATTGAGCTTCTCATGACTCATGTACCGAGACCTAATGATGTGTTGTTTTCGGGCTATTGCTTTAGACTAGAGAACCTTTACATCTGATCATCTATAGCCATTGTATACATCTTTTTTTAGACCTATGTCAGCAAAGGTCATAAGTGAATCAGTTCATTTCTAAATCAGCTCATATGGACTCATTTGTAAAATAAAGATTCATGAAAAGCTACAATGGGGGTCGCGGTGGTGCAATGGGTTGGACCAGGTCCTGCTCTCCGGTGGGTCTGGGGTTCAAGTCCTGCTTGGAGTGCCCTGCGACAGACTGGCAATCCTGTCCTGGGTGTGTCCCCCTCCCCCTCCAGCCTTATGCCCTGTGTTGCCAGGTTAGGCTCTGGCTCCCTGCGACCCTGAATGGGACAAGCAGTTCAGAAAATGTGTGTGTGTGTGTGTGTGTGTGTGTGTGTGTGTGTGTGTATATATATGAAAAGCTACAAAATATGGAGTTCAAGTATTTGTAGAACCATGCTTCAAACTATACTTTTTCTTAATATGCCACAAATAATTAACATGAAACCTACACATTTTAGGAACCATTTCTTATTTAAATGAAAATGTGAGCGCTAATAAGTTGAATCCATAAATCAACAGTAAATAACATACAGCATGTATGTATACACCAGCTTTTGCTAACAGTATCAAATTAGTGATTTGTTGAAGAGCTACTGCTGCTGCACTGTACTGAGTTTCCAAGAAAACTGAACAAATACATCATAAGTACATATTTAAATGCTCATTTAAATTTCAAATCATGATTCTGCCTGTGATAGCACGTTTTTATTTATACTCATGTTGTGTAATTGCTTAATTTTTTACAATTTATTACCAAGTTATTTGATTTGTTAGATCATTTCCTTAATCATGCAAAAGTTTACAGTCAAGAAATTGAATGGGTACTGCTGAAGTTTTTTTTAAAGAATGAAAACTATTTTAATCTATAATTGAATAAAAGAACAATATACATTCTCTCACTAGGTAAATTTCTTCTATGTAAACATGTCGTACTCAGCAAGTGATTCATTGAAAGATATGTCAGTTAAACAGAGAACACTGTCATTGCTTCTTCTAGAAATCAATAAAGATTTGTGAAGCCCAAGGTGTTCCTTAACACTTTACGTTATACCTTGATGAGTCTTGCAATGGAGATCTTGAAAATGAGATGCTAGGAATGGGATTTTTTTGGCAGATACCTTTTGCGGTATTTGCAGTCAAACATTCTGGTTCAACAGATGATACCACATGTTTCCTCTGTATGTTGTAGGGACAAAATAAGCAAATGAGCACAGTTCACTTCCACACGAACAGACGGTTGCTTCAAAAGACAGTGGAACACATTTCTCAGAGACTATTTGTTTTCTCAGTCCCTACATGTCATGGAAATTGGAAGTGTTAATATTACTACACTAAATCATATGGAATAGCAAGCACAAATGACTGAGGATGGCCTTGCTAGAGTACTTACTCCTTCACTGCGAAACTTTGCGTCACCTTTTTTGCAAGGTTCTCTTACTCTTAGTGGCTGGATTAAGAACTGAACCTCAAAATTCCTTCAAAAATTGGACCTTCGCAATCTGCAGAGACATGCATTGTTCTCAACAAAGCTTTGTCTTCAACCTGTTTCATCAAATTGTCCATACGAGCCACTTTTAGCACCTACGCTTGTCATTTAAATAGGGTTTATGTAGGTAATTTCATCCAAATATGCTCAATTTTCCAAAGCTTAAAGATACAGAAAAGAAAAAAGCATTTGCCACCAGCTATCATTGTTTATGGTAGCTAGATTTAGCAGAGTGCCTTTTCAGCTGGATTAATTGTGAGAAATTGGATGGCTGTGTACACACAGATTGCATTTTGATTGTACTCTCCACATCATTATCTCGTTTAAAGCTGATTTTGTTTGCAACTTGCCAGTATGCTCAGGTTTATATTTTTGGAAAAGAACAAGCTTTGCACAAATAAACAAAGCATTTTGAGAGAGAGAGAGAGAGGCCATTTCTTTGTTTTTTCTTTAAAACAAATTATTAATTTTTTTTTTTTTTTTCTTTTCAATAGAAGTTTGAGAGAGATTAGCTATAGCAACTGTGACTGGAGCTGTACATGTCAGTGATCGATGCCACTTGATCAAATTCTGCAGAACAGAAATAAAAACCTTTATTCAAAATTTAAAACACTCCAAGGAACCAAGACTTGTCTGAAAAAAAGATGAATTCCAACAAAGTTCACCAAACTTTGAATTTGTTCTGTGCTATATAAACATTCAGACTGGAACAACCTGTATAAAAGTGTTCAAGTTCATCTCATCTGATGTTCATGTGTCAGTCTTGTTTTGTTTTTTTTTTGTTTTTTTTTTTTCCCTCCCCTTACTGTTTTTCATTCTGGTCATGTCAAATACTTTGTGTTATTAAAAAAGGAAATTTGGCCACATAAAATGGTTCTTTTAAATGATATCTAGAATTAAGTTCTCATATTGGCATTGCTTACTGATAGTGTATTTTTTTTCTGAATACCTTTTATTTAGTAATTTTTCAACATTGTTATAACAAACACACACTTTCTGAACCACTTCTCCCATATGGGGTTGCAGGGAACCGGAGCCTAACCCGGCAACTCAGGGCATAAGGCTGGAAGGGGAGGGGGACACACCCAGGACGGGACACCAGTCTATCACAAGGCACCCCAAGTGGGACTTGAACTGCAGACCCACTGGAGACCAGGACACGGTCCAACCCGCCGCTGCGCCCTCTGCTATAACAAACACATTGTCTTAAATAATGGATTTCAAAGTTTCTAGTGTAATATTTTCATGAATATTGCTTGTAAATCAGATTCTTATAAATTCGGCAAGAAATTACTAAGATTTTAAAAAGCATACCCTGGTCCTCAGTCATTGTCACCTAAAAACACCAAAATATCTCCTGATTATATAAATATGGACAGAATTAGCACAGGTTGTTTAATGTTAGTATGAAAGATCATTGTTTTATCTCATAAGGGCCGTAACAAACTATTTGCTAAAGTATAGTTTTTTAAGAAAACAGTACTGATTACAATGAGCAATGATAAAAATTATACACATAATAGAGTAGATTACTGAAGGTTTCCTAAAAAAAAAAAAAATTCATTATTAAACATGGGATATATATCTCACTTTAGAGACGCAGATGTGTGGACACATGGGTTCTCAGCAACTGAGAAATGAGAAACATGCATTTGTGTTTATATGGCAAGCATTTATCTTTATTATGTTTCTCATATTCATGCAACATAATATGAGAAACAAGCTTGTCTCCTGTTCTATTCCTCTGTTTTATAAATGTTTTTTTTAATTTTTGCAGCGGGGGGGCATGGTGGGTTTGGCCAGGTCCTGCTGTGTGGTGGGTGTGGGGTTCGAGCCCTGCTCGGGGTGCCTTGCAGTGGACTGACGTCCCATCCTGGGCATGTCCTCTCCTCTTTCAGCCTTGCGCCCTGTGTTGCCAGGTAGGCTTCGGTTCACTGCGACCCCTCTCAGGATGAGTAATTGTAGACATTGGTTGGTTGTTATTTTTGCTGCTATTAGTAAGATAAGCAACTTGTCCATGGAATTTAAAGTACACTTATTTTCACTTTGTGTGTAAAAGCAAATTGTTATACACCTCAGTATCCTGAACAAGGATGTAATTAAGGGCTTAGCTGGAAAGAATGCAAAGTTACTTGGCACTCAATGAGAAGTAGAGTGGGCCAGCCCTGCTCTTGGTGGAACACGCTACTCAGGTAAAAGTATATTTTACAAAGAGAGGCAAACATGCTGTTACTGAAATGAGTCTGTGGGTGTAACCCAAATAAATCTTTAATTTTAAAATTCATTCATTCATTCCCAAAAGGGATCCTGAAGCAAAAAAATATGATCTGAAGTTTGTCTGGGACTGCATGCATGTTAGATGAGGTAGTGGAACCCAGGGCAGGTAGCACTGAGTCTTAGTGGATTGCTCTCTGTTTTACAAAAAGAGTCACTGCTCTTCTTCTCTGAGAACGGGGTGATCTTCATCACAGAGAGTGATGAATGTTACCCAGTGAACAAAGAGTCCTCTTTTGCTGACAAATTGCTGAGTGTGATCAGATGGTGAGGCCTGGTGCAACTTGGAGGAATATGAGGTCTAACTCCTACAAGAACTGTAATTTCTCCTCATGAATAATTCATAACAAGTGCTGTGAACTTTGCCAAAGTTTTGTCTCGTTCCTAAATTTTGAAGCAGTGGTGATTCAGCTTGTCACTTCTGTTTAGGCGCAGGGGGTCTAAAGGAAATCTGACACTAGTGTCTTTGAATAGAACTTGGTGCTTCCTCCTTTGAGTGTGCGGAATAAAAAAGCTTGACTTTAACAGACAAGATGAAAGCCTTTTGACTGTAGAATATAAATAGATCAAATTTCTTCTGAAAGATGTGTTTGGCAGGTGTTACATTCTTCTAACGTACAACATGGATCACCAAGTAGCAGTCTGCAGTTCTGTGATTTAACATTATGTTGAGAAACCATTTGGGAACTTGTCCACTTTGACTTCATTTTTAATTTTGAATGTGGACTGTTAATGGGGGTGCGGTGGCGCAGTGGGTTAGACCGCAGTCCTGCTCTCCGGTGGGTCTGGGGTTCGAGTCCCGCTTGGGGTGCCTTGCGACGGATTGGCGTCCCGTCCTGGTTGTGTCCCCTCCCCCTCCGGCCTTACGCCCTGTGTTGCCGGGTAGGCTCCGGTTCCCCGTGACCCCGTATGGGACAAGCGGTTCTGAAAATGTGTGTGTGTGTGTGTGTGTGTGGACTGTTAAGCATTTAAGAGTATTTCTTATGCTATATGACCTTTGATGCCAATGGAGTGAAAATAAAGTCAAGACGAAGGTGAGTGTTGAAATCGTAGTGGAAAGGTAGTGCTGACGAGATGTTGCTTTCGTGCAGATTTCTACAGTGTTTAGGGCAATCGGTTTTCAGGTAACACTACATAGAGTTCATTGGAAGTTGCTTTGGAGAAAAGTGTCTGCTAAATAAGTGTAAATGTAATGTAACAAGGACTTTAAAAGTAACCGGTTTTCTGAATGAGTAATCAATAAGTATCTGTAGGTAAACTAACACTGCAAGTCGCATTGGAGAAACACATAAGCTAAATGAATAAATGTAAATGTGTAAAATCTGTAAAATGGCTTTTGTGAAAAGAAAAAAAAAAAAAAAAGCATTTACAAAGCAGAAAAATAAGCCGTGGCTGAAGGACCACTTTCTGCTGCTGTGGAAAGGCATCGAAAATAATTCAGTACCGCAGACTACTGGCACGCTGGTAAATGGTAGGTATAGCTCCTTGACATATTGCAGTCTGCTGAAGAGAATTTGCAGCTGCAGTAGCTGTGAAGCCAATGATTTTAGTCTTTCTTACTACACACACACACACGTATATATAGCAACAGGAGTTATCTGAAAGCCTTCTATGATAATTCATCATTAACACATAGTATAAGCTGCTTTTGAGCATAGTGTACACATGACCACCTAATGAAAATAAATGTGTAGACATTCAGATTTCCCCGGATTTATGATTTTTCTTGGCTGCTCATTTCAGTTTTAATTTCTGTAATGACAGCAGCTGGCAGGAAATGTCTGTCTGGCACAACCCAGTGCAAGATAAAAGTGTTGTTTATGTACATTTACTTTTAATTAAAGTTAATCCTGAGTTAAATTTGCAGCACAAACACATTAATGTCCAGCCTCCGCTGCACCACATGTCTCTGGAGCTGTTTCATGAAGCATTGATTCCGTTACTGTGAGATTATTAGTAGACTTACGCTGTGCCCTTTCATATTTATTCGTGGAAGTCATATTTGCAGCATGAGTTTGAGTTAGAAGTCTGCTATTTTATGTTGTCAACCATAACACGGTGTATTTAAAAAGCAGTGTTTTTTTAAATACAGAAGATCTTCATAATGTACTTTCTGGATGGAAACATAGAATTTGATGGAAATAGGGTATAGCACATGTTAGCACTGAAGCATTTTTACCTGGAAGTGGGACTCATAGGTCAATATGTACTGCATCCTTACATTCTGCACAAGGCCTTATGCAGCAAAGCCCATAATCATTCTTCACCCTTTAGAACATAATGCAAGGTTTTTTTTACAGTGAAATGGTGATATTGAACAGTTATAGCACTGTTACCTTATTCTGGTATTTAAAATGAAGGATTATTTTTTATGGCTTTCTACTTGCTTTTTAAAGGGTTCATTATAAACCACATTGTTTACCTATATAAATATACTATACTCTACACTCGATCTGTTACACAAAACCTGGCAAGCTAGACAAGAAATTTGAAATATCGTTCCATTTTCCTGGATGGCATTGGTTTCATAAATAAATAATGGTCCATTGCAAAGTAATGTTACAGCTTAGAATAATGTCAAGGGCTGCTTTACAGCTGTAGATGTGAATTTGTTGTTGTAGCAGGTATTGTGTGGTTTTCTTCACTGTGCCTCAGGGAGGTGTTTTTAATAAGGGGACCTGCTTTGCAGAAACAGCTCGTATGCAGTATTGAATCCCTGTTAGCAGGGTACAGCAGCATGGAACAAATTCCGGTGAAGCTGCCATTATATCTCCTTGGGACATTTTTGATGGCATATCACTGATGAAAATGTAATATTGTTCTGAACAAGGTAGTTATTACCATTTTCACTTGTTTTGAACTGCATCATGTTATCTGTTGCTAAGCAAAACCATGCACTGTCTGGATTTTACACCCTTTTCTATGGTTTCGGTGCTTTTTATTTATTTTTTTTTTTGAAAACATGACCCTTGACCAGTTTGATCAATATGCCCATAATGATGAAGGTGAGGGGCAGAGGAGGTTAAACTGATCATAAATCATCTATAGGAAAAAAGTGTACTATTTGTATAGCCTGAGAATTATGTTTGACCCTCTTTAAATGTTACATTGGGATACTTAAATAATCTCTATATGTCTTCATGCTTTGTCGATTCAGAGTATCACTTCTGAATTAATGCAGAATTTTGCCGCATTGATCAAAGTGTGGTCATCAAAACTGTAATATTAACTGCCTGATGGATTAAGTTACACAGCTCTTTTACTGTATATAATTCTATGTACTCTAGGTATAATTCTAGGTAGCCTCTATGTACTGTCATGTAATAATCTTCATATGTCTGTGTTCATGGCTGCAGTGCATGTTTTACACTGTTTTGAGTAGAGGCAACAGACAATATAGAGAAATACTCCATGTATCATCTCTTTTACTTTAAAGCAGTTGCTATGCTTTGGACAAATTGTACAAGCAAAGGCTATGATTATTGTCAGCATCACCTCCAAAAGCCTGTAATATTTAAAACAAATTTATTACTATCCTGTTTACTCTGGTTCTACAAGCAAAGAGGTTTATGTTTTAGCTTAGAACTTTGTATCAGCTCTGCAGAATATATTGAAGCTGTACATGGCTTCTAGATTTTTTTTTATTCTAAGAGTGCATGAGCTTAATGTTTAAACAGTGATGATAGTACATATTACCACATCATAAATAAACTGAAATATTGCATACTAATGCATTTCTTTTTGGAGAACTGGAGAACAACCAACGGTAAGCGTAAAATTAGACACATCCTTATGTGGCATTTATTTTTATTTTCAGAGACCTTAACACAAACTGTCATGGCCTTCTTTGAAGGAGAGAACATAATCTTGTGATGGATTAAAAACAGTGTTGTACAAAAAACAGTAAAACTAGTAATTAGTGTGGTAGTCTTTGAACACTGCAAGATGTTTAATTCCCAGATGGTTTTTACTTTGTCATTTATGTAAATGAGTGAAATCGGCCTATTAATAGGAAAGCCATTAAATTCAGTGACAGCAACCAAATATGAGGAGATTTCAACAATTACAAAGTAAGTGAATTAATTCAGACTTATTAGAATAAGATCCAGTCGCGGAGAAGACCCAGACACGTATTCTCCTTTGACCACAAGTACTTCATCTGTGCTGCAGGACAGTCCATTTCTACTTTGTATTTCAACAATAGCAACTGTATATGCCTCTGGTGTTGAATTATGTAGATTACTGTTGCAGACATACATACTAAAGCAATCCCAGCATCCAGGAGCATAAAAAAAGAACGACAGGCATCAGAATTCAGGTCTTTGTTGGACGAAACAGGCCGGCTGCCTTCTTACACATCCAGTTCATATATAAATAATGTAGGTTCAAACCACTGACACTCTCCTGAGTTTAATTGGTTTTTGAGCTTTGAGGGTACTGGTGGTTGGAAAAGAGATGGATTCGCATGGCACAGAGCTTGAGATGGGTCCCAACTGGAAAGAGGTGTGCTTCAGATGTATGTGCTGTGTGACTTCTGAGTCAAGAAGGGAACACAAGGAGTGCTTCTTGTCATCAAGGCCACGGATGGCATCTGTATTGTGCTCATAGAAGGTGTGCACCATCCCCTGCCTGTCCCAAGTGTGCAAATGCGTTCATCACCTCCTAGCTCATATGGCTGAGCTGCAGGTAGATGTGTCATATTGCTGTTTTCACAGGGCTTGTCACACTGCTTGTTAGTGTGTGTGCTTGTGTGTGCCAGAGAGCAGCTGAGAGAGAATCTGAGAGCATGTGAGTGCATATATCACATCTGGTAGTGGAGTGTTACAGCTGCTGCCTTTGGATCCAAAGGTTGCAGGTTTGATCCCCACCTCCGGCTGTAGCACCCTTGAGCAAGGTACTTACCCTAAAAATTCCTTCGGTAAAAATGCCGTCTAAATGGGTAAATAATTGTAAGCTTGTATCTGTAATAACCGTAACCCTAACAGTGTACACTGCTTTGGAAAACGCGTCTGCCAAATGAATAAGTGTATGTATTAAGAAAGAAAGAGAGAATATCTAGTGTATAAACTTAGTTCTGTGCCTAGCTGCTCAGCATTTAAGTGGGTATTTCAAGTGTTATGAAACTGCTGACGTGGGCAGTAAGTGACGCTGGTGTGAGTGTTGTGCTGTGATATGTGTGTGCTGCTGGAACACATTAACACCCAAGCAATCTCAGCTCTTGGGGACACCTGGAGAACCCTTGTTGGCGGCCTATGCCCCAGGAGGGGTGGAAGGCATAAGAAGAATCAAAGCGCATTTTCTCTTACATGTGCTCGTTATGGCAGAAATGGCAATACCTGCTCAGCAATGCATGGCTTTCCCCATGACGTGTCCTTGTGCTGCTGTACACAAAACTGACACAAACGAATTCAAATCCGTGTAATCTTTAGATTAGATTCGCTTAGCTTCCATTTGATTCCAGACAGAAGCGCACTGTGTCTGAGGTTGTGTAACCTGCCTTGCTATTCATTGGCTAGATGTGAATGTCTTATTAATTTTACTGTCTGTTGTCTGAGTCTGCTAATCCACAGTACCATCTCTCACTTTGTGTGTCGTGACCGCCTCCCTGGTTATACTTCAATCCAGTCTCAGATTCACGAATAGAGTTTATTTTGGGTGTGCCAGTTAACAGGGTTGAAATGTTTGATATGTTTGGTGTTGTCATATGGTACGCAAACTCCTGCTGGCCTCATGGGATGGGAATAGTCTTTCTCCTTCCACTGTCAGCTTCTTCTCATTTATGTAATCCGAGTCAACACAGACAGTGCCCTTGGCAGTAATGTATTGTCGCATAGTGTTTTAACAGATTGGTAAAAAATGAAAATAGGAACACTACGGAAAATACGAGTTAAATACAAACATATATCAACAATATTTCAGATTATATTCCTTAACATGTTGTAAATCAGATTGTGTTCTCTCTGATTCCTGATCGACTATGGGATTAAAAAAGGGAAATTTAAGATACAGCAGCCTCATGTTTCATTTAGTCTCCAATGTAGACAAACATTATATCTTGGAGTGAGTGTGTAGCTGTGTAGCCGCTGCTCATTAAACTGATTATGGCCAGCAGAAAGTGACGGCTTCGGAGCGCGAGTGCAAAAACACCCCCCACCCCCCATTCCACTCCCATGTTCAGGTTATGCTGCTGTGCTGCAGTGCGAGAGCCCCTATGCTGCTGCTCCCATGTACAATCTGTCAACAGTTCCAATGCGTGTCCTCTTCTACAAAGCATGGAAGTTCAGGCTTTCTCGTGTCCTTGTTACATTAATTTTTTAAAGCCTAGAAACTCAATACAGCAAGGCCCTCACAGTGACCAATAAAAGGTGTCTGAGTTTTATTTAATAGTTTTACTTATCTCTTTATGACTGCAAATCACAGAGTATGATGTGTGCAGGGGCAATATTCAAAATATTTGCAAAGTCTACAAATTAAGGTAGTTATTTTTTTTTTTTTTTTTACTTCTCTCTTGACGTCAGTGGTGTGGTTTTGTGACAGAATTTCTGTATTTAATTAAAAAAAAAAAAAAACCAAAGTCAAAAATTAAGGATAACTTTATTGTCGTTCCACCTATAGGTGAGTTGCAGATACAGGAGAACAAAACTGTCTTTGGACCTTCGTGCCACATACAACATACAGTGCAATGCGTTACAAACAGACAAGTGCAAATTCAAGATAGTGCAGTACACAGGCTGCAGTCTGGTGACAATATACACAAATATATAATATACACAATGCTAAAAAAAGATTTTTACACACACACACACACACTATCTGAAACCGCTTGGCCCATGCAGGGTTGCGGGGAGCCGGAGCCTAACCCAGCAGCACAGGGCGTAGGGTTGGAGGGGGAGGGGGCACACCCAGGATGGGACGCCAGTCCGTTGCAAGGCACCCCAAGCGGGACTCAAACCCCAGACCTACTGGAGAGCAGGACCCAGTCAAACCTACTGCACCACCACAACCCCCAAAAGATTTACATGTAATATAAATATAAACACAAAAAAGAAGTCTATACGTTGACATTAGAGACTAGACTAGACACCAGAGACACTATATACTAACAATAGGAGCTGCAATAATTTAAATAACCTTTTGAGTGGATTTGTTGTTTGCTTAAAGTGACATGTGTGTTGTACAAATTGGCATGTGCTTTGTTGAAGTGACTAGTGCAGACTTTTCTTTTGTATGTAAAAGAAGAAAGAGCCAGCTGTGTCAGGAGATGAGTGCGTGGATGGTCTTGCGGAATGTGCTGTTGAGGATTCTCACAGCCTGAGGGAAGACGCGGCACAGTTACAATATACATATAATGAATTCCTCAGTGTCTTGTGTTTTGTATCTGCTGGTTAATATGTGCTGTAGATACATAAGGTGGGATCTTTGAAATTTCTTATAATAATGATACATTTTACAGTGCCAGATGCACGTGTGACCATGTGTCATTCTGGGAAAATAGCTGTTAAGAATTTTACATATGGCATTTAAAAAGAAAAAAAAAAAACCTGTGAGAATAAAATTTTTAAAAAGTTGCTTTTAAACATGACCAAATAGAATACAGTAAAAATTTTCTTGATATTCTCATTTTATCATGGAACATCCAGTGAGATTTGCATCAGCACACATGTGGAGCTGCACACTGTTGACTGTGAGGATATACAGTTACAGAAATGGTTTGTTCATGCATTTACATTAGTCCGTTTAGCTGACACTTTTCTCCAAAGCAGCTTACAATTATTTACCTGTCTATACAGCTGGGTCATTTTTACCAGAGCAATTTTTAGGGTAAGTACCTTGCTCAAGGGTATTATAGCTGGAGGTGAAAGTGAAACCTGCAACCTTTCGGTCCAAAGGCTGCAAGTCTGACCATTACACTGCCTTGCACATGTGGTGAACTGTGTGGGAATGTGCATAGAGTTCTGTCCGTCTTCAGTGAACGATGATGTTTGCATTTTTCCTCTCCACACACCGTGAGTTCAATTTAATGTTTCTCTCAATGGTAGTGTGCAGCTGAAGCTTTCAGAAAACGGGCCAGATGTGTAGCGGGTAACACTTGGGTTCAACATGCAATCTCAGTCTGAAAGATAGCACTGTAACTCCTGAGAGAGACCCAGTGAACACTGAAGCAAAGTTCTTAACTTGAATCCCTCTCAGGAAATACCTTTTATATCTTTTGAAATGGCTGACATTGTAAACTAGCTAAGGAACGGTAACAGCTACAAGGCAATGCTGAATTTGCATATTACTTCATCAGTCTTCTCTACACAAAAGTGTCTAGTGTGGCACACCTTCGGGGTGACACGAGTGGGCAGAGTCCTTACATCAAGAGGTTGACACCTCATCTGATCCAAGCTGTGGGAAGTTAATTGTCCCCTGTAGTCAGTAAGGGCTTTCTGAGCAGGCATTTGCAAAATATTTGTCTTTATGTTGTTTGCATGTGGATTCATTGAAATTCACCATCATAGCCTCACACAACTTAGGTTAGACTCATGAGATTCATTTTTATAATGTGTATGTGTACTCCATTCACCAATTATTCGAGAAATATTGAAGTGGAGCAGTATCCATCTTGGTCTGAGGATTTTATTTAACATACTTACATATTGGCCAATAATAATTGTCATGATAAATAACACTGAGCAATATATCAATCCAAGCATTTGCATATTTTAATGTCAAGGTGCACCTCATATCTGATTGTTTCAGTAAAAGCCCACCGCGTAAATCTAACCAAGCAAAAAGTATGTAATAGACCCTGCCACGTGATTAGAGGGGGCATTGCGCTAATGGGGGGTTCACATTCAGCCCCCTTTATCATAGCATTAATCATCAGTGTGTGCTGAGCCAAAGAACTGACACCACTGTATTCCAGTTAGAGTATATTGTATACTGTGCATTGATCATTGTGTTCTAAAAGAACTCATTTAAACCTCTGGACTCTGTTCAAGGCACATTTTCTGTGCTGGTGACAGAGACCCCGTGCTGGTGACAGCAGAACCACTCAACAGCGATAGCAGTCTTTCTGTCGCTACTTTTATTGAAATGGGCTCCACACCGACCACATCCCAGGAGAAGATTACAGTGATTGTAGGCCCTGGTAAGGCTCTGGAATCAGGCTATGTAATCATTCTTTCACTGTTTACTTATTGTGTAGTGTTACACATTTACTTAACTTAAGTGAACTAAGCTACATGTAACAGTAAATACAGCGCGTTGTAAAAGTGTTCAGACTCTTGACTAGTTCTCTAATTTCAGTGAATCATGGTAGTTCCCCGAAGAAATGTTCCTTTGATATTTTACTTCAAAATATCAAAACAAACTCAAAATCTATTATTTTAAGGTGATGTTATTAGCTGAAATATGCAGTTTGCATAAATATTCCATCCCGGTACTGTGGAAACCTCAAGAATTGTGTGTTTATATGTTTAAAGGTAGGATAGTAACCCAATAGCCCAATAGGAATAGGCTCTGCATAATCAGTTGTTAGTACTTAGTTGGGTGGTTGGTTAGTTGGTTAGCTAATGATGTTAGTTAGTGATCCAGTTACATAAGTTAGTGGGTTGCTGGCATTTGGTTTGGTCAAAACAACAGATTTCTCAAAATTCTTTTCAGTACTCTGCCTCATTCACAGTGGTATTCCTCAGCATGATGAGGTTAATAATGGGATATTTATTTAATTGTGCCACTGTGCCAGTTCCTCAATATTGTACAAGTTGAGAATGAACTCTAATTGCTTTGACTAGTATCAGTGGGGTGAAACCTTAACACGGAGTGATGTTACTGCAGAATACAACAACAAACACTGTGTGAAATAAAAACCCACAAATCTGCTCAAAACCTGTGTAGTAACTTTAGATGCTTTAAATTATTTACCCCAATTTAAGATTTTACTTTCAATGTAACATAGGTATTGCAAATCTGAAGAATTTTCAAAGTCAGTGTAATGGATATGACCAGGGTCAGATACCTCAATTGCCCTCTGTTAAATTGAGATGGAATATTGAGTTCAGAACTTAAGAATTGCACTGCATAATTTCCATTTCTGTATATTTCATAACAGCCTTCAGAACACCTGTTTTATGCAGCCAAGGACTGGACAGCTGCAAATTCTACATATGAGATTATTTCAAGAATGCAAGAGGGCACATACAAATTACATCTTTGGTAACCTTTATTGCCAAGTGAAATGAACAATTTTATCAGGGCTTAACTTTGTGAAATTACTTCCATGCAGCTTTCTGAAGCAAAACATCTATGCACATCATGCAATGATACAAATGACCTTACTGATTAATGATAAATTGCATTCCCTTTGCCAATGTTTTTCCAGCAAGATAACTTACTAGCACAAACATCCATATCCATGTCAGATATGGAACTGACCCTCCAAGGCTGCAGAGTACATGAAAACCCCAGTCCAACATTTATTATGCCAAACACATGGAGGTTTCAGAACTACAAAGATTCTTGCACTGTATGTGCCAAGACCAACACTTTGACTGAACACTTAAAGAAGACTCGTCCACTAGCTCTATAGCAAGAGAAATGACAGCTCATTTAATGCCTTAAGGCCAGTGCCTTGAACTCAGCGTGATTTTTATTGGCAGGCAGAGAATGCACACTAAAGTAGCAAGATCACTTTTATTATTATTTATGGGGGTACCTTTTTGACAAGTTGAGAAGAATTAAATGGAGTTGTCATAACAACCAGTAGATGGACTTTTTCGAAGGTACTTTTCTTGCATTAAATATACAAATTAAAGATGTTTATCAGCCTAAAAACAAAAATGCAGGTTTAAGAAAGCAAAGTTTAGTAGTCACTGCTATTCTACATATTACTTTATGGGAAGGGAATATAAGGAGCAGTTAAGTCCTAGGCCATCCAATATCACTCTTGGTAGTGTCAAACATCTTAGTTTCAGATGCAGTCTCCAAGCCCTAGGCCACCATGCTGAACATCTCGAACACCGAGGCCCTTAGTCACATCTTCCTCCAGCATCATTTCAACTCAAGTGACTTCAGAGAATTTCATTTGCACCAACTGAAATGGCTTTAAAAAGTCTGATATAAAAAATTGAATGTCAGAACAGGTGAAATTGTATGTTTGCATGACTGAGACTCTAAATGTTTAAAGAATTCATGGCAGAAACAGATCATGAATTAGGGTAGGAAATATCAGGGTTTGATTAGAGATGTTCTCACAGCAGCAAGGTCAAAAATCCAGTTTAATTTAATTACAGATCTTTTTTTTATTCTAATATATTTATTATTTTAGAGGACTTAATTCTATATCTTTTGAAAGTTATACAGGTTGTAATTTCTTTTCATGGTTTTAATGGTTTGGAATAATGTCAGAAGTTATTAATAGGAGATTAATTACAGCAAGTCTGGGAGATTTTGGCATGTACCCTGATGAGCAATGTGTGTTGATGACATTCCAAACACACTGGCATAGAATCAGGTGGAGCTTGGTAACAACATAGAATAGAAATGGCTCTAGTAAATGCCTGGAAGGTGTAGCAGATATTTGTTTTTTGTATTTTGTGGCCTGAATCTAAGAGAATTTCAAGGATTATTATAGTAATCTCAAGTTATGCTTTAGTACATAAATATGATGTACTAAAACAGACAAGCAGAAAGTGGAAAATGTGCTGTGTTAAGAACCTTGATATTTTTAAAACAAGTACTACTACATAAGTGTAGTCTATGATAACTTGAGTGAATGAAGGGAACGTGTGGGTGTGAAGGCAGCATCACCTCAGTAAGGTTCCATTGTTTCTCCGTCGATTCCAACTAACTGATAAATCTCAACAGACTTTATGTTTCACCCTTGACATCCCACTGTTCTTGCACCCAAAGTCAGACTACCAGCAGTCACCCATTTACATCACAGTTGGCACGTGATCAGTCTACCATCTTCTTACTGTAATGGCATAAAACTGTTTGTCATGTTTTCTTCCTGTGAGATATATTGAATTGCTCTGCTAAGATGCATGCAGAGCCCAAAAATAAGTGCATGTGGATTGACGGGAGGACACATATATTAAAAAAAAAAAAAAAAATTAAAAACAAAAAAATTCCCCACTCACCCGCTTTTGTGGGCGGTCTTACTCCTTCAAGCTCGGGTCCTCTACCAGAGGCCTGGGAGCTTGAGGGTTCTGCGCAGTATCTTAACTGTTCCTAGGACCGCGCTCTTCTGGACAGAGATCTCGGATGTTGTTCCCGCGATCTGCTGGAGCCACTCTCCCAGCTTAGGGGTCACAGCCCCAAGTGTTCCGATTACCACGGGGACCACTGTTGCCTTCACCTTCCACATCTTTTCTAGCTCCTCTCTCAGTACTTGGTATTTCTCAAGCTTCTCATGTTCTTTCTTTCTGAAGCGATGGCAACATCTGTAACTACGGCTTTCTTCCTCTGTTTGTCCACCACTGCTATGTCCGGTTGGTTAGCCATTACCAGTTTGTCAGTCTGGATCTGGAAGTTCCACAGGATCTTAGCTTGGTCATTCTCAACCACCCTTGGGGGTGTATCCCACTTTGATCCTGGGACTTCCAGCCCATACTCGGTACAGATGTTCCTGTACACTATGCCAGCCACTTGGTTATGGCGTTCCATGTATGCCTTGCCTGCTAGCATCTTACACCCTGCTGTTATGTGCTGGATTGTCTCAGGGGCATCTTTGCACAGCCTGCATCTGGGGTCCTGCCTGGTGTGGTAGACCCCGGCCTCTATTGATCTTGTACTTAGAGCTTGTTCCGGTGCTGCTATGATTAGTGCCTCTGTGCTGTCTTTCAGTCCAGCTTTGTCCAGCCGGTGGTATGATTTTTCGATATCAGCTACTCCTTCAATCTGCCGGTGGTACATACCGTGTAGGGGTTTGTCCTTCCATGATGGTTCCTGTTCTTCCTCGCCCTCCTTCTTGGGTTTCTGCTGCCTGAGGTATTCACTAAGCATCTCATTAGTCTGGGCCATCTTCCTGATGTAGTCAAGGATCTTTGTTGTTCCATCCTGGATAGTGGCTCTTACGCTCACTAGTCCTCGGCCTCCTTCTTTCCGCTTAGTGTACAGCCTCAGGGTGCTGGATTTGGGGTGAAACCCTCCATGTATTGTCAAGAGCTTTACATAGACACCCCTCAACTTATACAAATAGACCTTTTTTCAACCCCTTACGTAAGTCAAAATTTAAGTCAGATCGCCTTCCCCCTCTGTTACAGAGCCAAGCCCTCTCATTTCCTTTGCATTTGTTGAAAACATGGGTATGAAAAAAATTACATAATATAATTCTCTAGTAAATGTCAGACATATTTAATACTGTAATAAGACTTAGTAGACAAGACTAGAAAGCTAGTCAATGAAATAATTTTTTTACATTTCTATAAAGCATAAATTTAATAAAAAAAAAAAAAAAAAGACTACTGCATATGGTATGTGTACGGTATTGTACTGTGCACGCTTACCTTATATCTAGTAGTATGCTGGCACACAAGAGGGTGCTGTTGTTGTGTAATTTGTATTTTTTCCACCTCAGTTATTGTACCTTGACGTTTCTTTGTTATTATTGTTGTTTTCATGTTCGCTGTTCCTTTCACCTGCTCTTTTATACATCACCATTCAATATTGCGTTTATAGTCGGTATGGCTAAACCTAGTTCCCGTGTTATAGATGATAATCTTTGTCCACCTTCATACATTCTTTTTATGTTTAATTTAATCTTCAAATTGATTGTTGCAGGCTTGTGAGACTGTTCTCGTTTTTCTTCAAATGCACGTTTACCAACAGGCATTGTAAATAATGAAAAGGGTAGAAAATATGCAAAAAAAAAAAAAAACACTACACTAAAGAGAGGAGATGCATTCATGACTCAAAACACACAAGGACTGGGAAGGTGCAACTCCCTGCCCTGTCTGTCTACGCCAACTTGTGTGTAACATATTTCGGGTGTTGTGCATAAAATAAAAGCGCCATCCGTAAATAATGTGTATGTAGGCAGTTTTTTTTTTACAGAAATCTGGATTTACGTAAATCAAATTTACGTAAGTAGAGGTTTGTCTCTATATGTATGAGCATTTATTACTGAGACTTTGGCATCAATAAATATGTTGAATTTAATAATTTTAGAGAAATCCAAACATTGCCACTGGCAAGGAGTTGCACCAGAGATTGTCTTTGCTGTAAGCCTTTGAGTCGCATCTCTGCAGGCTCATGGGACAGAGCACAGTTCCAGAAATGTACACTAAATATAATCATCACGGGATGGCCTGCCAGTGCCTCCCCAGGTGTGCTGCCCTTGCTCCTTTGCTCCTGTTATTTGGACATTTGAATTATTGATGGTCTGTTTGCTCCCTCCCCCACCTAGCTTCTCTTTTTTAAACAGGTCTTTTTGCAAATTGATCATCGCTGCCTCTTCAATTCACACTCTCTTTTGTCCACAGATAAAAGAGTAAAATTTGCACAGGAAATTTTCAACTCTCTGGCATTTGGATGGGAGAAAAGAGAGAAGAAAAAAAACGACCTTGGAAATGAAAAGATGTTGTTGCCATAGGAACTGTTAATCCTTCTGTCATTCATGTATTGCCTGGCAGGTAAGGTGTTCCACAAACGGTTTTTGATATGTATATCTGATAATCACTTTTTTAACTTTCAGTAGTGCATATAGTAAGTACAATAGCTGGTGTGTGAATATCAGCCAGCATGGATTTCTTTGTGGATAATTATTAAAACATAAAGCCAAATGTTCTGGTTGATTAATAGGTCAAAACATTAAGAAAAAAGAAAATTGAACCCAATTTCAGTGGGGTCAGACTACCATTATAAAATACTTCAGACAGCTTATTAGATCATTTTAATTATATATTGACAGGATGATTACTGTCTTTTTCAATTTATTTTGAAAGGCATCCTCCAGACATCTTAGAACCCAAAAGACAGTTTGAGGCTAATTTGTGCTTACTTTAATTGGTGTTAACATCTGACCACTTTGTAGTGGTGAATATTTTAGGAAAGTGTAATCGTACTTCTCATCAGTTGTATATCTGCTTCTATTCTTGATTTATAATTATTTTTGATAATTATATCATTTAAAGTTAGACTATATGGCTTGGTATTTACACTGTGAGGCATTGTGACCTGTAGGCCCTTATAAAGACAAGTACAGATGGACTGTAGATAGACTACAGTCAAGTTCTACAGACATCTCAAACATAAAAAAAGAAATAAGGTGTCTCTCAACTAAGTTTTCCATAGTTAAGGGTACGAATACTTGTGTAAACGGTAGATTTTAGTTTTTTTTTTATTTTTAATGAATTTAAAAATTAAAGTAAAAAATTCTATTTTCACTTTGTAATTATGGGGTAATTACATGTCCATTGATGGCAAAAAGAAACAGTTCAATCCGTTCTGAAATAAATCTACAACAGAAAAAAGTGTGGAAACCAGGGAGGGCTTTGTATACGTACGCATAATGTCAAAACAGAGCAAAAGATGGTTTCTATGACGTTGAAACAGCTCATGTAGAGTCCATTCACGCACTTAGGCTTCAGTGTTACTATACAAATAACCTCATTTGTGGGATTGTGCTCTGATAAAAACGCAATGCTGTTTGTGACACTCTTCTTTCCATAAGCATTGGACTTTTGAGGGCTTAGTCTTAAGCTATTAACGAGGAAAAAATCTCATGATTATACATACTAATAACGTGTAATGATGTTCATATGACTTAAACAAGAAATAAAATATAGAAAATGTTAACAAAAGTTTGTTAATTTTACATTCATCCTACATACCGCTGACATTTGTTGCATATTCCAGACAAGTATTGCATTCATGAAGCGTATCCTTTGATGTTTCTAAATATTGTACATTGCCTTAGACAAAATCTTCAGTTAAATAAATAATAGATGTCAGTGTGGTCATACATTGCCCACAGGTAATGAATAAGACTGGATTGTTATGGCACATATATAGAATGTTGCTAAATGTCTGCCATTTTTGCAGTCAAACATTCTTCATAGACGCACCAAGCTCTCTGAGACAACCGTTTTTGAAAAGAGCACTGTATTGTTAAACTGATGTTATTTGTTAATGTTCCAGGAAGCATTAAACAAACATTGGTTTCTGATATACATATATAGATATACATAATTGATTTTAACTGCTCATTATTCATTTTGAGCATAAATTCAAGCTGTTACAAAGCATCTCTCCTCTTATTTTCATCAACACATATACACTCCTAAAAAACCATGTCACATCACCATCTAAATTTAATCAAGAGTTCAAACAAGCCTAATTAATTAGGATCACAGCTGGAACAAAAACACACGTGAGACTCCCTAGGCCCTATACCAGAAAATGCTGCTGTATGCTGACATGAGCAACATTTTAATAGACGGAGTACAAAATATGAGCATAGACATTGCAAATTGAGATTTAAGATAAAATTAGGTGAATGTCTTAAATCCAAATTGTAACATCCCAGTAGTCATAATTGTAGAAATGACTGATTCATTGGAAGTTTTTTGGATGGCAGAATTACATTACATGTGTTCCAAAAGTGGCTATTAGACATTTACTCCATGGAAAAGTGAACACTGAGCTATTATTACTAACCTTGAAATTGTGTTACTAAAAAATTCTCGGTTACGATACAGTACAGTATGTGCGACAAACCCACACAGTAACTTGAGATGCACATCATAACATGACCCATATAAGATATTATTGCTTATAGCCCTTCACTTAAAGCATTTAACCATTCTTAGACTGATGCGTAGGTGTGATATATTAATTTTTAAAGCCTGAAGCTTAATGACGTGAGCTTTACCATTCATTTGTTAACTTAAGCAAAGTGGGAGTTTCTGAATTTCACACCATGATGGCACTTTAGTTATAAACGAATGCATTTAAAAATTCTATTACTATGAGAATTTTTATAACCCTTTTTTATTAATAATTTAGATACAATTTAAATATAGGTGATTATGATTTTCTGTGAAGAAATAATAATGAAGTGTTGCTGATCCTTTTAGTTTTTCCTCTTAAATGCTGCATTTCTCCACCTTTGTAGATGTTTAAATCCCTTATTAGACATTCAGCTTTTTCATTGCTTTTAGTTTTCATATGTCTTTCAATGTTTCCTTTCCAAGTTGTAAATGCTCTGCTGTTGTAATTAGAGTTACTAGTTAAAAGAGTAACTTCCCAATATTAAACTCTGTTATACTCTAATATTAAATTCTTAATAGTTACACAGTAGATTATGCCATTAATTTTGCACAGTACCAATGAAAAATGTGAGTGCACCTGATCAACCTGGAAACTACCTGTCTGGGACAAAACTGGACAGATGAGTGGGGAAAAAAAAAACAACCTCCAATGCCTTGCATCTCTGGGAATTGCTTCAGAAGAGCTGGAAAGGCATGTCAGCTCATTCCCTGATAAAATTTGTGAACTGAATGCCGCTTTGAAAAAGAACTGCTTTCAAACAAATGTGCTCATGGTTTTCACTAGTGCTGTTTTGTGTGTGTGGCGTAAGTCAAACATTAAAGGATGTGCACTTGGATGGTGTGGGCTGTTTTCTCCATCCCAGTTCTGTGGTGTTTCTTTTCAGTTACCCCTTCTTGACACTCATGGCATTGTACAACTATTGGCCGTCCCAGTGCTAATTCTCAATAAAGAGATACTCAGAGCTCACCAGCTATCACATCCCACTCATGATATTTTGGGATAAAAGTCTTTTTAAGTTTGAATTACTGTGATGTTTACTTGACATACTGAGATTACATTGTTTTGTTTTTTTTTTTTATTTTTATTTTTATTTTTTTTCTCCCAAAAGTGAAGGGACACTTTCTAATTTAATCTCACTCACAATGTGTTAGGTCCTGCAGCTGCTCTGGAAGATATATTTTATGGTTTGCTGCACCTAATTAAGTGCTTCTGTAGCATACTCTAAGGTTAATTAATTCTGGAAAATGACATCCTCGTCAAATGATGTAAATCTGTCCAAGGTTATAAAGCAGGATTTTATTGTATTTTATCAATGTGATATATGTCATGAATATTGAAATCATGTCCAAAATGATATAGTGTTCTTTTATTGCTTCATTCCCCATAGTCTGACATTTTACTTAGTCAAACCCCCAATGCTTTAAAAGTGTTCCAAAAGTCTGAAAACCTATTTCAGTAGCAAATGAACGTAATAAATGCCAAGAAATTAACATTGTCAATATATTTTGCATCCTTCAGGTGTATGAGAATGTTTTTCTCTTGTCCCATAAAATTAAACACACACACACACACACACACACACACACACACACACACACACACACAGTTGGAAACCATTTGTCCAAAGCAGGGTCGCGGCAAACCAGAGCCTAACCCAGCAACACAGGGTGCAAGGCTGGAGAGGAAGGGGACACACCCAGGGTGGGACACCAGTCCGTCACAAGGCACCCCAAGCAGGGCTCGAACCCCAGACCCTCCAGAGAGCGGGACCAAATTAAAAATATTTAAAATCTAAACTTTTAAATGTGTATAGGCTTGCTTTTAAATCTCTAGCTACGAGTTCAGCAAGAGTTCCATTTAGTCACCATCTTGTATGCTCTATAAATACTGTAGTGACTCTGTAGTGACTGCAATCTACTGAGAGCAGCCAGTGGTTCGAGCTGAACTCCAACTTGCCACTCCAGTAGAAGTGTCACTGATAGGCCTTGGCTTCTTGGGAAGGTTTCTGTAACTGCAATATTGCCCCTTACCACTCAGAACCACAATGTGGCATCACAGAAGAATTCCTTAGAATAAACTGAACTAGCTTGCTGGTTTTATTATGCACCTGTATGTTACCAAGCAGATATCTGTACCCTTCTTTGTACGCATGTTTGCACAGTCAGTAGCAAGTATCAATCGCAGACTCCATTGTAAGAAAGAGAGGTTCTATCTAGACCACAAGCATATATTTCAAGACACCTGGGACTTCTGCTGTAGGAATTTTACAGTATTCTACTTTCTCTTATGTTTTTATTTATTTATTTGTTTGTTTGTTTGTTTGTTTGTTTGTTTGTTTATTAAGAGGGTGCGGTGGCACAGCAGGTTTGGCTGGGGCCTGCTCTCCGGTGGATCCAGGGTTCAAGTCCTGCTTGGGGTATCTTGCAACGGACTGGCGTCCCATCCTGGGTGTGTCCCCTCCCCCTCCAGCATTGCGCTCTGTGTTGCTGGGTTAGGGCGTGATCCTGCTCGGGACAAGCAGTTTCAGTCAAGGTGTGTGTATTTATTTATTTTTTTTATTTTTATGAGTTAGTCCAGAATGAAAAGTCAGTTATATAGTGCTTATTTAATGTACATATATTGCAAAAACACATCCCCCACAGCATATATTGTTTATGTGATTCAGTCCCCATTTATTTTCACCTACAGAGGTCAAGAGCACAATCCCAAACATGAAGTTACTTGTATAGTAACACTGAGGCCTAGGTACATGGATGGACTGTGTACGTGAGCTGTTTCAAAGTCATAGAAACCATCTTTTTGTTCTCTTTTGACATTCCAGTGGCTGGATGTACTGAGCACACACTATCCATGCAGCGTTCTGCGACCGCCTATCACCTCTTTGCACAAATATACATGCACCCCACATGCACATTAAATGAATAATGAATTGATTATATTTAAAGGACAAATTCTGAGCATTTTGTCAAGGTCTCCCCACTTGCCAGCTTTGTGAGGGTTCTGCTGGAAGGACTTGCTTCAGGCAGTGTGCTCCTATGTCATTAGGCTGATTGGGCTCCGTCCTTACCAAGGTTAGGGATCTGCAAAAAAAAAAAATAAATAAATAAATAAAAAATCTTCCCAAAAAAGCTTGGCATGAAAGAAATCATTGTTTGGCAATGCATTGTTGGTATAAAATGATTAGAATAGTAGATGGGCACATTTAGCCCTGTCTGCCTATTAAATAATATTTTAATATTCACTGATTCACTGATTTTTATTCTTCCATTTTTAAATGTAAACACATCAACTGAATTGCAACTGATGACTTTACTAAATTGAGTTAAAATAAAGAATTTGCTCTGTGCTGTATTCATTAGTATTACATCCAGTTTGTTAACAGTCCTAAAAACACTTTGTGTTCTTAAAATCTTTTTTGTGCATCTTTCATCAACTCAAATAAGAAACAAGAAACAGTTTTGAAGTTTCCATCTCTGAGGAGGTGAAACAAGGTGTACTTATATGAAAATAGCTTTATCTTTGTAATGAATGATTTAGTGTTCTACTTATAGGTACACAATAAATATTTGGCAGCTAAAAACTCAGTGCTTGTTAGCTATAATCCAGTCCAATGTTAAACAGCCCAAAGGTCAATAATAGACAAGGCTTGTGGAAAGGCAAACGTTAGGGCTTTCAGTCAGATTAAGACAGGTGAAAGTCAAATCCAAAGAGATAGCAGGTGCTAACAATTCAGTATGTGTGGCTGAGTGAAATGGGAGTCATTGTGGATAAAAAGGTCATTGAGGCCAGTTTGCCGATGTAATTCAAGTGTAAAGGCTCCAAGGCTGTGTATCCTTCAAGTGATTGCCTGTCTGACTTTCTGCCTCACTGATTCTCAATCTGAAAGGTTGCCACACGGTGGGGCAAATTTGTTGCCACCTGACCAGTGTTCTTTAGAAGGCCATGGTAATTTTAGTCCCATCTCTGAAATGCGCAATGCCAAGATATGTGCAAAGTGTCTTTATAGATCTTAAAAACTTAATAAAGTAAAACAGAAAAAAAATCTCATAATCCTACTGTCTGGTATAGTTCACCATTGTGAGATTATCTGTGCTGGAAGAAAACCTGTAACATGGCAGTTGTATGAATTAAAGGTAAATACTTACATTAGCTCGTTTGTTCTATTGAAATCACAGAAAAATATCTTGATGTCAGATAAAATTAATCCAGTGCATCAGGGAAATATATATATTTTGTGATAAACCCTTACTTGCATGCGAAACAACGGAATGAATAATAGAAGCAAATGAAGGAATTCATTCAGTCAATTTTTTTATTTGCTCAAAACTGATTAATATACTCTGTCCAACAAATGGCACAGTGAAATTCACTTCTACACTCCATACTGGTCAAACAAGGTTACTGACTGACTCGTTTAATTGGAAATGCAATGAAAATACTCCATAAGCATTTTCAGCATTCTTGGTCTGTCATCATCACTGCTTTCCCTCCTTTGTTGACACTAAGGACTAAATCGAACATATGGAGGATGACTGTATCTTTGCAGGCTGACTGCTCGCTCTGTGTGTATGTTCATTCAGACATAGCCAGTACAATAATCATTTATACTCTGTGTTGAGCACACAGACACAAGTGAGATAATATTTTTCTGAAGTGGCAGGCACTCTCAAGGTTTCAGAGCTCAGGAGCAGAAATAACACACATACACAGCCTGAAACCGCTTGTCCCGAGAGGGGTCACTGCAAGCCGGAGCCTAATCTGCAACACAGGGCGCAGGGCTGAAGGAGGACGGGACACGTACAGGATGAGATGCCAGTCTACTGCAAGCAGGACTTGAACCCCAGACCCACCACAGAGCAGGTGCTGGCTAAACCCACTTTGCCACCACACCCCCCAGAAATAAAACAGACAGGTGTATTTACAGTTCCACAGAAAGGTATTTCCGCAATGCTCCATATGGCACAGCTTTACATGAGAAGTTTTAGCAAGGGGGGCAAGGTGTCTCAGAGGGTAGAGCTGGTGCCTCTTAGACGATACCCGTATGTTTTTACTTGAGCTTGAACCCAGCTCATTCTGTGCAAAGTTTACATATTCTCCCTGTGTTTGTGTAGCTCTCACTTCCAATCCAAAGACATGTGTTTCAGGTGTACAGGGGACTCTATATTTTCCTTAGTGAGTGAATGTGTGAATAAATGAGTGTGTTATTCCCCTGAAATGGACTGGAGTCTCAACCTATGATTTTGGGATAAGCTGCAGACTATCACAACACTGCATTATAGCAAGCGGCTATTGATAATGAACGAAAGAATGAGCGAATGGATGAAGGGAGAGTTTTGTTTGGGACACAGTCTTCATGCTAGATCCCGATGTAACCGCCTACCCCTCTCTGTAGGAGGGGACACATTTCATGAACCTGTCTTCACTGAATAACTGGAAAAAGTAATTTTCCCTTGCCTTCCGAAGGACAAAATCTTTATTAACTGTAATGGAAACAGAAACTCTGCACTTGATTAAAAGTGAACTACGCTTTCCATATTCCACTGTCTGGTGTGAGCTGTGTATTTCATGGCACACTGCTACTTCAGGTAAGGTCTCATAAAACATGAAAAATCTACTGATGAACTTTTCAGATGGTAAGTTTTTTTTATGTCTCATATTGCTCAATATGCTGTTTCCTTCAGTTCTGACACATAGATGTTCAATGGATAAGGCATTGACATCACCATGAATCAGAATTACAGACTTGTGGAATTTAGTCATCACCAGGCCAGTAACAGACTTACATGGTGGCATGTACAGGTGCATATCCTTATTTTATTTATTTATATATTAATAAGTATATAACTATACATGAACAAAATATTGAATTAAAATAAATAGAATATTGAAATATATATGGTTCATTGATCTTTGTTTTACTAACGAACACAAACGATCCAGTAATTAATTTGCATATAGAATAAAAACTTAAAAGAAAGGAAACGAAACACAATTTATCTCCTTGCTCTCATAATTGAAACACATATTAGTCATTCGGGATAATTGCTACGTTGACGTACGGTAAGCCTTTAGCAGCGTCCGTGATTAGCAGTAAGCCTGTTTCTTAGCATTACCTTGGCACGGCTTTCATTTGATACCCAGGGCAAAATCCCATCACCCACAGGAATGCCTCTCCAGATGGTCTCCGATCATCTGATAGAAAGAATGTCTTTGAAATGATGAGCTGTGAAATTTGCTCACTCTGTATCCTCAGCCATAAAAAATTAATGTACGATTGAAGCATCACCTCAGCAGCGTTGCAACCTGAGAGAAAAGGAGCCCTTCTTAAATCTATTTTTACCGCCTCTGAAGTAAGCCCCTGTCATTAGTTGGCCCTCCGACGTTGCTTTGCTATGTGAAATTGTGAAAAATTATGAGAAAAGAAATTCGTTTGAGGAGCTTGCGGATCATCGGTGTGATATGTCTAATTCATACTGTGTATGTCATGGATCAAAAATACTGGCAGGGGCAACTTCAGTTGTGAGGGAAGCTCATTATTTAAGTACAGAAATTGTTGCCTTTTATGACATCGGTGGTTTGATTATTATTATGGTAATGATTATTCCTTTGAAAATCAGGGCTTAATTCATGTCCTTGGAAAAGCCCTTTCAGGGCTTGAAAGGTGCTTCTAATTAACATTCAATTTTGACACAACTGAGATTCGTTTTAGAGATACATTTACAGTAGATCGTGCTCATACCTCATTTTTCACAAAAAAAAATTATGAATATTTGCCTTTAGTTGCCTTTGGCAACAATAGTAATTTTGCATTTGTTTGGTCAACTCAATTTGTAAAACACAGGGCCCAGCTTATTGTCTTCTAAAATAAAAAGCAAATTCAGTTTTTTTGAAAAATGCTTGTTTTGATTTTATGTATTTAGGCATAATTGAGATGTTTGTGAGATGTTATTAACCATATTTTTAAAACAAGAAGCAAACACAGGCATTGACTGGGTTGTATCAGTTTTGTCACGCAGATTTTAAAAACGACAATAAATTGAAGAAAAATGTTTTTAAAGGATCATTTCCACTTTCATGTAAAAGGGACCAAACCTTGCAGGTGATAAGGGTTAGACACATGGTGTTGAAGGATTCTTTAGTGGTGTAATAACTCGGCTTCTGCTGAGAACTCACCCCAGAAAAGAGGACATGACCACTTAATCTAGGGCAACAGATTAATCTTCCCAGCTTCGCAGCAGAGATCGAAGTGTTTTCCTTTAAAACTGGACAGCCTTGCGGTTCCTGATGCCAGCTTGCAACCTGTGCATCACTACTCGGAGTGAGATACTGGTCTGACTGAAAGGTGGGGCAACGGGTTGAAATATTGCTCCCTATACATTGACTTTTGCAGAGACCTCTAAATGAAATGTACAGTTTTTCACAATAGTTGGCTACATCAATGTGATGACAGTTTTGTATTTTTGTATGGCATACCTGTGGCTTTTGAAAAAGATCAGAAACATTCTGCTTCACAACTTCAGAAGGTGAAATTTTCACTCTTTCGGAGGGATGATAAATGACACAGCCCATTGTTTATAGTACTTTTATTTTAATACTTTCATAGTGATAAAAATTATGTGTAATTCAATTGTAAGTTAACAACTTTAAAATGTGGTCGGCGTGATAATTGATATTTTAACAGATTCTTCTTGCATATGTTTTACCAAAAGAATGTAAAACTTTTGCAGTGTTTCTCATTCTTCCTTTGTAAACCAATAACCTCCCATAACCTCACATTAACTGTAAAGTGCATTAACTGTAAGGGGACCATTACTGGGTAGGTCTGCCAACTGTCTGGTAATTGAAAATTATTACTGTAATACTTAGTTGTTGCTGTTAGGTGCCGTCAAGTCGATGTCGACTCATGGGGACTCTATGGATAGTTGTCCTGAAAAGCATCCGGTCTTCCACTAACCAGCTAAGACTTGAAATGCATAGTTATAAGAATATAATTTTTAAAAGAGCTGTAAAAATGTGGAACAATTTAAAAATGTCCTAATATTTCCAGAGTTATCTGCAGTCTTATTCTAAACAAGTAACTTAATAACTCAGGTTTGTGGACAGTTTTAAACTCTACGTTTTAGACATCATTCGTAACAGTTTTAGTCTTTAGTTGACTTTTACAGTGGACGTAATGTATTGAATTTTATATTCCATTGTTATCTTTTTATTTTAAACTGTTAGAATAAAATTTATATAGTTAAAGCAGCCTTCATATGTCATGTGATCCCCTTGTGGAAAACTTCCATTTGAATGAAATCTACAATTGTTTTGGTCTCATACCTTGCACTGCTTAATGGAATGTCACTCATATTAACAGACAACCTCTGTTGTTTGGATACAGGATCTTATTTATGCTTTAATTAGTTTGTTTACTGGGTACAAACATAAGCCCAAATGTGAGAATACGTGGAATAATATCATCATTGTCATGTTCTTTCATTTATTTATTAGGGAATTCTGTGTTGCACATAACATCCCTGTAGTAAGTCCTGCAGTAAGTGGGGTAGGGTTAGTGATAGATAAATAGGTATTTAAGAATGGCAATCACCTGGGAATGCAAAAGCAGACAGTTAACAGATAAAGCAATGTTTCTATAAAAACAGGCAATTTAAACAAAAAAGAGTGGCAGGTCACACTATGTTTTTACTCAAGTACATAAATATGATCTGTATCTAACTGACACATTTGCTTTACTTCAACATATGGCTGAATGTATATAGTGAAGATATTTCATTGTGTTTAATGTGAGAATAAATCTGAAATTCTGCTTTTTTTGCTTTTGGTGCTTTAGGTTTTGTAAGGTAAAACACAAGTTGTTTAATTCCCTCTACTGAAATCTTATGTCAGCTCTTACCAAAAAGAAACAGCAGCACAAGGAGCAACAGCTCAAACAGAAAAAAGACAACGGCAAAAGTAACTAGTGAAAACTTTGGCTTCAAACCCTCTACATTCCAAGTCTTCTACTTAGTGTCCCAGGGCCTCTGGTCCTCCTTAACCGCTTTGGATTGCTTCCTGTCCAAAATGGGCTGTGGGATATCTCGTCCCCTCATCGCAGGGGTGCCAAGTCCTCTCCTTTGCTGGCTAGAATACTGTTGCCTGTGCTGCACGGAATTGGTCCTGGTTGGGAGAAGGTAAAAAGTAGAAGAGGTCCTGTCACCCACTCGCCTTGAGGGTAACTGCGGGCTGCTTCCCACCTGCTGGTGTAAAAAGGTATGTAATGAGGGAAGCTGCAGCAGCTAAGGTGAAATTGGAGCAGCTCCTCGTGTTGATCTGTCTAGCACTCTGGAGCCGTCTCAGGTGTTGAAGCCCTCATGTTCCTACTGTCGCATCCTATGGCAGAACAGGTTTAATTGAAGTCACCAACGTTTCTTAATGCTTCTTCTATCAGTCAGTACAGACCCCACATACTTCTGTTACAGTTTAGTCTACAGCACTGATCTTTTCAGTCTGCTTGTGTGCTGTAGAAAGTTCTACTATCTGTGTGAACCCAATAGTTTTTGTCATTAAGGACTACTGCCAACCTACAGTTTGAAAAGAATATTTCCAGGACAAAGCAGATCCCTGCTGAACTCAAGTGCTTTTCATTGAATTTGTTGTGACTTTAATATCATCCATATTTGTCTACACCCTCTAGGGATGCAATTTAATAATGCTGAATATCTTGGTCTTGAATATGGCTTAGCACTCTGATCATTTAATGGAGCTTTTAATGAAAAGTGGTCATGACCGTGGCTATGTTTATCTCAAGCAGCATTGAGTGGGAAATGTTGTCTTCTGAAGAGTCTCGTCAATGCATAAAAATGAGAGCACAGTCCTGGTCTTATGTCCGTCTGCCTCTTAGATACGGAAAATTTCAGCAGCACGCTCAAGACTTCACCGTCCGTACCTGTGTCCATTCTGTTGTGTGGACCGGCACCCCACCCTGAAGGTACTCTACCTGCACTTATAAAATGCAGCCTTACAAGTACTGTAACATCACTGTTTTGGACTCCCTCTGGAGGTGCATTACTTATCCAGTTATGGATCCACTCTAGAGGTTCGGTTCCTTTAGTGTTGTAGACCCACACTGGATGTACTGTAGATGTCCTTTTATGTCCTACCTTAGCTCTCTGGTCCCTACAGTTCTTATTCAGTATTCTCTGAGCTTTACCCTAAAGTTTGACAGACCTCCTAGACTTTTATTTTATTTTGCTGAATCACAAAGTTTGCATATATCTGTAGAGGCTCTCTTTAAAACGAGATTGGGGAAGAGGAACAGAGGGAGGAAGAAAAGGCTACCTGTCAGTTGGAAGTGTTCAGGAGGTGACTGAAGAGCAGCCTTTATCTACCTTTGCAGCCAGTAAGGTGCTTGCCTGGGCACTGCTGATTACGGCCTCTCTGAGTGCGCCACGCTCGTAGCCATTACAGTTCTAGACCAGCATGACAATACTTTCTCACACTATGTTAAAATCAATAGCAACTACACACCACCCCTTTCCATCACCTTCTCCCTCCTCTCCCCCTTTACACATCACTTTATATCTGTTGTTTTTTGTCTTCAGAGTTTTCACATGGCTCTGGATTAGGTTTTCAACATGATCATAAAGAACATTCAGCATAGTCACATACATATGATTTTCATACCATTGTTGTCACAGTGAAACAGTTATGACAGTGTGTTTGAAGTCTGTGTTCAACTATTATCCTTCAGTTCCCTTTAACGTGAATGAAATTTAAACTGCATTCAGAGTCTTAAGGTGATGTTAGGATGTGTTGAATGTTATTCCATTGGCTAACATATAGACAAGTTTCTAACCCAAGACCAAATGTTAGTACCACCTGAATTGTTTAGTTGTTTTAAGCTAAATTGCTTATAGTGTGTGAATGGGTGAGTGTGTGTGCGAGAATGACTACCCTATGGTGGACTGGCCTCCTGTACACCCCACCCCCCATGCCCAGTGGTTCCAGGATAGACTGTAGACTACCCTGTTTCAGTTAATGAAATGGATAGATGATAGTTCTTTTAATTTGAAAATTGATTGTTTCAGTCAAGCCCGTAATTACTGATTCTGTATACAGTGGTCATCCAGAAAAATAAATGAAAACCATGCTTTTAGAATGCAGAAACTAATATAAAAATATAAAAAAACTGAAATATTTTTATGATTTACTGCATGCATATGTAATATGATGGGAAAAACTTACACACAGACTGCATACACAACACATACATTCAAGGTGCAAACCATACAGCTTTGAAGTCCTGCAATATTCACAATTTCTCCTAAATTTGCTTCATATTATCTCGTTAACTTTCCTGAAGTCATGCTTTTCACCATCCTGAGGTTTCAAGTCCCAGGAGAACCCTTTTTGTTTTACCCTTGAGCTACATATTTAACAAGTTTTAAAAGGACATTTAAAGCTACTTGTTCCACTTAAAATAATGAGTCCAGCATTTAAAATGCTGAGATTTTAAATATACCTGTTTAATCAGAATCTGTTGTGTAACACACACACACACACACACATTTTCTGAACCGCTTGTCCCATACGGGGTCACGGGGACCCGGAGCCTACCCGGCAACACAGGGTGTAAGGCAGAGGGGGAGGGGACACACCCAGGACGGGACGCCAGTCCGTCGCGAGGCACCCCAAGCAGGACGCGAACCCCAGACCCACTGGAGAGCAGGACCCGGTCCAACCCACTGCGCCACCGCACCCCCCTTTGTTGTGTAACAGTATGTGCATATTTCCTGAACACATTGTTCAGACATTTTTAAGTATCCTTTTCATTAAATAATTATATCAAATATTCTAGATACCCACTGTTTACAACACATTTTTGTGGTGAAAGAAGGCACAGATTGCAGTGGACATGCTTTTCCCCAGTGTCCAACTTCAAAATAAGGAGTTGGTTGTAAAGGAAGATACAGCTTAACTTTGCATGTTGTTTAGAAAACCATTCCTGCGGCACATAAAATTTATAGGATATGTGTCACAAACAGATGCCCATTGACCTATGGTCCGAACTGCTCGCCCCCTACAGGGCACGGGGAACCGGAGCCTAAGCCGGCACACAGGGCGTAAGGCCGGAGGTGGAGGGGACACACCCAGGACGGGACACCAGTCCGTCAAAAGGCACCCCAAGCGGGACTTGAACCCCAGACCCACTGAAAAGGAGGATCCGGACCAACCCACCGCACCCCCTCGTTGACCTATAGTAAGGACTGTTATTACGTTTAATCTGTAATTGCATTTTTAATATTTTTAACTTCATTTAACTTAAAACATCATATGTATATATACTGTATATAACTGCAACACATACATTTTACAATTATGACTAAACTGTTTGTACTTGCCTTCTTTTTAAAATATTAAGGATAAAACCCAGCTGATGCTGTGCAATGAAAAAATTGACATTTTTATGCACTTTTATGGGATTTTCAAAAGAAATTATGGATGTTCTTGAATACTGGAATGATTTCGACACTAGCCCAGTATTAAACCTTATTGTCACAAAGTGTAATAGCATAAAGACGTATAGTATAGTATAGAGAACAGATGGTGATCTGTCTGTAATTGTCTTTTTGCAATTTGTGCATTCCTGTGGCTTCTCCAGCAACATTCTCTTTCAAAATTATCAGAAAAAGTTTGCTCACTTAGCAGCAAGTTGACAGCCCATTTATGAACACTAATAATTGAGTACTTTTGGCCTTGCAGACAAGGTCTGCTCAGTAGAGCACAAATTCCAGTGACATACAGGACAACAAAAGCGCTCAGGCTGCTTGAATATTAATAACTACTGAAAACAGCAGCCTTCTTCAAATTCTGTCATTCATTGGATCGCTACTGGGGAATAAAGTATATTACAATTACATTTTCTCAAAGAAACACATTTTCTCAAATGTGTTTCAGAAGTACATTCATTCTTTTAATATATAAAGAAAAGCAGTTCTTCAAAAAACTGAAAATTCTTCTTTTGCAATGAGTATCTTAAAAATGAGAATCTGATTTTTAAAATTATAGAAACATTTTACTAAAGCCATGGTGAACATACAGAAAAGACTTCAGTGTTGTACAGATATTCTGCTACATTCAACACACACAGGACAAGATATCACACACACACACACACATTTTCAGAACCGCTTGTCCCATACGGGGTCGCAGAGAACCGGAGCCTACCCGGCAACACAGGGCGTAAGGCCGGAGGGGGAGGGGACACACCCAGGACGGGACGCCAGTCCGTCGCAAGGCACCCCAAGCGGGACTCGAACCCCAGACCCACCGGAAAGCAGGACCGTGGTCCAACCCACTGCACCACCAGGCCCCTCTACAAGATATTACACCCCATGCATATTACAACAAGGACCCAGTCCAGCCAACCCTACCATGAAGCCACAGAGGAAAACATCTAGCATTTTCATCTTACATCTTCATGATTTAAGACCAAGCAGCTTAATTTCCTCTCGCAACCCCCACATCAACCACAGGGTGCCAACATGAGTATTTCATTGAGGTTGTCAAGTGGGCACCTCCCTTCATCAGTGTTTTGTTGAATTAGGCTCACGACACCTCCGGAAGGCTCACCAGTGCAGTGTGGCGCCCCAGACCCACCTCTTTCCACATACATGTTTGATGCAGTTCACCCTCAACAAATACAGCAACTCCACAAACTCAACTCCTCCAATTAACCAATATCACACCTCCATAAAAACCATCAAATACTGCAAACGCTCCATCTCCACAAACTCAGACAATCCCAGATAATACTATACCTCCATACATGACAACAAAAGCTGCAAATGTACCACTCCACAAGCTTAAACCAACCTAATTAAAAACGCCATGCCCCCTTATATACCAGCAGCTGCCCCCCATTCCTTGCCACCTGCAACTAATTCTAATGACTGCTACACATGTCCCTTTGACCTGTACCTCCAACTACCCTGCTGTCTTCTCAACCATGACCACTGACTCGCCTTTTCAGCCATCTCAGACAGCTCCTTCACCGCTACCCTTAACAAATGGCCTCTAACACCAAATCCTCTCCACAAGGATTTTGCCCATTTAGCCACAAACCCCCTGACGCCTGCGTCTACTGGTCTCATATGAGCCTGCCACCCACGGTCTCTGGCCTCTATCACCGGATCTGCATACTTTAACATTTTTCACGCATATGTCTCCTTAGTAGCATCCTCAAATGACACTGTTAACTCTACAAAGTACATGATATGCTCGCACTCCGAATATAACACCATATCTTAATGCAGTGATGTACCTGCAATGACCTGTGACACATGAGCTGTTTTCCCATGTCAGCCTGTAGCTTTCTATCTCGTGCATTACCCCACCTGCCAAGACACATCCACTCTTGCACAGTATTACTCTCTCCCACCCGCACAAATTCAATTGTATTATTTATACTGCCAACAGGTAATGGTAGTTACCGTATTCACCTTTTGCAGTGGGTTTCTATTTAAAGTGCTGCTAGGGAGTCACTTCTAAGAGCTAACTCTCTATCAGCATCAACTATGATGGTTGTGATTGACATTTTCTACTCATTTAGCATACTCCTTTATCTGTAGTGATTTATAATGTTAGATTAGTACACAAATCTACATACAAAAATTACCCCTTTAATTTTTACTGGAGCAAATCAAGGTAAGTGACTTGATCAGGAGTGCTACAGCAGGAGGTGGCATTCAAACACATCCTTTCAATTGCACTACTTCACTTGCTGCCACAGTTCAAAGTACTTTAGATTTTCAGCACCAGTGCTATTAGGCTTGTGAAACAGCCCATCAGCGAATGCATGTTGAGCTGCCTGGATTCATTTCAGAAATGTTTTCCAAGAGCTGAATTGTACCAGAACACCCAGCCAAGTGATGACTAAAAGATTTGCAGGAGAACTGAGACATGCCCCCTTTTGGAGGCTATGACTTATTGTAAAATATGCATAGTAATGTGTATCTCTGTGTCTGTATGCATCTTTTCCATATTAGGGAAAAAGGATATAATCTTACACTGCAACAGAAAAATAGTTAATTGAAATTGGTTTCTTCCATAACATCCCTTTCCACTACCAATACATGTCGTGACTTGATGAACTAGTGAATGCTTCTGGTGTGAGCTGTGATCACCGACTTTTATAACTGGACCAAGTGGTCCATGACTTCCCCCATTCATTTCAAAGGAACCTGCTCAGGAGCGGATACACCAATTCCATTCCATTGACTTTTGCATTATTCGTCTTTAGAGCAAAGGCAATCAGGTTTTTCACAGCAGTGCTTTCGTCACATTCTCTTCATGGACTTCTGCGCTGGTTTTTGTTCTACCTCATGTCCAGTATTAAAAAGCCAACAATTTTCCTTTGAAAACCATCTCAGGAAATAAAACTCATTAGTGTTAAATAGTACACCTATGTAGGGGGCGTGGTGGGTTGGACCACAGTCCTGCTCTCCAGTGGGTCTGGGGTTCGAGTCCTGCTTGGGGTACCTTGCGGCAGACTGGCATACCGTCCTGGGCATGTCCCCTCCCCCTCTGGCCTTATGCCCTGTGTTACCGGGTAGGCTCCAGTTCCCCGCAACCCCGTATGGGACAAGCGGTTCCGAAACTGTGTGCGTGTAGTATACCTATGTATATCACACTATGTAAATCACTATTTTCAGAGCTGAAATACTCCTGGATTTTCAACAGACAGCTAAGGTCCTGCAACAGGACACATGTTACGTTGGCTATCAGAAGAAGTGACATCAGATATGGGCAGCTATACCCGTGTAAACTCCATGTAATACTCCACCGGATCTGTGTAAGTATGGTTTGACTCAATTTCTTACATTTCCACAAACTTGTTTCTGAATGCATCTCAAAAACAGTATGGATTACAGTTTGCCTTGTGCAATAAATAAATTCAGTCATTTAATCATCACAGTCCCCTACAGCTGTGATGGGAGAATATGAGCCAAAGATACAAGAACACTTTGGTGTGATGGTTTCTGATTCTTGCCAAGGGATCATTTGTGAAACTAGAGTGCTTTGTCTCTGGAAAGTGATTTGCAGTGCTACTCAAATCATCCCTTAGGAGAAAAATGTGCATGACAGCAAACTGACTGATGATCATGTCACCTGCTTGCTTGTGTATGGATATTTACAAGAAAATAAGGTTATTATTATTAATTGCTTTCAATTTCTTTACATTGAACATAGTCCTAACTTTCAAACTCTGTCAGCACAAAGCACTCTCCTTACAGATAGTGTGCTGTCAGTTTGAGTTGACGCACTTGTTTGGGTGAACCAGACAGAAAGGATCTCTTCCACTCCTTCTCCCATTCTTCCTTTTAGATCAGTAGATGAAAATCCACTTCCAGGAAAGATCTAAATTCAGTAACCCCTATGCAATGCTGGAGATTCCCTTTTACCAACCTGAGGATGCCAGAGTGTGCAAATGCATTGCAGAGAACTCCTGCAAGCAGGCCTTGACCAGGGGACAGCTTGTGTTTCACGGTATGCTCTCGTAGCTTGCACTGGCTGAGATAAACTCTGTTTGTGAGTGATTTTGCAACATGCTCTGACCTGGTTAGCATCCCTCTGTAATGGCACGCTTTCACAATGGTCATGGGCACATTTCTGTGAAGCCAGGCCATATCTCAACATTTTCCAAGCTAGGATCCATCTCAAAAAGATCTAGGCTCCATCACTGAATGGTGGATAGTGTAAGATAAATACTGCTTAGTCCAGTTTAACTCATAGAATCCCCTTGCATGGTTTTCAGGGTAGGGAGAGTGGAAGTGGTTTATTACTGCTTTCTTCAGCATGTCTTTGGAAAATGAACAGAGGGAGGACATGCAAACTGCATACACCCTGAGCCCAAACCTATACCCAAACACCCATCTCAGGAATTGTGAGACACTAGCTTTACCATGCTGCACCATTGAGGGGTGTGCTCTTGAAATGTACATTAGAACAGATAGGAACAATCAAAATGTGTAGACATGTATAGACCCCTTCTGTAAACAGCATGTTGCCGCAAGACTCAGTATCAAGGCTAGGTCCCTTCTGTAAATAATTCATTCTGGTAATTTTCATCAGCTTCATTAGGTCCTGTATAAAATTGGTAAACTCTTGTAGAATGCACTGGCATGACTAGGCCCCATTTCTGAGCAGTGCACTCCCGCAGTATGTCCTGGAACGTTCCGAAAGTTTGTACTTTCATTTTGTTTAGACTTTGTAACTTTAAATGAATTTGAATAATTGCGACACACAATTTCCGTTTTGGCTTTCATTTCCACATTGCCATATTTAGCATGAGAACGGAGACCAAAAGGATGCTCCAATTAAAAGTAGGAGATAATTAATACCTAATGGCGCCATTGCTATGGATTTAGTTATCGCTTTTTGTTGGTGCTCAGTCAGGCAAATCTAATTAAAACAGCAATTCTCTTAATTATAAAGTCCTCTTTTTCCATTCAGTGTAGGAGCATGATGAAAACAAGATAATCTGGAGTTCATTTGTACTAATTAACTTTTCTGTTTTATGAATTTTGAAAATGCTATGGCTTTGCTTGACAAGTGGAATGCTGGTGATGACAAGCACTGAATAAGAGGCACAGTACTAGCATTGGTTTTACAGAGAGCTCTCAGCCTACAGCATTATTATTCTTATTCTTATTATTGTTCTTAATTATATTTTTATTAATGATATTATTATTAATAATAATAATAATAAGAAGAAGAAGAAGAAGAAGAAGAAAAAGAAGAAGAAGAAAGTACAACTTTGTTAAGTGGAAGTAGTGAAAATTAAATTAAAATTATGCATTGTCTTTATGAGTGTTAATGGATGTGCCATGTCTCTTAACCTGTCTAATTCTCATTTATCCATATGCTCTCTTTAAAGTGCTTACACTGAAGATTTTAATAAAGCAAAAGTCCAGTTCTCACACATACATAATTGTACTGTGAAAGGCTCTAGAGAGCAGTGCCGAGATGAAAATTTGCTATAGAAAAAGGTTATGCAATCAGCTGCCTTGTTGAACACACTTGGCATATGCCATTGATCGACATGCCCCTGTGGTCTTTGCACTTTAGAGTTATTAAAGACATTTGGCATGAAAATGTTCAAAAGGTTCTTTTTCATAACCCATGTACCTGAGGACATTTGTATTTGTTTTTAATTTAGGAGAAAATTAAAACAGAACAAGGCACACCAGGTATCACCAACCTCCAGCTGATGGATTTTGGGTTGTACCAGTGTTTGGCAAAGAATGAACATGGAGTAAGGGGGTGCGGTGGCGCAGTGGGTTGGACCGCAGTCCTCCTCTTCGGTGGGTCTGGGGTTCGAGTCCCGCTTGGGGTGCCTTGCGACGGACTGGCGTCCCGTCCTGGGTGTGTCCCCTCCCCCTCCGGCCTTACGCCCTGTGTTACCGGGTAGGCTCCGGTTCCCCGTGACCCCGTATGGGACAAGCGGTTCTGAAAATGTGTGTGTGTGTGTGTGTGTGTGTGAACATGGAGTACTGTATGCCAATTCTTAATGTAAAGTCATTTCCCTCAGCAATGAATGAAGGGGACAGAAGAGTGAAAGCAGAGCAACACTCAGAAGTTCTGACAATGGGGAAATTGTGCAGAGGAAGACCTACACAGCTCACTTCCTGATCAGATTTGTTATTAGAAAGACTTGTGGGGGGGAAAAAAAAAAAAAAAAAAAAACTTGTTTCAAACAGATGGACTCAAAATTTTCACTTTTAGTATATATTTTTTTCTGTCGTGAGGCTCTAGTCCAAGTCAATAAGAGAAACATGAGCATAACTTGAGGATTAAGTCAAGACTTAGACTATACAAGCCACCTCTGCCTTCAGACAGGTTAGCTTGTATTCTGCATACATTATCCATATACAGTAATTTGAAGTTAATGGAATAAGGTATTAACATGATTGAAACATAATTAAAACTGCTCTGCAGCCCTACTGGATGAAACAAATTCCTGTATTTCTCAAAGAAGTTCCTGATAATGGAGTATGCTCACATTTTTATTTTGTTTTAATTTATTTCTCTTCAATCACTCTTATTTACCTATTATTTCCCATTATTTTGTTTATATACATTTCCTTTTATGAAATCCTTAGAAACCACTAGTGTAACTTGATGAAATCGCAACAGCAGTCATTGGAGGTTGAAAGACCTTGAATGGATCCTGTGTTTGGTGCCAGTAGAAAAGCAAGTTTCATATTGTATTAAAAGACTGAATGGTGATCTGCAAGGGCACATGATAAACATGAGATTCAAAGTACACAGGTGCATTCACATCAGCACATGCATACATCTTCTGCAAGCATGCACCAGACAGAGATAACACATGGTGAAATTCTGAAGAACAGTAATAAAACATTTTGTGAAGTTTATTGTGCTTCATCACTGAGTTTTCAAAGAAGCAAAAACCGCAGTTGAAGATCAATTGCTATGCTGATTGTGTTGCAGAAAAATTTGGATTTTCAGAATAGTGTGCTGTATGTTTTACCATTCCTTTCATTTATTTGTTAGCTTCTCTCCCACACTTCTCCAGGAACCCTATTAAGATGCATGTGCCATGCAAAGGGGAGCAGAGGTGTTAATCGAGTGCCATTGACATGCCTTTCTTAGCTACCAGAGGAGGGACAACGTAAACCTGCTGGCCCTCAAAAGGTGACCATATACTATCCATGTCAGAACGAGTTTCTCCAATCTGTCCAGCAAACAGTACCTTAATCACAATGTAGATGCCTATAACCAAATTTCTACAGCAATTATGTAAAGCAGAAGCCAAGTTTGAAAGAGCTCATTTTCCCCATTTCATGACATGATCAAGGAAACCCATTTTACTCATAAGGTAGAACCAAGCTTTGTGTATAATCAGTTTAATTTATTTCTACAAGCCAGATTTATGCAGAAGTGAGCTGGGGAATCTTTCCAATATCATCAGGGCTAAGAATTTTTTTTTTTCTTTTAAATATTTTTCTAATGTTGACACATACATTGACATACTAGCTGTTTACAAAATGTATACACATATCACAAAGAGGTAGAGGGCTCATTTGTAAACAGATTTACTCAGAAAAATTGTTCTGGGGGAAAGAAAATACAACAGCATGCTGAAGAAATGCTGACATGGCGAAGGTGCTATAGTTTAACTATGATTATTGATTGGAATGCACAGTCCAGTGAGCCCAGAGCCTGAAGAGTTGTTGGGAGTCCCATAAAGGCATTCGAGTGGCAGTGTTTTCCAAACCAGTCTGATCCTCAAGTCTTCCGGCATATACAGCTGCAGTGACCTGAAAAGAGAGTCACATGGACACTTTGATAACTGGCTTTGCTTTGTTGTTGCTAGTATTGATTTCAGATATGAAAGAAACTCTACTCTTTCAAAGATAAGGGATATCATTCCATTGTGAGTGCAGTACCAATCTGGATGATGCCGAAAGCTCCAATAACACCTGGGACTTACAGAATCCCACAACTCTGTCCTACAGGTTGAGGAACAGGAGCCCCCAAGAATTCCCTGAGTGGATTCCTCATACACAAGTACAAAGACAAGGCCAGATGCAGCAAGGCTCCGAAGAACAGTAGTAGTGGCCTTTTCCACAGTTCTGACTGCTCACAGACTTGCCCATCTGTCGCTATATTGTGCCCATCTGCTCTTGTGAGTTCATACACCTTTACTGTGTCACCATCCTCTGGGCACTGTTGGACCTTTCTTGGATATTTTCATTTCTTGTCGCTTGAAGGCTTCACTTCTGCTGCCTATTGGCTTTTTCACTGGAGCCGCCTGTTGACCATCACACCTTCAGACCAAATACCAGGTCATGTGATTTTTGACAAGCACCTCCTTTTTGAGATGTCACATGCTGTCCAAGGCTCTTTTCGGTCTTTCATTCAGGAATTTCTCTCATTTGTTCAGGTTTTTTGACTCCATTGACTCCCCCTGCTGCCATCACAACTTCATCAGCACTACAAGTCAAATATGTTCATAACAGAGATATCTTTCACAGTTTTACTCTTTAGCAATTTTCAGCATTGTTTTGGTCACTCTGCTTGGGTTAATGGCAAGTTTTTTTTTTCTTTTCTTTATGGAAATATTCTTTCTAATCTCTATAAACAGATCCTGAGTCTGCATTGCTTCTGTCCGACTGGCCACATTCGCAGTTTGATATCCATGAAGTAACCCCTCTGCATAACCAGGGAGAGGTTCATTTGTAATACAGGTCTTACCTGGGGCCCTAAATCACCATGGGGGACAGGTGGTAACTGGCCATTCACCCCTAGGAGAATCTGCTACGGCTATAACTGCTGTATTGTGGGTAATTGCCTGAGGTCACAAATATGCTTTATAGAGGAGATATAACTTCATATTACAGGGTGCTGAATATTTCAGTACAGGTCATGGTTTAGCCAGGATTGCTGTCCTTTTCTTCAAGGAGTACAACTCACAAGGGCAGTAACAGCAGGGTCAGATCTTCACTAATATGTTCTCTTGCACATTTTCTTTGCCTCTCCAATACTTTTTTTTTTTTTTAAATTCACTATTTTTCTTTCTTTTTCCTTTGCACCTCTTTTCATAAATTGGCGAGTGGGTCAAAGTATGCAGAGCAATGCAAGCTATTGATTGGTGCTCATATTTCTCAGGGCTAACCTGGAGAAAGAGGGAAAGTAATGATTGCTCAGACTGCAGTCAAGAATATACTATCAATACCGAGAATATTGAATGGCCATTTAAATGTGAATTCTGCAGGGAAAACAAATCTTTATTTACTCTGTATGTTTTACAGCTCATTGCCCCTCACAGCTGTGTCTGATGTGCTTCTTAATAACTCAGTGTGTGATTGCTGATAAATTAGGAAACAAGGTGTGTAGAGTTTTTCTTTAGAGCACCACATGCTATGAGGAATGTAGTTTCAGTTCCGAGCTCATGACCATTCTACACATCTACCGTAGATTTACGAGCAGGCCAAGGTCAGAGTGGGTGCGACTGATTCCTGTGTCATATATTTATGCCTTTGTGGAAAATGTGCTTCCCCCATGAAAATAGTAGCACCCTGGAATCAATACTTTCTGCTTCTTGTACTGCTGTAATTTGATCATCAGCAAAGCCAGCTTGAAGGAAAATTTATCACAGCAACTTACCATTTTATTTCATCCATGCATTTAATCAGTTTTCTTTTACTGTATGACTAGGATGTGTTCCTATTTTTAATGAGAACATGAATGGAGCGATAGTGTCATGAAATTTAGTAGTTAGGCTTCTATTATGAAGTGCATATGGGGTTCACGTTATGATTATTATTATGATTACTGTCCTGGTTGTAGCTGCTGTTTGCACACAGTCCCATCCCTTGGATCTCTGATCCTAGGTACATACCAGACACCAGCATTTATATTTGCATTTATTCACTTACCAGACGCTTTTCTCCAAAGCGACTTACAACGGTTACTATGTAGTGTTACTAGCCCACACACCTTACTCACCAAGGTGACTTACACTGTTAGATACACTATTTATAATGGGTCACTCATCCATACATCAGTGAAACACACTCTCTCTGTGTCACACACTAGCTTTAAAACTGTTTTTGATACTGTCTGGAAATAAGAGTTTGTGTGTTGATGGTATCACACACAAATTGTAAAATGGCATGGTAGATGGAAAAGACCCATTTGGATTTGAGTCTCTTTCTCTCCAGGTGCCTCCTTCACCCTCCCTTAACCCCAATGTATATCAAGGCATTCAGCTTCTCTGCTGTCACTCCCAGCTCTATCACATAGAAGCCCTGCACTAAATCAGCAACATCGTTCTGGGTATTCTGTATTAAAGCTGAGTCTGAACACTGTATAAAAAAAGTGCCATTTCTTTTCATGACATGAGGAAGATATCTATTCCATCTAACTGTCTGGCAAATTTTATTTTTTTGCTTGTTTGTTTTGGGGGTCCATACTGTCATTCCTAGTGTAGATAGTTCTTTTTGTAGATCAAATGCTACTAACAGCTTTTGTGTTGTGGTTGGGATATTTAATAGTTTGCGTTTTCCCTTAAGTAAACACACAGTTTTGGAGGATGGCAGCCTCCGGATCACGAGTGCAAACAAAGCTGATTGTGGACAGTACACCTGTGTAGCCAGGAATCCTTGTGGTGCTTCAATCAGTATGGGCAGTTTGCTGGGGAAAGGTATAAGGGGGGAAAAAAACAACCGAAGCATGAAATTGATAATGAAATATATAGTTGTTTTATGTTCCTGCTGGTCTGACAGAAGCATAACTCATCCCAGGCTTTGTCAGTTATGAGTTATTGTTTTAACAGCAAAGTAGAGAAAATCCCTGGCATGAACTGAAGAGAGAGAAACTGCTTTTCTATCCTCAATTAAGCGTCACATGCTCAATTTGAAGAAGTGCTGTTATTGCAATTCTACAATTCTGCTCTTTTTATAACTGATATTTTTGTATCCCTTCCTCTGTATTTGACAGTATGATTACTGTACACTATATAAAGCTAACTTTTTCATTCTTAAAACAATTTAGCACCTTTTTTCAATGTCTTTTTTTTTTCCACTTTTTCTTCCATTTTATCAAGCTAAAGTCACATGTGCATGGGATTTTTGGATTTTTAAACTAGGGAGTCTCTATGTTCTTCCAGCCCCTTCCACAAGGCATGCCACCTCCCTACAGGAGACCCCCTTTGCAAAGAAGACAACCTCCACAACATGTTAACCCTCCCTTCAAGGGAACTGCATCTTTCATCCATGTTCAAACCACACTGTGAATCCCCCAGGCCCACCTCCTGCAGTGCCTTTTTTCCAGCAAGGCTCCTTACATTCAGCCACAACTCTTTAAATGGAAATCAGAATGCAGGGAAAGGGTTTGAAAGACAGGTTGTTTTGTACTGAAAGCCCCACACAAAGTAATAAATGAATGGTCAAAACTACTTTTGTGTTGTGGACGGAATATGTGTGTTAAATAGAGTAAGTGAGTAAAATGATACAGTTTATAACTGAACCAAATTGAAGAAGAGAGACAGTTCCACCGGTGATTTGTTCAAAGCCCTGACTAATGCTAGAAGTGTCTATTTTGATGCTGTCTGGGTAAGATCTGATATGATTTATTTTATTGGAAGGGCAACAGCATATAACAAAAGACAACCTTTCAGTCACAGATAAAGTATGTTTTCCTTTTTTTTCTTTTTATTTTTACTGAGGTACCTTCCATGTACAATCCCTTTCATTCTCTGTTCATTTCTGTCTAGGTCTGACTAGGTATGTATGTGACTTCAGGATGGATATGATTTATTAAATGAAAATGTGTAAGCCTTGTGTGTATTCATTAAGCAGTGCATGTATCATATCATCCATTTAAAATATTTTACCAATGTCTTTATTAATCTGTAGAATTAAATCTTTAAATGGATTTTATTCTTTAATGAAGATTATGGTATTGGAGCAGCACAAGTTAGTATAAAATAAATTGTAAAATGTAAGAAAGGTGTCAAACTCAGTCTATTATTACTAATTGTGAAAACAGTAGACTTATTTGTTATCATTTAAAAGCCTATTATCAATTATATTTTAAGTCAGACTCCAAAGTAAGGTTTACCTCCATGAACTTCCATGGTCCCTACCTGGTATTGGCACCTTACTTGTACTGGCACATTAGTTGAGGCAATTGTTTTCTTTCAGACAGCGCTCAAGGTGGAGCAAGACCTTTAGAGAAATTAGAATATGGGGTTTAGAGTGTTGCTGAAAACTAGTACAAATAACAAAATTAACATTACTACAAACAAAAATGTGTTACTGTGGGTTTGGAGAGAACTAGATGATCATTAAATATGTTAAGAGCATGAAGTCTTCACAAAAAAGAAAAAAAAAATCCAGAAAATACTGTTATTCTCAATGGTAAACTCAGTTTCTATTCTAATTATTAGTTTTGCTATACAATGTCACGCCCTCCACCTCAGTAACGAGCAACACTTGTGGCTGACCAGGGTCCGGGCACATAAAAAGACAGCCCGGAAGTTGCGGAATCTTGTTCAGCCTCGCTACTCGCTTGCGCTTTTCATTCTTGCCTTAGATATCCTGACCTCCCTATTTCCCAGTTCCTGCTCCTCATCTACAACTTCCTGGTTTGCCACGATATCTCACCTGTTTACTGGACGACGACTCTTGGATTTGACCTTCGGATTCCTTTCACAGATTGATGACCCTTTTGCCTGTTTTTCTGACCATGTCTACTGGATTGCCCCTCGAATTCACTTCCGACTTGAGTCCAACGCATCCGTGCCGGGGGAACACCATGACATACAAACAATTTTAGACAAGTTCATGCAGAAATAAATGTGCAATATTTCCTACATTTTTTCACCATTTTCATGAAGGGCCATAGGAATTTGAGACCTTAAATGCAGTGTCATTTGGTAAACAAAGTCATGTGTGTGTGAGACTTTCATGCTACTCTCTGATTATGAAGAATAAATTGCCCATCCGTGTTTTTCATACCACATTGATTTCAGGCTACCAATGCTTTCTTTGCACTGTCAATCATTTTTTTTTTCTGTCTTTTTGAACAAAAGCTGTTGGAGTCAGTGCAGATGAATTATTTAAATACAATACAAATTTACATACAAATATGAATTGGGATGATTTAAGGGACTTTTAGGTGCAGATGAAAAGCACCATGCTGTTATTATTTCTTTAAAAGAATAAATGTTGAAAGAAGATGTTTACAGGTCTAGGGCCTCACAGACCTCAGAGATATACAATTTTTACAGTTTAAATTTATATCTGCACAGTCTTCAGCAGGCCTGTCGTGTACATTGTCAAAATTTTCAGACATAGCAGTCGTGTGCAGTGTTGTTTTTGTCTTTTTGGTTTTAGTAAACAGCCTCTTCCATGGTTTGAATGTCAGCACCTAAACTCCTGATTATAATATTAGATCAAGATCATCTCTAATTTGCAAGTGGCATTTTATTTGTGTTCTTTCAATTTTATTTTATTTATTTATTTTCATAGAGGGGGGGTGCAGTGGCGCAGTGGGTTGGACCGCAGTCCTGCTTTCCGGTGGGTCTGGGGTTCGAGTCCCGCTTGGGGTGCCTTGCGATGGACTGGCGTCCCGTCCTGGGTGTGTCCCCTTCCCCTCCGGACTTACGCCCTGTGTTGCCGGGTAGGCTCCGGTTCCCCGCGACCCCATATGGGACAAGCGGTTCTGAAAATGTGTGTGTGTGTGTGTATTTTCATAGAGCGCTCTTCTCACGCTGTGACACAGAGCGCTTTAACACAGGCATACAGCAAGAAAAATTGATACAAACAAAGAAGACAGTCAACTAATGGCTACCATAATGAAGAACTTATTATAGAGCTACAAGTATACCTACTGGCCACCGGGAAAAGGAACAAAAACTCCCAACTGAAGGTTGAGGGAGAAAAAAACCTCTGGGGGTCCACGGGCCAGCGGTTGCCCACCCCTCCTGGGCATTCTAGAAAGTAACAATTTGTAAGCCAGTGTGTAACAAGTAATTATAATGTTGGTAAATGGCATCTTGGATCCCCAGCTTTGCATGGAACACCTCAATCGTCATTTTAAACATGGCTCTGTTGTACTTTCTGCAAAAAGAATGCGTAAACAAGCAAAACAATGCCTGGCTTAATGCTTTTTTGTCATATTTCTTGTACTTTACCTCATCTGGAACTTTTGCCACTATCAATGGTGTTCAGCAGTTTTCTTCAGGATCAATGCAGTTTTCACTTTTTCTGAATTTATTGTGACCATTCCTCATGTGACCTTTGTTATTTGTAAGGAAAATGTACTGTTGTTTCACTGTTCATGTTGTGTTTGATGTTATGAAACGCAACCTGCAAAGATCATCAACCCATCCTGAAACTTGGACACCACATTTAGGAGAAAGTATTGCCCTGCCTTGCAAAGTGTGCAGAGATTCCTCAGTGGATCTGACCTTTAAATGATTCTTCGATGGAAAGCTGACATACTCCTGAAGACAAGATCATATTGAAAAGAATAAAATATATCACATATACAGGTACAGCCCAGTATACAAACTCCCAGTTTACAGATTTTCAGTATGATGGCCCTAGAAAAGTTGTACCCAAGTTCGGTGCACAGAAATGGTATTAGAAATGTTTTTTGGGTGTTTGAGGAAGACTTTATCCCAGTGATGTAGAACTTATGAGCCAATGAGGCACAGACTTTTGAAAAACATATGATCTGTCTTCTTAATTTTGCATTGTTTTTCAAGTTGTTTGTTTTTTTTTTTAGTTTTGAGAAATGTTTTAATTTTATTTTTTAATTATTTTTGTTCAAGTACCTCTTCTGTGAGGTCACATCAAAGGTCACATCTCACTCCTCTCCTGATCTCTTAAACCCTTTATAAACATATACATACATGCTTGTTAAGTTTTAGCATTTTTAAGAAAAATTTGTTTAATAATGCAAAAGCCTATATGCAGCTACTGATATACTGTGTACTGGTTTATATGGTGGTATATGGCAAATTATTGGACTCTAGAATTACACGTCTGCATCCAAAATCTCTCCCTCTGTTGAATGCACTCATTGTTTTTGTCTCTGAGATTTATATTGCTTTGGAGAAAAGTATCTGTTAGATGAATAAATGTAAATGTAACTTTATTGTATGTTTTGTGTGTTTGTATGTTTAAGAGTATCTACTGTACAGTAATTTAGAAAAAAAAAAAGCCTTAATTTAGTCTTTGTAAATTTCCTTTTTGAATATTTTGAAATCTTTTCATCCTAATGTTTTGATTACTATTTCTTGTAACTTTTTAAGTGTTTGGACAGTGGAAATATTTGGGCATGCCTGTAAAGTCCAGGAACGCATAATTTTTTTCCCATTTAAAACAATGGGGAAAGGACCTCCCAGTTTACAGACTCTCTGTATTTGAGGCTTTTATTCAAGGAAGAATTAAGGTCCATAAAATGGGGGACACCTGTATTGTCTGTTTCTCCAGATATTTATATTTTCTTCTGCTGAATGTCTTTCATATTGAAATTAACAATTTGAACCCAAAAAATAAATGAACCAAACTCAATTTTCTTTACTCCAGAAATGCATTCTATTTTGTTTGTCAGTGTAGTAGTATAATATTTACTGACGCTATTTAATTTAAGTACCCTTCGTCAAGGGTACCACAACTGGGTATCACCTCCTGGGAACTGGGAATGTGCTCTAAGTCACACCTCCTGTAGTATCTCCCTTTTCAGCGACACATAAATTCATCTCATTCTTTTCTGCTGAGACTCACAAACATGACCTTCATTTGCTCACAGGAGATGGGTGGAGACTTGATAGTCAGGAATATCCAGAGGAAGCACATTGGGAAATATGTCAGCATTGTGCATACAGCTCTGAATGGGATGTCTGCCACAGCTTAGTTTCAAACAGAGACCTTTCTATGCCCTCAGTGAGGATAGCTTCATGAAATAAGAACAAGGACATTGTGGCTACTCCCCTCCCTAAGTCACTTTGCCACGTCTCATAGCCCTGCTGCAAAAACCAAAGTGGAGTAATGACCTATGATCATTCAGCTTTTTTGCTCCCAGGCATCACCTTCTTGATGGAGCTGCCCAAGAACACTGAGATACATTGCTTGGTGGAATGTAAAAAGCAGTTTCACTCCTGCAATTTAGATGAATTTAAATATTTTAGCACCAACTTAGAGAACTCAAGTTTTCTTTGGAGATAGGGTCAGTTGTTTTTTTTATCTCTAAAATCGCCACTCCACTCATACACATGTTAAGTAAGAACTGATGTTTCAAATGTAAATTTGCTCCATCTGATTTCTGCAACCTGGATAGAATTTCCCCTTTCCTGGGAAATAATAAACATTTTGAGTGTGTCCTTGGCCCTCTTTCACACTCATATCAGGATTTAATAGTGCTCTTGATGGCCTGGTTGTGGATAAGGTCACAGCCACCAGTGTACAACTGTCCTGGGAGTCTGAGGCTGACAGTCAGGGCCCCAGTCTTATGTGATACAGGCCAGAACTCCTTTCTTTCTTGGCTGGAAAGCTGTCAGAACTGGTATGGTACTAGAATCCCATCCATCAGTGTCAGAATACCATACTGCCTTACTGACTGCTATCCAGTGTCAGACTACAGTCTAGAAAGAGAATTTTAATCGTAGGCTACAGAAGGTGTCACGCACTGGAGTAGGTTTTTTGGTGGGGAGAGGATAATAGAGACATTTCCATAATCCTCTTTCCCCCTGATTACCATTCTTATCAGTGTAGACCACTTTGGTAAGACAAATGCTGTCCTATGCTAAGAATTCTGTACCATTTCTGTTTGTTATGTTTTGTGTATGTATTTGTGTCATTTACTATCTGTATGTGATCTGATTTTTTTTAAACTGTAGTCACTATTCCAGGCCATGTGTTCCAGGCAGCTGTAATGGACCTGAACCCAGGGGTAGAGTTTGAGTTCCGTGTGGTTTGGGCAAGGGACATCACTGGCCTGGGAGAGCCCAGTGTCCTCAAACAGCTATGCACCCTAGTAGAGAGTGCATCACTGAGGCTTTTCTTGCATCACATCAGTCACAGAGTCCTGTGGGGGAGATGCAACAGTTTACCTCATTCCTGTAGATCTCAGTGATATCCTAATGTGTGTACAGCTTTCTCCTGACTCTTAGACCTGCATCCAGCCTTCCTTATTTAACATACTGACTTGATAAAGGAAATCGCTTCTTAAAAATACCACAAAGCTTGTGTACAACCGGTGGCGTCTCATCAATTCTTTTGAAACACAAACCTTTGACTGCTAACTAATCCTTCCATTCAATGGTCTCCTGCAATATTTTTCCATACTGAAAGTCATTTGACCTAGAAAGGGTACCTTCTAAAGATATAGATGCTGTTTGCATCAGCACTCCAGCAGCTTGGCTATGATTAATTAATGTGCACAACAACAGAAACACTGTGAAAGATCCATGCAGGCCAGTAGAAACTTTAAAAGTTTCTATTTCGAGATAGCATTGTTTACAGTACCATCCCTGGAGGAGCACGGTTCTTGAAGTGCTTTACAAATGTACAAATGGGAGCGGTGGAGGCTCAGCACCACCGCAGCCCCATTGCTGCCCCTAGCTACCTACACCACTTGTCAATTTCAGCCTTGCACTGGGAGTTTTCCCTCATTTAAGCTCACATTGTTTTTCTGTTGATAAAGTGTTCCCAGCCTCCTGCTGGAATAAATACAGACACACAGCCATGTAAACACACACAGTGTCATTTAAGCTGGAGGCCACTCCCCATAACTATAATGACATGCAGTAAGACAGATGTCCAAGGGAGGACTACGCAATTAATGCAAAAGCATACTAAATAATTCCAGTAATATAGTAAGTTACACACATGCGATCCTCACGGAGAGTACCACTTGTGTAAGTATGTATCAACCTTGCAAGTAAAGGAGAATTAATAAGCAGATACAATTGTTGTTTCCTTTACAGATGTGAGGTATTTTGCGGTTCCTCTTCTGCTGCGCTAAGCGGTTTGAGGTTGATGAGATTGTCACAGTCATACATAAGCGCAAACTGCCACATAATCTTTTTTTTTGTCCAGTGCCCGAGGTTGCTCCAGCCAAAGTGAGTGGAGGAGGCGGCAGCTGAAGTGAGCTTGTCATTGTACGGGAGGTAAGAGGATCATCCGTGTATTAGATACAGAGAAGGAAAAATATATATATATATATATATATATATATATATATATATATATATAATTGAGACATGCTGCCTTCAGCTGAGTCTCTGTAAGAAATTACAAATCACAGCTCTGGCAAGATTAAACTAACAGCTTTTTAATGAATCCAAAAGCTGTTCTGGTTTTGTTCCTCACTTGTTCTAAACCGCTCTGTGTCCTGGCACAAAAAGAATGCATTGACTTCTAGCCGACATTTAAAAAATGTACGCTGTCTTCTTAGGTTGAAGGTTCTCTTTTTTTTTTGCAATGATATATGCAAATTCTTTAGAAATTAAAAGCAAAACAAGTTGAGTGTGGAGGTTTTCAGTTTGAAATCAAAGGCAATCAAAGGAAGTTATTGTAGGGCCTGCCTTTGAAATCCTATTGTTCGTTTTTTACATTCATCCTCAAGGTTATTTGCAGTAATTAGCTTACAGTTTTCACGTCATTCATGGGAGAGTGTGAAAGCTACGGTGAGGCTTCTTGTTTCCAGCCTGCGAGCTGAGACCTCCGGGAGCCACAGCTTGTTGAGTGCCGATTGCCTTTTAGCCCACACACTCCCAGCATGCTCCTCTCCCTCCCACAGGCAATCCCAGAGGAGATATACAATGAAGAGAGCTTTGGCTACTTGGTGGCTGTCCACCCTACTAACTACATGGTGGAAGTGTCACCTGGCATCTCACAACACATGCTTAAGAGCAACAGCATCACAGCTCTTTTTCCTTTTGACATGTGTGTTGAAGTCTTCAACAACTTGGTTGAGGGACTGTTCCACACTGTGAATATAGCATTTTCTTATTACTGCGACTGAATAACAACAGGTAACTAAACTCTGTTGTAATGTTCATTAGTGAACTGCTAATGACTAGTTGGGTGTTCCAAATTAGCATTTAAATCACACACACATTTGCTGAAGCTGTTTGTCTCAAATGGGGTCACGGCAAGCCGGAGTCTAACCCGGCAGCACAGGGCGTAGCGCTGGAGGGGGAGGGGACACACCCAGGACGGGACGCCAGTCTGTCGCAAGGCACCCCAAGCAGGACTCAAACCCCAGAACCACTAGAGAGCAGGACCCAGCCAACCCCGCTGTGCCACTGCACCCCACTTAACATTTAAATGGTTTTCAAGAACACAACACCCATCGGCTGGTCTGGTTTGTGCTTCTCCCCCTCCCTTCTCTCTCACCCACAGCCCACTATACCTCTATTCAAAGTGTGGATCGGGATCACGTCAGCTACAGAAGCGGAAATGAACTGAGAACTGACTTCCTTGCCAGGTGGAAACATGATGATTCAGAGATTCAAGAGGTGAAATCATCAAGACCAAGAGCAAAAAATCTAGGTTGGCGCCTCCTGAGAGTATGACACAAAAACAACAAAGGATATTTGGAAGAACATGTAATGGCAAAAAGAGCTCTTTCTTTTTGCAAATTTGGTAACTCTGGTTTGAAAAAATGATTTAATCATTTGTTTAGAATTTTAATGCTGAGACATTAGAAACTTTGTTCACGGTGACTTACATGAAAAAAAATACGTTTTTCAGGTTCTTCTAGCTCAGTTTAAAAATCTGTGTTTTAAATGAGTACTCTTGAATTGTATGCCTGTTTGGAGAAAATCTTCTGATTATTCATACATTTATATGATTAAAAAATACACACACACACACACTTTCAGAACCGCTTGTCCCATACGGGGTCGCGGGGAGCCGGAGCCTACCCGGTAACACAGGGCATAAGGCCAGAGGGAGAGGGGACACACCCAGGACGGGACGCCAGTCCGTCGCAAGGCAACCCAAGCAGGACTCGAACCCCAGACCCACTGGAAAGCAGGACCGCAGTCCAACCCACTGCGCCACCGCACCCTCATATGATAAAAACACACACACACACACACACACACACACACACACACACACACACACACACACACACACACACACACACACACACACACACACACACACACACACACACACACACACACACACACACACACACACACACACACACACACACACACACACACACACACACACACACACACACACACACACACACACACACTTTCAGAACCGCTTGTCCCATACAGGGTCACGGGGAACCGGAGCCTACCCGGCAACACAGGGCGTAAGGCCGGAGGGGGAGGGGACACACCTGGGACGGGACGCCAGTCCGCCGCAAGGCACCCCAAGTGGGACTCGAACCCCAGACCCACCAGAGAGCAGGACTGTGGTTCAACCCACTGTGCCATCGCACCCCCCTGATAAAAAATATAAAATACTAAAATGTGCTACATCTAAAATGAGTCTTAGGTATCCACACATAGCCAGGTAAGTGGTAAGAGTGTTGCTGTGAAAAAGGGTGAACTTTGAGAAACTGAAGTTATCCTTGGTTGTAAAACTTTGATGCTGATTTCCTCATGTTGAATTATTTTCCTTTCTGATGTGTTTTATGATACAAGAGTGTAATAAGTGTAAAAGGAACATGAAATAATTTTTCTCAAAATCTGATCTATGAACAGATTAATTCAATTTATTCCAATGTTAACTTGAATTTATGAGAGTTTTGACCAGTGAGAATGTGCTGGTAAATATCAGTTTGCATGTACAGCCACACATACCAGTTTGTGGTGAGAACTTGGCCTTAGGCACAGAGAAGTGTCCCTTAGGACGTTCACCTTTCTCCAAGTGCTCAGTTGGGAAGATAGAGAAGCTGAGAGTGATGCAAAGAGGGTTTTGGCTGAACAGACTTCTTTAAACATCATGGGTCACTGTGTAATTCATAAGCATCAAGCCCCAGAAGAGTGGTGGTACGAGGTCCAGCCGCTATTGCTGTGAACATCACCATCAAAAAAGCCGCATGGGTGTCAGCTTGGCCCATCGTATATCACATTATTCTGCTTTCCAAAGGATTCCAAACCCTTGACTCAAATGTGGAGATCCAGCAAGCCACTGCATTAGCCCTGCTGCTTTGAGGATTGCTCCACATTGACTAAAACACCACATTATTCTTGCTCCACCAATGCTCCACAATGACCATTGCTTAACTTCACTACTCTTGCCAACAGACCAGTATTGAACACTGCCCAGTACTATTTCAAACAGCTGCCTCGAACATTGCTCCTCATTGACCACTGCTTTTGTATTCCTACTCTGAATGCTAAGCTGATATAGGCAGCAGATAGCATAGTGGTGTCATCTGTTGCTTTTCAGTCTGCAGATTTCAGTCCCACATACTCTTGTAGCACCCTTGAGCAAGCTGCTCACCCTGAATTGCTCCAGTAAAATTACCCAACTGTACAAATGGGTAAGCAATTTTAGGTAGCTTAACTCTCTAAATTGCTTTGGAGAAAAGCACCAGTTAAACAAGCAAATGTAACACAGCTATCCGGACCTCTACTACAGCCTACTGTATAGCAAATACAGAACATTATCTAAATCTTTAGGAAAGAATAACTTAGATTTTATTTTGTATGTGCACAATATAAATTGGCCTAAACTGAGAAGGAGCTTTTTCATGAAAACAAAGCTTAAAATTCTAACAACTCTGTGGAGAGATTCTGGTCTATTACATAGCTACTATTTTACGCAGAACTGCACTATTACATTAAGCAAGGCAATTATAACCAGGCGAAATGCAGAGTCAGCTATTATACCCTCTTCTTAATGTCTGCCTGTAATTGTCTCCTGCTCTGGTGACTCACTATAATCAACATGTGTAGAGACCAGAAACAATTTGAGGAAAAGACTTGGGGTGGTCTGAGTGTCAGTACAGCTGGTTTTACTGAAGCCTGAAAATTAAACGGTGGTTGGAAGGCTCTATCTCCACAGTGTGTGTTGCTAATAAGGAAAATGTGTAAATTTATTTATTAACTTTGTTAAAAATTCCTGCTCTTTGAAATATATTCATTGACCACTGATATACTGTTGTTAGGGAACTGTTAAATGTTTAGAATAAAAAATGGAGCTACAAGTAGAGGTTGAAAATATGAACAATTTATTGTAAGTAAAACACACACACACACACACTTTCAGAACCGCTTGTCCCTTACGGGGTCACGGAGCCTACCCGGCAACACAGGGCGCAAGGGGACACACCCAGGACGGGACGCCAGTCCGCCGCAAGGCACCCCAAGCAGGACTTGAACCCCAGACCCACCGGAGAGCAGGACTGTGGTCCAACCCACTGCGCCACCGCACCCCCGTAAGTAAAACATTTGCTGCAATTTTGTTTCTCTATTTTCAACCCCTAACCAGCCACCAGGAAACACTATGTAATTTGGCAAACTCCAAGAGTTTTTTTGGCTAAGATCATAAGAAAGCATTGAATAATGAACCAGAAGTGTTCAAATACAAGGTGAGCAGGGCTGTCTGAATAGCTCCAGGCCAGATATTTTACAGAATGATCTATGTGGTGCATCCTTGAGAACTTACTGCACTATTTGCTGATATACAGTTTCTAACTCTTTTTCTTCTATTTATTCAGATCCATCTACTGCTCACAGTGACAAATGGAGTATAAAAGTTTCATCATTTATAAAACTAAGTCCAGAACACACCTGGAAAATTAAATGCCATTATAAAAGATATAAATTAAATGCTTGAAAGTACCAAGTAAGCTGTAAAAAGACTTTTCGGACACTCTGCAGAGATGACAGATGCATTTAAATTAGAATTTAGGAATTAAATCAGAATATTAAAATGAATGTAAATATGTATGCTTGTGTGTTTCTGAAATAGCATCTTGGTCCTGTTATTCTGAATGTTTGAGCTGTAAACTAAACTTCAATGGGAAACATGATTTGAAATACTAAAAAATGGATGGCACTTTTAAATAATTCATCAGCAGAAGAACATTTTGGGTAATTGAAGCAGGGGCAATGAAGGTCAAGACACAGCTGCATACCTTAGATGGCACTCCGGTACAGAAGCTCCATGATGATATTTTCTCCATTAACTGTTGTTCAACCAGAAAAATGTTACTAACTCTGATATACGAATGCAGAGTACTATGTTAGATTTGCTAGGCAGTTACTAACAGGGTGAGGCATACATATTAGAGGGTCTTTCCTGCTGTCAAAGTTTTCTGTAAATGTTAGGAAACTTTTTTATTTTTATTTTTGCGAAAGATTCCTTTTGTTCAAGAAGAAAAAAGAGTCTCAGGCAATGGTGTGCAAATCATTTTGATGAATAGAACAACAGCTGCAGACAGGGATGTGATGATACTGTTCCCTGCCCTAATACTGCTGAGATGCTCACACACACGTGCGCACGCATGCACACACATTTACACATATTGTCAATGAGAAAAGGCTTCCCCTTGTTCTTGGTCCCAACATGCCAGCCTTCCACATTTTCTAAAACAAACAAATAAATCAAAGCATAAAGCATGGTTGATAAAAGCAGACAAATCTCAGTGCTCACTGTTTCTAATTCTTAGACCTCAAAAAAAATTCCTCTTCTTCAGTCCATCAAAGTATAATTTTTAAGCTGTTTTAATAAGTATTTTAGAAAATGCACAAACATTTTGTTGACTCCATTATGACTATTAACTCTGCATGGAACAGCCATAGCATGGAAATTTGAAGATAAATCTATTTCAAAGTATATGCTGAAATTTTTTCTTTTGTTTTTTGTTACTGAGAGTGTAAATTCTTTTTTTTTAAGCAACATGTTCTGACATATTAGTTTTCCTGGCACACGGTCTTTCTCAGGTGATGCTCTGGACGAACTGGCACAGCAGTATAGTCCGTGCCCCCCTGGATATGGTGCTTCCTGCCGATGGAGGGGAATCTTATCGAGGTCAAGACCTTCATTGACGGGGAAGATGGCACCAGCAGCAAGCCCATTAGGATCCCATAGATGTCAGGTAAGAGCCACCAATTTTGCTGGGCAGCTTTTATATGGAACTTAAATCTGGATCAGGCAACTGTGGTTCAGATTTTCCAACTGTTAGAACACTTTGTTGTGCATTCCTTACCCTGAACTTTCTTTTCATGGGCAGCTGTCAAGAGCAGGAAGGAAATATTCCTATTTTCCAATTCACATTTTAGATTAGTCACGAGCCAGCACAGTAGGAGGAAACAAAAATATATTGTGTATCAGTGGTCAACACTTTTTCCTTCATTGTAAAGATGGTTGAAACCAGTTGCTTCTAAGCTGCATAAGTGGCTTCTGCATGCTGGTACTGTCTCATTTTGAGTACAACCATAAACTCAGAAGAGATTTTATTTGCTGTGGAGTGTCTGTAGCTGCATTAGTTTAAAAGCGCAAAGCTGAGTTAAAAGGTTTACTTCGGCCGACTTTGCTTACAGGTATTTGTGCAACAGCATTTAGGAAAACATGGTCCAACAGTACGGGATCTCCAAACCCCGAGTATGCTTCTTCACATTAGTCTTGTGAGTATGACTGGTAAAATAATCGTTATCGCACAGTTTTGAGCAAAGCTATTCATTGGTCAGATAATGAGGTTGTGATTTTTTTCTCTGTGTTCAGGTCTCAGCTGAAAAGAGCCCCTATCCTCTGATTTTCACAAGATGTGAATGACTTCCATATTAGTTTTCTTAGCACCTCTATGCTTTTGAAAAGCTCCTGCTTTAAACTTGACATTAGCTGTATTTCTTCTGAAAGAAAACCATAAACCCCATGCATTAATATGAAAATAGGCTTTTTGTAAACTTTTATATTAAACTTAAGTAGGTATGATTGATGTGGAATTTTGGGAATTAATTTCAACAATAGTGATTTCTTTCTCTCTGAAATTGTCCTGTATATTCCCCTTTGCAGCCATGGGTTTTGTGCTAAATTAAGCTTCTGTACTGAGGTAAAAGGAGTTGACATGCCTCTGATTTTAATTATTTAGTTTCTTCGTCTAGACAATGGATTTTCTTAAACATGGTTGTGTATGTGCGGTTCCTGAAACAGTGTATGATTTAATCATGGCCCAAAGAGTGCACACATTTGGACTTACGTTGCTGTATGTCTCTGATGCTACATTGTGCAGAGATCTACAACACGCTTTTTTCTTTGCTCTCAACTCACATCATCTTAGGAAAGACACAATCTGGGTGAAACACACCAGAGGCCACTTTCTTCTCCAGCCTCAGCTGCCAGCTAGAGTACATCCCATGGCAACACATTCTTCCCAGTCCCTGAGCACAGACTCAGCACAGGTATTGGCTCAGCTTCAAGGAGCAAACAAAAACCATCATGGGAAAGACTAATCAGCTGTAGTACTTCTGTGTCAGGAATGAGGACCGCATTGCATCTCCACAAAGGACAGCAAGTCTAGCAGCAAACTAGAGTTGGTAGGGAAATGAATCAGAGGAACTGTTGACAAGAACTCGGCTTGAAATAAAATTGGAAATGACAAATACAGACGTGAAATATATCTGTGAAATATGTCCAACATTAACAGGAATATGAAATCATATTAGAGACACTGTATATATGCCACATCTTGCTGGTTTTTGATATTGAATTATAGATTAATTTATATGTAATACTTTGAAATGAACATTCTAGCTTCCGTATCTTGTTTTTTGCTTTATCAACTGAAATATAGCCATAATTGTACCTTGTTGATAAACTGAGATTTACGGTTCATGAAATTAAAAAAATGTCATAAGTTGCTCACTTCTTTTGATACTATTGTTTTACATTATCAGTCTCTATAAGTTATTTATATTATCTCTATTAGTCTATTTATCCATTATCAAGAACTGTTTGTCCAAATGCACTAGTGTAAGTGGGGTGCACCCTGCATGGGATGCCGGTCCATCAGAGGGCAGCCAAATTCATATTATTATGTTTTACAATTTGCATATTTTGTATGTTTCACTAACAGGTTGTCTCAGATTTCTTAACCAGGAATAATGTAAAAATTTCAGATTTGCAACAATTAGCTTAAGGTATAACCACGATACGCAGTTATCACAAGTCTCAGTAAAAGCCAACAGGTAATGGAGGAGAATAAACATTAAAGTCTGGAAGAGGAAAAAACCTTCCAAGGCCAACAGACTCTCAACCCCTCCTGAGTACACTAACAGTTCACAGTTAGGAGAAAATATAGTGGTTTGTAAGCACTTTCTGGTGGGGTCACATGGTCATTCAGACTCCTTCTGTCAGGTTAAACAGGTAAATCTCAGTGGGTCACATTCACAAATGGCTAGGGTTACAAGCTGGCAAAGTTAATTCCTGGCTTGTTTTCACTCCAGAGAGTTGAAGGAAAGAATAATGGATATGTGTGGTTACCATGCATAACAGTTAGGCAGAAGCAGATCAACTGACAGTTGGACAAACATGGACAGTCACACTAAAGGGAAAATCAAAACCTCAGTGCAATGTCTTTATCAGAATTCTTAACAGTTTAGCTTGTACTATAACAAATTTTTGTATTATAGGAATTAAGAAAACTTGATTCCTGTGATTAAAGGGTACATTCTCTCTTGTGTACACAAATGAGGGATCAGGTAGAGTTACAAGTTTGTCTTCATTATAACTGAGATTTATTGTAAGTATGTAAACCATGGTATAATATGATCATATTTCCTCATTCTGTTTTATAATGTTTGTTATAACACTCTTATAGGGTTCTCACACAGCAAGAGTGGTGTTTGAACTCCCTCAAAATAAGGTAGTGCAATAACTCAATAAATTTTATAAATAGTTAAGTATAAATAAAAAAATGTTTAATTGTGTTTACAAATATGCCTATCAATGTTTAACTGTGTGTGTGTGTGTCTGTGTGTGTGTGTGTGTGTGTGTATGGCACTCTTTGCATTGTTCGCCGAGATGTGCGTAGCTTTGGAGAAAAGCATCCGCTAAATGAATGAATGTAAATGTAATGTAAATGAAAATCAAAATATTTTGTTGATAGTACATATGTCTGTTCATGGGAAATACACACTGGCAGGGTATAGCGTGTTCTAGGTGAAGTTATATGTTGTTGAGCTTCACGGAAAGTCTAGCAGTTGACATAGGTATCATTGTGTTAAAACAGAAAGTTTGGCAAGGATGATCTTTGATAATAACAAACAGTTGGAAATGTTGGGAGATGAGATGAGAATCAATTTCACCTACAGCAACTTTTCATTTCTCATTCAAACACTACATATCCAGCACTCAGTAGAGCGTAAAAAGTAAAAAAAATACATTGTGTTGTTTAAAGGCACATTTTGGACAAGGGGACTTGACATGCAGGTTTGTTTAGAGGGAATATCGTCAGGATTTCTAAAGAGTGTTTGCCTAAACCCCCTGTTTGTCTGTGAGAGCGTCTGAACATGTGTTTGTGATATACAGAGAGAGAGAAAGAGTGAGCAAGAAAGAGTAAGAAAGAAGGATAGTGCAAGACATAGGGACTATACTGCTACGCATCTGTATGTTAGTGTGAGTCTCTGAGGGTTTGAAGTAATGCGGCTCAACGATACGGTGGGCTATTCAACATTAAATACCAGGCCCTTTGTAAATGAGAGATGGTGGAGCTACGGACCGATGGGACCAGTCCAATTCTTGTCATCTGTCCAGACCGGTAGCTCCCTGGAGAGCCTTCGACAGAAGCAGGGTCAGAACAGTGTTGTATACGTTCGCTGGTAATTCTAAAAGGTTTGAACTTCCTTTCCATTTCACACCTCTGGTTTAAATGTCACTGCTGTGTCATATTTTAATGGCGTACAAAATAGTCTTCAACATTTCAACTAATTGCCCCAAATGCCGCAGAGTTGAAAAGCTTTCAGAAATTATGAAGTTGAACCTAATACTATACTTAATGCCTGAGAGCTACCCCTTAGGATCAATACTGCATTTTTTTTTTAATTTGATACAAACTGTACAATGTTCTGTGGCAATAACTGAATGGCCACTATCTATTTTTTGATGTCACAGTTTATAAATTCTTTAAGATTTAATATGGGACTTAATATACATTGATAAGTATAGAAATGCTGTCAGTTCTTGGAAAGTGTATAGAAATTGCAATGTCAAGAGCAACATTGAAAGTTGCAAAATACAGAGATTCAGATGACATGAGTGAACCCCACACACACACACACACACACACTACACCGCTTGCCCCATACGGGGTCGCAGGGAACCGGAGCCTACCCAACAACACAGGGCATAAGGCCGGAGGGGGAGGGGACACACCCAGGATGGGACGCCAGTCCGCCGCAAAGCACCCCAAGCAGGACTTGAACCCCAGACCCACCAGAGAGCAGGACCCGGTCCAACCCACTGCGCCACCACACCTCTGTGACATGAGTGAACTACATCACCTATATTGCGTAGATTAAGTATAACCCACAGGTAAAATGACTAGTGCAATGAATCACCTTTGCAAGAAGAAAAATGATTTGACCACCTCTGCCTTTGAACATACCCTGAACAAAGTGTGACAGAATGTGACTAAAACAATCAAACCACATGTAATTTATTTCTTAATACAGACAAACCTCTACTTACGTAAATTCAACTTGCATAAATCCGGATTCACGTAAAAAAATTCCAGGTATACACATTATTTACAGATAGTGCTTTTATTTTATGCAAAACATCTGAAATACGTTGCATGCAAGGCAGGAAGTTGCATCTTCCCAGTTCCCACTTGTTTTGAGTCATGAACGCACCTCCTCTCCTTAGTGTAGTCTTTTTTTTTCAAATATTTTCTACCCTTTTCATTATTTACAATGCCTGGTGGTAAACATGCGCTTGAAGAAAAACAAGAACCGTCTTGCAAGTATTCAGAAATCGATTTGAAGATGAAATTAAACATAATAAGGAAGTATGAAGGTGGACAAAGATTATCGTCTATAGCATGGGAACCAGGTTTAGCTGTATTGACTATAAATACGATAGTGAAGGATGCTGCACGTATACAGGAGCATGTGAAAGAAACAGTGAGCATAAAGACAACAATAATAATAAAGAAACGTCAACGTACAATAACTGAGATCGAAATATTATAAATTACGCAAAAACAGCATCCTCTTGTGTGACAGCATACTACTAGATATAATGTAAGCATGCACAGTACAATAGCGTACGTGTACTATATGCAGCAGTCAATTTTTTTTAATTAAATTTATGCTTTATAAAATGTTAAAAAGTTTTTAATTGACTAGGCCTACAGTACTTAATATGTCTGACACTTACTAGAGAATTATATTGTGTAATTTTTTTACCCTCCAGCCTTGTGCCCTGTGTTGCCAGGTTAGGCTTCGGCTCGCCGCAACCCTGCTCAGGCTAAGCGGGTTCAGTCAATGTGTGTGTGTATGTGCATTTTTTTTATTCCCGTGTTTGCAACAAATGCGAAGAAAGTTAGAAGGCTTGGCTCTGTAATGGAGGGGGAGGGGGAGCCGACATACGTAAATTTCGACTTACGTAAGGGGGTGAAGAACGGCAGGTCGCTGTGTAACTGAAGTTCATGCAGCTGGTAGTGTAGTGGTCATAGCTGCTGCCTTAAGACTCAAAAGTCATAGGTTTGATCCTTACCTGTGACTGTACAACTGCTGAGTGAGGTACTTACCCTAAATTGCTCCAGTAACATTACCCATCAGTGTAAATAATTGTAAGTAGACTGACAATGTAAGCTGCTTTGCAGAAAAACATTAATCACTGTAAATTAATTTTCAATTAAATATTCAAAAGACAATATTTCTTTTACTTTCATAAAAGTACGAAATTGAAAGCAATAAATCACTAGAAAACGATGTACAGTTTCTAAACCATTTTACTGAATTCTCCAGTACAGTTGGGGAAAACAGTGTCTTGTGTGTCATCATAATATGATTCACCATTTTTGTCTTTCTATCAATTAGCATTTTTATTTTGTAACCCTGAAATAGATGATGCCATCACTTATTCATTTGGGAAGTCTCCTGCTTTCTTTTCTTTGTCTGTCTGCTTCTGTCTCGGCTTTGATGTGCTGTTAGCTACTTCGAGAGCATCTTTCTAGGTCTCCCCTTGCTTTAATTTGTCAACAAAGAAAACCAAGAAGTAAAAAGTAAACCAGGATGACAAGAAAACTTCTCTGCCAATCCACGCAGGTTGATTTTACTTTGTGACAGTCTACAAAGGACCTAATATGTTTTATTTTTCTACAGACAACAGAGTAAAAGAAAGGCAAAGCATAGAAAAGGGAGAGCCGAGAGGGAGGGGGAGGTTTAGAAACCTTGATGTGAAAGTCATCCAGTCACATTTTAAAAGACAAGGTGGGACGATGCCCTTGAACAAAGAAGTGATGCACACTATGCTTATCGGTTTTGACAGTCGGTAGGTGTAACTAAGTTTGAACCTGTCCCCAAAAACCAAAACCTCCCACCGCCAAGCTAATCCTGTTTGTCAGAAGCCCTGTGTCGAGCCTTTTTCCCCAGCCATCAACATCAGTGTATCCTCGCCTTCACAGCTGGCCGACTGGCTTAAATAGAATTGGAAAAATAGAAAGATGAAGAATTAAATACATCTTCCTCAAGCTCTTTTTGGGGCCAGGTGCCAAACAGGGAGAGGGAGATCTCAGCCTATATTTCTGTAGATTGCTTGAGGAGCAGCAGATGAACACCTTGCGACTGAGAGAGCAAGAAAGGGAATTTTAAAAACTAGCAGTTATGTACATTAATTATCCCAGTTATATAATAAGGTGCATTCGACTGTGTCACAGCATTCATGAAACGAGTCTTGAATTATTTATAATTTGTGTTTAACAGCACACCATAGGGTCACTGGCCACTTAAAACAACTACACATTCTTTAACAATGACATAATTGTGACTAGATTGGCAATGAATAGATGTGAAACTCAACAAAGCTTGGATTCATAAAGCAGATGTTCAACAATTATCCCAGTGCACTTTTTATATGTGGAAATGTCCCAAGAAAGCAGGAGGAGCTGTAGATGGACACCTCGCAACTGACAGCAAAAAAAAGAAAAAAAAAAAAAGACATTTTAAGAAATCATTTATTCCCATTAATCATCTCAGTGATATAATAAGGTGGTCTGAGTTAATTCTCTTAACATGGCACAGGAAGCATTAGAGGGAGAGGTGGCCAGTTAAGCAGGAAAGGGGTGTTTAACTTTTTTAAAATTTCATGTCATCCTCATGTTATGGACAATGTGTCCTTGGACTCTAATTTGACTGTAAGTTTTAAATTCTCTGCTGTTATCTCAAAGGCGTAGTTAAGATAAACAAGCATGCAGACAGGGAAATGAGTAAATCTGTCAATAAGAATAAAAGAAATTTAAAGAGGAGACCATTTTTGTACCAAGGAGTTGGTGAGAGGAGAGTCTGCAATGCCAAAATCAAAGGGTCAAGGCATCCAACTGATTGAAAACAGTCCTTGGGCAATGTGATATGGCCACTGACACAAGTGGTTAATTACAGAATTTACAGTGGAACGTTTTAAGCCAATTTGGCAAAAATTACATTGTATGCACACCACAATTTATTATACACATTTAAGAGGCGTGAATGAAAAGGCTTGAGTGCCTGTAGCAAGTTGCCTAAAGATTAATATAAAAAAAAAAACAGGTTCCGCATCTCACATTTACAGCATTTTGAGCACAAATTAAAGCAATGTTTGCATAATTATTTAATTTATCTCCTGTTAAACGCTCCTGTTTTTTATTTATTTTTTTTAATCTGTGATTGCATGTTTAGGGGCAATTGCAGGCATAATAGGAGATAACAGTCTGTGGAGAAGCATTCAGGAAGATTTTCATGATACATGTACACGGTACTTGTATCTATGACTATAAACTTGAAACTTGAACTTAATACTAATAAATCATAAGGGATAGCTCTTATGACCTTGTTTTATAAAAGTTCATAGTACATTTTCAATAATGTTTATATATTTCACATTACATATATATATATGTGTGTGTATATATATATATATCTATACATATATCTATATAAATGTAATACTATATATAGTACTGTGCAAAAGTCTTAGGCACTTAGATGTTTCACAGAAATATTTCTTTTAGATGGTTATTTAATGTCTTCTGCATTAGTGTCAATGGGAAAGAGCATATTTTAGATTTGCAAGCATTCCTTTGCAAAAAGTTACAGTATTACGGTAAGGGTTTTGTAATGTGAACCGGAGCCTAGCCCGGCAACACAGGGCGTAAGGCTGGAGGGGGAGAGGACACACGCAGGACGGGATGCCAGTCCATCACAAGGCCCCCCAAGCAGGACTCGATCCTCAGACTCGCCAGAGAGCGGGACCCGGCCAAGCCCGGTGCAACCCCACTTGGGACAAGCAGTTGTTGACGATGGATGGTTACTAAGCTTTGTAGGAAGTTTATTAAGAGCATTATTTTTGGAAGCATTCTCACTTTACAGCATTTTTCCCCAACCAAGTGCCAGAAACTTTTGCACAGTACTATGTATATATACATATTTATATATATCACCAATGTTAAACACAAAAATACATAAATATGTCCTCAAAAGGGATGATTGTTTGACACCTGTTTATTTGAAATTTCTGGTTTCCCCAAGGGGTCTACAGTCTTACAGAACAAGAGCACACCGCTGTCTCCATTGTACAAAACACTGAAGCTGCTATGTGAGCTGCTGGTAAAAACAGGTCTGAGAACAATAAAATCTTCATATTTTTTCCTCGATGTTTAAAGTAGGTGGGTGCAGAGCCGCAATGCCGCGGCGGGTTTGGCCTCTGTCTGCTCTCGGGGTTTTGGGTCTGGGTTTCGAGCCCTGCTTGGGGTGACTTGCGACGGACTGGCGTCCAGTCCTGCGTGTGTCCCCTCACCTTCAAGCCTTGTGCCCTGTGTTGCCTGGTTAGGCTCCGGTTTGCTGCAACCCCACTTGGGACGAGCAGTTTCAGACAGTGTGTGTGTGTGTGTGTGTGTGTGTGTGTGTGTGTGTGTGTGTGTGTGTGTGTAATATTACTGATGAGTCTGAAAGACTTCTCAGTCACCTTACAGTATATGTTTTTTATCCATTCCATGCATTACTGTCATACTTAGGATTCTTTGGAAGGTGGAACTTGAGTTTTTAATCTCTGCATAACAATTTCTCTTCAAATCCAGTGATAATTGACTGTATCACAGTGGTCATGAGACCAATCTTGTATTTATTTAACAGTGCTCTTCGCGTTTGTTTAACAGTGCATCACAGGTTCACTAGCCACTTAAAACAGCTGAGTATTAAACAATTACACAATTGTGACCAGGCTGTCTATGCACAAATTGGAAATGTGATCAATAGTGGATCGACAAAGTATATTTTAAACAATCATCCCAGCACACTATTTATGTGTGTGAATGTCCCAATCAATATCTATTTATAGGCTTAAGACTTCCACTAGTTGGTAAACACCAGAGTTCAACAATATTTTTTTGTACTGCCCTCAGTCCACTCACTCACTGAAATGAAGCAAGCTACAGTAGGCTCCACCCTCAGCTCACCCATTCACAGGAAAAGTAAAATCTAAGAGTATTTATCTTCCATTTTAAATGTCACTGAACAACAAAATCAACAGCATAAGCATGGTACAAAGCACAGTATTTCCCTTTTCATTCACTTTTATTTAAATGACAATGTTGAATCAGTTTTTCTGCTTCTACTTACCATTTGCCATATAGATTTTTCCTTGTGCTACTTAAATAACTTCTCACAATTCCATTTTTTCCAATTCAGACATCCAGCTGGCACTTTTAGTTATTTGCTTTTTTCTTTCTGTGTTATATAAACACATGCAGCATAAGCACATACAACATATCTAGAGTTGCAATGTACATATTCTTACAAAGAACGTATTTATATGAGTGGAGCAACTACCCCATCACAAAACATTGAAGAGTTATTGAACCTTAAATACTTCTCAAACTTTTTTAGTAACTCACACATGTGAACATGTGTAGCTGTCTTTGTAACTGTGATTGTTGCTTTATAGTTCAGTTAATTGCTCCTGTAATGTTTCTTTTGTTTTGCATACTACCAACATTTTAACAATTCTTGCTCACAGTATTATATCATTAAATATCTTTGCACAAATGTGAACGCAGGTGAAATATTTCCTGAGGATGTTAATGCCTCTGGCATGCATAACAAACTAAGAGTTAAATATGTTTTACTCTACTAAAACAACCTATATTTGTTACATACACCGAACGTGTGACAAGTATAATTACAGGTAATAGCCAATGACCATAATCAAAACATCTTTATTCCTTACTTTGAAACAGTAGGTTACAGTAGGTTATTAAATATTTATTCCAGAGACTTTTGAATTCTAGTTTAGTGCCTTTATTTAATAGGTTTAATAAAAATTTACTGAGCACTGAACAGAAATAAGCATGATAATTTCCACAAGACAGACATGATGTGACAAGAGTGATATTTAAGACAGGAGCACTTGTGGATGCTAGTCACATTTTATGGGTGCATAATTGTAGTGTTGCATTATACAACCGGCTTGGCCTTTAAAATTTGGGTGCCATCAAAATGGATATATCGCACTAAGCAGTAAGAGTTTACAGGGCTGACACACAAAACAAAAATCTGTGATAGTTGGATTTGTAAGCAGAAAATGCACCCATTATTCATGAATATCTGTGTTTCTACATAGAGCTAAGTGTGCAAGGAGGGTTAGTTTAGAGACACCGCTTGTTTGCCTAAAAGCAGTTATGATGAAACACGCAAGACTGGTACAATAAAAAGCAGGCCATTACAGAACCATGGAAAACAGTTCAGTAGACACATGGCTGGGCCCTCTGGAGTTTTTAAACACACTGCCACCTGAACAAAATTGGACAGAACCTAAAACGCTGGGTATCTAAAACAAGTTCATCAGTATGTTAAATGGTATGCCTTGTACTTGTCTGGAATGAGTTAGGACAGTGGTGGTAAACTTGTTCTTAGTGTGAGGACAATTTACTCTCAGAGGCTGTCTGAAAGTAGTCCATGTGTGTTCATATCATTTAAGTTCTCAGAACTGCAGATGAGGCATAAACAGAATAGCGTGATATGTCCATCAAAATATTACATTTGCAATATCCAGTGAAATAAGGAAATAAAAAAGCATGACCTTCAACATTCTCTTAGTACTTCACATCCATTTACCATGAAATATTTTTCCATTGCTCTCTGCTTTGATTTGAATCTTGACTTTCAGAAATTCTGTTACAGTCAGCATTCCGCAGTCTGCCTTAAGTTCACTTCTGATCAATAGCAATTCCAACCAAATTCAAACTTTGTTATGCTTTCTGAAATGGGAATGCGTATGTTTGATCTTGAAATGCACACTGTGATGGACTGGTGTTATAAAATGATACAGCTGGGTGAGCGCTGCAGCATATCGGAGGCAGCTAGGGTGAGCCTTTTTAGAATCGCTCAGTAATGGCCATTCTCCAACCAGTTTAGGACTATTTATCCTGGAAAACTTGTGAATTTGCACTCCATGGACATCTCAAAATAATACCTTGCTGCAACTGGAAAAATTCCCAGACATAACCCAGATATCATACGTTACTAGACTTCTTGACGTGGTGACTGTCTTCTGTTAGATTTTCAGCAGCATTGAGGTCTTTTTCAAAATACTGTATTTGTTGCTTTTCAAAGGCTGACATGCATTTTCAAGTAAACAATGATTGCAAATGGACTGCTGGAGAAGACCATTGACAGCCTGGCATATTTTTGAATAAGATTATGCAGAGACCGATATGTCCTTCCAGTGGAAATTACAGAGCTACAACGGTACAAGGAACCCATACATCAGCCCCTGAGTCCCTGAGCTATACTTCGTAGGATTTGTCCATACTTTAAGAAATTTCCAGTTTTGGCTGCATTTCATCAGCAAAGTAAATAAACATTCAATTGAAAAATATGAAATTGCCCATGCTTAAGTGACACATAATTCATCACTGTTGATCCCAGTTGGCTGATAATTTATGTGTCTGTTTTGTCATGCCTCAGTTGTAAATGTAGTATTAAAGCCACAGATCCTGTTATACTTCCATGTTTTAACCAGCAAGGTTTATCTTACCATCCAGTAATGAACAAAATGCTAAGGAATGCCAGACTTCTGCTAATTGTGACTTCTTTTTTTTTTTTTTTTCCCAAGAGCAGTTGTACAAAGTCATCTGTCAGTGAAATGGACTGAACAATGTGCAGCTAACCAGTCTTTATCAGATCCTGAGCTGATTGCTTCGAAGCCCCTGGATATTTTGGTAAATGTCATGGGACCCAGCTTTTTGAGCCTCTTGCCATTTTTCCTCAAAACTACATCTATTGTACTCACAACTGCCCTTGCCTCATCAGGTACCATTCATTTAGAGATTAAAAACCTTGCATCTGACATTCATTCCGCAAGAGCACATTCTCAAGTGACTGAGAAGAGCTTGATAAATGATAAACTGTCTTTCAACTTACTTTGGGATGTTATTAAAGATGAGTAAAATAAAATTATTATCAGTAGCAGCAGAATGATATGGTTCAAATCAAAGATACCAATGGGAGGTCGCTAAAGGATAGCTGTTAGCCTTCATTGCTTCAGCTTATTCTCCAGCAAAAAAATATAAGGTAGTGCATAAAATTTAACAGGATTCCTCAGGATGAATGACACATAGAAAGGTAAAGTTATTGTTGTGTTCTGCTCATAACGTTATCATTTCTGTAACAAAGTTCATTCATTATCAATAACCACTTATCTAATGCAGGGTCAAAGGGCTCCAGAACATATCTCAGAAGCATAGGGTGCCAGGCAGGGTATACATTGAATCTAACCCAGTACCCAGGGGTAATCCATGTGAACTGTGACAGAACGCGATAGTTTCACACAGACTGCATTGAATTTTCACTCATATCTGATCTCACAGCCCAGGAGTCATGTGACATTGGTACTACTCACTGCACTACCATACTACCTTATGTAATTAAGTAATGTGTGTTATTAAATTACCATATCAGTTCCGCATTCAGTATCAATGCATTTATAAATTGCAGAGGAGCCTGCTGGGCTGGTAGACTTGATATGAAATTTTCGAGTGCCTTGTAGTGCTTGTTTTAGAATTTCCAGCTAACAAGCAGAAGCACATGAGTCAAGTTACTTTCAGACATCTTTTACATTGCTGTAACAAATGAACTATATAGCACCTACTGTTAATATGAAACATTAGTATTAAGGCTGCTTTAAGCAAAATGAATCCTCTAGATTTTACTTAGTGGTTTGCAGATGTTTTGCTGCAGTTTTACAGTGCTGGTGCACATTGGGATTATTGAGTTAACAGTGACTTTAGGATGAATAAACTGAGTACATACAGACCTTGGTAAAATATACTTCAAAGTAACTAGCAGTTCTTTCAGCTTGAAAACAATTGCATTAAATTCTTACAGATAAAAATCAAGCCAAAATATATCTATAGAACATTTTACTTAAAACTTTCTAGTTTCCAGTTAACTGCTTGTATCAGTTCCCCAGCCTGCTAAATGTGGGTCTTGTTTTCAGAAGGTCTTGTTCCCTAATCTTTGTGCTTATTACCAAGTGGAATCCTTCCCTTCCCAGCTTGCGTTTCCTACCTTAAGGGTGATTGCTCTCAAATATCCCCTCTCCTCAACATTACATGTGCTGCAAACTAATGGACTGCAGTGCAGCGAGGGAAATGTTAATATAACTGAATGTCAGTTTCTCTCAGGGGACTGGGTGGAAAGGTGATGATTTTTGTGCCTTAAAATTCAAAATTTTCCTTAACATGCAGGTATACTTTTGGAAAAACCAACTTAAAGAAATGAACCTTAAATTCATTGAGTTTAATTTCTGTCTGAATACAGACAGAATTATTTAAAAGTGTCTAGCTTTATAACCACTTTGTTCCATTCTAAATCTTTGACCATTCAAAATGAAATTACTGGCAAAAGTTTTCATGAAAAATTACAGTGAATTTTTTTGCAGCAATCCCAAAGCTCTGCTACTGCTTTCATATATTTTTTCCCTCCCTCTGTAATGTCTGGCTGTATATCAGTTCTAGATAACTATTGATTTTGAAATAGAAAAGTATTCTTTGTACCAATGACTTCACAAGAATAAAGAAAAGATGTAATTGGCAAGGTGACCTAGTGGTTTTGTGCTGACAAAAAAGCAATTTTACGAGGACACCTGTTCAACAAGAACAAATGTGTAAGTCTGTGAGATTTTTACCTTTATTATGATAATCTGAAAAATTTCCACTTAAGAAAAAGAAGTATAATGAAGTGGTGCAAAAGATTAAAGATCTTTATTTATCAACACTTTTATGGGGAGATCTGAATGAACCAAATAGGGTGAGAGATAAACATCTTAAAACCTGAACAAAGCATGTGGAAATAAAAGATGAAATTTCAGTTATGTTCAATTTTAGATGGTTGCCTACAAAGACATGATGTCATTATAATTGATTAAGGGCAAAAATATATTAGGTCTATTCCATTTTCTTATCCTCATGTGCAGAACAACCTTTTAGCTTTAATGTAAAAGGGAATTAAACTGCAAAATGAATTCAGTTTTATTTTTCTTATTACCAGATGATTTCAAAGGTTTCCGAAATAAATTGTGTTACATGCACTCTAAATAGAGATCTGCACTGGGATTTCTGAAATATTTCCCCTGGTTACATCAGGTGAGATTTGCTTTATGATTTCTACTGGAAGTCTGGGATGACTACACTCTGTGCACTCTGCACATTGTTGGCATTTTGTGTTGTACTTATGTTGTGTTGAAGCAAAATTTCTACATCTTTATTTAAATCTAAAAGGGATCCACACTGTACCCTAATAAATCCTTTTGAACACTTTTGTGATACAAGAAAATAATATAAAAAGTGAAATGTACAAACATTTCACTTTGTTTTTGCATAAAACCCCAAAGCTGCTGGTCTCTATGCTAAGACAACATGGAATAGGTACAGTTCATCACTCACATGTAGGGACATCTGGTTTGGTATAGATTTCAGAAAAAATACAGTACAGAACAAGTATTCCTTTCCCTAATTGGAGTGGATAAATGATAAGTTGTGGCAAGATCTGCGACTAATTTATGTTATAGTTCATGTCAGTCTACTATTTACAAATGTGAAAAAGCCAAACTATAACCTTTATAAAGGGTCAGAAGACTTTCAGTGGTTACTGAAGCAATTCTCTTAATATTATTTCCTTCTACTGTTCTCTGCTCTCCATCCTCAAATATTCCATTCAAAAACAAAACAATTAAGAACCGCAAATAACAAAAACAAAAGGCTGTTGTCACAGACCTCCAGTTTTACATCATGGAGGTGTGTATAAAAACGTATTATAATAAAGTCAGAAAGAAATCACACACACAGAAGGAAAAGCCACTTTAGACAGGTTCCCAGGGCAATGGAAAAATAACCAAGCAGTCTAAGGTAGCTCTTTAATTTAACCATTCTCTGTTTTGCTTGAATTTTGGTTTTGATTGAATTTTGAAGCTTTGTTATTGAAGCAATAGCTCAGCTTTTCAATGTTCTTTACAATTTCTAATAACCACTTAATTTCTCTTCAAGCGTCTGTAATGTTTATCTTTCTGACTTTGAACAATTTCAGACTGACCTCAGTTCATTCTATATTATCAAATATATTTGCCTGTCACTCCCCTTTTTCACAAAATGCCCAAATGATAAAAAATCTCATATCCATATAGAGATGTTTTGTATTATTCTTTTAATCTTGCTGCTAGCACATTTGAATCATGGTTTTGCATGTTTAAGGGAATATTTCTTTGCTGCTCCAGTAACATATGCGTAGAAATGGCCTGTTATGATTGGCATAGTCAGAAGTCAAAGAATAACATGATTATAATTGTGGAATTGTAAATCATCTCATTGTCATGACCATGCACAGCATGCTGTGTGACACTGAAGAATACTGGAAACTTATTGTATTTTACATTTCGTTTTATCAACAGCAGAATTAAAAGGCAGACATTAACCGAATCATTCCCTGATGTAAAAAATATGAAAAACTACACATCTGCAGTGTGATCTGAATATTTCACAATGAGACCTGCATGTTTTTTAGAGATAATAAAAATTTTGAGACCATAACAGCTCTGAACACACTGATGCCATAACCTGATTCAGCAGATACCTCCTCCACAAAATCCACATGATCTGCCCTTATCGAAACTTTACACAGCTTCTGCTCCAGACCAGACCAGCCCATCTCATATGGACTCCTTTTGTCTGGTCTCTCAGCCTCCTCCATCAGATCTCTTCAGCTGATACAGAATACTGCTGTACGACTTGTGTTTAACTAGCCAAAGCATTCCCATTCATCCCACCTCCTTGGTTCTCTCCACTGGGTTCCTATAAAAGCCCATGCCAAGTTTAAGACTTTGGTTAAAGTGTAAAGGGTAGCTACAAGAATATCAGCTTCACGACAATAACAGGACTTGATCATTCACTACACCCCAACTACACTGCTATGCTCCTCCATCTGTGGACGACTTTGGGTCACGTATAGAAGAGGTCCAAATTCAAAAGTCCACAGGTCCTTGGTTTTAGCTTCAATGTGGTGGAATGATCCTCTTTCTCACTCAGAACTCCTGAATGTCTCTCACTGTTCAAGAAGAGTCTCAAAAGACATCTATTTCAGTCCCGCTTTTCACCAGATCTCATTTATAAATTATTTGACACAATTACTTTTGTATTCTTATCAGTTCTATATACTGCTACGCAAGTAATGTTATCGGTTTTAACAATTCTATATTCTGTTACCCTTTAAAATATAGTTGTTTAGATGGTGACATCAGACAAAATGACAGTACTTTAAAAATCATGTGTCTATATGTAATGATGTGTTGGTGAGTTTGGAGAAAGCATCTGCTAAATAAATAAAAGTAAATCCTTTAAAAAAATTAAAAACTTCCTTCATTCTTCAGAGTATCCATATTACTTCTTACCTGTTGCTCTTAACTCCAACTCCTGACCCTTAGCCCCCAATGTCCAGCCATAAAACTCTTGTGAGCTTTGACTTTCCGATTCCTTATTTGTCTCCTTCATCGAACAAAATCCACTTTCAGTGCCAACATTGACGATTCCTCTTCATTGCTACTACGGTTACCTGCCTCCCTCCCACCCCATCATTTTACATCTGACCTTCTTCGTGGACTCCTTTAAGCCTCTCTGTAAACTGGTCCTGTCTTCACTCTGAACTCTGCCTTTGTCAGAAAACTGCTCAGCCTCCTGCTCATCTTATTATCTTTATTTGGGGAACCAATAAATAATTAAAACAGAATCGAGGTTGCTGTTTTCCACTTATGCTCTTCCAGACTTCTCCTTTTCTTCTGAGATGTCATTATACTCCACCAACTATTGTTCTTCTGCCACACATATGAGGGCTTATTAGACTTTAAACATAGTTTCTTTTGCTGACTACTCGTGAGTCTGAGACACTGATCTCTGACCTTTCCACCACGTATACCCAACATATGTAAACAAGGCACTACCAGAATGAAATACTGCATTTGGAGAAAAACTGATATCCCCGCTTGAATATCCTCTACATTTCTATTCACCAAAATCAACCATTGCTAGGAAAATGTCTTAAACATAATGTCAGACATTTCATTTTTTCCTGAAAGACAAAAAAATTGAACAGATTTTTGATTCACTTGAGTTTATTTTATATTATCCCCTTTTGAAACACCGCCTATACAGTAAAATAACAGCTCTTTGCAAGAATAAATGAAAGCCAATCAAAATGTAATGATAGATAAATGTTTGGATTCATTTAAAGCTTTTCAAATGCACACAATGATACCACTTATTGTATGAGCCAATAAACTTTACATCTGTCTTTCAAGTGATCTTACCGCTTTTGTCATTTTTCATCTTTCCCTGAACAACACTTCTCCTAATCTGATTAAATGCTCTTCTGTTTTTAAAACAATACCTGTCAGGCAAGGTTCCCAGTTTGGAAGAGGGTTGAAAAATTAGCAGCATGAATTATTCTGAGCAAGTGTTTTAGACTGTGTTGCAACAACTGTTAGCTCCAGCAGAACGTCTGACATTTCCTCAGACACGTCCTGGGTCACACATTGAAAGCACTATCGCAGTTGATGAGCACTGCCAGAAACCTGGCAGATTTTCAGGAGGAGTTTTGACAGGCACATGACCGTTTAGTGGAGATCCATAGTTGAGATCAATTATCTCCATGATGGGGCTCAAGAGAGAATGCAAACAAACAGGCAAAAAAATTTCATTGGCAATCTGATGGACAACCTCCACACTGCTGGTGACCAAACGTGAGCTGCATGTCATTCCACTTGTTAGACCCGCTGCTAATGTCTGATACTGGATTCCATCTTAAAACAAACAAATGACAGCTGTGCTTTGAGACACGAATGGAGGCTGAGGCGATTAAAATTTCATTGATACATGGCTGCTGGGTGAATGAAACATCCTAATTACAGGCTTAATGGAGAGTTGCAATAAATAATTGACTGTTGGCTCACTGACACTATGTGATACTCTAAAGGTCCCAAAGCCAATTGCTTCCCTAGAGATTGTCCTATCCAAATTCCAATGTCTTTATTGAGATGGTTAAAAAGTTTTTAATTTTTTTTTTTTTTTTTTTTTGTAATTTACTCCATTTAGTTTGCCACATCTAGGTTCCACAATTTAAAAGGTATGGAGGATGGCACTTATGAACTTCTAAAGTGAACACATGTCTTATCAGTGTAGGTCATTCATTTGGCTGAACAGTCCCCTGGACCCAGCAGCGGGCTGGTGCTGATTAGATTCCATGTAAAAAGAAACAAGGTGCATCTATCTGCCCTTGTAACCTTGACCTGGAGAGTCTTTTCCTAGCCTGCCTGGTAGAAAACAGCTGTAAAGAGTGAGGTATAACTTTGCTGTTTTGGATGAGGCAGCAGTTAGCAGAAACTATGAGCCAGGATTGGCCCTGTGGGGAAGAAGGGTGGAAGGGCAGTGGTTGGGGGTCTAGGATCAGGGCTGAGGACACACAGTTGGAGACCACTCCACAGCAGGTTAGCCCCATTTTTTATTTTGTATAATTAAGCTCTGCAAACCATTATGATTACCAGTAGCAGTCAGGGGGCCCCCCTCTGACATTAATTCACAAATGCTTTAATGACATGGTAAAAAAAGCATTTCCCAATCAAGGACAAAACTCTCAAGTTTGAGAAGCAAAAACTTTAAATGACTGCTCGCCATTTGAATGGAAGTAGAGGGACGTACTGGTTAGTCTGAAAGCAGATATACTGATCTCAGTCTCATAAGTTTCACCATTTTATTTATGGCTGAGAGAAGAGAATTTGTTGAAATCTACATGCACTGTTGTTTTACGTTATTTCCGTGTTAGCATTTAAAAACATCAGCTTTTAATGAAATGGTAGATGGAGTTTGCAGAACATTATTAATTTTTACCATTCTTTAAATTAAACCTGTCATTTGCTGGAGGGAAAAGAATTGGTTAGAATTAATATTGATATTTGGACAAATTAAATGACAGCTAAGCAAAAACATGTTGTGTTACATTGAACTTCCCACATCAAAGAAGTATCTTAAAATCTGTGCAGACTTATTGCAATTCCATTGATAAAATAAAGGTTCATGCTCTTTTATGGCTGAAATTCATATTTGAAGGGTTTAATGAGTATGAAAGTTTTTTTTTTTCTCAATTATTCATTATTGTTCGGAAAACTGTTGCAATGCTGATCTTCTGGTAATGGATTTCCCTCTCTCTTTCTCACCCTTTCTAAATAACAGTGATTGTGAAGATTTCACACACACACACATTTTCTGAACCGCTTGTCCCATACGGGGTCATGGGGAGCCGGAGCCTACTCGGCAACACAAATACCTAATATTGCATTGTTATAACATATTGCCTTCATAACAAATCTTATGGGAGCTACGTTGCACCTTCAGATAACTGAGACTGAAAGATTTATGTCACAAAGAGTCATGGCTTCATAAACCACAGTAATTAATATTAATAAGCAAGTAAGTAAGTAATTAATATATTCTATTAATATACACTATTGCTTTTGCTCAAAGTTCTTGTTTCTGGGACTCGCTGGACTACTACAGTATCAACAGAAGTTTTGCTGAAGTAGTACTAAAGATGCAAATGGTGGAATCCATCTAATGCTGAGCCAATTCATGTCCCAGCAGGAGGGCTCCAGCTCAACACTGAAACATTGCTGGCAGCCAAAATTAAAAATAAAACTTGACGCCAACGCGCATCTGTTGAGTGTCAGTGGTGAGATAGATGCAACGTTGGTTTTCCATTTTACTGTTCCACTTGCACTCATGACAATTCCAACCACATAAACACCCAAACAGAGCGCTTAAGAACCTCTAAAGCTCAAGGATATGGGGGAATCAGCTGGATATTGTGCTGTGCCAAACAAATCAAACAAAGACAACAAGTGGGGCAGCTGGTAGCCCAGTGGTTAGTGTTGCTGCCTTTGGGCCCTCAGGTCTGAGCCTCACTTCTAGCTGTAGTATCTTGAGTAAGGTACTTACCCTAAATTTTTCCGATAAAATTACTGAACTGTATAAATGGGTAAATAGTTGTAAGTACCTTAAAACTGTAGGTTCCATGGGGAAAAGTGTTTCCAAAATGAATAAATGAAACATCAGCTTCTTTCTGCACACCTCTCTATCTTGTAGTGTGCCCCAAGACAATGTATAGTTCCTCCTGGTGCTGGCACAATGAAGACATTCTTTCTTTCTGTTCACAGTCACACAGGTTTTAAAAAGACAACTTTCCACACTAAACTTTTTTATCAGATGCCCGAGGGCAGAATGACACCTAATATACCTTAAATAAGTTAGGTATGTTTCAGTAACTCAATATTGTACAGGAGCCATACAGCGAGAGGGCCTTTTACAGTTTATTGTACTTTGCCCTGCATCTGTAACATTGATGCTGGGATGATTATGTCATTACAATACACATGGGGTGACATGGTAGCACAGTGAATAGTGCTGCAGTCTTATAGCACCTGGGTGGTGTGAGAGGTTCTGGGTTCAATCCCTGCTCACTCTGTTTGGAGTTTGCATGTTCTTCCTGTGTCTGTGTGGGTTACCTCTGGATGCTCTGATTCCCTCTCACAGTCCATTGACATGCTGTTCTGGTTCACCTGTAGTGTGTGAGTGACTGGGAGGGTGTGTTCTACAGATGGATGCATGAGTGACCCATTGTATGTAGTATATCTAGCAGTGTAAGTCACCTTGGTGAATAAGGTGTGTGGTCTGATAACACTACATAGAGGTAATTGGACACCACTTTGGAGAAAAGGGTCTGCTGAGTAAGTAAATGTGTAACAAATATACCATGAACTGATTGCATAGAAAAATGATATATAAAATCTGAGCTTATTTAGATGCAGTTCACTAATATAACAAAATGATGGAGTAGGCAGATTAATTTGAACTGAGACTTATGTAGGCAATTTATGCATGTTTTATAGTATAAGTTATATTGGAGTAGACACATTCTCTTTTTTTTTCCATATTTTAGATGCTTCTCAATATTGTCCAGGGAGAATTGAGGACAAAGACTGAATGTTTCCCAGTACAGGTAACATGAGGAACACTGTGCAGATACAAACCAGTCATGAGTTTACTGATGTGATGCTGTAGTCAAATTAATGCCCCACTGCTCCTCCTCCTCAGGGGGACAAAGCCAATTAAATAGCCAGCAACAATCAGCAGAAAATGTACTGTTGCCCAGACTCAAATAATAATCAGAGAGCTTGGAATGAGTACCTTTTCTGCTTGAATCAGTGTAAAACAGTTGGGGCCAAGCAAGATTCCAAAGAGCTACTGCATGTCTTGCAAGAACACCTAAGATTGTATTAAATAAATAAAAAGCAGAAGAAAGTCAATCAATAGATAGAAAACTGAATACTCTTAGAAACAGACAGAAATCACCATCTTTTATCAATAAGATTTGTCAGCTAGTTTATCAAAACTCTTGGACAGTTATTTCTGTTCATGGTTATGAGGATAATCTTTGATGGAAATTTTAGCTATTTGTACATTACAAAACTTCAAGAATATCAAATTAAAATGTGCTTAATTATGACAGGAATAAAGTTAATGCTTTCTGATATTACCTACTACACACACAAGTTTTTTTTTTCCTCAAACCATTGCATGCTTAGCAAGTTCGGTGCGAAGAAAGATATCTCAGCCTTTGAATTTTTTGTTACATGATGGTTTCCCAGCCCTCAGCACCATACCCTTCAAGATGACCTTCTCCTATAAAGATAAAGATTCGCTCTCTGCACAGGTCCAGAAAGACCATGTCATCACATTATCCTCTGTCCATTCATTTTCGTCCATACACCTGCTGGCATGCTGAGCTGCCCTTTCCAAGAGCCCTGTCATGTGTAAATCTCTCAAACACCCTTAAAAATTTACCCCAAATCTGTCCTTACCTCTGTGTCTGAACTCAAACAGTTGGAGGCTTTGCTTCCTGGTTTAAGACTGCCTGCTATGTGACCATGCAAATTCATGACTCTCACAGGAGTAAATCCTAAACTGGAACAATGCATACAATACAAACCAAAAAGCCTACATATGACTAAAAAGACTCAATGTGCTCTGCTGAATAGCTATGTTGTGTGCCGGGGTAATGGATAGCACATCTGCATTGCTGAATTAGTAATCTTGAATGTTGAGTTCTTGCCAGGTGTACATGATGCTCCTGAAATTTGTGGTGCTTCTTGATCAAAGCAGAACTTTAGGAAGCTTCCTATCCACTGCACTCAAATGCAAAACAAATGCTGGCTCATGCTTTTGAATTGTACTATTTTAACGCATTCTGGGGAAATCTGAAACACAGTTGCTTGCATTGTGCACATCGTACACCATTGTGAGCAGCTCAGAGTGTGCTCCTTGTGCCAGAAGAGCCAGAAATAGGCAAGGCTGGGACAGAACAATGCAGAAGGAACTCATGGATTCATAGTCTTAATCCATTTCAGTTACTGTGGCTCACAGAGAGAAAATGCAGATATTCGGATTGTATGCTTAATCAGTACTTTGAAAGGGATCTACTGAATAAAAATGTAAAAAGGTCATATTCATCTAAGAGTTTGCTCAGATTTTCAATTGCCATCCATCCCTGTTAGTGTGATAAAAAAATAAATCATATACAGGGATTCCATTGGTCATTTTTACACAGACTCACGGGAAATTCAGCACAAAGTGATTTCTCACTTATTTCGAGAAAGATGCTTTGCTGGAACAGCGGGTTTGACTGGGTACTGCTCTCTGTTGGGTCTGGGGTTCAATTCACACTTGGGGTGCCTTGTGATGGGCTGGTGTCCCGTCCCAGGTGTGTCCCCTCCCCCTCCAGCCTTGCACCCTGTGCTGTCAGGTTAGGCTTCAGCTTGCTGCTACCCTGCTTGGGGCACGTGCTTTCAAACAATGTGTGTGTGTGTGCTTTGGTGGAATATTTAAAGCCATTTATTGAACAATATAGGTAAATTAACATATAGGAAAAGTCTGAGAGAAACCTGTGATAGCATGAATTAATTGAGAAAGACTCCAGAAGATTAACAACAAGGTATTTCTAGTTTGACATCTCTGTTTTTGTCCCTAAAGAAGAAGGGAAATGGTAAGATGACAAGCACAGGTCTGATACATATAGCGGTCCTACAAATCTCATACTGCTCAAGAGCATTCAGACTTGACTTCAACACTGTTGTTTCTCTTTTCTAAAGTTTCAGTAAGGTCCCTAGATTATGCAAACTGGACATTAGCTTGACAAGAATGCGGACTTCATAGGGAATCTGAATCCATGCAGTTCGGCTCTATCCCTAACTGTATATTACGTAAAGGAATGTCAGTAATCCAGTACCTTTTTAAAACAAAGTTCTCAGAAGTTAATTTTAAGAAATTGAACTTTTGACCATAAAGGTGTAGGATAAGTACTCAGGAGAAACATTTAGCTTTGACTAAAGAATCCTAAGAGTGACAGTAATGCATGGAATGGAGAAAAAACATATTCTGTAAGGTGACTGAGAATTCTTTCACACTCATCAGTAATATTACTTATGCTTTATTTACAGTAACACAATTTATCAAATCTTTATAAACAAGGAACTTTCTGAACAAAATATTTATTTTACTGATTTCTTTGCTCAAGACAGTTTATACTATTTATACTGTGGTGGGGGCACAGTAGCACAGTGGGTTTGGCTGGGGCCTGCTTTCTGGTGGGTCTGGGCTTCGAGTCCCACTTGGGGTGCCTTGCAATGGACTGACTTCCTGTCCTGGGTGTGTCTAAAGTCTTGCGCCCTGTGTTGCCAGCTTAGGCTCTGGCTTGCCACAACCCCTGCGGTTTCAGGCAGTGTGTGTGTGTGTGTGACAGAGTTTCTATTGTTAGAACTTTCTAGAACATTTACACAACGTAGTTATCTTACTCAAGGGTATTACAGCAGGTGCATCATTTCAATGCCGCAGCACAAAATGCTGTATTGCTTCCTGAGAAAAAAAAGGAAAAATATGAGTCATCTGCAAGGTTTTTAAAATGAATTTTCAATCAAAACACATGCACGCACTTTACTTGACTACACACTTTTAAGGTGTAACTGCAGTTTAGTTTTAAGCACTGGTTCAGCTGATGTCTTTGAGGCACAGAGATCAATGATTCTGCAATTCTGCAACTAAATTATCAAGAGCCATGCTGCTCATCTGCTTACATTTCAGAGAAGAAACGTTTAGTATCCCAGGACTGCTTTTGCTTTCTACGGGCCATGCAATTCTGTACCGCCTAACCTGCAATTCCTGGCAGACTGTATCAATACACTGTTATTCCATTTGGATTCCATGGGGTCACTGCAACATTTAGGCATGTAATGAACCAATACTTGAGGCTACCTTCTGTATATTGCAACACTGACTTGTTGCACACTAAACACCCAACGATTCTCCATTTTAGATAGATAGATAGATAGATAGATAGATCCCAGAAGGGAAATTATTATGTTACAGCAGCAGAACACAAGTCAGATAAATACTTGCAATATATATTTAAAAAACATATAAAACAAGTGGAAAAATACAAGATAAAAATATAAGTATATAATCTTATAATCTAAGACACCTCACTTGGACAGAGTATTGTGACGTCTGAGGGGGCAAAGCTTTCAAGAGCACACGTTAGGGGGCTCTCTCCAAGGTTATGCATGGAGCAACATACTGTAAACTATGAGACACGGAACCTTTACGTAGAGAAACAAAATATTTCACCGCAGGAAGCAAGCAAACTGACAAACTGTATCAAGCACCTTTAAGGAATTATGCAATAGGAATAAAACATCTTAAAAAATAAATTTATAGAGTAAAATGAAAAATAACAAGGAATGCTTTGATAATTGTTCCCAAAACCAAATCCCTTCCTGGGATAAATGTTCTGTTATGTAATAAAACTGGTCAGCTTCCATTGCTGTATTACTGGAGGAATTATCAATCCATCCAATTTCAATGAACACTTGTCCTGAGCAGAGCCAATGGTAAACCAGAGCCTTATGGGAATCATGACTGTTATATAATTTATGGGATTATTTGCAATTTTGTGTTTCTATCATTTATTGCAAATAACAGTATTTCCTTGGTTGCTTACTTTTGTAATCTGCACATTTTTTTCCTGCCCATAGTCGTACATGTCTTCTCTTATATTTTTGGGCAACAAAACATCTCCAGTGATCTACAACAGCCAATTTGTGATTTTAGCATTACCATCTGAACTACTGCTTTTTAAAAAAAAAAAAAAAAAAACAAACTATCTGGAAGCCAGGTTTTTATGCAGAATTTCTCTCAAACTTACAAGAAAAGGAATCATTTCTGATTATTCAGAGTTTTGGCTCTTCAGACCAAGTCTGCTAAAAGTTGTCATTAAAATTCAGCTCCCAAGTTCTGACATTTTTGATATTCTGCTGTTCTCTGGTATGTCCTGTCAGTTTTGTTATATTGTTTATATCTTATCAGATTGAAACTGTGGCGCAGTATGTTTTCTTCCATTTTAATTTATGAGATGTACAGGAAAATGTTCTAATTCAACAGAATGCCAATCCAGGGACCCATTTTTAGCCTTCAATATCTTGGATTAGCAATCTTGCACACTCTTACAGAGATTTAGATTCTGGTTGCTCAGTTAATGAAGACATGTAATTGATATATTTTGAGGAGACACAAGACACAGACAAGCAAAAGCCAAATCATCAGATTGGTCAGAAGGCCCTGTGACAGTGATAGAGTGACAGAGAGGTTGAACACATCCCACATATGATGTTCAAGAAATTGTTACCCATGGCTCATTAAACTGATTACTCAGATAGTTAATGAATATTTCATATGATGGGGTGCAGTGGTGCAGCAGGTTTGGCTGGGTCCCGGTGGGTCTGGGGTTCGAGTCTTTCTTAGGGTGCCTTGCGATGGACTGGCATCCCGTTTTGGGTGTCTCCCCTCCCCCTCCAGCCCTGAGCCCTGCGTTGCTGGAATAGGCTCCAGCTCGCCACAACCCCGCTTGCGGCAAGTGGTTTCATCTGGTTAATATATTGTTATGGCTATAATAATATGTTCAAGAACGCTCAGGTACAGTAGCAAATGTAGTGTTCTGTTGATTTTCACAGTGGCAGTGCATCATTTGCCATTGATCTTACAACTGTAAAACACCTTCAGATATGTTTGGCAAACATATACAGTTATTTTTCCTCATAATCCTCTTTAAGATTATGCTATACAGCAACCAGGGACAGGGCTAAAAAATTGCTGTGTCATGTGTAAATGAATTTGTCTAATCCATCATAATTATTTTTCCCATGTAGTGTGTTCTGTAAGCTGTTGATGAAAATGAAAAAGGGCTAAAATTGGATTTGTGAGGCCACAAGTGTCCGTTTCTCAACAGCAGTTGTGCATGAAAAAGACCCTGTTATCTAAAAACATACTGTTAGCAGCCTTCTTGAGTCACATCTATACAATAGCTTACCTATACAGGGAGATTGTTGGAGTCTTGAGAAACTCAAAGGCATAAGCTTAATAAACATTCTGATACAGCGAAATTGGGATTTCTGACAAATCATCATCTTGATTCATACTGACAAAATTTCTTTGACTTTATCATAGTTCAGACATGTTTTAGTCACTTAGTTATTAGCAGTTCCTTTGCTGTATGACTTGAAAATATGTCTTTACAAGTTCCTATTTAGAAATACAGTGAGTAAGAACTTTGGTGTGCTCATAGCAGTAGAGATTGTTACGGCCCTAAGGCTGGTGTGGGTAAAACATAAAGGACCACAAGTAGTGTGTAACAAACAGAAGGTAGTGTTAAATGTTGGTTGTGTTTTCTAGTATGAAGACAGTCAGTTTATCTATCCAGACCCAGATATCATACAAACTGACTGCACTTCAATAATTGCGTGTCTGCTTCTGTTTCTCTGTCTGTTGGCAAAATGCACTTTTGTTTTTTGAGTTTCATTTTTGCTTTGGAGAAAACCATCTGTTAAATAAACATGTAAATGTAAATTAAGCAACTAAAGAACTGCAATATCTACAAACAAAAAGGATGCCTTACTAACAGTGTAACCGTTCAAACTATGTTGCGCTACCTAAAGAAAAGAAAAAAAAAATGAAACGAAATGAGTAGTTTAGACAAGGCTATAGTAACACTAGCAAACACAGAAACAATGAATCACAGTTACCTACTAGTGGAGTCAGTTGGGAGAGGGGTTTCAGAAGTCTTTTTTTTTCTACTGAGTATCACCCAGGAAAGTTTTTTTTTTTTTTTTTTAACATGAAGAGACTCCCGCCTCTCTTGTCTTGTCTTCCAACCAGTCACATTTATCTTCCTGCAGTCAACGATGATGGATAAGTGGCCTGCCCATTTCCAGAGACAGACAAGAAGATAAAGAGAAAACAAAATGGATATCTCAGTGGACGTAACAGAGTTCTTTGAAATTTCAGAACCAATTGAACCAGATTTGAAAAATACACAACCAAATGTGAGAGCTGAATAAATAAATAAAACACACGTCAAAATGCTACATTCAAACCAGACGCTGACTTGAAAAATAAATAAAACAGATCTGATTTCTCCATAGAAAATCTGAACTTGCCACTTGCGACAGAAGCCGAGAACCCATCAAAGGCTGAACAAAGGTTCAAAAAACTACTTTAGCAAATATTTAATCCTGCACAGTATGAATGATTTTCAGCTGTCAGCTGCTGATCAATATACTGTATACTGTGTGAAGACAAATAAAATAAGTACATTTTTTTATGCATAATGCTATAGTGGGGAGGTGGTGGAGCAGCCAGCAGAACTGCTGCAACACAGAGCTATTTGGGTGTATGTTCAAATCCTGCTCAGCCGGTGTGGAATTTGCATGGTCTCTGCCTTTGGTTTCCTCCATGTTTCCTCCTGTATTCCAAAGACACGCAGCTGACGTGGATTGAATCCTGACAATTTCAAAGACAGAGCACGTTTCTATCATGCTTGGCTGGAACCTGTGCTATTTGAGGTGGCTAATAAGAGCAATGGAAAATTCCACACTATGTGCTTTCCACCACGGTACTTGAGAGTAACCTCACAAAATGCCAGCATGGAACTATATGGTAGGTCTCTGTAGGAAGGAGCAGTGTAGACATCCTTTCAGTTAAAAGCTTCAACCCAGTGGTGATACGGAAATTTGCTACCTGGGGGTTAGTTGTTGCAATTGATTGTCCCCAGTGCAATTGCCACAATATATGATCAAAAAAATAAATAGATTCAACACATTTTCTGGCCTTGAATAAAGAGCTTCAGTATTTGTTTATAATAGAAGAGCATCTGTTAATGCATGACCTATATTCAATTAATGACTCAGTGATATCGTTAGTCTCTGTCTTGTTAATTATCTGGTAAATGGCAGTGTTCCAGCTAAAATTATTACTCAAATTAAAATATAATGCCATTCCAAAGTATAAACTGTAATCACAATTTACCTGCAGAATATGAATATGTGTGTGTGTGTGTGTAAATACATAAAAAACAAAAATCCCTTTTTAAAACCAGGTTAATATCCATGTTACCCTGGATCATAACTCATATCATGCTTGACAGAAATGTCTAGTAAGAGGGAAGTATAAATTGTACGTACACTGATGATACTCACCTCCTCTTCCTCATTGTGTATTCATACGTGTCGTGCCATTCTCTCACCTATGAGGGTGCATCGAGCCAGCCGTCTCCCTGCACCTGCAGCGTTCTGTCAATGTACACATCATTCCGCATCAGAACTATATTCTTCTTCTGTATAACAAACATCTTCTCCTTTTCAACTATAACAGCATTTACAGGTTCAGACAAAAGAATATCTAAAAACATGGCCAGTTATAATAGTAATAATAATAAGAAGAAGAAGAAGAGGAATATATTATTATGTATTGTATTCTACAGGGGGTATGGTGGCACAGCAGGTTTGGCCTGTGCCTGCCCTCTGGTGGGTCTGGGGTTTGAGTCCTGCTTGGGGTGCCTTGCGACAGACTGGTGACCTGTTCTGGGTGTGCCCCCTCCCCCTCCAGCCTTGCGCCCTGTGTTAGGCTCTGGTTTGCTGCGACCCTGCTCGGGGACAAGCAGTTTCAGTCAATGTGTGTGTGTGTGTGTGTGTGTGTGTGTGTGTGTGTATATTTGTATTATTATTGGATGGACTACTCTTCTATTCAGGGTGCACCACCACTGATGCTTCACACGACAAGCCAGCCTTGAGATAAGCAATTCTTGAGAGTAAATGAATGATTTGTTGAATCGGGTATTTCATGGTAATGCCATACTTTTAACATATTCTTAGCTCCGGGATCCAGTCTCTCCAGATAGCATCTTTCTCAGTAGAAAAGCCATGTGTCTTTTAAACTAAAAGGTGTTTTCAAACAGATGATAAGACAAGGCATAAAATTAATTAGCGAAAAAGTATTTTCTCTTTCGAAAATCAAATCAACTCTTGTGCAACTGACCTGTTTGAGGTTCCGTTCTCCCAGTAGGTTGTACACTTTGGGAGGCCCCCCACTCAAGTCCAATCATGAAAGGGGCAATAGCTTTACAGACAACATCTTAAAGAACCAGTCCTGGAGGCATCACACCCATAGCTTTGGTTAAATCCAGCTGCTATGTTCACAAATGTTTTAAACACATTTCTACTGTAATCCAAGAATGATTTCTTCTCCTTTTATTTTGTGGTCACAGCTCAGTTGTTAAGATAACATAACTAATTGCAATTCAGCATTACCTGTTGGAGAAAGATTATAGAGTGAATCTTATTTATATATGACCCGTTTTCATTGTTAAATATTGCTTGAGAATTATGAAAGCAAGATGGAATTTTAAAGGCACTTAATGCATTGATGATGGACACAGGACTGAAGGTTAAGGGTTCAGGTCCCAGTAGGGGTCCTGCTGTCCTACCCTTGAGCATTGCATTGAACTGCACAATGAAACATCCAACCGAGTAAATGGGTAAAAATGTTAATCTCTGTTCATATACTTTATGGCTCTTTTAAGGATAAATCCTACGGTCTGGGTTTATGGAAAATGCATCCTGTCGTCCTCATTGTGTCACTGTGACATCTGAGTGCTCTTCTGACATTTTCTGCTGCTGTTTCATCAGTGCTGTTCTTTTTTAATCAGAAGCTATTAGCCGGGGGTAGAGATGCTGCAAGGGTCCGAGACTATCAGAGTTTATTGTCAGAGTGCTCTGTGTAAAAGCATGCTCTCAGCAGCTGCACTTCTGTGGCACCAGTCTTCAGAGGCATTCTGAATGCTGCCAGCCTGTGCCCTAGAAAGAAAAGTGTGCGCACTGCAGTAATAGGCAAATGGAGGGCAAACATCCTTGATTCAGCAATGTGTGATTTCATACCTGATTGATTCCACTGACAGGTGCAGGCATGATAGGCACAACATGAAATTGTTTTTGTAAAGCTAAATGTCATGTCACTGTATATGTTCTGCAGTCTGGCTGGTTCTCAGTTGTGATACTGTCATGTTGCGTTTGTTTTGTAAATTTTATGTGTGTGAATGGATTGGATTTATTGTCTTTCTACATAGAGTACCAGGCTTTGATGATGATGTCAGAGTGTTCAGTTTGTGTGGACTTAGTTTAAATGCAGTGGCTGTAACAAATGTCATCAATGGCATTGGATTACCTATGCAGCACAAGGTGTGATGTAACGGCTCTCCTTGATCAAAGGTTACCCTGCCTTCGCTTTTGTGACCCTGCAAGTGTTTGTTCGATCAAGTACACGAGATGCCTCTCAGTGCATTTCGAATTAAAGAGAAATCCACTAAGATTTGATTTCACACATGAGCTTGTTTTTAAGAAGGCTCGAGAGATGCAGGCCTTCATTCAGCTGAAATAAATCCAAAGACAATAGACGCTTAACCTTTGTGTAGAACTCAAGCACCCATCTCCCTGTCTTGTTATGACAGGTGAAGGACAGAGGGGATTAGCCCAGCTGCCAGACTTGCTCTATGCCATTAAAGGATACCTGCATCTGCCTCTGGTTTACAGCTGCTGTGGCTGCATTGAAGAACCCATTCATGTTTACGGTTACTGTCCTGCCATCTGCCACGCACACTGGGCCCCACTGTCCGCTACACACACAGACGCATGCACACCTCACGCACCAGCATACACTGCCATGCATGTACAAATACATTTGCAATCTCAGACACTTACTAAGGGTTCACAGCAAACTCGCATGCTTGCACATGTGCAAAAAATGAAGAGGGACATTAAATAGCAGTCTTTTCCATAATTATTTGTCAGCAGAAGGTTCAGCAATGCTTTTTGGGCATTATGTTTCCAGCTGTCTGCATTGAGGATTTCACAGCAAATTATCCTTTTGGAAACTGACCTGGAGACATCCATTTGCAGCGCACTGAGATATCCTGTTTAGCCTCGATGCTTTTGCCATGGCTTGTGGAGGCACATTCAGAAGCAGTATCTTTGTAACCTTGGTTCTCTCCATGGATGATAGAATCCAAGGGGAATGTTTAATCCGTGGGGCATGTATTTGCCTGTTCTTTAACTCAGTAAGAACATACTGAGTGATGGAGACACACTGATATTGTCCAGTGTTTGTCAGGCCTCCAGATCTGATAGCCATGTTACTTTCACACGTCTTTTATCTGTTTTATGCTACAATTACCTCACAGAATAAAGCATTCTGGCAAGATTCCATGCTGTGGAATTTTAAAGGAAGATGCATGTATACAGTTTATACTATATTTTACAGTATATAAACTACCAAAATGCTGATAAAATTCCCCTATCCTTTAAGTATATACTGGATATACTTTAACATTCATATTTTAATTTGCATAGTTTTATGTAAAGCATTGTACCGGCTTTTATACAGCATCAAAAAAGTCTATAAAGAACTGAGTGGGATCTCCAAGCTAATTGCTAATTATGTTCATATTCATACCCATTATGTTCATTATAGCATTATGACGAACTCTCCGACAAGCACCTCTGACACCCCTGGCTTCTGGAAGAGATAGTATTTGGTGGATTTTTTGCCAGGCATTGCCTATGAATCTGTATAAATCATGAGTCAGAATCATATTGAAAGTGACAGTTTTTTTTTTTTTTTTCTTCCCCTTTGGGGCAAGTCAGGATGCAAATGAAGGCTACTGCCTCATGCCTCTGTAACGTATCGGACTAGAGGAATAGGACTGTGCGTGTGTGGGCAACTGTCTTCAGAGCTGAAGGTTACCAGTTCAGATCTCACCTATCGCTGTAGTACCCTTGAGCAAGTTACTTACACTAATTTACTGAGCTGTATAAATGGGAAATTAGTTTAGGTACATTAACATTGTAAGATGCAGGTGAATGAGAGTCTAGGGGGGATATTTTGTTGTTTCTACAAGGAGTCCAAAATTTGCAATGACTGGTGACAGTTAATATTGTACATTAAGACCACTGGCACAAGTAAATTTGATACATCATTTAAAGTATTAAAGTGCGGTTTGGCCCCACACTGCAGTATTAATGTCTGAAAATGCAGAATGACCATCTGGTTTGAACTCTTTTGAACCATTAGGTTTATAGTAAATATTAGTAGTGCTGCACTGCAGTTCATTCGGTTTCCGAATTTTTAATGTGCCCAAGAGGGAAAAAGAAAAAAAAAAACACAATAATGCCAAAGTGTAAGGGAATGAGGTCCATAAGTATATTTGTTTTGGAGTGAACAGCGAAGCAGGCTCATCAGTCAATGGATCCGCTTTAAAAACTGCCCCTATCTGAACACTGAACTAAACACACTGTGGCAATAAGAAAAAAAAAAAAAACAGAAAAACTGCTTAGTGGAATACACACAGACATATTTATCATTTATTTATCAGACATTCAAGCACAATTCAAAGCGACCGGCACGGCCGAGAGTTATTCATTTTTTAAATTTAGGATATTTACTGGTGGAATTTAGACTTAGTGCTTCATGTTCCATAAAAAACAAATTCCCAATCATTACACAAGCACTCAGAGAATATAGATAAATAGAACACAGCTGCTCATCTATGAAACCCATTTGTATGTGGCTGCATGATTATTTCTTTTTTATGCACATATGCTTTTCTGAGCCCTGTTCACATTAGCATAGGATCAGTTACTTAGAAGTAGTTGGGCAGTTTCACCTGCCAGGCAGGAGTCAATACCTGAAGTCAGGATCTGTGACACAGCGGCTGGATGTTGTGAGAAGACATGAATTTGAACCCCTATCAGTTTTTGTGGATTTCACATGTTCTCTCTGTGTTCATGTGGGTTTCCTCCAGCAGTCACATTACACATGTTCCAGGTGACTTGGTGACTCTAAATTGCCCATTCTGTGTGTGTGTGTGTGTGTTGCATTGCTGTTGCGTATAGATAATAATAGGTAGCGTGTTGCAGAGTATCTAGCATTGTGAGTTGCCTTGGATAAACAAGCTGAATAATACAGACTATTCGTGGTGAGTTTGAGGAAAAGCATCTTTGAAACAAATAAAAATAAAATGACAGCTAATAAACATTGCAGGTGGGTTCTGCATATTCCTTCTCACTAACTGCAGCTGGGAAGTCTGTGTTGCCCACCAGTACCGTTCATCCCCATGAGCACCCCCTCATGCTCACTCCTCTGCAGTGAGGAAGACAAGTCAAGGGGAACTCTGATGACACACCACTCTCATTATTGCATGGCACCAGTTATAGGGACACACTCCGGTAACTTCTCGGTCGGAGACTTTGAATCCTTTGCATTTTAACAGCTACAACTATGCTTTTTATGACCACTTTTTTAAAAGAAAAAAGTATATATAGAAAGATTGGCCTCCTGTGTGTGCATGTCTGTCTTTATGTTTGTGCTGTTTCTATAATGGACAAATTTCACCTTAATATATTGAATCTTCCGAAGCAGTTATGGTGTAACTGGTAAAGAATATGACAAAGTTTGTAGCTTGTGATATTTTATTTTATTTTATTTTATTTTGCTGTCATCTCTGGAGTACTTTAGACCCTCTGTTACATGTTCTATGAACTGAGAAGTGATCGAAAACTTTACAGTGCTGTTTAGTACATGCTTTATTCTATGAAAAGCTCATGAGCCTTCCGCATTGGGGCAGCATTAATAGAAAACTTAAAACTCCCTTTTGTTGGGAGTACTCCATTAGCACAATGCACTATTTAATCCTGTAGGCTCTCTGAGGTGTGTTCGGTTACAGCGGTGAATGTTAATCACACTAAGTCTAATGAGGGTCACACAATGATACAGCCTCTCTGGGGAGTGGCGGAGCTCTGGAAAAAGGCGGGAGGCCATGTCTCACAAGGTACAACTAGAGCTGTAATGACATAGATGTTCCCTTTGAATGTCAGCGCTGCTCTTTTGAAAGTGGCTTTCCACCATTGTCCTCATTGCCTGAAGAAAAGCCTTGGTGAGCAATAGCGAAAGTTTCTCAATTCCAGGGTTGTTGTAATAAGTGCAGATCTAACCATTCCAGGGTTCGAGCTGACCTGTTAGATGATTGATGAGGGAATGTGAAAATAACTGGGTGTAGACACTCAGATACATCCATGAGATGCCTTTTCCCAATGCCCAGGGCAACTGTGGAGAAGGCTAGAGCGCTGATGTTCAGTCTAGAGTCTGGGTGTTTGGCTTGTAAAGATGTCTTCTTGTATTGCAAAAAAGCAAATACATTTCTTATCCTGTTTACATTTCATGCCTCTCTAAATGTGACAGGTGGGCTGCTGCTAAAGTTATTAGTATGAGAGTCTAGGATTTCTTTTCTTATGAACTTCATGGTCTAATGAAGTGAAATGACCTAGGATCTTCACGGTCATTGCTCAATTCATTTTTTTTTTTTCTTTTTATCCTTGTTAAAAGTTAGTTTTTTTTACTCACGGTCACATTGAGAACTATTTGATGCTAATCATAGTTTCTACAGATTCTTTCAAAAACTGAGTGTAAAAGCTGTTGCTTTGTATTGCTTTGCTTTCATGGCCAAATGGCTATTATATTATTTTTTCAATGTGTCACTGCATTTGCCAGGGTTCTCTTTGTTCCATCTGTTAAGTATGATCATTTTTTGTATGGTTGCCCGTCTCTAATAAGGCTGCCCATAGGCTATAAGTCCCTGTGTTAAGAAAAAAAATCAGTAAAAATGTCCTTCCCCGACTCCTGAACACTCACCAGGGATTCCTCCCCTGTCTAATATCATGTTTCCCTTAACCTTGCATTTCTTTTCATCGATGGTTGAAAGGAGCATTTAACAAGGCAATAATGTTGTGTTATGTCAAAAGCAGTAACTGCAACTCTCCCGGTCAACAATTTGCCCAAGCTTCGTCGCAGCAGGAAAGACATTTAAATCTTAGACCTTGAAAGTTTAGATCAGTCTCAACCTTTGCTGCCCCCATTAATGTGCCTCATTATAGAAGATTTAAGGATTCTCTGATATGGCAGACGTATCACCTTTAATATGTTTCTTTGTGGCTCTTATTGCTATGAACTTAATTTCCTGCTGTGCAATACTGATAATATCTCAGGTCAAGTGTACGTTTTAACATGATTCTTGACAACTAGCTTTTAGTAAAGTGATTTCTTTTAAAGACCTTGCATAGACAATCTTCTAATGCAGTAGTACTGGGTTGTTTCACTTCATTAATGTAAGATATCATTTCCAAAACTATCATGTGTATTTATTCCATTAAGCTGTTTCATGTCATGAAGGTCAAGACATTATTCACCCTTTAATATATTTTAGAGGAATAAAACATGTGGACAACTTGTAAATAGGAAGGAAGGGAATCATCACCTTCTATTTTTAAATATGCATGGTTACTTGAATAAGGCTTGGGTTTGTCAAGGTGAACCCCCATCTACGTATGTGGACTGTTACATCAGTTGTGACTTAATGAGGTGACTGATGGCAATAGCCTGTCCAAATCTCTGACCAATACACTTTTACAATTTTGTCTCACACTGCCTGGGTTGTGCAGCTCAACATGGATTCAAATCCTGGTCAGTCTGTGTGGACTTTATAATATTTTCTGTTGGCATGTGTTTCCTGCAGGTGCTCTGGTTTCCTCCCACAGTCTATAGACATGCTTTTTAGGTTAATTGATGATTCTCAGTTCCCTAAAATGTGTATGTATGCATGTTACATGGCTCTCATTTATAGTAAATGTACGCCATTTTGGGGATAAGCATCTTTTAAAAAAAAAAATGTAAATGAAAGAAAAAATAGTTATTTTAAGCAAGCGTTTGTTGAGGACAGTGCAGAATATGAAGAATTTATTCATTGATCCAGTATAACTTCAAGATTTTTGCATCACAGAACAGGTCTCAAAATTCTGAGGACTACTGTGATCCTCTCTAATACGTTAATTTGCACATAATAATATACACTAAGGAAGCATGATGTAGTCTGTGCTACTTGTTCACCTTGTTTGAAACATCCATGAAACTGGAGGTACTGATACAGGTCTTTGGACATCCTTGGTTTCACAGTTTCACATAGCTGAACAATTTCAGGTACCTCTTACTGTCCTGCTTTACTTTCCAGACAAATCAGAACAGGAAGTAATTTCCTGGTAAAGCTGTAATTAGCTTGATGTTAAGTGTCATTAGGCATCACTGTCCACTGTTCCTCTTCAGGGTGTCTGCAGCAGAGAGAAACTATCCATAACAGTCTACAAGCAAATTACACTATACACATGCTTCTTTGTATGTAGCTATTGTTGAACCCCTTCACAATACAATACTGAACAACCTGTACTGATCATCATACACAATAATTATGACTAGAGTTCCCTATGCTGAAAACAATGTAGTAGGTGCAATTACGGAACAGGAAATATGATTTAGTTAACCTTCTTTCATAGCCGAAGAAACTGTGTCATCAGGACAGAGACTGAGGCTATATTTAATTATAAATAAGAACTAAATGGAAATGGAAATTATTAAAAGTGGGTGAAGAATTTTTTACATCTAAAGTTTTACTGCAACAGAAACCCTGTTCCTTGTCATTATGTTTTATGTTCCAACAGAAGTACATGTCTTACATACCAAATAATGATAAATGTATTTTTTTAGAAAGTTCAAACTCTTCTGTTGTAAGGGTAAAGACAGGCCAAGTCTTGAAACTTGTTTTAAGAAGAATTTGACAATACGTAGAAAATGTCACAAGAACAAGTCACAAAGGGAGCAGCTAGTAGTGTGTTGCTCAGCACTGCAGCTGTTGAACCCAAAGTTCACAGGTTCAAATATTACCTCCAGCTGTAGTACCCTTGAGCAAATTACTCACCTTAAGTTGCTCCAGTAAAAATTAAACAGCTGTATAAATAGGTAGATCACTGTAGGTAGGAGAAAAGTGTCAGCTAAATGTGAATGGACCCATTTAGTGGAATAGTTGTCTATTAGCTTTGTTTCTCAAGTACTTTTAATGTTACACATTGTATCATTGCTGCTTACACTTGGCTTTAAAAAGGCACTTAGGGTGATGAAACTGTAATGTAACATGGCAAACAAAGCAAGTGAAGATATCTGAAACATAAGAAACATCAAAAGCATTTCATAGATGGGATAGCCACTAATGACCAGTGAGCATACTAACTGGAACCTGACACATCCTGGCTACTCAGAGGATGCAAGTTTGCCAGAAATTAATATTTAAGGACTAAATAACTTGTACCAGTCCCAGCTGACCAATGGAGCTCTTTGCTGATGTTGTTATTAATCACAATACATAATGTGACATGACAGCTGTTCAGGGGTTCCTACCAGCCTTGAACTCTACCTGGAGATTGTTGAACTCCATGGTCCCCTCTCATTGCCATTGGTTTTGCCTTCTTCCGCTGGTCTACACTACAGCTCACAGCTCTTGCTCAGCTCGCCATCCGAAATGCCTTGGTTTTGCAGTGAAATCTGGACATTTACTGCACGTAAACGACAAGATCAAGACAGGGGAAAACTACTAATGTCACAGTTGAAAGGGACAATATATCACACTTTTACAAAGGATGTGAACAATGGCTGTCTGGATTGTGCTGTCTCATGGATGGCTCTAGGTCATTTACCGTGGTATTTAGATCTCAAAACTATATGAGAAGAATGGCAGGCAAAAATTTAATTCTATATCATACTCATTGTGACTCAAAATTATGATTTGTATGCTTAGGAGACATGTTTACAAAGAAGCAGAGATTAAAAACACAAGTCACTTGTTCATAAAGGTAAGTAAAAAAAGCTGTACTACTATACTACTGGTTGTTACGTGATTGGTTAGCTCACACAAGTCAATGGTCTATTCTAAACTTCCGTTCATGGTTTTACTGTTTGTGGTATTACTTTCTAGGCTTTGCAGCTTCACAGTGACCTTTCTCCTTAGAGGTCCAACACAGTTGACACTTTACAGGTCCATTCCACATAACAGAGTCTATAACAGAGGAAGCAAATTTGGAGTTTACTGGGATTAAAATATGCTGCAGATTGATTAGACACACAACCACACAAAAAGTTGTATATGTCTTTTCAGCTATATGTGACTATTTTTCCACCCTTTCACCTATATAAACATTCATTAAGTCAACCCTTGTCTAACCTGCAAAAGATTAATTTGGACGGAACATCACATGTCTGTCTAATAAGTGTATGGAGGAAATTGTGTCATATTAATGTTCTGTGTATCGTTACTACACTTTCAACAGGGAAGTATATATATCTTTAATTCTTCTGTCAGTCAAGGCATGACACATGATTTCCAGAGCTGTACCTTAAGGCTCTTGCAATGTACCTGTCACAGGTTGCTGACATACAGGTTAGAAAGGGGATTAACTATAGCTGCCAGCAAATTTATGAGGCCTGAACACAAACAAAATGTAAGCTTTCTGCTGGCTGTATTAAAAATGCAAGTTTGCCATTTTAAATAGTTGTATTTGCATCTGTACTGAATTACGGCTGCCTTTAATGGTTGCTTAAAAAATGGAAATAGCAGGAGCAGGGAAAATTTTATCATACTGTGAGACACCACAAAGTGGTATGCTGAAATAACTTTGCATATCAAGCTTGCCCCTCACCCCATCACATAAGGTATTCTTGATACAAAGTCATCCCCTTGTGGATGTCATTATAAGGATTTATACATCGCTGCCTACTTTTGTTAGTTGTGCATGAGGTTATTTGATATATGTTCAGTAGGGGAAATGAAATCTGGAATTTTTAACCTCTGAACCATCAATAGAGGCTAGAGTATTCATCACAGAAGTGTGTAGTACTATAATTAAACATTTTATTATAAAAAGTTCAATGATTTAACCATTAGTAAATGGCTTAATGATGAGACAGCCTCACTAAACATTAATAAATGAACAAATTGAGAGTACAGTGCATGAAATTTGTGTTTATCAGGGATTTATAAACCATTAGTAATAGTTTATGAACCATGTGCAAAATTATCAATGGTTTACAATCAATACATAAGCTGACCTTATAACCCAAAACTCAGCTTTTCATATGGATGAAGAATAGACCAAAATGTTTTACAAAAGCTGTTTTACAATGCAGCACTTCCTGTATCTGAATTTATCTATACAGTGATTGTCTGGTTGCTGTGCCTCATTTCCCCTCAAATATATACAGAAGAATATTCCATTTATAGTTCATGTTGACCATGCTTTTCATTTCAACACATTACAGCAGTGGAGCTTGACTAACAGACAGTTTGACTTTTTTCCATTTTTTTTCCTTGTTGTAAAAAAAAAGAAAATTCAAATGCCAGTCTCTCAGTCAACAGGGGAGAAAAAAAGTTATAGTAGAAGACTTGCAACCCACTGGATGTAAGTTCATACTCTGTGAGGGATACTCTGCTGCTGTATCCTTGACTGTATTTGCTGAATTGCTCCAGGAAATATCCAGCTGTGTTGAATAGTTACAGCTATCAAAATGTCACCCTGGATAACAGTGTCACTATGACAGGAAAGTGACAATAATAATAATGAATGGGGCTTGTTTTGCTGAGACATAGTTTATATTATTCTTTGCAGCACACCTTGATGCAAGCGATTCATTTTCTGCAGTAATTTCACAAGGTAAACTGAAAAGGAAATTACATGGGTTCAGACAAAATGTTTTATGTTTATAGGTAATATCTTACTCGTGCACAAGTCACCGCAATCTCTATGATATTTTTTGTTTAATTCTTATATTTAAAGACGCTGATATGGATACTTGAATGTATGATAGCTGCAGGTTTAAAATCACAATTTTACATTTGTCTGATGCTTTTCTCCAAAGCGACTTACAACGTTAAGGTATTTACAATTACATCCCTGTTTATACAGCTGAGTAATTTTACTGGAACAATTTTAGGGTAATGCAGTCAATATGCAGTCATAATGCAGTCAAAGCATTCCGGGGAGTTCTTGCACTGAACACCGAATAGACATGCGTTGTACTTGAGTCCTGATGTGAGCATCTTTAACTTAAAACAAAATTAGTCAAAAGGCAGTGATCAAGGGAGCAAATTGGAGGATCAAAGCACAAAGTAAAAGACAGATTGATTCCCATAAAGTCTGTGATACTGCACTTAATGATATATCCCATGAATGATTTTATCTGTTTTTAAAGTCCCCCTCTTTCCCTTATGCCTTCATCAGCAACCTGCTAATTATGATGCAGTTCTGTTATTGTTTCCAGTTAATCCACTTTAGTAATTGGAAATACCATTAATGTGGAAATGCGTCACCACAAAACATTTCAGCCTTCCATATCATCAGTGATTTCCTTTCTGAGAGCAAAGGTGCACAACGCTCTTTAGCCAATAAAATAAATGAAATATTAATCAGCACTATTATAAACATGTAGTCGCTGTGTCTGAAAAGGGTTAAATATTCATTACGTGAAAGCTTCTGTACAGAAATATTGCCAGATAACCTAGATACTCATATTTAATGTTTCAGAGATCTTAATAACTTCATTAATTGTTATATGATATTCTAGCAGTGCGTGAAGATCACAATTTAGCAGAATAAACCTCCTCTGCTCAGACAGGAAGTCGGGTGCATTTGTCATATCTCAAGCTAAGGGGTGTTGTTTTTGAATAGACATTAATATGAGAAAAGAGAATAATGTGAAACAGTCCTTGTTGCTATATAATTCTTCTCACATGGGGGTTGGAGAAATAAAAAATGCTGAGTTTTATTGCATTTAGTGTTCTTCCAATTCACTTAGTCGTGCCACATTTGTTCTTGGTTCCCAGTGACAGGGAGAATTTCACATGGAGACATGTGTTTCCTTTGGACGTTCCACCAGTATTGTGCCTAGTGTTTGATTTATAATTACATTTGATCTTCAAATCCACTGTATGTTCTTTGTTTGTTTTGTTTGCTTTGCTGGGCCAGCAGGCTCAGCCTCTCATTGTTATTTTGGTTTTGATTCGTTTTTGATGAAATATTGATTTTTTAAAATACTTTTTTAATTCAAATTCATAACGCTTGTCAATTTCACTCTGGACTCTCAGGGTTCTCCATACCCCTTAACAGTTAGTATGGCCTCATTTTTATACTATATTCTGTGTCTTTTGAATGGCTTCATGAGCACTATTTACACAAATGTTGCTGCTTCCCAGAACTGGTATTAACACAAACAGTGAGCCATATTGTTATCCACAACTCAAAGCCTACATGTGGGCTTCAAATGTAGCTTGAGAATGGTTGGTCGCTCAACACTGAAGGCCCCTGCTGTGTTGCAAAATGAGGAGGACACATGAAAGCATGTCGTGAATACTGTGGAAATGGTCCTGCCTTTTCTCTATTTGCCTATCCACTTCTTCTTATCTTCACTTACCCTGTATAAATGATGGCTCCTTGGCTCACGGCTTGCAGATCCCTTTGAACTATAGCAGCTGGAGAATCTCTAAAAGACTATTTCCATCTTGGATGTATATGTCATTGCAGAGTTTTTCAACATTATCTTGGCATTGACTGCCTAATTCTCTGTACAGAGTAATCAATACTGTACGTAGGCAGAAGAAAAAGACAGCCTATCAAAAAAGCGAGTCTCTGCATTGTACAAAAATAAAGTCTGGGTCTTTCAGGCACTTAAAACATAGAAACAAGTGTCAGTAAGGGTTTTTTGAAGAATTATGACAAGTTGAGTTGAGGCATATGAACTGCAGAATCATCTATTAGGCAGTCTGGAAAGAAAGTGATGGTTTTCTATGGCACTTTAAAAGGAAGTCCGAGGAAAGGGTCTTTGAGGCTATGGGAATATGGAGACACTGTCTGCTCTTAGAGCATATAAACAAGGACACAAGCTTTCACAGGCACTACATAAATGGGAACACGTTCTTTGAGACAGCGGATATCTTGATGCTTTGACTTTAAGCTGTTGTGAGAACCACACTGTTTGTTTGTAAGACCGAAGCCAGTGTTGGCTTCTGTTTCGTTCATCTCGAGTTAGAGCATTCAGCACTCACAGTGTGTTCCTTCCAGCTACAGGAGAGCACAGAATATATGGAAATTTGAGAAAAAATTACAGGGATACACAGTAGGGTGAAATGACAGTAAGAATGAAATGACAATTTCATTTCTAGAACCCACAGCTTGCAGAGCTCTTTAGACCCTTTGGAGAGTAAAGAGCAGTTCTTTGGTTATAACTAGCAATTCTGATTGTTAAAAAAGCAAAACGTTTTACTCTGCATTCCACTGCTTTAAGCTGTAACTGTTTTAGGTTAATTCTGAGAAATAGGTCAGTCTTGTTCAGCAGAAAAATGTGTCACTTTATGTATGATCTTAGCGGCCGTGCTAGAAAATTGCACTGTTATATGAAATTACACTATAACTGCGTTGTTGATTTATGTAACAACAAGGATATAACAAAAAAGCATAGCATCAGAACAATATTTCATGTTAACAGGATGACACTAATTTGACAAATTGCTTTGCAAGATATTTAGTTCATAAATATTAAATTTTATGAACAACTTCATTTGGATATGAGTTCCTGCGAAATAAAAACAATAAGAAACAGTAAAATTGTGACACATGGTAAACATCACATACTGCAACCCCTGCTTTGGCCCTTAGCTGTGTATTCATTAAACATGTCAAAAAATAGCAAACACATAATTACTTCAGTTTACTTCATCCACACAGCTGCTATTGTTCTAAAGCTTTGTTGGTATTACAAGTACAGTTTCAGTGGCATAAAACCCCTTCTGTTTAATTGGAGAATTTCAGGTGTCAAGCTTTTCAGTATCTCTATTTTGCTCTCGTGGCCTTATGTTCCTGTCTGTGAATTCACGTGATTTCCTTGTTCCCTTTTCTCTTCTTGTCTGACACCATGACTGATAAACATGTCTGCAAAAAGTGATGCAATCGGAAACTCATTCTCAGAGCATTTATTAAATAGTTCTCGTCTCAGGTAATAGCATACAGCAAATAAGCATCCGAAACTCAAGGAAAAAATTTAAATGACTCAATCTCCTGACCTCACTGGAGAGTTTTAAGGATGCGTGGATTACCTGATTTATTGCTATGATTAGCCAGCCACTTTTACCATTTAATATGAAATGGCTCAGATAAAGATATTCATAATTCAAAACAGAGTGCAGTACTAGAAACATGCACAAACTAGTAGAAATAATCCTGACTCAGAGAAGGTCAAAGTACTTTTTAAGTACAATCCTACAAAACCAACTTGCACTTTAGATAACTAAGTTAACAGCATGAATTTTTGAATATACAATATTTTCAGATTATTTATTTATTTAATTCCACTTTTGCCAACCTGTATGTTTTCAGAGATGTCTTTTTTGCTGAGTGAATATAACCTTTATTTATACACCCAGCCAATACAGTGCACAAGAGCAGATATTGAAGAAATTTACAGAACCTAACTAGCAAAAAAATCTAACTATGTCTGAAATAATACACTTTAATTGACTGTGTAAGTAATTAAGGAAACTGAAAGCATCCAGATGCTGACAAACCCTATGTGATGAATTGGTTAACACACACACTTTCAGAACCGCTTGTCCCATACGGGGTTGCGGGGAACCAGAGCCTACCCAGTAACACAGGGCGTAAGGGGAGGGGACATCAGTCCATCGCAAGGCACCCCAAGCAGGACTCAAACCCCAGACCCACCGGAGAGCAGGACTGTGGTCCAACCCACTGCAGCACTGCACCCCCCTGAGTTGGTTAACACTTTTTCTTCTAATTTTAACATACATTTAATCTTGTTTCAAGCTAATAAACATAATAAAAGCTATTGCAACAGACTGGGTGTATGACAGCCAAAGTGTATCCTGTCTCACACGCAGAATTAGTTTCCAAACTCAGTGACCCAAAAGGCTGATTAAACTGGTATAAATAACTAGGTGTCTTACAGCAAAATGTTATTCAATATAGCTTTATCTGAGGTTCTTACCTAAGCCGTGAATAAATTGAGGAATGACTGTTTTATTAAACTTTTTTTAATGCAGTCATAAAGTGAATGAAGCTACATACTGTCCTAATTGTGTTTGTAACTTGAGGACACAGTGTCCTTTACTTTAAAAGTACACTGTGAAATTAGTACCTGTGCTATGCCTCAAGGATTACTATGTCTGTTATTATGTAGGTGTGAAAGTCCTCAGAGTCATTGTGGCCTATTGTCAGAGATGCGTACACTAGAATATTGCAGAAGCAGTATCTGCTCTTGTTTAAGATAAACTGTTTTCTGAGACTGTTTAATCACCTTTCAGTCTTTCATAGCCTTATACAAAACACATAAGAAAGGGACACTGGGTTAATGGAAATCTCTGACACGTTCAAGGGAGAAAAACCAAAGACTTGAAAGGCACCCCTAATTAAGTTTCAGCATTACATCTTCCCCATATGAGCTAATCAAGAAGTTATTCCCCTGGTAATGATCAATAACAACAATGCATACAGATTACAGATTTACCTTGTTGGTTCTTTGTGAGACCTCAGTTAAACTGGCAAGCATTACTGAATCCAGTGTTTACCATCCAATCATGGTAAATGTAATGTTGCATTGGGGGTTTCACTGTTATCTCTTCGCTAAAACTATAAAATTGACATACTTTTAAAAGCAAGCAGAATGAAAATGAATGAATCTTGTGCTGGTGTTTCATTTAAACAATGGCCCAGCGAATCAGAGGGATCGAGAGAAAAGGAGGCAACACTGAAGGAGCTCCTCCTCTATTGAAGCTGCATGCAGAGCTACAGTATCACCAGTGACCTGGTGTCCCAAATTTGGCTATTCATGTATCCCTTATCACTGCTCACCCAGAACATGTAAAAGGGAAAAAATACAGCATAAAACTCTTCTCAGATAAAACATTCAGCAGAGCTATTCCCACAGAGGAGAGAAGTTGCTTGATCCACATCTGCTTCTGAATTTAAAGAACTGTTTGCAGAAATGGGCAAACGAAGGTTTGTAAGTTCTGGTAAGTTGACCAAACAAGTTCAACATACTGCATAAAGGTCTTTACTTCTTGTCCTTAATCAGTACCTTCCTGTGAAACACTTTGGTTTATGAATGGTGTGAATTTCACCCATTAGCCAAGCTCACCCTCACATCCACTGAGGAAGCCCAAGGGCTGTTGTGCTGATACCCACTGCTGGCTCCTTGCAGTTCTAAGCTTTGCTCCTCACAAATCACTCAGACCAATGAGTAAACCATCAAATCAGATCCCCTTTAGATAGTTTCCATTATCCCCTTACCAATGTGTGATAAGCTTTCAGGTGCTATAATAATGGCATTTGTCAGTTTAAGGATTTGTAAAAGCATTTATAAATTGTATTGTCCTATTCCCATTATTGTTTCCTTTGGTCCCTGAGGAGCTAGTCTGATACCATATTTTATTATCCGTGTCACAGTGCTTTTGGCTTGGAATTAAGCAACTCTAAACACAGGCCATTGAAGTTTTGGATTGTGTTCATGGCCTCATATGTTTATATAAGCTGCCATTCTATAAATTTGACTGAGTGGAACCAGGGAGTTCACTGCTGTCATTTGCGTACTACAGGAAACGAGGGTAAATATTCAAAGGCAAAGAAAATGGCAAAAATCTGCAAGGTTGCAATGGAGTTTTACAGTCTCTCCTGAAAAGCTCCCTGTCTTGTTCATTTAACAAGAAAGCCAGGTATAATAATACTGTGGCACATAAGCATCAAGGGGATACAATTTATAACACCAGTTTTTTCACCAATGGGTTTCAGCAGAGACAGATGCAGCTTTTAAGTTCAAATGGGCAATCTATCATTTTTACAAGACTACAGTCTTAATAATAGTATTAACTTGTTTGTGTGTCAGCTCTTAACCAGATTGTATGACCAACAGTTTAAAAAAGAGGTAGGGAAGTGGAGATGCTGGGTATGGAAAAGTAGAAGCTATGATCCTTGTTAGAGATTGTCCAGCTGAGTAAAGATTCAAAGATGGTCTTGGAACCCTAAACTTCATAATTTTACATTCCAGGAATAATATTAATTTTCAGTGATTAAAAGTCAGAGATGGAAAAGTTGTATATTTTTGTATTGTAGATTTTTAGATGAACCATAGATTTTGGGCATTTTTTCCATCACTAAACTTACTTTATACTTGACAATTTAAAATATGTGTCTCAGCAGCTCAGATTTGGACATACACTCTGATTATTGCCATTTGCTGAGCTGTGGTCATTGTGTTTTAACCCTTTTATTATTATTATTATTATTATTATTATTATTACTACTACTACTAATACTACTACTACTACTACTACTAGCAGTGGTAGTTGTTGTGGTGGAAGTCATATTAAGGCGGCAATTCACTTGTTTTTTTGTTTGTAGGGGCAACTGAATTATTTCAGAAAAGTTAAAAGGAAGATATTGTCTCAGAATGTCTTTTGTATTCCAGTGCCATAGAATTAAACAATGAAGTGTATTCAAATTGAGAATAGTGTAATTGCTCTCTTACTTCTGTATCCTTTTTTTGCATGATGTTCGCACTTGATACAGTAGCCTTTGATTCGCATTGTACCGTACAATATGTTTTATCTCCCCTCAAAGCCATTAAGGTTTTTCTGCAGTTGAACTCAAGCAGGCTTACGTTTTCTTTATCTTTTTAAGATAATGCTCTCCAGTCCTTTGTGTTGTCATCCAAGGTTATTTCATAAGAAACCACCTTTGGAACTCTTAAGCTCTCTTGAACTCATAAATGTAATAAGTAGTATAAAAACATTGTGATCTTTAAATACAGATCCAACTGGGGATTGAAAGTCATGATTACAAGGATATTTGTTTTAGTATACATGCATTGATTTCCTTGATTATCGAGAGACTATGTATAGTAACTGAGATATGTTTAAATGTACTGAGAAATAAATTATTACAGAATATAGGTGTTGCTTTTAATTTTAACTGTATTTAGCCGGTGCCGGAAAGAATGACATTTTCCTATAATGCAAAGAAATGGTTGCCTCCTAAAATAAAAACAAAAAAATACATTAAAAAATAAATGTGTAATCTGAGTGCACCAGAGTAATTAATTGAAAATGTAACATGATGATGACATAAATATACCTGTTAGGGTATTATAAAATCCTCTGCAGCATCAAAAACTAAACATAGCCTTGAAAACTCTGTCATAACATCCAGTGATTTTTAGGATGGAGATAAGTGCACAAGATAATTTGTCGTATGTAATTTAGCTAATAAGGTTTCTCATATTGATGACTGGAGCACGCACTGGCACATAAGGCTCAGACATCGGAAGTTACCAGGCCATTTTTGCCTTAACTAATGTTTCCTTCAAATTTTCTACTATTTTAACGTGATTGCTTTTTTCCCTAACTTTGGGTCTTTATGTTCCCTCCTGGTACTTAAGCAAAATGTAAAAAACAAAGGTATAACATCATAAAAGCACCAGAAACACAACAAGTAACTAGCAGGTGTCTCAGTTATCACACTCTCAGACTGCAGTAGTTGTAAGTTACAGTAGCTTTTAAGTGAAACGATTATTGACATTTTACCACTTATTTTTTGCTGCAAAGTTTTTTCATCTTTTAAAAAGAAGCAATTTTCTAACTTTCCATTTTAGCATTTACAGTAACACTTATAATTAAGTACATTGTAAATGTTTTAACACTTGGTCTGTCATAACTGCTGATACACAGCTTTAATCATCTTAAGCTACCTACATACTATGACACATCAAAATAATGTTATGCTGTAAATAGAAATATGTAATCAAAGCAGGTAATAAAATATATAATGATGAATTAGACCTGTGTTTGACTATGCAATCATCAGTAAATATAGTCTATTCATATGTGTGTGTGTGTATAAGTATATATCTATATAAACACACAGCACAGAGTATTTATTATTTATTATTTCTACAATTAGCTGCCTAACCAGATCTGGCTTCGCCTATACTTCCAGTATGCCACATCACCCTAGTACCACAGTTTTGTACCACAATTTTGTAGTCATTTAGATGCTGATTGAGTACGATAACACCACTCCTTACAGCCACATGAATGCTGTCTCAGCACAACAATACTATTCCTTATAGTGATATGGATGCTCATTTAGTATAAGATTCTTTACAGCAATATGGATGGTAAATCAGTATGACATTCCTTATAGTGATAAGGATGCTGATTCAGCACAAAAACACAATTGCTTATAGTAATATACAGTACAGACTGATTACGCATATAAATTAAATTCTATATTGTTCTATGGGTGTTAATTCAGTAGAGTAAATCTATTTATTTAGTCAGATGCATGCTTATTTTTCACAAAACCACAACTCTTTTTATTAAGGATGCTGATCCAGAACCAAGACCAAATTAGTAGATGTTGTTTAAAAGTGGGTAGGCATTTAAATGCCTTAATTCTTGCAGAGCTTTTAATTTTTCATCCTTGTTTGAGATTTTAACTCATAAAACTACATAATTCTGATCATATTATAATGAATGTGTTAAGAAGACACCAACATTTGTCAATTTTGTGAATCCAAGCAATTTTATTAAACTCTTACAGATCTACTTCCGCGTTTCATGATCTACTTTCATGTTTGGGTATGAAGAACAAGTTAGCATAATTAACAAGTATACAAGCAAAAAATAAAAATAGCTTTCATCTCAGAATAAAATTAATAATAGTAAGTAATCTGCAAGAGAAGCTTGGAAATACTTCAGAATATCAGTACTGCATTCAGCCAGCTTATTAAATAGTGTGATTTTGTCGCTGTTCAAAAAAAAAAAAAAAAAAAAAAGAAACAGGACTTTACAGTGGGCTACTTGCTGTAGTGGCTATTTCCCAAAACTACAGAATTATGGTTAAGTAATGAGAGTAGTTAAAGTTGTTTTTATTTCCTACAACATTTCAAAATGTATCAATACTTGTAATTCTGAGGTTTCTGGAAACAATGGCAATACCAACCCTTCATTGTTCTGCAACGTTTGTCACAGTTATTGCCAAACTGTTGCGCTTATATTAGTAATATACATATGATTTGCAAATGAGATGTGGAAACTCTTGTTTTTAGCACATTTATGGGATCTGAGGTGTTTTTAATTTTTTGTAATAAGCACTGGCCCGATGAGAGCTCTATGTAGATGTTTATCTTCCTGCTTTGAGGGTTCATCATACTCACCTGTTTTTACTTTTGCCAATAATGTCACCATAAGACAGACGTGTTATGAGCAGCCATTGACAATTTACATTTAACACTACACATTAATAAACATTCTACAGACTTGTTATATACACACACACACACATTTTCAGAACCGCTCGTCCCTTATGGGGTCACGGGGAACCGGAGCCAACCCGGTAACACAGGGCGTAAGGCCGGAGGGGGAAGGGGACACACCCAGGACGGGACGCCAGTCCGTCACAAGGCACCCCAAGCGGGACTCGAACCCCAGACCCACCGGAGAGTAGGACTGCGGTCCAACCCACTGCGCCACCGCACCCCCTTGTGACTTGTTATATATTTTTACATTATTTGCTGTCTGTACTTTAAAATGTTTCTGATTTTTCATGCTTTGTTCTTCTTGTTTTTGGAAAAACCAACATCTTTTTGAAAACATATCCTGCAAGCAGTTTATCATAAGTTTTCAGCATATCTTGGATGGTTAATAGTTTTTTGGCAAAACTATTACAATGAGAAGGGGTGTGGTGGCGCAGTGGGTTGGACCACAGTTCTGCTCTCCGGTGGGTCTGGGGTTTGAGTCCCGCTTGGGGTGCCTTGCAATGGACTGGTGTCCCGTCCTGGGTGTGTCCCCTCCCCCTCCAGCCTTATGCCCTGTGTTGCCAGGTTAGGCTCCAGCTCCCCGCGACCCCGTATGGGACAAGCGGTTCTGAAAATGTGTGTGTGTGTGTATTACAATAAGGGATAGGAAGTTTTGCCAAACACTTCAAGTTGAAATTAGTCTTAAATGATGTACTGAAATGGACATAAAAGTGGAATTATGGCAAACACTGTACTTTCTGGATCATATAAAAAGTAAAATTAAAGAAACATCAGAAAGTGAAAATATCACTAGCAAAAATGATTAGAGTCCTTTTTAATTGCATTTGAGTAACATCAAATTTTTTGAAAAATGCACTCAGTATTATGTGAAGAAGAAACAAAAATGTTTATGTAGAAAACACATAGCAAGTCAGTGAATCCCAGCCTAACTGACTAAGACCAACCTGGAAGAAATTTACCTTTGAGCTGCCAGTGAAGGACTTAGCAGCACATGGGTCCTTCATTTGCACCTACTCTCTGTGAGCGGTTGGCAGGTGGCACCAAACTGATGTTGCGTACCCTGAGCTGCCCCGAAGGCCCAGCACCAGTGACGTGCCAGCAACTCAGCTACAGACACAGCGTTCATTCCGTCCATATTTACACAGATCTGAAATAGATTAGCCGTGTAATTTATTCTGTCCGGGAAATTAATGTTTTCTGGAGTAATGAACTAGCGGTGTGCTTACTGAATCCTTTACATCCATCCGCGGAGGGCCGTTAACAGACGCCTGCTAATACGACACGTACTTCATTAATTGAGCGGGCTGGAGCAGAGAAATTATTCGTTCCCCTGGAAATGAATTCACGATATAGCAGAGCAGATGTTTCTGGTATGGCTGAGATTTGAAAAGCCTATGTGTTTTATTTATTTCTTTCTTTATTTATCGGGAGCAGCTGTTGCCTTTTAAAAGTCTATAACTGAAAACTCCATCATGGCTGTCTGCAATCAAGGAGCTCCCTGCAGTATACTGCAAAAACAGTCGGCACGGTTTAATGTGAACGGCCGTTTCTCCGTTGCCTTTCAGAGACCAGCGTTTCAAGCAAGTCCAAATGATGTTTTGGTCCAGTTTAGGTACATGACCATGCACTTAAATATGAGCTGCTCTCTAGAAAACATAATGGCAATAATCACTGCCATTAAGGATCCTAAGCGTAGGCAATGTTACAATGATACTGCGGAGAAGGTCTGACAGAGTTAAGATGTTATTATCATTATAGAGGGATGTTAAGCAGCCTGCCGGCTTCTTAAAATCCTAGTTGGGACCCCAAGGACTGTGACACAGAGGTGCTGAAAAGGCAATCCACTGTAGCGGGGATGAGAGGGTCTTTAAGGTGGGTGAAGGGCTTGTTCGCAGTGAATTATTCATCGGCAGAGAATCTCAGCCACGGCTTTTGAAGGGGCTGGTGGAGTAAAAGCTTGCCTTATCGCTCCTAATCTCAGCACGCTTGTAATGCTATGCCGCCCAGCTAGCACTTAGCAGCACGTCAGCAGTACAGAGCGGAGGCTGCTAACAGAAGCACAAAAGCAGATCCGACATTTGCCGTGGTTTCAGTGGGGGTTGGGGGTCCAGCTGGTGTGTGTCCTCAGGGGCTACCCCCCGCACACTGTCGTGTGGTGCTGGAAGGAGGAAGGGGACCATACAGAGAGCTTGTTGTCCCACGGGAGGAGAATTTGCTGAGAAGCCTGAGGTTGGTGCTGAAGAACATCTGTGGCCACTGATGAAAAATGCATTGTGACACATTCACAATGACACTTTGTAGGGTAGAAACGTTCAGACCCCGCTCTTCTTGGGATTTCCGCACAGGCGTCAGAATTAATCCTCTGCACAGTGGCACACATTCCATCCAGTTTAAATCTTCGTATTGATAGAGTGGGAAACATTCAGATTTTTGTATCCACAGGAAAAATGTTTTGCTTATAAGTTTAAATAAAGCAGCCTCACGTACACACTCACTGCTGTGCTGCCTACTGTTCTACATCTGCTGAGCTCCTCTTCTGTTCTGCAGCTTTAAAAGTGTTGTGCTTGTTTCATGTGTGAATCCTTAGCAAAGCCTTGAAAACCGACACATTTGTACTATGTGCCAGTAGTACTGTGAGGCAATGAAAGCATGTGCAGAACACACAGAGGCAGAGTTCATTTCAACGTATGGTGTGCAGCAGGGAGCTGCAGCTCAGATGGTTTTCCGCAGGGATTTGCCTGAAGACGAGGCTCACCGGGTTGTTCCACATGTTACTCGTGCCTGTTTGATAAAGCTGCCAATCAAACTGCCAGGGCATTGCTACAAACACCCAGAATGAGTCTGCCTTGTTGTGCCTCTCCCTGGCTGTTCAGTTACCCTGTCACTTTAGGGAGCTAACAGTTTTTTTAGGCTACCGTATGCACCCTGTACTTTCTATGCGCTCTTAACAGTGTATCCGTTAGCAGGGATGATCAAATACTTAGCATTTATTCTTGGATACGGTCGAAATTTCAGTGAGGAGCGAGGGACTGCAACCCTGCAATGGAAAAACATTGAGTAAGGAGTTGTGTAAGCAAAGAAAAATTATTGAAAGCCAGCAGGTGTCATGCTTATTAGGAAACTAGACTTATGATTAATATGTTGTAGATTAAAACTGAATGAAGAGTCTTGCTCTGTATTAATTAATACACGAGAACAATATATTTTTTAAAATAGCAATAAAAAAGAGTAAAAAATTGTTAATAAATTATAAGTTATTAAATAATAATCAATTATATGATTGCATAGTATTTATTAATAACAATCAATTAATCATAATTTGTTGTTATTCATAATAATGACTAATAAAAAATGTAATGAATTTTTAAATAAATTGCACTTAAATATGCATAGTTACAGATTATTTAGCATAGGGCACTTGAGTTGCTCTGTATCAAATATCAAAATGAGACAATAATATAAAAATATTATTAATAATTTGTGATAAGTGCAGTCTCACATGGTTTGGCATAGGGATAATGCTTACATAGCAGATGATAATGTGGTAGTGAGATAGAAAAAGCATCTTCTCCACACGAATTACTGAATACTTTACAAGTTGTTGTGTGGTACATATTGTGTCAAAATCTTCATATTAACCACAGCTTGGCTGCCCTTTAATATAAGGAGGAGTACTATCAAATTATCTTGATTTTTTCCATAACGTAGCACTGTACTTTTCTTTGAAGAAGTCACAACGGAGGCATCTAAGAAGAAGCTGGAAACCTATTGGCTTCATGGCATTTTATTGTGTGGGACTTTTAGCCCAGGGCTAACATTTGGACCTGCCACACACCTCCATCTCTCTGCATTATTCATAAAGCAGCTCTCTCGCAAGTGTATCAGTCTATTGAGCATGTGTGAGGTGAAGGGGGCTTAAACCATACAGAGACAGGCTACTGTCTGAGGGGACTCGAGGGCAGAGACAGGTCTTGCTGGCCTAGATGAAGCGAAGTGGACAGGAAAAGCAGAGCTAATGAGCACTGCAGTGTCTTGTCTCTAGCACAGCGGGTCTCAATGTCCCTTGACCCTGTGACCCAGCCACCCATAAAAGTCACAAGTTTAACCTTGGGGCATCACAGGATTATGCACTCCCCTCATCCTCAAGCTCCAGGATTTTGGTTGTAGACCTTGGAAAACTAGTGTTAATGTATGACAAGCAGTGTTAATGAGAAGACCGATCAGATTGGCAAAGACAAGATTCCCTGGTTGTGTTCTATAATCCCTTGGTGTTCTGTTTGATATGTGAAAAAGCCTGACAGCTTAACACCATGCATCACTGTGTCCCCAATTAAGATACGGCACTAATCTGTGAAGGAACAGAATTCTCTCAAAGTAGGCAAAAAAGCAATCATTTAACTTCATCCACCAACAATTGTTAATGGCTCACATCCTGCTTTGATTAATGGAATTACATTCCTCAACCATGTCTGATACAACGCTACCCGTCATGAAATTTAAGACTGAAAGCACACAAACGAGGCCAAAACCAGAAGATTCAAGTGGCACCTTGTTGCTACGAGGTGGTCAGTGATCAAGCAAACTTTGTCTCTCAGTTATTATTGGGGTCAGTAATGACTAATAAAGGCTGTCCAGTCACAGTACTGCTGCCCACACTCTGAATTAGATTCCACAGGGCTATCCTTAATGTCTCGGCTGAGAGTAATTGGCTGGATTCTCTGTGGTCCATTAGGTATTACTGAGAACTGATCAGATAACAGGGGGCTATCTTTATTGTCAGCTATTTCCTCCTCAGAAGTGTGTTTATTAAGAACACGCAAAGAAAATGCTTTTAGAGAGCATGAGATAACTTGGCTTTCATGAAGATTTAATGAGACTTATTTTAAAGAACAAAGAAAATAATGGGAGAACTTCTGGCATTAATTTGAAGGTCATCACTCAGATAGTAATCACATTTCTCTTTATATGAGAATTAAAGGTGAAGAACTTTCTGTGGGTGCTGTAGTGCTATTCATAACCATGTCTTACATAGTGTCAATTTTAATTTTGTTCACAGAGTACAATCCAGTTCTATGGTAGTGCATATCTTCATTATTATTTCTTAGTTATTTCTACTGATTTTACTCCTGTTGCATTTCACCAAACAATCAAGTCTCTTCTGCATTATATTATTCAATAGTAAAATATTGTCCATTGTGCTGACACTGTTTTTTTTGCTTAACACTCTACACTTATGTCAATGCCATTTTCAAAAAAGTCAGAAAAAAACTCATGATTTCCAAATTGGCTATCGGTTAATGTTGATTTGACCGCTAGTCAACATCTAAAAAATTAAATTGCTTTCAGAAGACAGCTATTTTGCTATCTTGTCATTTGCCTGTCCTGACACTGTGAAATTATGAACTTCAGAAATCTGGCTTTTTTAACCTATGCATATCATCGAAGGCAAGAAGTAGGTGGGCAAGAGAAGTTATATAATAATGCAGATGTTTACTTGCCATATTTTTGTTTAGTACACATTTTATCTGCATGACTTTCATGTCCCACTTTTACAAAAGAGATATTTACATGAGGTTAGTTTTACAGAAGGACTTCTCGAGAAGTGTGCTGTTTGATGGAGTAACAGCCACTATCTGCTACCTTTGAAATTTTTTTTAAATGCACAGTTTCTGTATTTCAAACATCAGATGATCTCCTACATGCACTTTGGTCTTTGTGTTGGGTTCTTTCCTTGAATGGTGCACTCATCCTCAGAATGTGATTAAAGAAAAGTCTGTTTTTCACTAAGGTTGCATCCTTGCTCATGATCCCTTGGGTGTTGGAGAATGTGAACCATAGTTCCCTAACATTTGCACTTAATAACCAGTCTAGCTGCACATAACTAAGTACACACTTAGGGACTCTGTGAGAATCTTCCTCCAAATGGGGGCAGCAGTGGAAGGTTTGTACTGTTCCCTGTTTCTGGTCAGAACTGTCTGTGAAAGGTCACACAGTAGGTGTCAGTTAGTTGACAAACCTGAGTGAACCCCAAAACCTTACAGGAGCTGACAGGAATCAGCCTCGCTCATTCCAGCAGCCATGAGAACCCCGCTCCCCACTGACTGACTTATCACAGAGCACACAAATTTTCACATTACATCCTCATTTGTGTGGATGTCTGCCAGCAGAGCCGAAGGGAAGCCTTTACACATTAAGAAGAACAGATAAGGTACCCCTGGTTTTGGGCAGGTCTGAAGAGCGTGGAGGTGGGGGTGTTCTCTTTTAAACCAAGCAACTTTCTAATGACTTTTCAAAAAGTAATTTCCTGCATTGAGACACTGCCCGTAAAATGAGATGATTTCTTCCACCCAGGGATAAATAACCATCTTAACGGCCTCTCCACTTTACTGCTTCCTGCTGCAGTATTTATAAGATGGTAGTATGCTGGCCGACGGCATGTGGAACTCGGGGGTCCATGCAGTGCGCCCTCTCAGCAGGCTTCATTTTAAAATTGAATTTGTTTACGACCACGCCTTTATCGTCTTTTAATTATGGACGGGGAGAGGAGGGAAGCGCATTAGTGCCAGTGCAGCCAGAAGATACTAGAGTAGAAATAAACATAAGGGCAATACATGAAAGTAGTCTGTGTGATAACCCTTAAACTCACATTTTGCAGAGGAAAAAAGTCCATTTCAAAGGGAAGTCTGCATACTCATTATATCTGAATCCTGTCCTTGAGGCATGTGGGGCTACAGCCATTATGCAGTAATATCCCTGCAGGCAGGGATGCCTACTTTTCTCTACCCTTCATCAAGAGTCCAATAGATGAAAACTGCAGCTGTAAGTTTCGGTGGATTAATCAATCAATCAATCAATTTATTGTGCCATTTTTACACAATGGAAGAAAGGTGCTGCACATGATATTTTACAACAGCAAAAAATCTGGAAGGCAGTCCTGGAGGAGGTGAATTTTAAGGGCAATAATATAGCCAGTAAGTAGGCCATATTTATTTCTTTGTAGTTATTAGTCTAATGTAGGAAATGAGTTCAAATGGATTAGAACAGATACATTGATTGAGCAGGAATTATAAAAAAGCATACTGTATAGGGCATGCTGGAAATGCTCTGTCTGACAAGATAATACGGAGGGATGCCAGTTAAAGTATCCTTACAAAAATTTAGTTGAAAACAACTGGTGACCCATATCAGTGTCATAAAATTAAACAAACAAAAATGACACAAAAGCCATTGGTCAAAAGTAAATCAAAAAGATAACTACAGATGTTGAAGACAAGAATGTTCATTCTTTATCCTCACAGAAGCAATGAAATCAAAAATTGCCCTGAAAAAATACAGTCAGGCAATAGAATGTTGTGATTGTCATATTTAATTTTTGTTGACAGGGTAAGCACCAATAGCAAAATTATAAACCACATTGCACATAGAGCTTTATGAATGGCTAATACAGAGCCAGGAAACATAACAAGGCCTGTTGTGTTTTACCTGTATTCAGACCTGCTTTATTGTCAAGGCCCCTTGTGTTCCATGTACTCCTCTGTATCCTTTCTGTTCTCAGACAAGAGTCACTGCTAAGTGTGTGATCAAGCTCCAAGTGACCTGGCACCAACTACTGCGTGAAGAAATTACAGTATAAGGGCTGACTGACTGTCACTGTAGGTTAAATGAGGACAGACGAGGCAAAGAGTGGTAGGTGTGCATGGGTCCATTCAACATCCATTACAATTACTTGCTTCAAGGAACCTTTTAGCTTTGCTAAAATCATTGCAATTGCACGGAGAAAAAATACACTGTTCTCTAGTCATCTTTGTTTCTAATGTTCGGTATGTGAATTTCTGTGAAAGTTCAGACCCAAGTGTACACACCGTGTTTACCTGCTTTGGCCACAATATGATTTGAACAACTGAATCATGTTCTTGAAGTGTACTGAGGCACAATGCGTTTTTTTTTGGAGGGCTGGACTTTTATCTTTAAATCTATTTCAGAAAAAGTTTCCATGAAAAATTATACCATCTGACAACAGGTTTCATTTGATTTTAGTCAAGATTTCCCATGACTGCTTTCTTCAAAGGAAAAAAGGCTAATTTCTTCAAATTTGTTTGTCTGTGCATGAAGTGGAAACCACAGCACTCTACCATCATCACCCCATGTCTAAAATTATATCTGAAGTGGTCTTATCCAATATATGGGCAGCAAATGACATTGGTTCAGATACTGACTTGTTGGATGCTCCCAAAGAAACGAGTAGTTAAAAGAATTAACCTTCTCAGAGGCTGAAACCAAAACTTTGTCATTTTTATGTGAGAAATACACACTTGGCATCATTGTGCTGTAGGAGGAGGTAAGGTTATGCTGAGGAAGCTATAGTGACCGCAGAATATGTACCTCTTAGGGACACATTGGACGCCTGTCAGTTTCTGGGTGCGGACACTGAACAGGCAGCTATTTGGCGCTATCCGGTCTGCTGGCGCCAGAGGCTCACAGTATGATACATTTCCATTGGCAGAAGTGGCTATTAGAGAAGCACCCACGTTCAGTGGCTTCTGGCTTTTATGATGGGATGTATTCCTGCCATGTAAGACCTTTGGATACTGAAGCTTAATTATGGTGGTAAATCAGGGGGAAAAAGTATAAATAAAAATAAATTAATAAAACAAATAAATCTAACAATTTAAAATCGGTCATCAGATGTTAGCTGCATACTCATGAGTATGATATTTAACTTCCAGCTGCTTCAGTAAATATTCACCTTTATGACATGTTAAACGTGCAACCTATGATAGCCTTTTAAACATAAAAACAGAAAAGATATTAATGAGTACTCCTTAAAATTTCACTGGACCTCTTAACCAAATAAAACCATTCATTTCTCGCTTTCATAGCTACCCTTGTGTCTGGCTAATCGATGGGGGCTACTGCATAATCGATGGATTTTTATAGTCGCTTTCACAGGCCAGGCACGCATTAAGTGCAGGGATTTATGTTTATTATGTGAAAGCATAATCATTTTACACAATAGTCTTGGACACCAGCGTGTGTGCAATTACACGGCTGTAAAACAGAGGAGATAGACAATGGGCAGCTTTGTAAGGCATTCCTAAAAAATATTAAAAAGCCAGGGATTAAAATTATAGGGCCTAATGAGTCTTAGTGTACAATTATGCACTTGGTCTATTAAGGTTCTTATGTAACGTAACACACACATTTTCTGAACAGCTTGTCCCATACGGGGTCGCAGGGAACCAGAGCCTACCCGGCAACACAGGGCGTAAGGCTGGAGGGGGAGGGGACACACCCAGGACGGGACGCCAGTCCGTCGCAAGGCACCCCAAGCGGGACTCGAACCCCAGACCCATTGGAGAGCAGGACCCGGTCCAACCCACTGCGCCACCGCACCCCCCTGTAATGTAACATCACTGTTGAATTTCTAAGGCACAATGCTGTACAACGCATGCACATGGATTCAGTGGGCCAACAGCACCAATACTGTTCCCTGTTCTCTCAGTGTCTTTTATTTAGAAAAACAGGATTGAACAAAAGCAGTTTAATTTTTAACATTTAAAATATAATCTGCAGTATAACCTTAGACTTTGATAGCTGCCTTGCACTGGACAGTTACCTTCTGCATGCAGACCCCGTGGAGGCCTATCTTATTATGGCTGAAGACCTGTGGCAGCTTGACCAGTCTCCCAGAGCCTGAGTCACCCAGTGACAGCAACTAAATAAAGGCTGCCATGTCTGCCACCCTGCCACCGCCTGGCCACCCGCTGTCCCTGGCAGGCCTGCAGTGGAACATGGCTTTAATTAGCACCCTGTCTACCAGGACCTTGGTGAATGAGCTGGGCTATGACAGAGGCTCTCATTGGCATGCGCAAGTGTTAACCGGTGCCTGTTTGTTTCGGGGGAACGCTTCCGCCAGACTGAGGTCACCATCCGTCCTGCAGGTATTGGCTTGGAGGGGGGTGCGCAGTTGGAGAGAAAACTGCAGGACGGCATCTGTGCAGCTCATCAGGAGTTACACCATACCGTGTCTATTGAAACTTCCGCAAAAGTGTGTTATGTGCTTGGAATCTGTGAAATGTTTACAGTTTTTCAGTCAGATTTGTGCCCAAGTTATCATTGGTACAGCTTCCTTAGTATAACTCAAAAAAATTGTAAATCACTTGGGATTAAAGAATCAGCACAATTAATATTACAAATAACTATGAAAAGAATCAAGTGTGTGTGTGTTGGTGAAATTCAGGAACTCCACCTATGTAAAATCATGAAAAAGTGTGTATTTAATCATAAAAGTAAATAGTTTTACCACTCATGTCAGCTTTTCCAGCTAATGAAATAAGTACCCTTGAACTAATGAGAAAACATGGGAACAGCTTGCACATAAATGCAGAAATTAATGCTAATGTGATATATTTATTTGTGAGTTGTGTGAAATTATCAGTTGACATGTAGAATTGCAATAATTGATTTCTCCTGGCAGGACTCTGGGTAAAAGAGGAGAGTCCCCTTCACAGGACACCATGAGCTCCATTACACCCTTGGGGTGCATTGCTATCCTTAGTGAGAAGACAGATTGTCCACAGGGTTATATGTCTTAGCAAGTAGGTCATCACTGAGTCCTGAGTGAAAGCTGACAGGGGTCTCTCCTGCTGTTTAAGAGAGATCCTTACTGCCAACCCATCTCCCGCATTGAGTCACTGCAGCACACCTCGCAGATCACATATAGACATGTGAGACAGCTAAAGATGGTCACATCTGAGTAAAGTGTGAATGAGAGTGAGATATTCCTGGACTTCTGAGAGACGTTTTCTGAACGTGTCTTTAGTTCTGATATACAGAGTCACTGGTCACACTCGTCTTAAAGTGGACTTTGGGGAAGAAAATAGAATGAGTGGTAACAAATTGCTAGGCATTGTAAAGAGTGGCTGTCACCCACAGCATGCCACCAGGATTAATAGTCTATCTATCTATCTATCTATCTATCTACATGTTTTTACTGAAAAAGTTTGAGGTTATTGCTAGGTGTCTTTTGCCACAATATAACAACCAGGTTCCTGAAAAATGAAGCAGTAACCTACTGGTCAAAAATACACATTGTTACCCACTATGTTATGTTTAGATGCCATTAGCAATAACTCACTAAAACCTTATGGGAGGGTAAGCAATAAGGTGCACTATCAGAGATACTATGGCCATAGATATGAACAGATATTTCAAACACTGCAGCACAAAGAGAATGGGGTGAAAAGGGGACTAGGATTATATTTCAGGTTTAAAGATCATCTTTAATGTGAATTGCACTATAGACAGAAATTCAGTTATCTAAGATTTAGGCTAATGCTTAAAACAGTTAAGCTTTGCTTCTTTCTTCCCATTATTTTCACATTCTCAAGCAAGTATAGTAAATATGAAACAAGATGTGAAAAATTGGTTCTTGGTCACGTGTCTTAATTTCCTTTAAAGTGGAACACTTTGGCAAATGAACGTAATCATAATTTCTTGAGATCACCTTTTTCAGACAAAATGTAGTGTGTCATGGGATCCAAAAATTAGGAAAAAAATGGAATTTTGTGACCTATGTTTATGGGATAAGTGGAATAATTTCCCTGTGTTACGAGCCTGAAACACAGATTTTTTTTTTCTTTTTTTGTCTGTTAACGCCGTCATACATGTAGGACTGCAATCTGCAGCCACAGAATGTTATGGTAGAAATTGTCATGCTATAATTGAACTGCCAGCTTGCTGACACTTTTCAGTATACCTGTCCTAGACCTCACAGCTAAATGAAATATCTGGTGTTCACTGCAGTGATATCTTGCTATAGCTAGAGACTGCTGAGCTTTCATTTGCAGCAAAACTAGTTATTTTCCTTGAAACAGCTATTTATAAAAAGCAACACTAATTCACATGTTTTTCGTTTCTCTTTTATGCCATCACTTTAGCCAGAACTTATCACTGCTTGTCCTATATTTGATGCTGACTAATTACAGGATCCATTCATTTCTAATGTTTCTGATGAGATTTTTGTTCAGGTGCTCAACTTTAGCTGCCTTTTCAGGGATCGTGGGAAAATAGAAAATTACATTTTTTTCCTAAATCTGAAGCTTGCATTGCTTTTGTTGTTTTTTTTTTCGTTTTTTTTTTGACAGACTTTTTTCACCACTTGATTTTAAAACTATGCTCATTGCCAAATAAGTTTGTTAATTGTTTGACTGATATATTTCTGGCGAATGCTTTTCAGCTACATGATTCTTTAAGTTGAACTTTCACTTTTTCTTGCATCCTGAGCTGACCAGGAATGTAATTAATTTCCTCATTAATTTTCCAGTTGACTGTTTTAAAAAGAGTAGACTTCCTTAAATCCCACTCATTCTAATTAAGGCTTACATTGGGATGATGGGAAAACTGGAACCAAGCCTGAATGAATTTTGAAGTAGACTTATGGAGTTATATATAAGACTACGCAGCAGCTTAAACTTTAAGTCTGTCACAAAATATATTACCTTAGCAGAAAGTCCTAAGCATCAGCCCTTCTAAAGCATTAAAATTTTATACTTTCATAGGGTATGCCTTGTAAGAGGTCAAGATGAAAATAGAGAACCAAATACTTCAAGGTGGAGTGAAAATAGGGTCACGTTAGCATCATAATATGATAAATTATTCTCTGATGCCACCGTAATGAGAACCACTTGGGTGTCAATGGTAATTGGGGGATTGTGTCGGAGGGTGATACAATTCACAAGCTCTATCATTTCATCATATGACTTGATCTTAGCAACTCGCTGGGCCCCTGGATGTGGGACTGTGTGAATGAGACACTTTATTTTAGCTCTAAGGTTGCCAAGTGGACCTGTGTTCCTGGTTCCAATCTGTGCTTTCTGTATGATTACTGCCATACATAGAGAAGTTTAATTGCCTATACTTTTGTGTTTTTTTTTTTCTTAAACACAATCAAGTCTACAGTACTGAAGTATAATCCTCCAGAACTGTATACAGCAATTTTTATCTTTCTGTTTTTTTCTGCCTTGCTTCAGAGGCTGGTGCCCTATTGACTGATTTTCCCGTCTGCACTGTACGCAAATGTTGATGGTTATATGAAAGAGGGAAGGCAATCATGTCATCTGGACATATTCAAAATGCTTTGTGACTTTAGGGAATTTTGAGTTTTGTCATACAATTCACCAAAATAAGGCCATGTGGCCATTGGCTGTAGGAGTTAAATTCACAATGATTCCTTAAACTCCTAAGCCTCGGAAATGCAGCTTGTTATCCTGGGTGCAAGACTGAATTCCTCACTACTATAAAACTATAGTTTGAGCTTTTGAATATGAAATTGAGACAGCATGGGCCCATTGCTCTTCAGAAGCATTCTATAACAAACTTCTTGTGCTATTTTTTCATAATCAATAAAGGTATGAATTTGAGGTCTTGTTCATAATAAATGAATAATTAATGCTTTAATGTTTCCTGCCCTGTACAATATTGCTATCTTGTTTACAATGCTCTTTGGTACAGCAAATGTCTTTACATCACTGGACTTTTGTTAAATCCAATGTCTCCAGCAGACTAAATGCCAGTCATGATGTAGAGAATCTGTATTGAAGCTTTCATAGCATTGTTGTATAAATATGTTTTTTCTCGTTTATATTAAGAACATGAAGCATCATGAAGCCAGCTGCTTCCACAGTGACTTTCCTGAGATCTGTGAAATCCTGGAGTTAAAACATAACTTAAACTGATTTTATTATTATTATTATTATTATTATTATTATTATTATTATTATTATTTGAGGTATACATACATTTGTTGTATCACATCTAAGAACTAAACTACACGACTCCATTGAAAAGCTTTTGTTTTCATCTTATCTTGCCATTGTGATGTTACTAAATAAGTTCATGGATTAAATTTACAATCCAATGGGATGTTTTTAAATTTTTTACAGGTCACTCTATGAATTAATATAGGAGTGAAACACATAGCTCAAATATAGCTAAAATCTAATGATTACTTTTGCAGAGATTAAACCTGAAATCTGTAGTATTAGAAAAACGTCTCTCTATACCAGCTGTGAAAGCTTTTATTTTCACATCTGACCATTATCATTGGCATAGACCATAATTATGTCTTTTTATTTGACACAACTTAGAAGTAAGCTTCTATACACATGATCTAGATATTTTCATCATTAAATTTATTGAACTAACATATTCGCAAGCACATGCGTCACATGTCAAAAAGGTTGGTTTGAGGGGGGCAAGTATGAGGGAAAACAAATTACATATTTGATGGGTATGATATGTCACCTCCTGAGACCCTTTTCTATGCCCATAAGCTAATAAGAAGCATGTATAATACATTTAGAAATTATATCCCAACAATAAATTAAAACTGAATTATACTGCAGTCTGGATAAAACTTGAAATCTGATTTGAGAAGACCTTTGTTAATTCCTACTCATTTTAGTCATAAAGAACTTCTGGCAACATGTTATTTTCACCATTATCAATCAGTCCTCAAGCAATGATGTCCCTACAGAATGAAGTTAACTTTATCAGTTTACTAATTTAAAATTGAAACTCACCTAAAATCAACAGATCCTCCTTTCAAGTACTAGAGAGGTACATCTCTGCATCAGTATATGTACAGTATACTTTTGATTGGGTGTTTAGCTGTATATTGTTTTGGGAGAGGGGGGGGTGCGGTGGTGCAGTGGCGCAGTGGGTTGGACTGGGTCCTGCTCCCTGGTGGGTCTATACTATTAATTCTTGGAGTAGTTGTGTTTTAGTTACATCTTGTTTTTTTCTTTTTTTTTTTCCTTTTTTTTTTAAATCAAGAAGCCTTAGTATAGGTGAAATAAGCCAGTGGATGTGCAGTTGTTTAAGGCATTCTAATAGCTCAGCCTCATGGCTTTAGCAAATTAATCTGAGTAGTACTACTGAGTGGTAATAAAATGTGATACAATAAATGAAAAAATCACAAGTTCTTACAATAAAAATTTCACTAGATTATATTAAAGGACTGAAAAAATTGTCACTAGACATCAGGTTGCAAGTGAATTATCTTCTGTGGATGGGTACAAATGAGCTTCGCCATCATTGTCATGTTGTTCTGTAATACTGTCCCACTGGGAAGGAAAAAAAAAGAAAAAACTTTTAACATTTAAAAAAACAAGTAAAAGTATCAGGAAAATTGGAGAAAAATGTTTTCAAAATAGCTCTTTAAACAGTGCTTATGATCTATATATTCAAAAGACAGGGTTTGGGGCTGTTGACTGATGATCATTGTTCTGAATTAAAAGGTCTTATTCCAAAAGTTACAGTTAAAGATCAATGAATTTAAAATTTGTCAACCAAGAGAAACAATATTAATGGAAAATACAAAGACTGTTCAACGAAGGTCATTACTCCTAGGCTATTTAAGGGATTAAATTCAGGTTGAGAGAATAAAATGAGAAAATTAATTGAGGTGCAGTCTAGTCTAGGCCTAAAGAAAGAGCTGCAGGTGACTGGGAAGTTAATTTGTTAGCATGGACTCTTAATTCCACTAGAAATAATTACTCTGTACTTTGGTATTCTGTGTTGTGTGCATATGTTCATGTGTGTGCATATAGTCATCATTCTTTCCCAAGAGTACATGGGATGCAGCAGGTCAAGTGGAACCTAATTACTGTTAATTTTCTGACCACCTCCCTATTTTAAAGTTCCATTTTCAAGATATTTAATGTCTTTCTAATTTTTCTTAAGCCTTTTTAATTTGCACAAAGGCTGGTTTTCAGGCAGTTTGTAGGGCGTTCCAGTGTTGGACTGTTACACTGACAGCCAACGAGGAGGCGTATCAGGCACAGGCACATCCAGTCAACTCTTTTTGTTTGCATGTTCTTCAACCACATCTCAATTTACTCACTCTAACAAACTGCAAAACACATTTTAAATAAAGACATATTTACATTTTTTAAAGTCCATATTTTGCAATACAAAAAATTCTTTTTTTTTAATACTGTGAAGTCTGACTGCACAGTTGCCAGTACACCATTATTAAATTCAATTTGGCAACCATATCGAAAAGTTTATTTGATTTCACCAGAAATGTTTCACATAAACTTTTATTTCATACACAATGGATTATATAATATACATGATACTGTATAGTCAATAAGTTCTAAGACTGGCTGCCAAAACTGCTGTTTCAAAGGTGCAACTGGCTAATATCTCTAGCAGTACCACATGGTGGCCAGTCTTAGAACTTATTGATTGTATTGTTGCAGGCATCAATTTCAGAATAAACATATATCTTCAAACAAAAATGCAGCTGATTAGGTAAAACATGAAATAACTTGTCTTTATACTGTTTTTCTTTGAATCCAAGTCAAAATAAATTTACAAATCACTCCGTTTTGTTTTCACTATCATTTTCCATACTGTCCAAACATTTTTGGAATTGGGGTTGTGTATAAAGCTGTATTTATTTACCCACTCTTTCACCACTTGTCCCAGCAGTTCACAGACTCTCCCAGAATCACTGGACAGTAGGCTAGCGATGGTACACCAGCCCATCACAGGGTAACCACACACACATACATAGTCACTCACTGGGGGCAATTTAGGGTCACCAGTTCATCTGAAACATGTCTTTGGACTGCAGGAGAAGGCTAAAGCAAACCCACATGTACATGGAGAACATACAGACTCCACAGAGACTGAGCTGGATTCAAACCAACACCCAGGCAGACCAGACGCTGTGAGGCAGCTGCACTACCTACTGACTGTGCCACCCTGCAGCTTTTATATTTATCTAGATGAATAAAAATAGTACTGTTTATAAGGTTTTCACCTGTAATCACATATACTGAATTTTTTTGTTATTTAAAAGTGGGCCTCAGTTGATGCTGTCAGAATTTTTACTATTTGTCCACAGAATTCTTGTACTGTATGTTGTCTCCGGCACTCAAAAACGGACAGAGTACACACACACACACATTTTCAGAACCGCTCATCCCATACGGGGTCACGGGGGAACCGGAGCCTACCCGGTAACACAGGGCGTAAGGCCAGAGGGGCAGGGGACACACCCAGGACGGGACGCCAGTCCGTCGCAAGACACCCCAAGCGGGACTCGAACCCCAGACCCACCGGAGAGCAGGACTGCGGTCCAACCCACTGCGCCACCGCACCCCCTCCACGGACAGAGTATCCTTTTAAAAATTATTTATACTTCTGGAAAAGTCTCCACATATCAACTTTTGGAAGCTTAATAAATATTTTCCTGAAGTTACAGAACTTAAGCAAGAACTTTTTAATACACAGTTGTGACAAGTATCTATATTGACCTCGTTTTTTTTATAGAGAAAGAATTTCAATATCTGTTTATCAGAGAACTATTAAGTGAATACTCTAAAATGAAATAGCGCTCCATTAAAATTCAGGTGTAGTAGGTTTACTGTCGTACACATAAAGCAAGGAATAACTGGTCTTCAATCAAGACTGATTTGTTGTGATTTTTGTTGTGATTTGTGTCAGTCAATGATTGTTGTGGAATCAGCAGTGAAGTTTATGTTTGAGTCATATGGATTCATATTTAGCGGAAAGCTGAGATTTAATCAAAATCAAAAAGTTTTTTAGGTGTGGTAAGCTTTAAATTTAGTCCACATCAAGTTGACCGAACACTAAATTTTGATATTTTTCTGCACTACACAGTCGTTTACTTCCACAGCAGGTATTTTATTGTTGCATCAGTGAGGATTTGAACACAGAACCTTTGACTTCTTATTTTAAAAAAGCTATATACAAATAACATACAAATAACTACTAACTAAGCAACAAAGCATGGTGGCCCAGTGAGTAGTGCTGCTGTCTCATAGTGCCTGGGTGGTGCAAGAGAATGTGAGTTCAGTCCACACTCAGTCTGCATAGAGTCCGCATGTTCTCCCCATGTCTGCCTGGGTTTCCTCTAGGTGCTTCCAAAGATGTGTTTTTTTTTTTTATTTTATTGCAGAAAAGGAACAGCACTGCATTGAAATACAATAACACACAATAAAAGGAAAAAAAATGATAACAGTAGCATCTCATTCAATACGAAAAATGTGATCATAATTCTTAATAAACTTGTTATTCTTATTGTTATCAATGAGTTTAAGAGAGTTTACAACAAGGGAAATCTCAGCAAGAAAGACATCGAATCTAGGCAAAGTCTTGAGAAATTTGTTTTTGTAAAAAAAAAAATTTACATGGCAACACGAAAAAATTAACAAGATCAATAGCATGGTCAGTGCCAGAAAAATAAAGAAATATATCTTTCAATGAAAACTTAAAATCAAATTTTATATAAGCAGATAAATAACAACTTAAGTCCTCCCAAAGAGGTTTAACCTTACTGCAATGGTAGAATAAATGAAGCAAAGTTTCTTCCTCAACTTTGCAGAAAACACATAAGTTTGAGAGATCAACAAAAGAAGCAATTTGGGAGTTGGTTGGATAGACATCATAAAGAATCTTAAAATGTACCCCTCTTATTTTATTAGAAATACAAAATTTTTCAGGGAGTAACCATGCTCTCTTCCAGTGAATACTATCAAAAAAATGACATGCTGTTCAGATTCCCCCATGGTGTGTGAGTGACAGAGAGAGTGTGTTTCACTGATGTATGGATGAGTGACCCATTGTAAGTAGTGTATCTAGCAGTGTAAGTCACCGCGGTGAATAAGGTGTGTGGGTTAGTAATACTACATAGTATCCATTGTAAGTTGCTTTGGAGAAAAGTGTCTGCTAAATGAATAAATGTAACTAAGTTAATTAATAGCTTTAATAGCATAAATATACTTACTACAGCATGAAAAAAGCCTTAATCTCATGATTTGATTTTATCTTATGTCATTCTTATAGGCATAGTGCCAATGCCCTTTTCAGAAAGAAAAACATTGGCATTTATCTGGTTAACTTTATTTCTTTATATCCAAAACATCCATGTGTCAAATTGTCAGTGTCTTCATCCACAAGAATGAATGAATGAATGAATGAATGAATGGAAATGTAATGTTGCAACTGTCAAACATTAAAAAATAGCTTATATTTTAATACACACATAGCATACAGACAGGTAAATAACTTATACAGCCTAAATGAGATATGTAGAAGAAATAATTAGTTAAATGCATTCAGGTGGAACCTGAAACCCTGGGGTCAAGAGAGAAGGCAATTCATTAAACAGAGTATTGAATTACCCAAGTAAGAATACCCAGCAGTTTAAATGGGTAAATCACTGCAATACTGCTTATCTAACACTGCAAAGTACCTTGGAAATAAGAGTCGGAGAAATAAACATTAACAATAATGTGGAAGAGTATTAATACTAAAAATATAGCAAGGTACTTGAAACCAATGGAAATATTTGCCCCTTGCAGCCAGTGTTAAATCCTCTTAGTATATTCTATGAAGCAGGTTTATTTCAAAGAGCCCTGTACTGCCTGAAAACACAGGACATGAATAACAAAAGTGTACACAATCTGACACAACCTCTGCCTACTTCAGACAGGTAAATTAGCATCTGCACCATGGCTGGAGCAATTCTTAATCGCTGCAAGCTCACAGTGGTGACAGTAGTATTATCCTGTACGATTATTATTATTGATATCATTATTATTATTATTATTATTATTATTATTATTATTATTGATATTATTATTATTATTGTTGTTGCTGTTGTTGTGGTTGTTGTAGTGTGCTTAGTAGCGCATAAATGTTATTTAACATTATATTGGCATTCACTAATTTACTTTATGTACATATTGGAGATTTCAAAAAAAAGGTTTTTCTGAAGAATTATAAATGTAAGATTTCAAACTAAGAAGCGGGCAACATGACGACTCATGAGCACACGGTATTTGCAAAGACAAAGGCGCAAAAGTATGGTAGGGCTTAAGAATACACGGATATACCGGCAGCAGAGTGAAAGATATGATGCTGCATGTCATCTTCCAGGAATAGCGGAGCCTCGGCCTGACGCTGTTGGCTCCTGCGCGCCCGGCGCCGAAGTGCCGCTGAAAAGCGCGCTAGTCTAGTGACGGGCGGCACACAGGACAGATGGATGCGCTCAATAACGGAGACGTGTTCGAGCTCCGAGTGTGAACAGTGACAATCCGTTCCGCCGCTCCGTGCCGCGGTGTTCCCGTGAATCACACAATAAGTGTGTGGGATGCGTGGCTGCTGGGGTGGGGTAGGGGTAGGGGGAGGGGGTTCCTCACTAATGTCTCCAGCGCTCCTCAGCATCAGTCAGTAGCTTACTGTAGTACATCCTGTTTGGAGCGCGGTAAAACACTCCAACATCCAGGGGCTGCCGAGCGCTACACGGCACAGCGCCGGGCGCTCCGCGTTCGCATCTTGCGGCTCTCGGTGCACACGGAGCGCGCGTGGCCGTACCGAGGAGGGGGGAAAAAAAAAAAAAAAAAAAAAAAGAGGTTGGCTCCACGTTTCACTATAATAAAGATGTTCCGCGAGCGTGGTCCGTTTCGGAGGGACTCTAGCTCTGTGTGAGCGGTAAGAGGTGCACCTCTCTGGTTCCCTGGATTGTAGGAACCTGTGACACTGTGTGTAGTGTCACTGTCGCCGCTGTTGTCAGTGTTAGTGTCGGCACTGAGTGACAGTGGGTTTTCCGATCACCGCTTCCGGACCTCCTCCTCCAGCAGTGTGGATCGCAGCTTGTGTTACGCCGGTCGCTACGTCCCAAACTGGAGTGGGAACGGCGCTGTCAAACGGAGTATTGAGGAAAGGATACCGCCGCCGGCGTGAGGACTGTCCGTAACCGCTGTGCAGTGAAAGAGACGGCGGTAAATTAAACATACCGGTAAGTGCAGTGGTTGTCCTGGAACTTAAGCGCTATTATTGTGAACATTATTATGATCGGGGATATCATTTGTGGCTGCTCTTCTTAATAACGTACTTGCTGCTCTCTGAACTTAACCATGTTTTTTTAACTAAGTTTTTTTTCTTCACGATTTTTTTCCAATGCCGTTGTTTGAAAGAATTGTTATTTCCAGCGCATGCTGACAAAACACAGCACGAACACAACGAGCGCGTTGTGTAACACTGACTAACACACCGCCAGTGCGCCGTGCGCGCGCGTCTCTTTGGCACGTGAGTGTCTCCGGAACAGGCGCGTCAGACGTGCGCGAGTTCGCGGCTTTCTTACATATCTGCGTCGGCGAAACAAGAAGAAGTAGTTGGATACCCCGCGGTGTCCCGGTGTCCCGGTGTTCTGAGTGCAGCAGCTCGGAGCTCGCAGTGTGTGTCGGACCGGCATGAGGTCCCCAAATTCCCACAGACCGATTCCGTGCCGTTACTGAAATGAAAACGCGCTACACGTGACGGAGTCCCAGTTGACGCGACTCGTTCCGTCTAATTTGACAGCAGAAAAAGTACCGCGGTCGAATGCCGTTGAATGAACGTCCTCTCGCGGTCCGCCGTGCTCTTAACGGGACCAACTTTTTGTTCCAATTTAAATGTCTTCGGTGTTTTTTGCTCTTCTGGGCCGAAGCCGTAGTTCACCGCATTCTGCAGCCGAAACCGTTCTCTACATTCCTCAATAAGCGTCCTTTTAGAAAAGACAACCCTTTTCAAAAAATCAAGAAAACAGTGCTCACTTTGCTCAGTTTGTAATCGTTTGTTCCACTAATATTCGCAATACAGCAGGTGGTGTGGTATTTAGAACTGTTACCTTGTAATCGTTAGGTCCCAGGGGCAAATGTCCTTCTTGAACTCTTGATCAAGATACACTGAATTGACACAGCAGGAATACTCAACTGTATAAATGGCTAAAACACTATTAAGTTCATATATCAGCACAAGTCTCCTTGGAGAAAGATGTCAGATATGAACAATAATGATAATATGGGTGTAATAATGAAATGATAATAATGATAATATGGGTGATAATAATATGCATGTGAGTGACAGAGAGAGAGTGTTCCACTGAAGTATGGATGAGTGACCCATTGTAAGTAGTGTATCTAGCAGTGTAAGTCACCGCGGTGAATAAGGTGTGTGGGCTCATAACACTACATAGAGTTCATTGGAAGTCGCTTTGAAGAAAAGTGTCTGCTAAGTAAATAAATGTATATGTAAATATGGGGAGTACTATGTGTATCAGTGATTTAGATCTCAGGAAGATGTCCAGTTGGGACCAGCAGGGTGTGTGAAGGACTGGGGACCATCATCCCCGCCCCAAAATCTGTGCTTTTCTCTTATTGTAATCAGATCAGGCTGTGGAGGCTGTGTGATGACACTGAACCCAAATGCTCTCTATTAATTCAAATCACTGTCAGAGTTCAATGTATCTTGTTCCCAGTTAGCCTACTTACACAGGCTATCAAATGTGTCACTATAGTAGAAATAAAATTGTCTAAAATAATCTTATACCATTGCCTAGTCCAGGTTTGTCTGCATGTTAAAAGACATGATTGAAACTCCACTCCATGTTGCTAGACGGACTAATGAAATTTATCAGTCACAAAATTACAAATGAAAGCTGTTCTAACTCGTGAGGTTTACTTTTTCACACCACTTGAAAAAAGCAAATACTGATCTTGATGTTCTTGTTAAGCTGCGATCCTTTAATCGAAGAAGTACATTTCAGTTTCTAAATTTGTTTGCTAAATTGTGCTGTAACTATTAGGTCTTAGCATTGTTTTTCTGTGTTTCGGAACAGTGAAAACAGTCTAACATACAGGTAAATTATTCCCTCAAAACTTCAAAAAAAGAATTGTGACACATAGCCTTCATATGCAAACACGTAGTACTTAATCATACAAAAGTACAAATAACACTTTTTTGCATTTTCCTTGTATACCTTTACCTTTTACGTAGGTACTGTAATTTTGTGTATTCTACATGTTTTCACGGACTTTCTTGGACAATTTTCTAGTTCCGGTCAAGATATTTCCCAGAATGTTTTAGCAAGGTGTCCTGCCGATTCAGCTTCAAGACTGCCGGTCCTTCTCAGCAGTGTTAGGCCACTGTCTCTAGAGACGAGCTCCTGGACCTGTCCTCTCAGTGCCCTCCCCTCAGAGCCTGTCAGAAAAACTCTGCTCCAGGTTCAGCTCATCGTCCGGTCCAGTGCTTTCGGAGAGGACCTGGGTTTGTGTCAAGCAGACAAACAGTAAAGGGGCCACCCCTTAAGATTTGTGCCCGGTCTGCCTGCCACATGTTGACTAAGTCTACTAGCTACTGTGAGGGCTCCGCTGGGGTTAGTAATGGCTGGACAGATTCTGCCAACTGTGCTAGGGGCCAGGGATTCGGTTCAGTTTTCTCCTGTGGATTTTGTGGCTCTTTAATCAGATTTGTTCTGATCTCTGGGCAAAGGCAGAGTCATGGAGGGAAGCTCTTGTTTTCAAGTATGTTTAGTGGTGTTTTATTTAGCTTCAGCAAACCAGCACTTTAAAGATGCAGACTGCTGCGGCAGCCCAAATTACCAGGACAGCCAGTCACAGATAGGCAGGGGTGGGTCTCTTTTCATACAGCTTCTTTGAACCTGATGCCTCCGTGCCTGTAGGGTTCTCACAGCCTGGGAGTTCTTGAGAACACAGTCTCACATGGAGAAGGTGGGATGAGACTAGTGCAGTAAGATGTCGAGATCCCGCTCCCACAGATGGTCCGCCCCTTGCCTACTATACACGCAGGCTGCGAAGAACACGACGTGAAGAACTGCGAACGATGAAGAGTAATCCACACAGTCGGCGTTTCCGTTCAAAAGCGAAACAGCGTGTTCGTTTCTGCAGCACTGCTGCTTTTATAAGAATGCAGTGCAATTTTTCAAAAAGCATGGTTCCAGGGACAAGGCCTGGACAGTCTCCTACTGAGTAGAAGGAAAAAGCTGTCTGTGCCATATCAAGATGCCCCCCACTACTAAGGAGCCAAGAAGCTTATTTTTAGAAGCCTTGGTAGGGTGTGAGATTCAGTTCGGGCTGACATGCATTATGTTCTGCCTGCTGGATGTGTGCTGGGATCACAGTGCTATCAGTGTTATTGTTGAAATCTATGCGGGAGCCTCCAATAAGTCCTCAGATTTCAGATTTGATGATGGCAACCTATGGAGCAAGTGTCATGCTAAAACAGCACGTGTGAACACATATGGGCCTATTCAACTAGTTTAAAGATTAGTGGTATAACAGTAGCATTTGTCAGCAGCCATACTTCTTTTCGTGCTGTTTCCAGAATCACTGCATGCTACGTAGAGAGAAAGTCATTAGGCCTGAGAATGTTCGTGGTTTTTCTTTTTTTTCCTTCTTGTTAAGTTCTCTTTCTTAAACAACTGTTATCTTCTCCGCTTTAGTTTTGGCCCAGGATTTCACTTTGTTGGGGGTGTCTGTGAAACTCAACGGCCTTAAGGCAAAAGCAGAGTACGCAGCTCACACTCTCCGGGATATGACCTCGCAACTCGTTTTGTACAAGTGTCTTGTCATTATGTTTTATTCCATGCTCATGCGAAGATGGTGGGGTGCAGGGGGATGACAAGACTTGTGATGTTATTTTCATAGAACAACACTTTTTGTCAAAAGGGATTTTAAGCTGCCTGTGGGATCCAAAACAGCGAGCTAGCTTCCTAGGTGGGAGCCTTGATGGGGAGGCTATCTCTACATCTTGTGAAGTCAGCTGGGAGACAGATACTGTAAAATATGCAGTCTGCTACTCCATTTTTTTTAATCTGTTCCAGGCTGGGCAGGGCTGTAGCTTGTCTTATGCATGATTCAGAACCAGAGAGAAGCCACTCATGGATTTAGTGTGAATTCTATCCTATAGCTTCCTTCACAGCCAGGACAAGAAAGTACTGTTCTATTAATATAGTTTTCTTAAAAAATTGAAACACTGAGAGAACAGGGGAATGCTGAGTTACACTAGAAATGGCCATTGTCCACCCTCTGTGATTCTATCTGCGGTCTGATGATATCATGGGATAAGGTAAGTACAGGAGAGGATTAAAGAAAGTGGTGATCTTTTAATGTGAAGGACCAGCCAGTAAAGGGGAATAATGATAAAAGGATAGAGAAATGAGGCTAAACCTCACGCTACAAGCACAAATTATATGGTAAGTACAGATATTGACACTGCAGTCTGACCCTGAGCACATAAATCAGTCGCAGATGCAGATGTGCATCTGTTTGAGGTCAATGTCTAAAACTAAAAGCGACTGAAGCCCCTTTGAAAGGAAAGATCTGGTAAAAATGCAAAAAATTACTAAAATTATCTGATACATTTTACATTTACTTTTATTCATTTAGCAGACACTTTTCTCCAAAGCGATGTACATCTCAGAGAAAATACAATATGTGCATTACATTAGGAGAAAGAGAGACATAGATGTAGACGTGTGATTCTAAAGTACAGTTAGTTTGTTTCTTTCCACCATATCAACCAACGTACATCACACGGGTAGCTGTATAAAACGTTATCCAAATAGCTACTATTCCAAATCAACTTCCTAGTAATAATTTTTTTTTTTGAGATACATACAGTATAAACATTTACGTTGCATTACTGTACAGGAGTAATGTACAAGTAGTTTATCAGTTCTAAACCCACCGTTTTAGTCAATATCTACATCAACATCTACTTTCAGATGCTGTGTTGTTTTATGTGTCATGTAAACTGCCACTTTAAATTTTAGCTTGTGCAGTTTAGATAAGTTCTAAGTTTCTAATAAAGATTTAAAGTGGAGAATAAAAAGCACTTTTACTGTCATGACTGTCATATATGTAAGCAGGTACCTCACTGTATATATGGATAAGACACAAGTCATGTTAATTTATAGTTAACAACCAACACTCATGAATCACAGCAACTATAATATAGACAGCAGTACCACTGAATTGCATATTTATGTTTTTTCTATTAATTTTTCACATAAGTGAAAATAACTGAAAAAGCCAAAGTATTAATGGGTTCAGGAGCCATTATTTTTTGAAAGAGCTCTATATTTTTGGCCAGCTCAATTCCTTTGGTCTTCAGTCGCTGGTCATGCAGTTCTCTGGGACGATAGCACTGATGGTGTTATGGGGTGGGGGGTGTATGCATGATCAATGACCTTTGTGGGCACTCTTTCAGGAGGAGAAACAGTAAGCTTCGTAAAACATAACACATAGGCTTATGTTTTCATGTAATGTATTTTTTTCTTGCCATCCTATGGTTTTCCATGGGTAAAAAAGAGTTATTGCTGTGGCCACAGCTGAGCTGATGTAGGAAAGTAAGAGTTTAGTGGACCTTTTGCAATCACTAGAAGAGACATTATTTAGAGGGGGACATGGGCAGAGTCACTGGAGCAGAAATGTCATCCATGCATATGCCCTGCTGTTTTGTCATGCAGGTAGTGTAGATTGAACCCAGCCTCTGGGAGCTGGTTTTAATTGGAGGAGGTGCAGAGAAGCACTGGATTATAGAAAATTCTGAGCATGTGGAACTGTTCAATAAATATAAATGAGTGTGCACTGGGGCATCAGGGCTGTACAATCATTTGTGGGCTTCGTGATCTCGTACTTGTCACCATTGTTACAGTGTTGCTTCGAAGGAGCTTTTGCTTGAAGCATCTTAAATGTTATGATTTCAACACCTCACCTGTTTATGCTGCTAGATGCTTTTTTTCATCAAGCAGGTTACTAAAATGGTATGAAAATCACTTGGTGTAAAGAGATGTTATGAATGTAATTTCCCCAGAAAAGGACCATGAGTTGGGAAGCTTCATCAAAAAACACTGCAGCAAGTATGCCAATTTGGGAATATATTTATTTTTATTTTTCTTAGCTCGCTATAGTGGTGGTCTCACCAGGAATGGGACTCAACTTTAAAAGTACTTTCAAAAGTACCACCCTGAATTCTCCACAGTGCCGAGACCCCGTCAAGACAGGCTCTGGCCTTCCTTCCATCTGCTAAAATACTGCATCTGCTAAAGCACATAAAAGCTATGCTTTATGTGGAAGTACAGTCTCTCCAACGTTGAAAGTAGAGGCTGCTTATGCCGGAGTGAACGCAGTCTGTATGATTTTTTTCATTTTATACATTTTCAGTCCGCATAAGTAACCAAAAAGTCTTCTTGTGAAGAAATAGCAGTCTGTATAAATTACAAAAGAAATTCTTTGCAATGTGATAATAGCAATATAACAATCACTGTTTATACACATTTTTTTATAGTAAAAACATGCAATTTTGTTTTGATTTTATTGTGACTAATCATGCAGCTTATTATTAATTTGCAAAAACTGACTTGGCAAACAAAAGCTTTCTATTGTTGTCTTTTTTAAATTAGTGAGGCAGCAAATGAAAACAAATCTTGAAAAGGTTTTTATTTTTATTATTTTCCCTTTTATTTCCTATCATGGCATAACCCATATTTGATTCACTATGAGTGTGATTTTGATATGTATCCACTTGGTCCGTTTGTATTGAACTTAGTCAGGTTGGCTGCTTATGCCTCTCAGGAGAGGAGAAAGGTGTAATATGTAAGGGTGTAGTAATATGATTTGTAATAGCTGCTTGCATTCCCTTTTAATTTACAGTATATTCATAATAAACTCCCCCTTACTGCTTGTAAAACAAATGGAAGTGCATTTGCAGATGCTTTCTGGGAAGCGAAAGGAACGTAAGCTTGTAAATTCAGTTTGCCAGCCACTAAATAATTCTTTCCATTAAAACACAAATACACTGCAGTACTTAAAAATTGTTTGCGTGTGTGTATATGTGAGAGTAGCTTTTGATGGACATTTGTTTAATGTATTTAAGAATGGTTTCGCCATGCATTTGAAATGAAAGTCATTTTAATATTGCTGGTTCATTATACAACCCAATTTACAGCATGCATGTTTAATTGTGCTGTAATTAAGTGTCTGATTTGAACCACATACAGAGTACCCTTTCCGTTCTTAGACACCCAAGAGTAGTAATTAAGGGCTTCTTGGAAATGGACTTCTGACCAGAGGATTGCAGCCTCAGATGAGGCACTGCCAGCATAACTTAGAGGCCAGAGAGGTTTCTTTTTGTACTGGTTTATAAATGAGACATAGCTGTTACATTTTTCGTTGCATTACGATTTTGTATTATGGTTAGTATTAGCATTTAAAATCAGTTCATAACAATAAAAAAATATTTTACGTACCCGGTATCTTCTATATACCCGTTCTAGTGCAAAGTGTTCCTGTAAAAGGGCCGTGATTGTCAAAAACAAATAACAAACCATTTCTTATGTCACAGTGTACATTCTAAAATACAGAATTTTCTGTATTTTTACATTACAGTTGTTCATGTAGCAGATGCTTTCCTCCAAAGGAGATTACAATGAATGCTATGTAGTGGTTAGCTGAAACCTTTTCATCCAAGGTGACATGCTAAATGCAATACAATGCTAGATATACCTGTCTGCAGTCAACAGTCTACACACTACAACATTGCAACACACATCCATGCTTTAGGATGACGGGTGGGCCACTTGGAGGAAACCCACGTGAGCACAAGGAGAACATGAACACGCCACACAAACTGAGCGGGAATCAAATCCACATCCCCTTTCACCCTCAAGGCCCTGTGAGAGAATAGCGCTATTCGCTTCGCACCAAACTTGTTTTTAGTTCAAATAATGTTCATATAATATACTCCATCAGAGCAAAAAAAAAAAAAAAAAAACTTCTTCCCTGATGAATTAAACATGTATATGTATGTTTCACAGAAACTTGCAAAAAAATGCCAGTTTGTTTCTCTTGTTTCCCAAACTCATACTCCTGGATAGAGAAGCTAGTTCAGCTCTGATCTCTGGGGCTTTCTGCAAAATGTCAGCACCATTGTTCTGTTTAATTGATCTAGAACAGGCTTCATAATTATTCTCTCACAGGCTGCGCATAAACACCAGCTTATTACGGCAGCACAGAAAGGGATTTGTGTTCTGCACATCTTATTTTTAAAAACTGTGAACCGTCTCTGTATCTGGCCTGCCACTCATTATGGTGTTTGTAATGTGCAATGAGTCCAACTAAGACATTTCAGCCTGACTTTGTAATAGGATTTAAAAAGGAAGAATGTTTCATGCATGAAGGTTATAGTATGTACAGAGCAGAGCACTAGAAACTAGGACAGTTTTTTTCATCCTATGCCTCACATTGATCATCAATGAAACAGAGGAAATCCCAGCTATCCTCTCTGATGTACTTAGAGAGCAAAATCTGAAACAAATTCTAAATCTTTTCGGTGCTGGACGTTCTGGTGTTCCCACATGTGCTTGTCAGCGCTGCTGTCACACGCAGAACCAGCACTGCCCTTTGGAGCCATTCCTTTGGTCCTGGTTCCATCAACTCCTGCACATTGTGTCTTGGTACTGTGCCCTAAGTGCCTGCTGTGTTGGTTTCCTTTTTTCCCTGCGCTCTGAGTCATAAAGTGCTTTGTCTAACTAGCTATAGCCCTTGACCATAGGGTACTTTGATTTTCCTCTGCATAGCCAACGACAGGTCATCCATACAGAAGGTGAAATTATTAGCAGGCATTACATTACATTTATTTATTCTCAAAAGCCACATAAAATGATTATAAACTCGTATTTAGCTTAGACCTTTGTCAAAGGTGGCCTATAGTGTGAGATACACTACACTAAACACCTTACAGTCATGAGTGATGCCTTTACACAGCCGCTACTCCTGTATTGCATGCAAATGTTTGTGTGCCTTTTAAAAAAGCAAAAAATGTTGTCTGAAGGTGATCAAGAGTTGTCTATTCTGAGTTTTGCGCACCTGCTCGAGCGATGAACATCAGTGCATAAAGTGGAAGGAAACAAACTAGGTTTACTTAAGAATCATATGTCTGCAGCTATGTCTCTTTCTCCTAATGTAATGCACAAATTGTATTTTCTTGGAGATGTACGTCGCTTTGGAGAAAAGTGTCTGCTAAATGAATAAATGTAAATGCAATTGATGTAACAATTGTGGGGACCAGAATTGTGAGAAACCTGCTGCACCACCAGGTTGCCCAGGATTATAGATTCTGAATATTGTGCGAATGTATAAGAGTACATGTGGATAAAGCCTATATAGTTTCATCTTAATGTTCTCCTTCTTTTGGTCATAATGCGTTTGATGCAGCTGAGAGGTGAACAGCGTGCCCTGCAACAGAAATTTTAACAAGGGTCCCATACCGGTGCTGCTGATGCAGTCTTGTTATAACCTTTCAAGGACTGATATCCACTGCTATATTGTAACTGGCTGGAGCATAAAACAGATTTTTGTGCATGTTTCATGTATTTGAACATCATTGTGTTGCTTTGCCCTAAGGATTATTCCTCTAACATGTAGACACTTAGTAAACAAGCAGTGAGATGGGTGCAGTACTATTACGAGAAACTAATCGCAGTAGAGCATACTGTATGCCATCCAGTGAATTTAAAGTCTTGCTGCTCTTAGGCTGCTCCCCACTATTCAGAACTTAGAAAGTGCATATCCAGTAGGTTTAGTACCTGTCATATTTGGAGAGGTTTGGGTTCAGTTAGGCACAAAAATGTCAGATTATTAATTTAACTATGACCTGTCAAACCAGTTGCGATAGTGGGGTGAAGAAGATGAAATGAGTTCTTTCAGCTCACGACTGCTGATTTCATATGCTGGTTTCTCCATGTTGAAAGCAGCAATTCTGCGAGAACCATCCTATTTGTGTGGGTTTATTGCTCTTTGATCAACTGGTTCAGCACCAATATAAACGTCTGCATTAACAAGATATATCGGCCGAAGATTGCTTAGTCCCTCTGTGCTCGTCATTTCATCAGAGGTCGAAAAAGACAGTGTAAGACAATGGTACAAGGTGCTGTGACAGGATGGAAGGCATGCAGGCTCAGCTGGTCTCCTGCCCCTCCCGCAGCCTACCGCCTGGGAGCCTCTCCCCAATTAGTCTCAGCTGGATCCCGTCTCTCTAACGAAAGGGAGCGTAAGAACCCGCAGTGGCGCTGTGGCGGGGAGTACCAGGCTCCGTGCTGCCTGGCAGATCATAGGAACATAGCCTGCCACATTTTCCTATTCTTTTTATTTGATATGCTCACCATGGCTGCCTTGTTCCTCTTACTGATGAAATGTTTTTTGTTTTTCTGCTCACCTCTGCTCTCTTACTTCCAATATTTTTTTTTTTCCTCATTTATTTATGCCTTCCAAATGATTCAAATATGAAAATGTTAGATACAAGGGGCATAATGATGTGTCCTGTGCATATGCAGGCTTCATCTAAGTGATCGCCTTGTTATGTGTGTATAAAGGGGTTGTATTTGATACAGCACAGTAAGAGGAGATCTCATTGACTTTGAACAGGGTGTAATCATTGGTGCACAAAGACCATTAACATCTCATAAGCAACTGCCTTGAAGGTCGTGTTCGACTGGAGAAAACAAGAAGATTCGGAGAATTGCGTTTTTTTTTTCCCCATTTCAATTCTCCGCACAGCTGTTGCTTGTACGCATTTGGGTATGTTACAATTTACCACGTCTCCTCTACCTCCCAAGGGAAACCTCTGCTCTGACCACTAGAGTTGCTCTTTTCCAACCCACACTTGTGTCTGTATAGGTAATCTATTTCCTTAGTGTATAGAGAGATGATAGGAAGTTGCTATTATGGAGAAATTACATGAGGTGGAATCTAAAGGACATGGGATTAAATGTCTCAGAGACACCAAGGTTAGATACAGTGCCCACTAGTAGAGCCCTCTTACCCCCCGCTTCCTGCATTCCATCATCTCTGCTCCTCCTTTCATTTTCCAGCTTGCCATCCTGGATCACACACGAATTTGAAGCTTTTAGTCTTAGTTCTGCCCAGGCCCAAGAACTGGCCTTGGAATGTTGTGGTTTTAAAGGCAGGCTCTCTCAAGAGTAACCTCTGATCCCTCTGATCACTCTTGCCCTCTCTAAATTATTTATACTTCCTTCTGATTAATTCTTCTCTGTGAGTAGTTACCAGGTCCTGTCTCCAAAACATGGCTAGATGTTATAGAAAGCACTTTCTGAAGAGCACCCATTAACTCATAATGCTTATAATAGCAGTGTTCTGGTAGATGTCTTTATGAGTTTTAAATCAATACTATTAACTTCAGCCTTCTGAAAAGTTTATCCTGAAGTTCTGCATCATATTCTGTACAGTAGATGTTCATTAGACACTTTCAGTCCAGTGGCAGTGACATTAAAGAAATCATATATATTTTTACTCTTGTAGATGGACCCCACCAGTTAGAAGGCTGATGCACGAAATAAGTGTGTTTTAAACTTTCATGTCTATTCGATAGCACATACAAATCACTCATTGTGTAACTGCATTGCAAGAGAGTAAATGGTTTGTCAAAAAAAGAATACAAAGAAGGAGAAGGAGTCACATATACTTTACAATGTACACTCGTTGATGGAGTATATTGAAACTGGGCAATCTGAAATTTGAAATTAATTTTTCAAAGCTGTATTGTCAGACAGTTGCCACTAAGCACAAGCATGTGCTTTCTCTTCAGATTAAAGAATTTTCTTTGAAAACAGCTGAGTACAGGAGAAACACACAATATCAGAAAAAATGTTTAATAATGCCCAATAATAGATTCAGTGCCCAACATGAGATTTGTAGTTTAACTGTCTAGGGGTGACAATGATGAATGTAACACACACACACACACACATTCCCAAACAGGGTCGCAGGGAACTGGAGCCTACCCGGTAACACAGGGCACAAGGCCAGAGGGGGGAAGGGACACACCCAGGACAGAACGCCAGTCCATCGCAAGGCACCCCAAGCGGGACTCGAACCCCAGACCCACCGGAGAGCAGGACTGTGGTCCAACCCACTGCGCCACTGCGCCACCGCACCCCCCTCAAATGTAACACTGGCAATCAATTAATTAATGAATTAACAATTCAGCTTTATGTCATTAATGTTGAAATTTTACCAAAAAAGTGATGATCAACTGTTGACTTCATATATATAACCAAAAACAAATGTTAAAATAATTCAGTGGTGAAACATTAGAATGAATCAATGGATACAACTCATCCTCCCAGTAGAGGTTAACATTTCAGCACTGCAGTTAATTTGAAAATTGATTTGGAATAAGACTTTTAAATAGTCTTGCATTTTTAACAGTCTCAGTTTTGGCATTAATTTAAAAATGAATTGGATGTGCAGATTGGGATAAAGGTTGTAATTTATTGCTACAGTAAAGATGAGCATTTAAGGCATGAGACATAACCACGTAATCTTAGTGTTGATGGTAAGGCAGGAATGGATTGGATTTGCAAATTATGATGAACCTACATTTCAGTACAGCTGTGAAGTCAAAAATTGAATGCTGATAACATTGTATTTAAACAAAGATAAATTGTCTTTGTCATTTTTGTAAAGAATTAATGCTGTTTTGTTTTACCTTTGTGGTTTCTCAGTACTCATGCTCAAGAAAAAGGTTTTTTGGTCTTGGAAGAATATCCATATTATTATTAGTGAATTAGTCTTGGTGGGCAAATAATAAGACAAGAGTCTTAAAACCAAACCTAAGGAGCTTTGCCTCAAATTCACATTGATTTTTCTTCCAGTCGCTGCTCTTGGTGTGTGACCTGGAGCGCGACGAAAATTACTATCGGGTGACACAATTGAGTCTTTTGAGTTTGGGCACTGATTTTGACACTGAAATAAAATACATCAGTTTTCAGCTGTGGAACTGAATCAGTGAGTCTGTGCCTCTGTACACTACGTTGGCTGTGTTTACAATGTGTCTAGGCACAGTTATGAGTTTGCATGTTGCATGATAATTCAACATACTGTCTGTGTTAGGGTTCTTCACTTCTGATTTTTAATATCCTCTTAATTTAGAGATTTTAGCATGTATTGTGAGTACAAATATTCTACTCAGAGTGGAATTCTTCCTTCTTCATTACCTGTCTCCTCATAATGAAGACACTAACAGTTTCTCAAACATTAAGTCAAATGATTTCAAGCCTAATGTGGTACCCTCTTTCTTTCTGTTCATACAAAAGGGCTCCCACACTTGCAAAAAGGATTCCACACACTACTGATTGGATGTGAGCCCATTTTGACCCCAGAAAATGAAGATGGTGTTGCTATGGAAACTACTGTTGCTGCAACCGTTCATAGGGGTCTTTGTAGGTAAGTGTCTTAACAATAACTTATGATGTGTCACATTATTATTAGTGTATGTTGCAACATTGTATGTTTTGGAAACATTTTCAGATGCTTTTATACTAGTTTCTGTGATGGCAGCAGGTATTACAGATGCCAAGGATATGAAGATTTGCTTTTATGGGAAAGGCATCATTATTACCCTTACTCACTTACTTAGATTTACTCATTTGGCTTATACTTTTCGCCAAAGCAATTTACAATGTCAATCTGTTACTAGACTTATTAATCTTACAATTATTTATCCATTTACACACTTAAGTAACTTTAGGGTAAGTACCTTGCTCAAGGGTACTACAGCCATAAGTGGGATTTAAACCTGCAACTTTTGTTTCCAAAAGCAGCAGTTCTAACCACTACACTACCAGCTGTCATTACTGGCTATTTTGCTTTACATACTTACTAAATTCTATAAACTGCTTATCCAAATCTGGGTTACAGAGGTCCTAAGTTTATCCTAGAGGCATAGGGTGCAAGGTTCGGGTCCTGCTTGGGGTGCCTTGCGATGGGCTGGCGTCCCGTCCTGGGTGTGTCCCCTCCCCCTCCAGCCTTACGCCCTGTGTTGCCGGGTTAGGCTCTGGTTCGCCAGACCCCGCTTGGGACAAGAGGTGTCAGGCACTGTGTGTGTGTGTGTATGTGTGTGATAAATATGCTCAGTACCCTAATATTCGTAGATGAAGGGAAGTGCAATCACTGATTTGTCTAGAACATAGTATCTATTTTATGTGTGCCTGATACTACACTAAGTAAGCTTTGCTGCTTGCGGAGTATACGCACATACGTATGTGTGGACTTCTTTGTGTTTTAGTGTCACAGCTTGTCCATTGTCTAGTATCACCTAATTGCAACCTACAGATGAGGAAATCACTTATGATTTTTATTTATTTATTTGTTTCCAAGCAGAAGCACTAAAATGTTTAACCTTTAATGAGCTAAATGCAGAAGGCAACAGCGATTATAAGCATGCAGAAAGTACTTATCTGGAGTTTGAAGTAACCATCATTAATTTACAGTAAAGCTGCATTGATATCCTTGCTGAAGCAATGATTGCGTTACAAGGGCTGTATCATCGATCGTGTTTGATGAAGCGGTTTAATTTTTCTCACTTACAAAACGGCGAGGTCAGACTTGAACAAGAGTCCGATGGCTGTAAGTGTTTGATAAAAGGGGTATTATCCTTATTGAGTTATTGAGATGAAGAAGGGAAAATTAATGAACAGTGTCTCCCATATGTTAAAGTTAAATAGATTTCTCTTCTGTTCCTTTTAATATGCTCACTCCTAGGATTGCAAAGACAAAGGCTTGAGCCACCACATTTATTATGTTACAGGATTATTTTCTTAGAATTTCAATGCCCTTTATTTCAAGGCCACCTGCATTGCTTGCAATTTGCATAGCACCATTACTGTGTAATCCATACACTGTATAGCCTTTAAAGGGTTTTGCTTTGCTGATCTGGAGTTAAACATCCATCCATCTATCCAATTTCACAAAACTGCTTGTCCTGAGCAGGATTGTGGTGAACCGGAGCCCATCCCAGAGGCATTGCAGACAAGGCGGTGTTTTTCCCTGAGCAGGACACCAGTCCATTGCAGGGTAGCCACCCATGCACACATACATTCACACACTACAAGCAATTTAGCATCACCAGTTCACCTGAACTGCGTGAGAAAATCCATGCATACACAGGGAGCTCATGCTAACTCCACAAAGGCTGAGCAGGGGATCAAACCCATGTTCTCTCTCACCACCCAGGTACCAGGGCTACTCACTGTGCCAAGTGGAAACAGACATACATACATAACACACACAGACACACACAGACACACACACACACACACACACACACACACACTTTCTGAACCACTTGTCCCTAGCCCGGCAACACAGAGCGTAAGGCTGGAGGGGGAGGGGACACACCCCAGACAGGACGCCAGTCCGTCGCAAGGTACCCCAAGCGGGACTCGAACCCCAGACCCACCGGAAAGGAGAACCCGGTCCAACCCACTGCACCACTGCACCACCACACCCCCTGGAAACAGACAGTTCCTTGTAAAATACATGTGATTCCTGGTTTACAGATACAGAGACCCTGTCATAAGTCACTGGCTGTAACACTGACTGAGATCCAAAAAATAAGCCACACGGCTGCCTTGTGGCATCACAGATAGCCAAAAGCCAAAAGTTGAAACTCAAAGGTTAATGGGATGGCTGTCATTAGTCCAAGTTGTAATAAGTTGCACATTTTGTAATTTGTGCACAGCTGTACCTCTTACCTGCAATATATTGTAGTATAATATATAAGTAATGCAATATATTGTGTACTTGTGTAACCAAAGTAATTTTTAATTTTCTTTTTCTAAATTAATAATGTATTACTTTCCCTCTCAAATGTGGATGTGTTTATCAGAACTGACACTCACATTATCATGACATGTCAGCCTGGCTGTGAACTGATTTAGCTACAGTCTACTCTTCTACCAGTACCCAGTTCATATATAAGGCAGGAATCTGTATGCTGAAAAAGTTATTCATGTTACGGTTTATGTGTGCACAACCAGACCTCTGGTGACAAGCTACTGGAATGACTGGACAATCAAGTACATCTCAATATTATTTTTTGAAATATGTTTTCAAGAATTTTAAAAGAAGAAATCAACAAAGTCAAATACAAATGGTTAATGAAACACTATTTGAAGTGATGTTCAAGTATGTATCTCTCATATATAACATTAAATATTTTATGCAGAATTGGAAGGAATTTTTTTTTTTGTGGGGACACAGTGGCGCAGCGAGTTTGGCTGGGTCCAGCTCTCTTGTGGGTCTGGGGTTTGAGTCCTGCTTGGGGTGCCTTGTGATGGACTGGTGTCGTGTCCTGTCCTGGGTGTGTCCCCTCTCCTCCGGCCTTGCATCCTGTGTTGCTGGATTAGGCTCCGGTTCACTGCGACCCCACTTAGGACCAGTGGTTTCGGACTCTGTGTGTGCGTGTGTGTGTGTGCGTGTGTGTGTGTGCGTGTGTGTGTGCGTGTGTTTTGCACTTGCCTGTCATTAAGATCATTGGTATTTTTTGTCTCTGTAGTAGGAGGGTGTTGGGGGAAATTATACTCAAAATGTTAAACGATAACTTTCAATTAGTTTCTTTTGCGAGAATACAATTCTAAAAAACAACATACAAATATTTTATTAAACTTACAATAAAAATTTCCTTAAACATTTTATTTTGGTATAATTTTGGTGTAAGAATATCGCTACCATGTCCAATTGACTTTTAAAAAAATCACATATATGATACACTGAAATAACCAGTTGCTCAAATGAGTTGACCCGCCTACATTAGTCCGGTCATGCGAGGATGAACTGTATTCTTACGGGGAAAAATTATAATTCACTTCTGAATCATATGAAGCATGCAGAAACAGTAAAAACTTTTTTCAAACCCTATTGAAATTTTTACATATTTCTATTATAAATAACATTGTCCTTATGAAACATGTCAAAGTTCAGCACTGATCCCAGGTTTTATTCTGATGCCGTGTTTGTTTATGTGTTTATTTAATTTCCCCGTGGTTCATCACCATCCCATCACTGTAGCCTACGCTGCAGTTTGTGTACGTACTAACAATATGAATATGAGCTCTTATTAATTGCTCTACTGAATATGTTGGCTCGGTCATTCTTCCTGGTGATCGCAATTATCCTAGTTCACAGTTTTTCTCACACTGGCGAATGCAGCATACCTGGTTCGCTGAGGTCTTCTGTCTACCGGTGAACATAATGAGCCCAGTTGGCTGAGTTCCGCTTTACTCTCTGGTCACATATTTGATGTTCACAGCCAAGTCAAGTGGCCAAGAGTGGCAGGCACAGCACTGACTATGTCCGTGCTAGTATTTGCAGCCAGGACTCATTCAGTAAAGTGTGCCACTTGGCAAGAAGAGCACTCTGAAGAATGACAAGTACACAGCCACACGTAGAAAGACAGAAACATGCATATCTGCTCAGGAAGGGGATTCTTGTTAGTTATTTTGCTGTAATGCACACAGTTAAAGACATCTGTCCTTGGCAGTTCCAGGGACATTTCAGTAATTCAGCAGCGTGTCAGCTTACAGTGAGACAGCAGGGTGCTTACACTCCAGCTCAACTTCAGACTCGGGTGCCTCCTTTTTATTTAGAAGGAATGAAAGTAAGCCAAAATCAGATGCTACTTTCTGTGTGTTTATAGTAATTTTCAGGCCAATGATAGACATTTTATGTTGACTAGGTGACCCCCAGTAAACATTTGCAACTCTAAAGGACTAAAAATTTGAAGTACCTGCACTGTGCCATCAAAACACATGCTATTGTTGGCCCCCGTTCATGTCACCTGGGCATTGAAAAGCAGTTTGTAGCAGTTTGGATTTTAAAAAGCCTACACTTATTCAAAGTCCTTTCACTGTGGTTGGGATGAATAGGGGGTTACAGATTGTGATTTATATTTGGTGTCCACAAATAGTGTCTTTCATGAAAGCTTTTGTGTGGCAAATATCCCATATCTCCCAAGTTTTGCTGGGAAGTAATTGGATATGTTTCCGTCCGTGTATCAACTGTGCTAATCTTAATTGAATTTTTCTTGCCACCATCATCCTAGCATCAAGGAACCGTCGCCTGTAAGATTATACCATTTGTGGTTCCAGGAATCCCTGAGGCACATGATCGGTCCTGAATAATTACCTGATGTGCTTCATTTATTACACGGTACAAACAATGTTCCTTGAAGAACCCACAAGTCTGCAGAAACACAAAATGAAACTCCTTTATTGTATAGCCACAGCACCATGGCTCAGAGTTTGGACATACGCACTGTTAAACAATGATAAATGCAGTCAATACGATGGCCCGCAACAACCCTCAGCTGGCAAATAACCTTCTAAGCAAAGGAGTAGTGGAATAGGGAGCAATATTGCACCAATTAAATGAGAAATTGCATTCTTTTTTGAGAGGGTTTTGGATTTTGAATTATTCTTTACAGCAAAAAATTGTTTTTTTTTTTTTTTTGCTAAGTTCATGATGTCACTGTTTTTTTTTTGTTTTTTTTTTAATATATGTATGTATATTTTCAACTTTTAAAAAGGCTTTTAAAGCATTTTTTCCTTTATCTGCTTCCTGGTAAACTGCCTGATCAGCAGTTAATGCCAATTATTTTATCTCATGTCATATTATATTTATTTCTTGTGATAATATGCACTTTTAGTCAGTATCATATCAAAACATCTATCCCATATTAAACAAAACATCCATTCACTGAACATCATTGCTAAAGACTGCAGGGATTATAAATGTATTGTACAGGTTTTTATTATGAAAATTCTATTATTATGCTAAATTCTAGGGTAGCACGGAATGGTAAATATAATTAGCAGATTTTTTTCCAGTGCAACCAATATAAAATGCAAAATTTTGTACATATGTAAAATTGAAAACATGTTTAAATGTAAACAGTTCTGTCTGGACAGTTGTGTGATAGACTAAAATTGCTCCAGTCTGCATGACAGGTAACAAGGGGATTGATGTTGTGAGGTAGATATACGGTTGGAAAGTTTTTCATAAATGTGACAGGTACAGGGCTGTTGGGGAGGCTGGGAAAATGTTTCAAGGATGGTTTGTGAGAGATACCAGTGTGTGCACACCTGTTAATACTGTATGTCAGTGTGTCCATTGCGTATGTCGTGAGCATCCGTTGCTAAATATATCATCAGTTCATGTCTCCACTGCTTGTGTTCCTGTGAGTCTCTGTGTTTTTTGCGTTGAGTGAATTAGTTTTACTTTTCAATTCCTCAACATGATTAATACAAACATGTTAGGTATTTTGCACCACTGCTGTCCAGTCAGTATTTCTTTAAATAAAAGAGAAACTGTAGGCATGGGTGGACCTTAATTTTGGATCAAAAAATGGCGATCACTTTGAAAAATATCCATCACCATTATTATTTCTGTTCAGATCTGTGCTAAAATTTCCCTTTTTGTAAGAGCACAGTTTTTAAAAAATTTTTTTAGCCCTCAATCTGGCTCCCTCTACCCCCTTCTCGAGTGCTTCTGGGAGTGCTTCTGACATCATAGTATGGGAAATACACGACAACAGCGGCTTTGGCTTCTGTCAGTTTTAGCATAGTGGTTTCTGCAACTTTCAGTAGAATGCTGCACGTTAAGACATAAAACAATGCACAGTTATTGAACAGTGTGGCTACTGCATTGCCTTTTTGAGATTTGTTTGAAAAGGCTGTCTGATTATATTGTTTGCTCTTATTTACACACATGTTTTGTTAATCTGACGTAATAATTCACCACATTTCCCTTTTGGCCGGTTAAGAATAATTTTATCAAAACATGAAGGATGGAATGTTTTCACCCAGTTCCCTCACTTTGAGCTAGTGGCTTTTGATTTTATTTTTATTTATTTATTTTTTCAACCTTTTTTCTTAGATGGAGGTCTACATTAAGGTTAAGGTCATTGGTGTGTGGTGAAATGCTGCTTCTCTAAGGTTAATGAGGGAACATTTTGCAGTGTGGGACATCGTGAGAGAAATCCCACTTGGGATACTCTGTGTGCTTTTCTAGGGGGATCCAACAGCCCCCAGGGGTCATGGGAAAACATCTTCATTGGATGTATTTTCTCTGATGCGGATGGAGTAGGGGCCTGAGCAATGTTTTCAAGAGGAGAGGTCTGGCTTTGTTATCTGACATCCTAAGCACAAATGTAAACTGAATGGATGGTCAGTCTCACCCTGTGTTGCAGCTGTTCCCTCAAGGCTGGACACCTTCTGGCTTTTTAGCTCTTATGTTTTGCTCATGCTAAGATAAGGTCAGGGTATTCATTCAGTTTCTGCTGGTATTGAATTTGAGATCTGCCCTTATTTTGCCTTCAAAGAGCACGTATGCTCCAGCTGCTGGTTGCAGGCCCAGGGTGATGTGGAGCAAAGTGAAGTGCCAAACATTATTGTAAACCAGCTTGAAGATACCAGGGTCTAATGCACTGTAATAGCAATGTCTGTCGCTTTCAACAGACTCACTTTGGTAAACGCCTCTTTTAGTATGCTGTGTATGTAGCCTTCGGATAGATGGGTTTCTCTCACACTTTCTGGCTAGCGTGCCAAAATAGATTCATCGGGAGCTGAATAACATCCTTTACACACAAATTCAGAATCAAGTGTCAAACTATGGTGCTAAAAAGAGTACAGCAGGTTTTCTGAGAGGGTTTGGTCTTTAACTGGTTGGTAATTGCAGAGGCTTTATGGTTATACAATTAATTTGTTTCTCTTTTTTGGTCTTGATCTAATAAAGAGATATTTTGATAAACTCAATTACATTTTCCCCCTCAGTACATCTGTAGCACACACAAATGTAAACAGTTAGTCAGTTAGACAGCAGGATCAAGTATTGCATTGTCTTATGCTTCCAACAGTATGTGTTGTTTTGGCCTCGCCATCCCTACTGAAATACTTCTGTTTTCTTGTTCTAGAGATCATTCATAATCCCACTTGTCAGGAAAACGATGCTACTCACTAGCATGTAAATTCCAAATTTGACCTTGATATTTAAAAAATGTTCATGTTTTGTAAAAGTACGCTTCCTTTTGTGTCCAGGTAAGGTCATGTGAGTGTTGGGTAGGTTGCCAATAGGCCCAGCTGGGTAGAACTTTGGGCTCCCCACACTCAAGATATTTTGTAACTCTTTTGATTGTCAGGGATGATGCGGCAGATACTGCAACTGAAGCTCATCAGGCATAGGTTCGAATGCAGCTCACTCTGTGTGAAGTTTACATGTTCTCCTTGTGTCTGCATGGGTTTCCTCCCACATTCAAAAGACATGCAGTTCAGGTATGTTGGCAAAGCTCAGTTGCCTGTAGTGTGTAAATAAGTGTATGCATGTGTGGCTGTCCTACAATGGACTGATGTCTGCAGCTCTGACCAGGACTAGTGGTGGGTGATTTTTTTTTTTCTCTGACAGGTGGACCCTTATTGAGTGGTGAGAAGGTGTAAGAAAACTGAATGGCTCATTCTTTCAGGTTCAGATCCTGTTTAGGTAAAGAGTCTTAATAGTCCTATATGATCACTGCAATAATAGACTGAAAAAACATGTAAAATTAAGTTTGTGTCACCTGAAGGGGAACCTGGTAAATTATTTTAGCTAACACTTTTGCTAAATGGAATTTTGTTAGAAATGTTTTAAATGAAAATTCTGGTGTTGTACACAACAATCAGCCTTGGATGGTCTTGCTTTATTTCCTCAGGTTATGATTCATAATGTTTCAGAGTGATTGACAGCTTTATAGATTTTTTTTCTTGTTTTCTCATGTATGTAAAAGTACTGTCAACTCCAAACCCTGGTATTCTGAAGCCACAAACAGCAGTTCGGTTTCACAATGTTTACGTCATTTTGGACAAACCCTCTGGGATAGCCATAGGAACCCAATCTCAGCTCATTATCCTCTATTTAGAATCCTGAATTTCCCTGCTAATGAGCAAAAATACTACGTGGCTGGAGCTCTGGGAGCACCCACGATCATATCTGTTATAGCAAGACATATAAAATGGGCGTAAAATTTCGTTAGCAAAGCGCAAGCCGGAGTCCCCAGCATCTGCAGTCATTCCTCATTATTCACCTTGTTAACCCCCATGTTCATTTCATTACGGTCTGATTTTTTTTTTCTTTTAAGTTCCTGACCTCTACTCCATGGCTGAGTTTTCTGAGGAGACAGACACTGAGATGCGGAAACCTCACACATCTCCAGAAACCATTCATATATCACAAGGAACAGTATATAGGACAGTTGGCCTATACTGATCTGAACTTTTCACTTGTGCTTTCTTTTTTTATGAGGGGCAGTAGAGTATGCACTGGGGGTGTGGTGGCGCAGTGGGTTGGACCAGGTCCTGCTCTCCCGTGGGTCTGGGGTTCGAGTCCCGCTTGGGGTGCCTTACGACGGACTGGTGTTCTGTCCTGGGTGTGTCCCCTCCCCCTCTAGCCCTACGCCCTGAGTTGCTGGGTTAGGCTCCGGTTCCCCGTGACCCCATATGGGACAAGCAGTTCTGAAAATGTGTATGTGTGTCTATATAGATATATATGTATATTTGTGCCTTTAGCCATATCAGCTGGATACATTTAGAAAGAAAGAAAATCTTTAAACTGTTAACCACACCTCTGGATGTTGTGATCTATGCCTCAGTAACTTCAGAAGACAATGTAGACAAAGTTTTACCTGTTTAAATTACCAGTCTGGACACTAGATAGGGTGCAGTGGGTACTCGAGTGGATAGAGCTGCTGTTTTTGGATCTGATGGTTGCCGGTTTGAATTGCCCGGTTACACCCAGGTCAGCCACCCGCTCTCCCTATGGGAACGAAAAATAACAAGTCCATATGCTTAGAGGGAAGGAAAAAAATGCAGCACTTTCCCAGGCAGATCCTGTAATAAGGCTGTGTTGATAGGCACTTAACCCTATGAGTTCGTTGAAGAAATTATGATTACCAACATTGCCCCAAAAAAGAAAAATGGATGGATTTTTTTACAAGCAAATGGAGATTTTAGTCCATACCAATTGAGGACTAAAGTGTCAGACATTCTCAGAATTATGGAGAGCCAGTAATGTGGAACACAGCCCCAATTCCCATAAAAATAAATCACTTTTCCAATAGTATGGAAATGAAAAATAATACGGAAGAACCAAGTGGTATAGCATTTCAAGGAAACAAAGAATGAACAGTGTGTCAGCTTACAGAATCAAACTATTGTTGCTCACACTACGTGTCTGATTTCTGTTATTTTTCCCTGTCTTTTGAAACATAGTTTCCATCTCCTTGAGATGTGGTGGAGGTAGCTGAATAGTGAGTTGGATGCCAAGTATCTGTTCTTTTATGTTATAGCCTTCTCCCTGTAGGGAAACACTCTTCAGTACTTTGTCAGCTTGATGTCTCATATTTACCAGGTAAAGAAATACTGTAATGTGGTGTATGTTGTGTTTCTTTGTGTACACTCCAGAAGAGAGCAATTTTATTAAATTAGAGCATAAATCAGAAGGAAGTCAAAATTTAATTCACCGTAGCACTAGATTCTACTTACAGAATAACAGCGTAACAATGAAAAGTTTTTTTGTCCCTGTTACATTTAAAAAATTTTAAGTTATTAAAGAGTGAATGGTCAAACTCTTATCAATGATTTGTTTCTTCCATCGTCCAGGGCAATTGAACTTGAGTGTTATGTCAGCGTGTGAAAGACAGAATGCTTGTGTCATCAAGATGTCGCCAACATCTGACCTGCACACACAAGTATACATACTCGCATTCGTAAAGGCGTGCATAAGTGAAGGCATCTGTGCACTGAAACAAACTTACAAACAGATACTTGCATTCACAAACACACACTTGTGTTTTTGCACTTTGTGTAGAAGTTAACTTTGGGACCTTAACTAGAGTGACCTTCTCCTTGTTATCATCTTTCCAACAGCATCCTCTGAGTCTGTTCTCCCTTTACCTCATCACCTCCGGCCATCCTTAGGCACTCAACTCAAATATTAAAGTTCAAGCAAAACATAAATTGAAGCAGGTATTATTTTAAAGTACAATTCATACTGGACATCATTAAAGGCTAAACTGTGGCCAAAGGGGTTTTTTTTAATAAAAGTCAGCATTATGTGCATAAATATTTGAAATAAGGGCTGCCAGAAGAATAATAATAGTGACTTGCCCTCCCTCAACTACACACCTGCTACATACTCAGTCCCAGAAAGTATGTATGTGGACCATATTTTTGCTTTTCTTCTCATCTTTAAATCTTGCTCTTACTGGCTTTAATCCTTCATACTCATTTCTGTTTTTATGATCATTTGAACACTACCTGTTTTCTATTGGTGTGTAGTACAATAACAGGGCCCTCAAATAAATGGTATGTTTGGAAATAAATAGTATGGTTGTGTCTTCAGTGCAAGGATCACTTTATTTTTTGCTATGGCGCTTGTTTTCAGAAAGACTAGCACAAAAGCTGCAAAAAGAAAGTAGTCTTTAAGCCTGTGTGTAGATCATGTAGCTTTCTATTTCTTTCAGAATGCTCTCTGATGCATCCAGTACTGTTTTGGAAAACGTAATCCTGGTTGACTTAAGCGTGAATAACACCTATGGGGCATTTTGTCTCATATTAAAGAATGAAATGGATGATGCAAGGGGTATTCGCATATGAGTCAGCCATAAATGAGAGCTATATGTTCCGCATTTTGTTTTGCGCATTCTGAGCCAAATTCCAGCTTTTGTTTGCTTACCTGCAAGGAAAAAGCTTCTATATAGCAGTGAGCACCTGTCACACAGCAAAGCCATAATATGTGTAGAACTGATGTGGGTAAATTCACCTTCTACCTGGATACTGATGAGCTCCTTTGTAGTAGCTGTGTACCTGTCTTTATACCATCTGCAGGTTTCAATCAGTGCAGGCAGACGGCTGAGGAACCCAGAGAAGCCAATGAGATGACTGTATTGTAACACCCTATGATTTTTTTCTGGGTTGGAAAGCAAGAGTGAGAAGGTGATAGGGTTCACTGCTGTAACAAAGAAAAGATAATGTTTGTGTAAAGCATCACAATGTAGTGAGCAGTAAAGGTGTTATTTGATTACACATGCAGGATCAATCATTTCAGCTGATTGCACAATTTATCACTTTACAGTGAAGGAAACTGAATAAATAATCAATGTACCTTGGACAATTTTCATATTGTATGAAGATGGCACATTTGTTGTATTCTATAAGTATGCATTAAAACCACCACTGTATTTTATTTTACATTACTAATTTGTTTAAGCCCAATTAAAAAAAAATACTTATATAATACTCATGCAATGCAGAATAAAGCCATATGATTTTAGAACCCAGTATTTAAGGATAGCTTTTTAATTACAGTGACAAGGACAAAGGTCCCATGGCCAAAGGCACTCTGTTTGTATCTATTTGTCCCTTGAGTGTGTTTAGCTGGAACAAAAGAACACTTTGAATGATGCAAATGATCCTTTATTTTCCTAAGCCATTATTTTACTTAGTGTCCTGTGTCCTGTTGATATGCTCTGCTACCAATAGCCATTTGCAAATCTTATCCTGAAAGAGGATAAGTGGCCAGCAGCGACCACATAAACCCCTGTCAGACACACAAAGCAAAACATCATAACTGCCCTTTTAGTATTTAGAGTGAAAATAGTAACAAGCAGAGAGAATCACTTTGTCAGCTTCAACGATGCAGCTGATGTGTTGTACACAGTTTGGCACTGAATGAGTTTGAATGAGTCGTTTTCCTAATTTGCCTTTAACCAGACGTATTTTGCAAGAGTCCTTTTTAAGAACTTAATCTGTTTTTTAAGCTTACCCCTCTAATTTAGCTATACGTCTTTCATGTGATGATACTGCTCTTTTAGAGCCTTGGTTGGCAGCAGGATTTGGTTTCAAAGCACATGTGTAGCAAATGAATGAAAAAAATTCCAAAATTCTTCATTTAAAGGGAAAAAGTAAAGAATAATTCAAATTACCTGAGTAATACACACAAATGAAATATTTTCAATGACATAACAAACTTGTGAATATTAGTTATTTTTTTCTTTCACAAACAGCTGAAAATATGCATATGTGAATTCAGTCCACATCTCAGTTCCACCTTATTGGATGCCCCGTACTGAATATCTGAATATACAATAATGTTAATAATAAAATTATTATTATTATATAATAACAATATTAACATATATTTACTAACAAAATTTAAAATTGCAAAGCCACCTCAACCCAAACACACACACACACCGTCTGAAACCGCTTGTCCCGAGCAGGGTCATGGTAAACCGGAGCCTACCCGGCAACACAGGGCGCAAGGCTGGAGGGGGAGGGGACACACCCCGGACGGGACGCCAGTCCATCGCAAGGCACCCAAAGCAGGACTCGAACCCCAGACCCGCCAGAGAGCAGCACCTGGCCAAGCCTGCCGCACCCCCCCTTTAAACCAAACATTAACAAATAATTTTAAAATAGGAATTTTCTGCTACACTTTTGTCATCAGTTTGTTATTTTCTAAAATAGCTTTATATTATAATCCACTGCTTTTTCTGTGTGATTCTAAAAATGTAAATGTGTAATATCAAAGATTTGTCTAATGATGTTCCTTTTCACACTTCTGCCAGTCTGATCTTAGACGCACAAACTGTTTGAAAGTTTTATTGTGTGATTAAATATTGCTTGCCACATTCTTTCATGAACACACACACACATTTTCTGAACCACTTGTCCCATATGGGGTTGGGGGGTACCGGAGCCTACCCGGCAACACAGGGCATAAGGCCGGAGGGGGAGGGGACACACCCAGGACGGGACACCAGTCCGTCGCAAGACACCCCAAGCGGGACTCGAACCCCAGACCCACCAGAGAGCAGGACCCGCTCCAACCCACTGCACTACTGCACCACCGCGCCCCCCTCTCTTTCATGAACATGCAATACCAAATTGGTATAAAGATTTTATACTGACCAGAACACTACCACAAACATCCACACCCAAGCAACAGTACTGGGCGTGAGCAGTGGATTGATGTATGAGCACAAATTGGTTGGGCAATGTGCTGTACACCCTCTTTCCACTGAGGTCAGATCAAAGGGCAAAGGTAAAGCAATTACTAAAGCTGTAAATTAACCTTTTCCCCCCTTTGCCTGGGGGCTTCAGGGTTCTTGGGAAGTGATTCAGAGAACACTATGCGGGTGAATTCTCCACGGATTAATGGGGACTCACCAGGTGGCAATTCTCACGGAGGCCAAGGCACACTCTGGGGTGACTCAGTCCGTGGCTAATGCTCCACCTGTTTGTTTGATGACAGTCACCCCACAGGCACATGCACAACCAGGGAAGCATTGAGAAGCTGATGATTCACATTCATTCTGTGGTGCTGTGCAGTATAATTCAGCCTTGGTTCTATTATGGGCTCAGTAGCATTCCTAAGAATGTGGCACCCGCAATAACTCTGAAAAGGCTGATAGTTGAAAGTGATTGATGTTTTTGGGGTTCTGTGCTTTTGGGTTCACTATCCCTAAGCTTGTTTTCTATTGGTGACTGATTGTTTCATGAGCAAATGTTGCCATCCGGACTAAGTGGACCCTGTGAATTTTTATCTGCCCCCCCCCAAAACCCCAGAGAGCGGCCTTCTGCGGGGGCCGTCCTTCACCAAACAGCCTGGCAGCATCGTGTTCCCCCTGCGATCTGCTGATTCCAACCAAGAGGTGGTGTTCAGCTGTGAAGCACAAGGCCACCCACCTCCTTCTTATAGGTGAGTGTACATCCTACAGACATCACAAGCTCTTCCTTGGATTGCTGTCTGCAGGTCTAAGAGGAGATGTTCGCATGCCTTAGCACAGGTACAGGGACGGGTAGAGGTACTCGTCCTCTGAGACATTGTCCATGTTCCTCAACATTCATCGGGAGTAGTTCCTATTTTGTCTAGTAGGGTTCAGCTATAAACATTAGCTGGCCTTCTTTCACTTTGTCCCTTATGTGGTCTAAAGCTTCTAAACAAAGCTTGAAACTGCATCCCTCATTCTCGGCAAATTGGCAGCTAATTTGTTTTGTAATTCAATCCAGTCCTCTGTGTATTTCCGTCACTATAGATGTATCCATATCAATTCCATTAGCTGCTGAATTAATAACAGCTGACAAATTAGAATTGTCTTAGACAAATTGTAGCAAGTCCTTTGCATTTGTTTGTTCAATTAAGTTTCACTTTCATCATTATCACTCTGCTTTACCCCAAGTAATATATCCATTATTTAATATATCATGAGATTAAGTCATTTTTCTCAATGATGTTGCAAATAGTTACATTAATACGATTGTAAATCCTTTTTCCTTCTGTATAATGGGATCTAATTTTCCGATTTTCCCACTAACAAAGCAAGGCACATTAGGTCGGCTGAATGGAGAGGAAGTTGTGGTATTTCCAGTATGGGATTTTCTTATAAACACAATGTACAGTATAACAATATGGCTTCTGATCAGAACTGTCATTAGAGTGTGCAGTGGGTTATTTATCTTTGAGTCACCTAAGGGTTTATTTTTGTCATGTGGCAATTTTAGGAAAAATCCACAACATGTAGTTTAATGTTACAAAAACAGTGCTATCACATGTGAGAGTAATTTAACCTGTACAGCTCATAAACTATTAAAATCACATATGTAAATATTTCTCATTAAACACAAAACTGTGAAACTAGATCCATGGTGCTGTAACTCAGTCCCTTGACCTTTTCCAATATCTTTCATCATGGAAAAGAAGTTTTGCATGTTTGTGTGTTTTAATAGCAAACCTAATGGGCTTTATGCTGCTGAGGGCTGGAGTCAGCCGCCGTACAACAGCATTGGTTAATTCTAGATGTGCTCTGCAAAACACAAGGCCACTTATCAAGGAATGTGATGACAGTGGTGCTGTAATTTTAGTGGGATTCTTTATTCAACAGCCGGGTTCTTCTGCTGAGTTCTCTGCTTCTCAGTCAGTTGTTTTTTAGAGTATGTGGCAGTGGTAATAAAGGGAACAGTGACACTTTGGGAAAAACATTAGGTTCAGCTCTCAAAAACATAACAACTTCACACCATTAACTATGGGCTTCAACACAATTATATTCAGGAAACCAAAATTTAGATGTTTTTTTCTTGTTTTTTCCTTTAATTTTCAGGTATTTACAGAAACTTATACATGGTAAAACACTGTCAGTTTTGGGAAAAAAAATTGTTTCCAGCAAGAGTACTCAATATTTTACTGGTGCTATTTATACCAATAAACCTGAAAGACGTGCAGGTAAAAAGAAAATAAAAGCTGTTGTGTTGAGGCAACAAAAGAAATGTACAATGGTCATTTGCAGCTAGTGCAATCCCTGTTCCTGGGATGCCTCGGCTCATAGCTTTATTCGTCTATCAATAGTTTGCTGTGACGTATCGTGGTTAAAATCAATCATGTTTGCACACAGAACTCACCGAAGCAAGTGTTAGAAGGATTGGTACATTTAATACTTGGGACTGTGCCAGCCTACCAAATGAGCTCATCAGCGGTTTGCCTGTCAAGGTTGCTGTGCCATTATGTTAGAGCCCACACTCATCTGCAGGGAAGCAGCAGCGAACTCGGGCTGACCGCAGAGTAAATCATGTGGACAATGCGTTTATCCAGCACCTAAGGCGAGCACTACACTGTTACCTCACAGGCTTAAGTGTTCTTCATTCCAAGGTACAATGAGGATACAGCCTACCGACACACAGGCATACCCAAGCTCAGAGACCAGCAGGAATCAGTCTTCATGTGGTTTGCCTAATGATGATACAGAAGACAATACAAGCATTTGTCTTTTATTCCACAAAATGACATCTTTAACTGCAGAACAATTATTTCTCAGCACAGTTTGTTTACACATGAAAAAATGTGATTATTCTTTAGCCTAAACCGAATCGCCTTTCATACACATAATTATTTTGAAAGATGAAGAAGCTGTTTGCACTGAGTAAGGTCATGCCTGCCGAGTACCATAAATGGTTTAGGTGGTAAGTGTACACTTCCCATTAGTCTTCTAATAGAAATGGTTCTTTCATGTATGGAAGACTGTCAACCAAGAGAAAGACAAGCAATGAGGGTAGTCGTAAGGCAACGAGTCCAATCAGAAATACTTTGTGAAGGACTTTAAATGAACTAGGTTGCTGCATTAAAAGTTGAGGTGATGCTTTCTATTCGGAAACTAAAGAAAACCTTCGTAGTGACAGAGCCTATTTCACCGCGGTGATAATGCCAGATGATTAAAGGTATCATCTAAGGTCACAGTTTCTCCTCCACCAGGACAGGGGCAGCACACTCTTCAAAGCAAATGCATCATCATAAGTGGTTCTAAACTTTTCCTGTGTCCTAACCGTTCTCTGAAGGTGATACCAATTCATTTCTGAGGCAAGTCGAGAGCAGATATCATTAAATCTCCCATTTTTCAGCATGAGGAAATACTGGAAACAGAATGTGTAACATGAACCTGTGTTTACACTGGCAAAATACAGAAACGCTGGACTGGACTATTGTAGTTTCTCTGTATTACTGGTTTAATCCTCTGTGAATTTCACATGTGTTGTAACAGTAACTGTCTAGTTGGTTTGTTTTCAGCCATATATGACATTTGAATGGAAAGGCTGATGTGTAAATGTAATCACATTGTTGTAGGTATTAGTGCTACTTTATGGGCTTTGCCTCAAATGCATTAAGTGTGAGTGTTCTGCACAATGGAAGACAGAATAATTAGTGTTCATCATGATCCCAATTTCTGGTGGAGAATAATTTGTTTACTTAAATATGTGCCTAATTGTTATTTATATCTGTTTATATTATTAATAAAACGAACCCATGTAAATAACAGTTACGATTGTCCTTCAATGCAACAGGCAAGTTTTAAACATTGATTTATACAATGGTTTATTTTTATTGATTGTTATGAAATATGTTTAAATTTAATTAATTTTGTCTTAGAATATGTGTTCCATCTATATGCTGCAGAGCAGTTACTGAAGTGTGATGGATAGGTCAGTTGCCTCTGTAAAATGACAAAAAATCAGAGTTAATGACTTATCAGTCTTGTTTTGCAAAAGAGAGAGAGGGAGATTAAGCTAAACCCCATGGTTTTATTTTTAGCCTCCAAGAATAAATTAATTTATCTACACCCCTTCCCCACCGTATAGACACAGACACACACACACACACACACACCTTCTGATGCCATTTACGCTGAGTCTCTCTCAGCTCAGTTCATTAGGTTCCCTCTGTAACTCCTCGAATCTATTCTGGCAGCAGTGGCAACTGGCTGAATCAGTCCAATCAGGCCATGCACGGCTGAGTGCCGCTCTCCTGGAGTGGCCCCCTCACTGACTATCCAGGCTGTCGCATCCTCTTGAAGGTGAGGACTGCATTTACCTCATAGTCGCATTACTCGCAAATGATGGCATACCAGACTTTCCTTCGCTAAGCGGAATGCAGTTGCACTGTAACGCTGCTATGTAAAGGAGCTTAAATGTTTAAAAGTATAACTCAGCAAAAGCAGTATGTTTGACTACAATAGCCTTAGGGTTCCAGGCCACTATAAGGTGAATGTTGAAGGGAAATAACAGATGCAATCAAAAGTGATTTTTGAGTATGTTGAATGCTTTCACGGGTGAAAAATAAATGGTTGGATCTAGATCTGACTGTGGAAAAAGTGACTAAGTGCTCAGCAGCAACACATGCTCTCAACAGGAGAATACCAGGGGTCCCAGACGTCTTAACTGCGGACAAAGAAAATTGACATAAGTGGAGAGACGCCACTGTCTGGAAGCATGATTATTGTTATTAATTTTAGACAGCAATCATACATCCTCGTCTCTGATGGTGATCGCCTCCTCCTCCGAATTATGATTATAAGTTGCCTTGACTCACTTTCTGAGTCAGGTTCCAGAACAAAACGGTAACATTTGCAATAATGACAGTACACAGGGTAGATTTGGATTCTGTGAGCCAGCCTCCCTTTTGAGTGCTGTAGGTATTCCCACAGGGTGAAACCTGGCCATCCAGCCAAAGAAAAAATCCAGAGGGAGGGACATGGTGGTGCTGACTGATGGAGTTCTAGACAAGGGAGAACAAATTCGTCTGCCTGTTGCTAAAATAAGCACCTGCCTGAAAGACAAAGACTTGTCTTTTGAAAGACACTGAAGAAATTTTCCCATGATGAAACAATCACGTTAGTGTATCCTCAGTTTCTAGGTTATGTGTCAACAAAAATTCTGAATTATTCTGCCAAATGCAGATAATATGAACCTTGAATTATCTGCCAGCTGCACCTTAAAATCATATGATTTCATTTTTTGTTAGTAATTTCTTCAAATAAGTCAAATTATTTCTGAATGTATGGCTCCTCTGTTCTTCTGACATCTTTTTCAGACTACAGTAATAATGATCCCACAGGAAGTAGCCTATCAGAAAATACATTGCACTGCTTTATTACTTGAAGAAATAGCATATGATATACCAGGATAGAAACTGTTGTGACATTTGATCTAATTGTAATATTACATTCATATTGATAAATTCTGACATTGGCATGAAAGTGATAGTGCGCTTACTGGATACAGCTGGATTTTGAACGTACTCTTCAAAGCTGTTCTTCTACAGCTCTGCTATGTCTTTCAGCAGCATCAGATCCTTTATTGATTCTGCATATCAACTCACCCACATTTTCCGTCACCTTTGTCTTTCGCTTTTACCGGAAGAAAAGAACAAGGCTCTCCGTTGTGGTTTTCATAGGCAGTATCAATCCGCTGTGAAGGAGCTTTAAAAATGTTTACATTTCCCAAAGCAATTTCGACAAGAAAGATGTGTGATTATCATCATGAGGGAAAAGGTGTTTTTGTGCATTGCCGATCAAATCAAAACACCGAAAACATGCTGCTTTCAGAGGAATTTTCACACCACTTCAGTTTGCAGTAATGACGCTTCAACGCATTGCAAGATCAGTCCGATTTCAGACTCAGAGAATTTCTTTCCTTGGAGGAACTGCTTAATGGCTTATCAACAGTTTTATGCTACTTTTTTGTGTGCGTGTTTAGCTTTGCTTAAGGCAAGTCATATTTTCATTCTTCATTGATCTCCAAATATCCAACATTAATATCTTTCCAGTTCTGCAGTCCTTTTAAATCTGAAGGGTATGCCTTTTAAATGCATTGCTTTTACCTGCAGACCTTTTATGTGTTATCATGTATTGTTAAAATATTCTTTTATTTTTTCTCCTGAGTGTCTTAATATGTAGTGGGTTATGCGCATTAAGTGGTACAACAGAGTACAATAAATTACATGATTGTGACCTTTTCACCTTTCACAGTTCCAGGAATATTTTTTGGCTGTGAAAAAGGATAATTACAATACATTTAGAACATGTGTTTTGCACTTTGTATGGAGGTTAGAGCAAAACATTTAAACTTCATTTGGAAACAAGTTGCAATGCAGTTGAAAGACACAAATAATGGACTTTCAGATACATACCCTGTTGTTTCAAAATTTGTCTATTGGCCTTCTGCCTCTATAACTGGAGTCTTTCCAGCTGAATGACATAAACTATACCACCGTTCACTCTTCCAGCATAAACAGCATAACCCACTGCCTACAGTAGGAGTTTTTCAGCTCTGTGTCCTTCTGCCCTCTTCCATTTAAAAGCTCTTTAAATCACATAACTAAGAATTATAGTGACAGTTCAAGTAATAATTTAGCTTATTGTGTCTCTAAATATGTAATGTTTTCATCTGGATTTGGAAGTCAGGTATTTTCTGAATGTTTTTGTTTGAGTGTGAATAGAGTCACTGAGCTTTGTTCCACTTGCTCCCTCCTGTCTTCACACAGATCGACAGAAAGATTTGGACTCACAAGGACTAATAGAAGAGGGGCTGTTTGCATGTGGGGCAGGGGTGGGAGGCAGTATCTTGGTTTTTTAAAGCAGCGCCTGGCAGTTTTACAGTCAGACCTCCTCACGAAGAGGAGAAATCCTTTCTCAGAGAGTATCTCCTCTATGTGGCTAGATGCATGGTAAATAAATACTAAATTGTAGATGTTTTCATGAGAAATTAGCCATTAAAATTAAATGCACAAAAGTAGTCATAAACTTAGCCACTTCCTTACAGTGTGTCATTAAAAGAGAAATTCAGACTTCCTCATTCTTCCTAACTGAGGCTAAGTTTACCATCTCTGGAAGCCTTAAGGCCCATCAGTGCAGCAAGTTCCTCTTCAGCACTGGAGCCCTGAGTCGCAAGGTTGATCTCTGTCAACATTAAATACAAATCCTCAACTTAGTCCTATTTTAATTCACATCACACTATGGACTGCCACGCCTGAGGGAACAACAGCAAGATTATAGAAACCAAACAATTTATTGCACAGAGCATAAACAAACACAAATAAATGCATATATGCTATTGTACAAAACCAGTGAGCTCAGAGACACCACTGAGCAGTGCTTAAAGCAAAATTCTGTTCCTCGACGTAAGTCATTGCGATCTAGTGTTACATGACTATACTATTAGAAGTTAATGAACAGTTCACTGTTGGAGCCTGGGATAAACAGCCACAAACTGTCGCTCTCAATGTGGAAATGAACTGGAGCATATGGGCATTTGAAGACTGTTGTTGCAGCAATTGCCTTTTCCAATCACCAGGTGATAGGCCTCGGCAAGAAGACAGGAGGGTACAAAACAGGTGCAGTCTTGCGTTATAGTAAATATGGAAACAGTGACAGAAAGAATGGATGTTGCTGGCCTGAACAACTAGGGAACAGTAAAAGGTGATTGTAAAAAGGTACAATGCATCTCCAGGAAACCCTATAGATACAATTTTACCAGTTCCTTGGCTAGGCATCCAAAATGGTGTTGTGTAGAGTAAGGACTGTTGATAACCTGTGATTACGAACTGTACTGTATATCATGCATTCAAGGTTTGACCTATGCACTAAATGCAAGCTGGTGTCTCAAAAGGCAAACACCATTAGATGCTATGGATATTTCATGACAAAGTATCTTTGTAATTTAACTTGGGCTTGTGTGCGGAGGTGTTTAGCAGTCTTAGTTTGCTCATCTCTCTATACATTTTCAGTCCACTGACCCGTAACTCAGTCATGTTTGATGCACTGCATTACCTTTCTAAAATTGGCAGTTCGAGCCTTTGCATAGCATTGAAATTAAATCAGACTTGCCAAAATATCAGTGCCTTTTAAACAATTAAGACCCTTCTTGTTTCTCAGTTACAAGCAGCTCTTTGATCCCATTGTTATTGTGTTTGTGTTTCACTGTGAGTCAGTACTGAGCTCTGACTTTTTGCATATCTTTGGAAACCCGTACTAGAGGGTGGCATTGTTTGGCATCATTACACTTGTTAATTAGTAGCAATGTGCATGCAATTTCCATATCATTTCACTTCTATGTAAATCCTGATCTCCAGCCAATAGTGTCTAGGGAGCCACATCTGATGGGAGTGTTAGTTCAAAGCCTCAGCCCTGTCACTTTCTGGACGCCTTTTCATTTTGCCCAATTTGTCGAGGTTTTCAGGCGTGGGCGCGGAAGGCCTGATCCATGAGACTGAATAAAAGGGGAATCGAGAAGAAGTCGTCCTGGAGTCACTTTTGATGAAAGGCTTCTGTGCCCAGCAGTCGGCTGCCCTAAAGGCATACAGTGATTCAGTGCACCCTGAGGACATAATGAGGAACTAATCAGCGTTGGCCCAATCATGACAAGTAATGGCTTTCTTCGAAACAAAGGAACAAAGAGCTCAATCCTGCTTACTCATCTGTTTAATGTCTTCCTTACCAAGTTTGATTTGAACAGTTTCTGGATGGATTCATAAAAAGGATATATCTCACGCCCTAAACAGTTATTAGTCAATGGATTAATATATATGTACATTTTTACATTATTTGAAACAGGTAGCTAAATGCTGATGGTGAAAGGCTGACTGCTATTGTACGTAAATAATACTTTGCTGTGGTTACCGCCAATATCAATAATGATCTTGTATAGTACAGCATACGCAGGGCGCGGCCATTTGTTTTAATTACTGCTCCTGAGTAATGAAGGGCCCCAGTTGTTCTGTTATAATTACAGCTTTACAGTGATGAAAGCATGTGATTATGCTGCTTGACTAGACTGATTGCAAGACGGATGGGGTAAGACCTGGGCAGTATCCTGCAGAAGGTGAGATTAGCTGCACAGACTACTTTGGATGATGGCTTCCCTTTTCTGTATCTGAAAGGAAGAAATGTGGCTCAAGAAGACTGACAATCTTGTGAGCTGAACAGATGCTGGCAATCTAGCTACTCCTCTTTGGATGTGGAAACTAAGAATAAAGGGGATGCTAACATACTGCAGAGTATAACAATACTGCAGAGTGCCATCGAGTCAAATCTGAGGGTATTGAAGTGGTTTACCATTGTTTTCTCCCATGTGGACTGTGGGAAGAAACACGTACAAATATGGGGTGAACATGCAAACTCCGCACAGACTGAGTAAGGCTCATACTACCAATGTGAAATCACAGCCAAGGTGCTATAAGTTGGGAGAACAGTACAGTAGGGTTGCAACAAGAGAATATTTTTTGAAGTTATGACAGGAGGATAACACTACCATTACCTACTCTTGTGAGATACTACTTCAGAAGGCACTGATGGTGAACATGCTATGAACGTAACCATAAAATTCCGAAATGTTCTAAATCCTTGCACATTCTGTAGTTGTCACGTGGAACTGAGGACACAAGCAAGGTTGGACCCGAGTACAGGATCGTTTATTTGGAACCACGGGGTCGGGCAAGTTCTCGTTGTCAGGGACGGGCGAAGAGTCGATTGATCGGCAGTCAGAGCGAGAGTGAAGATCCACAGACGAAGTCAGGGGGCAAGGCGAACAGTCAGAAGCTAGGAAACGAAGAACAGGAACCAAGAACGAAGGAGACCGGGACATAGGCGCAAACAAGACAGTTGTCTCGATGAGATTCCGTGGGTGTGAAGGGACTGAGAAGGGTCTTTTAAAGCTGAGTGCTCTGATTGTCATCAGATGCTTGATCAGCAACAGGTGCTGTTCATCGCGGTGCGGGTGTGGACGTGACAGTAGCATTGTGTATGATGATACAAATATGTTAAGAACATATTTATGGACTGTATGGGTTGTACCAGAAGCAACACCAAAGGCATAGTAGAGGTACCAGAACATGTGTAAGTCTCATCACAATGAAAGTGATTTATTTGTTATGACAGTTTGACAGCTTTCAACATGACAAATCAAACCAATGCTAATTTGTGAATAAGCATTTGCTGAGAGTTTAAGCTACCGCTTTTGTTTTACAGGTGGAAGCAGAACGAAACATTAATCGTCCCTAAAGCAAGCTCCCGCTACAACATGTTTGGGGGAAACCTGCGTATCAGTCACCTGGTTAAAGAAGAGGACGAGGGGACGTACCAGTGTCTTGCATCCAACTCCTTTGGCACCATCATCAGCAGAAAGGCAAAGCTCTCCATTGCCTGTAAGTCAAGTTTTTTTTCAACAGCTGCAAGTTTAGAGTTTGCATTGTGTGTGTGTGTGTGTGTGTGTGTGCAAGTTTAGAGTTTGCATTTCAATACCTGTAAATGTTATCAACAAGCATCTCAATGACTTTTTAAGAGTGTTTACAGTGCAACAGTATTGGCATGTACATCCCTAGTTAAGTAAACTTTAGGGAAAGGGTACTAATTGTAGAAATATGAATTCTAGAAATGTCTGAAGACTATTTTTAAATCAGGCCGTATTAAAGATTACTGGAATATGACTTAACAGACAGACAATGGGTGCTGATGTTCCTGGATATGGTACTGCAGGACATATGTGCAGATATGAAAAATTTTCATCAGTGCCATGACTTTTTTGAGTAAAGATGAGAGACGTCCATTCAAGGCGGCAGTCATGATAAAGGTGTGATTTTTTTGGGACCTTGACTCTAACAATATAATTTAGGGTTTATGGTCTTCATTTAGCAGTTTTATGTGACCGGTCCCTCAGAATTTCTGAAGGCAAGATGAACTCATGGCTTGCGTTTTGATGGGCTGTCCTCCAAAAGGCAGAATTGGCAGTTGGTGACTAATAGTACTGTGAGATTGAATCCTGACATCTGCCCTGGCTTTCGGAATGAGGCTGTCACCTCCTTGAAACCATTTGTTCAGACCTGTGCTGCCTCCTGCAACCACATGAGGCAATGAGAAGGTAGGTATTGAACAGAAGCGATCTACCACCTTGAGGGTGCACCATTGACACAAGGTCATTGTAGACATTGTCAGATTGATTAGTCCTATCAGCTGCTCACATCTCACCTGTGCTATATGTCATAGTTGTTAGTGATAGTGACATATTAGCTACTAGGGATTACCAATCAGTACTGAGATCTAACTTTACCACCTTCTGTTAATTACATTTGTGGGACCTTGTAATCTGTCCCATTTATTAGTGTTGATATAATTTAATTTAACCTGAGAAATTTTTGACAAGTCCAAGGTTCAGGGAGTCACATTAAGCAAAGCTGATATTATTGATATTGTTTTTGCTTGGGTAGAAGAGTCAAGCTGCTCAGTTTTTGCTTGTATCATTTAATACTTTCTCAGTGATGGAAATTCCTTTATGATGTGTTCACCTCAGCAATTTATGAGAAAACAACTCATTGTTTTTATAGGACATACAAAACAGTAACTACCTGTTTGGTAAATCTCAATCTGTCCACACTGCCTTTTTCAAAACATTTTAAAATTAGTTGAGGATAAAAGGCCTGCACAGTGCTTTTTTCATGGGTTGTGTCAAGTGTTTAGATTACTGACATTACTTCCATTTTTACCAAAAAAAGGGTCACTGGTCAGTGTTGAAGAATGCAGTTAGCTTGCGTGACCACAATCAAAGCAAAGAGCTAATGAAAATACATGTAAGAAATGCACCAGAATTAGGCTGGCACTCCAGTATTGATTTCTTTAATTTAAACACAATGCAAACACACACACACTTTCAGAACCGCTTGTCCCATACAGTGGTTGCGGGGAACCAGAGCCTACCCAGCAAGTCAGGGCATAAGGCCGGAGGGGGAGGGGACACACCAGGGTGGGACACCAGTCTGCTGCAAGGCACCCCAAGCAGGACTCAAACCCCAGACCCACCAGAGAGCAGGACCTGGTCCAACCCACTGCACCACCATGCCCCCCTACAATGCAAACACACACACACATTTTCAGAACCGCTTGTCCCAGACAGGGTCGCAGGGAACCGGAGCCTACCCAGTAACACAGGGTGTAAGGCCGGAGGGGGAGGGGACACACCCAGGACAGGACGCCAGTCCGTCACAAGGCACCCCAAGTGGGACTCAAACCCCAGACCCACCGGAGAGCAGGACTGCGGTCCAACCCACTGCGCCACTGCACCCCCATCACAATGCAAACATTCCTGATAATTAACAAAATCAAAAACCACTGGCGCATAACACTGTGGTAAGTCTCTAAAACCCCTAAAACCATAGTTTCCAAATTTTAAAAAGTTGTGTGCAAATTACCAATCTGTGCTATTATGATTTTTTTCAAGCCCATCTCAATCACAGCAGAAGATGGCTATAGCAAGCTCCTAATGCCAAAAGATTCACATGGAATATTTTTTTCATTAATGGGCTGCTCATCATATTTTGAATTGATCATATTCAGCGCACAATGCGGACAGGGACATTGTTCAATGCCTTTCTGAGGTTTTTGCCACAGACGTTTGGCATGTTTGCGTTGCACTCAGAGGTGTAAGTTTGCCATATCTGCTGTAGTGAATGCACTAAACACACACACACACACACAGTGTCTACAACCGCTTGTCCCAAGTGGGGTCGCGGCAAGTCAGAGCCTAACCCGGCAACACAGGGTGTAAGGCTGGAGGGGGAGGGGACACAGCCAGGACAGGAACCAGTAACAGCTTTGTAACATAAATTTCAACAATTTATTTCATTATATCGTTTTGCTGGAGTTCTGATTTTCAGAAGGTATTGGAGTAACTCCTCCAAGATATTATTCATGAAGTATGGACATGAACAATGGACTTTGCATGTTCTTCCCGTGTCTGTGTGGGTTTCCTCCGAGTGCTCCGGTTTCCTCCCACAGTCCAAAGACATGCTGTTCAGGGTCCCCCACAGTGTGTGAGTGACACTGAAAGAGTGTGTTCCACTGATGTATGGATGAGTGACCCATTGTAAGTAGTGTATCTAGCAGTGTAAGTCACCACGGTGAATAAGGTCTGTGGGCTGGTAACACTGCACAGTATCCTTTGTAAGTTGCTTTGGAGAAAAAGCATCTGCTAAATAAATAAATGTAAATGTAAGTAAATTACAGATTCTTAATGCCTCTGAAGAATAAACACATAATTGAAAACACAATTTATTTCTATAAATTAAGGTGACTGTTATGAACATACATCCTTTCAGCTGAGGATTGGACTGAGGGAGGATTGCTCTAGTAATCAGAGGATTATTCTCAGAGCAAGACATATGGAAAAGGTTTTTCTCCTTTCTTTAATTCTTAATTATAGACTACAGTCATTATGGGCAAATAAAAATGTCACCTCATAATGTATTGTTAAACAGGCAAGTCTCATTTGTCATTTGTGCTTTCTTCTTCACTGCAGTTGAAGGAGCAAATCGTTTATCTGCATACATCACTAGAAGTTTTTTGTATGAAAAATTACAGCAGTAAGAATAATTATAACACCAATTCAATTTTTAGAAATAAGGCTGAATAATTATTTTAAATAAAATGTACTGATGATAATTCAACAATGATAACTGTACATTTTAAAATGCAGTCTGACCTCCTCTTCTATCTGTAGGCCTATGCTATGTAACCCAACAACCCAACAACCATTTCAGCTTTGGCTGTATATTCTCTGCTGAGACAGTTTTACTGTTGGAGTACACCCTGTCCTAACGCAACATCTATATGACATTCTCCTTCCCCTTGTGTGATCAGTATTCCTTGCTTGCTTTACATGCTTGTTGCCCCATGCAGAATTCAGTATATTTATGACATGTATGTCTTCTTGTAAAACAACTGAAAAATGCATAGATTCTGTAGAACAACCCTATGAAGTCTAAAAAACTCTTAGTTATAGGAGCAGTTTTGAATAAATCAATAAATCATTATAAGTTATGAATAAGTCATTTATGTAACTGTAAGACTACAGAAATTCTCTGGGTGTCTCAGTGTATTATTGTACAGAAGATACATATATACAATTAAATTTAGTATAGTATATATACAAAGTACTATACCATCCTATATTTCCTTTTTTCATTGTGAGGTTGCGCGTATTGCTTGGGAAAGGCTCCACAGCATTTACAGAAATAAATATGGGTACGTATGGCTATTTTTCTTCAGCTGGCTGGCTGTTCTGTTCTAGTATTCTCTTTTTTGATTTGGGATGCAATTTTATAAGCTACAAGACATAATCGAATGAACAGTAAAAGAGAATAATCAAACAAGAGCTAATACAGAAAAGTGGTGGATGTCAGGTCATCAACCCTTACACAACTATATAATTTAGACTGTATACTCTCAGCCCATGTATATATAATTTACTCAGACCCCAAGCAGCAGAGCATTTTATTATGGTAATGCAAAACTGAAAGGATTGAATTTGTCTGCAGAAAGTTATTTTTGTTTTTCATTTGTTGGTGTGTGTATCTGTGTGAAGTGTTGTTTAGTCATGGGGCCTTTAGTGCACCAAAAGCTCAGAATCAGACAGCGACCCATTCTGATCAAAGAGGAACACATGGAACTGTGACAGTATACAGTTTGTTTCTTTCTGCTTCCTGAATAATAAATGTTTTCATTTAAGTACAGTGGCTGATCCTGAAACTAAGGCAAATCTCTGAAATACAAACTTTGTTTCCTTAAATCCTGTAAATTTTAAACTGAATTGATTTGACTGCAGTGGGGGGGCGCGGTGGCGTGGTGGGTTGGCCCGGGTCCTGCTCTCCGGTGGGTCTGGGGTTTGAGTTTCGCTTGGGGTGCCTTGCGATGGACTGGCGTTCCATCCTTGGTGTGTCCCCTCCCCCTCCAGCCTTTCGCCCTGTGTTACCGGGTTAGGCTCCGGCTCCCCGCAATCCCGTATGGGACAAACAGTTTCAGATGATGTATGTGTGATTTGACTGCAAGTAAAGAAGTGCATAAGTGGATAACGTGCTTTTCCATTTGAAAGAATGATACTGTGAGCACACGACTAGCAGGTAAAGGGTTGTGTTTTTGGTCTGCAATAAATTGTACGATCAGCTAGTCCATCTTGTTCTCTGTCTGATGGATATTACCATAACACAAGAAACAAGAATGTTACTTAGAAAACTAATAATATGTTCTCATTCTGAGGGGGTGCGGTGGCGCAGTGGGTTGGACCGGGTCTTGCTCTCCAGTGGGTCTGGGATTTGAGTCCCACTTCGGGTGCCTTGCGACGGACTGGTGTCCCGTCCTGGGTGTGTCCCCTCCCCCTCTAGTCTTACTCCCTGAGTTGCCGGGTTAGGCTTCGGTTCCCCGCAACCCCCTATGGGACAAGCGGTTCAGAAAACGTGTGTGTGTGTGTGTGTGTGTGTGTGTGTGTGTGTGTGTGTGTGTGTGTTCTCATTCTGCAATAGCCAGATGAGAAAGTATGCTCTTTAATTGTCACAATGTATTACATATTGACCAGTTTACACGATTTTGTTAAAGATTAATAATTTTTTTAAACTGTCAGAAAAAATTTTTTTTTTGGAGTTCAGCATCTTACTTTTAATATGATTAAGCAAAAAACAATCTTCCCATCACCCTACAGAGAGGGTGTCAGCATGTTTTTAATTTTGACTTGTGAGGAGCTGATAAACAGAGAAATTAGGCACTCAAGCAAAAAAAATTGCTAAATGGCAGCACCATACAAATGAGCATAACACACCCTGAACATTCTTTGTTTATGATGTTCATGAAATTCTTTGCATTGCAATGTTTAAACTGTACACTTTTGAAAATTTAAATTTGTTTGTTTGTGTAATAAGCCCTTTTTAATACCTGCCATAAAACTGAAAAGGGCTGCTGCAGTGGTATACCACATAAATTGCCCTCAAGGATAGTTATCACTGCTCTCCATTTATCCCTAATTGCTCTCTAAGTCCTAATTCAGATTTTCTCTAGTAAAGTTGCAAAATGACCACCTAAAAGCATTGCCTCTTAAACATAATGTTGTAGGGGAACGATTATTTACAAACTTTTGCAAATTCAGTTTGTGTGAACCTGCATAGTTAATGCCAACTGAGTGGTAGCAAAGGAAGCATGGAAGTAAGGAAGAACGTTAGGTCCTAAAGCTCATCTCAGGATGCCAACCTTTACCCTTCAGGGTGGTGTACAGGTTAATGAACAACTCCCATGTGGACACAGGGAATTGTTGTAAATGGAAGTCCCCTTGTGGGCATGTCCTTACTATCCCTTGACCTGTGGTAAGTCTAATAACTGCTGTTTATAGATACACTCAATCAGTGGTCTATGAGTATAAGTCAGTGATAGATATCTTTCTATTATTGTTTCCCTGCACCATGCATATAGACAAAGATATACCTCTCCAGCCAGGGATGTGATGAAAGGTTGTGGTCTGGAAGAATATTCTATCTCTTTTGGCTGTAGATGGAAATGCTGCAGCATCTCTATGGGCTCCAGTTTGAAAGACTGCTATGTATCTCTTGGATAAGGAGAGAAGGGCTGGTTCATCTCTCTTGGCTGGTATTTGGAAGCCTTGTGTTTGTTTCTCAGCTGTAGATGGCTGCTCTTTCTCTCTGGGTCCTGGTTTGGAGGACTGATGCCACTCTTGGCAGATATATGGAAAGGCTGGTATGTCGCAGTGGGCTTTAGATGGAAATATTGGTCTGTCTGACGTTTGGAAGACTGGTGCATCTCTTGTCGCTCGTTTGAAGGCTGATCTGTCTCTCTGGCCCATGGTTTGGAAAGCTGATGTATTTTCTGGGCTGTGGATGTGAAGGCTGCTGTATCTCTCTGGACTGTGATTTTTAAGTGTGCTTTTTGTGTCTTAGTTATGGAAGGGATGGCTTGTATTTTCTGAGGCGATTATTTGGAAGGGCTATTTAATCTCTGTGCACTTTGGATGGAAAAGCTAATGTCTTCATAAGCTCTTCAACGGAAGGCATGTCTGGCCTGTAAGTGTCTCGGCCGGTGTATCCTTCAGGGGAGTCAGGGGAGTTGCTGTACCGTAGGTGCACCCTTCTTCTGTGACAAGTTGTCTATGTGCATTTGTCTCGAAATTGTGCCTTTTTTAATTCAGTCCAGCTGCAGGCTGGTTGGCACACCTCGAAATGTCTTCTGTTATTGCATGCAGTGTACTCTGCCCAAGCAGTGGAGTAGGTGTTCAAAAGCCCACAGTTGTTTTTCCAAAAAGATCCTGAGGTCCTGAGGTGACAGCTTTTCCTACTGTTGTTGGAGTTTGTTCTTCAATTATTTAGGAAGTCCTTCTATTGGCTAATAATTGACATAGCATCAAAGTCTTGATCAATATAAAGATTCTTTCTGAACCACAGCCTCAGCTCACAATTATAGTGCTCCAATAGGGTAATCTATGCCTTTTGAGAGTAAAATATAGCATTATTTTACTCTCTGCTTCACCACTGCTTTCTGTTCTTCCAATTCAGGATCAGAGTAGTCTGGACCTTAAGCACAAGGCAGAAGGTGCACTAGGCACCAGGCACAAGGCACACTAGAAGAACTAGGCACAAGGTGACATGGGGTTCACCCTGGATGCCAATGGATCACAAGGTAGCCACAAACATATAATCATTTTTAATAAAAAAATTTGTTTAATTAAAAAGCCTACCTGCAACTACTCAAGTAATGTATACTGGTTAATATGGTGATATGTGCAAATTGCCTGTACTCAAGAATCATGTGTCAACACCCAAATCTGTCCTCCTAATGAAATATACCTTTTGTATTGTGTGTATGTTGCTTTGCAGAAAAGCCTCTGCTAAATGAATAAATGTAAATGTAAATGTGCTGCAGTTGCTGGCCATTCTCCATTGGCTGTTCTGTTAAGTTTGCATAAGCAATGTGGCCATGATGTGCTTCATTGTGCGAGAGATGATGATGATGATGGTGATGATGATGATTTTTATTATTATGATTATTGTTATTATTGTTGTTATAGACACTTGAGTAGTTTTAAAGTTTCAAGGCTAGAAATAAAACATTGCACTTATATTTCTTCTTGTGTACATATCCTTGTGTCACACTCCTTTGTAACTCTGGTTTAACTCTCCTAGCCATATATTTTAATGTGATTTACAATAAGGCATATAAATAATGAAAGGGTGGCAGAGCAATTTTACAGCAACAGATGACTTCAGGCAGCTTGTTTTATAAAGTGCATTTAACACAGCGTGCTTTTCTTTTTTAGTTGTACTACTACATTTATGTGGCCAAATTCTTAGTTCCTATAAAACTGTATTAAGATTCTGTGGCGATCCAATAGTTTGTCTAGTTATTCAAATGATCAAATGGACAACCAGTTAGCAGTTACCAATGTGCCCATTAACTTAAGCTTCAAGTTTCCATATGAGGAGCACATGGGAATGCTCACATGGTTTAATTGTAGTGTCATGGTGGGATATACATAGTGCTATACCTTAGATCCCACTTATGTGTATCTGGAGGCTTCTACGAATTTCAGAATAAGAAGAATTTGTAGGGATGATTACAGTCAATTATGCACATCATCATAACACATTGTCCTATCCTAGGTGAGTAGTGAAATGCCTGAACTGAAAACAGACTCTCGATGTCTCAGTACATGTCAACACCACAACACTCAAATTGCAGTAAGCAAAGCTGAACTAGCTTCCCTAGCATATTAAAAGTTTCCCATTGTTTCCTAACCATTAGAAATGGCACCTCTGGCATGTCTCCGTAGTGTGAATAGTCAATGTGTCTGTTAGTTATCATTGTCACTGCTTATTAAACCTAGATGGTTATCTCAAGGGAGAGCTTGCTGAGAGAGTTTAATACCACTGTCAATCTTGCCTCTGCCTCCAGCCTTTCATTTGTATGCTAAATAAAAAAGATCTCTCATAAGGGAAGGAGTGACATACAGTAAGTTCCATTTATTACGAAGGGGTTTTACGTGTGTGGAGTAGTAAAAAGTACACATTACTTGCATCTAGTAATGAACAAAGAATGCTATACTTGTGTCACTGTACTGCAAATCTGTTTTACCAAATCAAAGCAGCTTTGAAAATTTCTTTTGCAAATTAACTTCCCAAATTACCTCACGGAAAATTACCTTCAGTATTCAGTATGTGGCTGAAATGTTTGATGCCTGAGTTTGAGTCCACATACAGAAAAAATTCAATCCAACACATTTAACGTTTGTTGTTTTGTAAACCTGTACGGAGTGTTAAGTCTGACTGAACTACTTTCACCCCTGGGGCTGCAGGTTTTGCTGTGTCCAAGTGTGTGGGATTGTGCACAGAGGGTTGCAGGTTCAAGTTCTCAATGGAACAGGGAAGTTCTGCCCTAGTGCCCTTGTACTGCATCTTAACCAGAAAAACCTCAGCCTGTGAAATTTCAAAGCTCTGTAAAAAAAAAAAAAAGTTTCTTGGAGTGTGTGTGTTCTGCAGTGATGAGAAGAACAGCGTGTGAACTCAGTGTTCTGCAGCCATGTTGTCTGAACGCAGAACCGATGGTTGTTAAATCCCCCATGGCTCTGTCCTTCCCAGGGGTTGGCTGCAGGGCACCACAGTTGGCAACAGTCAGCTGTGTAAAAATCACTCATAGCATGAAAACTGTGGTCATGTGGCCCTCAGTGCCCCCCAGGCCCCTAATACCATTCCAAACAACAACCGATAAAACAGCAGAGGTAATCTGTCACCAGATATCAGAGTGTAGCTTTACCTGAAGAAGCTCTTTCAGCAATCAGTCAGCTTTCATTTTGCCAGAATGTTTCCCAAACCAGGCACGTCCTCACTAGGCTTCTCTGGGGCTAATGTGAACATGAGACATTTGTTCAGTATTTCAAAAACCTTCTGTTGTTCTAATACCCTGCTTGTTGGTAGATCAAAGTTCGTTCCAGTTAAGTTAAAATTGGATTGAACTTTACTTCTGTGGGGCAGTCAAAAAAGACAAAATATAATAATGGAGCATGTTTAGCTAATAGCCACTACATCACATTAAATCTCAATATTTTACTCTGTTTTTTTTTTACATATTATTCAAATACCAGAAAAAAAGACATGAAAATTGAAAATGAAAGAAACCTTGCTTTTGTGAGAAATAATGTATTTCTGAGGAATAACCTTGATAGGTATTTTCTTGCTGTTGCCTTTGAGATATTAGTCGGACCCATAGAAAACATCGCGAAACAGCATTCCTGCTCACACGGGCCAAGACTGGGGTCAACCTTGCATATTACACACATTTTGATCTTGTGCTAAGGGCAGACATCCAAAATATTTCCCAACACACACTACTGAATAATGAACTGTGCATCACAGAAGCACAATGCCTGCATGCACTTTGCCCTCCGAGCGGCCAGGTGGGCCTTTTTGGCTTCGGACTGCTGCGCATGTCAGTTCTCTGGCCAGAAGAAAAAGGGTGAAGTAGAAGTTAGGACTCTCAGCTTTGCCTTTCTGCTACCTCTAGTTAGCTACTAGATCCTCTCAGTCGCCTTGATCAGCCAGTGATTCAGGCCTTGCAATGTGACCTCCTAAGTGTCCCAGTCCCCAGTACCCATAGGTGGGCTGGGATGGGACTGTGGATGGGTTGTTCATTGATGTTACAAAAAAAACTGAGAAAAGCAGTGACAGAGGTTGTACAGCAGAAGCCTTTAGACCAATTCGGCCATCACTGTAACTGCTTTCTTCTTTAACGTTACCAAAAAAGTTTTAAAAAAAATATTTTCTATTTCCAGTGCATTTTAAACTTGATGGCATAAAAAAGATGAGTTTTCTTTATAGCATAAATTATTTAATGCACGTTTATGAAAAAAATAGGTTTATATACTGTATCATAAAAGTCAAAACAAGACATCAACATAGGTTAACAATAACTGTTTTCTCTGAGTTCATTCATGTAGATATTACACATTGCTATCTTTTTATTCTTTTTACTTCAAACATATTATTGGCCCTTTTGGAACTAAATCTTACTTTAATTATCGAGCGAAAGAAGTTGTTTTCAGATTTACCTTTACATTATTCATTTAGCAGATGCTTTTCTCCAAAATGACGTATATCATGCAGAAAAACACGAGTGCATTACATCAAGAGAAAGACTTTAATGCAGATGCGTGATTCTAAGCACAGTTCATTTGATACATTCCACCATTTGAACTTTTTTTTTGAAAAATTTTATTTGCAAAAATGTCTGGGGGATTAAAGGCATATTCATGTTAATAAAAATAAATACAGACATTTAAGAGATATTTTTCAACATAAATATATTTTATTTTCACCATTTACTTCCTCAAATATCAGAGGTAGGTTGCCTTAGTCTCGCTGGATTGACAAAACAGTACAGCAGCACAAAGTTAATCAGTATGCCAGGAAATTCAGAACACTTATGATCCAGTTAATATAATTCATCTTCATTATGTGCAAATTACAATATTAATCGTAGCAGCAATAGGAGATTCTGCTGCATGATGAGCACCTATTGGAACTACATCTGGAAAAATTCCAGCATTTAGAAAATACTTATTGAATGCTTAGACAGCACCAGATAAAACTTTCTACTGTATGTCACCTATTAATATAATGTTTAATTTCTAAATAAATGCTTAATTTGTAATTACTGTGATTTTTTTAGTTATTTTTGTAATGACTATAAGCACACAAATTCAGGTGATTAAGGTTAGAACATTTTAGTCTTAGTTCTTGAGAAGGGTCCTCTACAGTTGTACCAGTACAGCTGGATAATCATAGAATCATGCCTTATGTTGCATTCATTTAATTTTTATTGAATTCAGCACAGTGTATGGTTAAAATAACCATTGTTCTCTTGTTGTGAAGAAAACCAAAAAACAATTTCCCACAAAACCAATGCGATTATCCAGGTGTTCCATTTTTTCCTGCTAATATGTGCTGCTGCTTACTTGTTTGTCTGCTTTGTGACTACCTTCATCATTGAGGTAGCAGCATTATTTTCCATCTCTTCTCCAAATGTCAGGTCTGGAGCAGTTAAGCCTTCCACTCTCTTGTGTTTACCTCCCAGCTCTTCTGAGATGCCCCTCAACACTCATTCTAAAGGTGCTGGCTGCTTGCTTGTAATTGCCTTCTTGTGAATCCATGGGCTACAGTCACGGGGGGAAACAGGACAATATTCTGTCTCATTAGAGGCCCCGTCAATTGCCAACCACAAATTAGTTCAACCACAAAGACAATTTTGGTTTGTAAACCATTCTGAAATGGCCTTATGATATTTTTAGTGTGGGAAAGTACAGAATAAAGAAGACTCCCAAGTGCTTAATTTGGCTGACTTCAATTTTTTGTGTGTTTCTAGCGAAGCATTTTAGCAAATTCGGGTTGGCTCTTATCTAAAACAGCCTCAGCTTATTGAATTGACTTTCCTTACCTTTTCAGTGTAACCAAGGTATTTAATGGTACCGCTGAACTGTGTCATTTACAATGTATGTTATAAAAGTCATTATTAAACTCAACAGGAGCTTGGCTCTTCTTGTCATTTTGATAATAAGTGTGTATGGGAAGTAAATTGCTTTTATCATTTTTTAATCACACTTTAGGATCCATATTTGTCTGGTCTGCCTATTAGCACTGTATGAGAATAGCTGATAAACGGGAATATCTTTAGAATTCTGTGCTTTACAGTGTCCATTCCATGTATCTCCATGCTCTTGACCGGCACCCAGCTAAGGCACATTCCTTGTGAGCCACACAGCTGTCATTCCCCATTTTTGACCTAGAATCCAAAAGCACAAAAAACAACACTAGCTTAATTCCCTTGGAAAGGTGGTATAGATGGTAGGGATCTGCCGCTCAGGTGCACACTACCCCATTTAGTGCATCATTGGCCTGTGGGCTGCTGGTTGCCAGCACTGATGGATTTGTCACTTGTCCAGTCAACACTTAGCCCTCTCACCAGGTGCCAGTTCACTTGCAGAATAAAAAGAAGGCTGAGTTGGCGAGGTCATGGACTAGAGAAGCATACATCAGTTTCCATCTACCTCCTAGCAGACCCAGGGGATGATGTACCAGTCAAACCTGAGAAAAGGGTATGACTAAAGTGGCAGGAATATGTAAAGCAAAAAAAACCAACAAAAATCTAATTCACATTCATTCTCCTTTTAAAGTCAAATGCATTTATAAGCTTTCTATTGAAATATTAGTGATTTTTTTTTCTTGATGGATTTTTTTTTTTTTTTTAAGTTCTTTTATTGCACATTTTTTGTTCATTCACTGTTGACACTGATGTATAACACACAAGCATGGACAGAAGTTAAATGTAATTCAGCTGCAGTATGAAAATCTGGAATAAGATTAATAGGCATGTTTTCTACAGTGTTGTTGCTGTACATTCTGTCTCCATAACAATGTTTTCTGTAATATTTCAAAGAATATCCTCTGAAACTGGAGTTCCAGATGCCCTAAATTGGGTTTTGTGGAAAAACTGTCAATTATTTAGCCTAAAATTATTATCTGAAGCAAGTAACTGTCGCTGATGACCGTTTTAATGGGCTTGCGAAGACAAAAAGCCCTATTAAAGGGGTTTTCTCCACAGGAGATAATAATAGATTGGTTCCTTACCAGCAGAGACGTAAGACTATGTTTTACCTTCAGGCATAGCAGAGCATGTTTTTCCAGCTCTTTTACTGTTCCTGATTATGAAACAATGTCAGGGACGAAATACATTTCAGAAATTCAATTAAAACAAGGATGGGTTGTGTATAGTCAAAGTCAAGTCATATATTTATCTAGAAACTTTTAATGCCTTTTTTGTAATAAACACAGGGCCATGCTACGGATGTGACACTGCGTTTTTACAATGAAATCTGAAATTCAGCCTGCGTTTTTGTTCTTTTAAGAAGTAGCTTATCCTGTTTGTATATGTCATCTACCGGGAAATAACATCTGTGAGAAGTTAAAGAATAAAATAAAATAAGAAACAGAGGCCCAATAACTTTCTATATCACCCATGAGAGACTTTGGACTCTTGGATTGATTTAAAAACTTTCTCAGCTTTTGTAAAGCAGGATCCAATCTTAAATAGATATGGATTCTTGTGACTGCGTATTACCACAGGCTTGGTGCAAACTTACATTTTCTCAGATAACAAAGACCACGGAGGGAAATAGGTACTTGAAAAAAGAAAGACCACATGTTCGCTTTGACTGAGAGGCCTGACCCATATAGTAAGCACATGTTCCAACATGTGGTTTTTGCAGTTGAGAACTCTGTAGTGATTTTCACTTTGCCATAATCCGCCTGTAATCCTTCATGCCCGGATTCCTCTCCTTTTGTTATATACAGCCACTTCCACATGAAGGATTCTGAAAACCTCTTGCTCCTGTGTTATTGTTATCTGTGTTTAACGTTGACTGTGACTAACAAATAAAATTTACATTGCTGCCCCTGATCTCTTCCAGATTTGGAAAACTTCAAGACGCAGAAACGGAACTCGGTGTTGGTGCGTGAGGGGCAGGGAGTCGTACTGCTGTGTGGTCCTCCAGCCCACTCTGGAGGTAGGTTGAACCCTCCCAGCAAGAGAGTTTCTGATGCTGTGAATAGGACCTAAATTGATGGTGTATGAAAACTCAGTACAGTTGGTCGTATTCTTGAACCTGAGGTGAGCTTTCTCAGAAAGTATTCTGCCTGTTTAAATAAGTAATGTGTCAATCTTTTTTTTTTAAATAAATATATAAATCATTACAATTCTGTAAAAACTATTTTTTGGCCCAACAAAAAGACCAAATAAAGCTATCAATCATGATTCAATTTTGTATTGTTTTCATCTCCAGAATTTAGTATCTGAGGAACAATATGTGTATAGAAATGTGCAAATGACAGAAAATCTAATCAATTCTACTTGTCTTCCTCACACAAATGCAGCTTTTTGCACGTATTCCAGAACATCTGAAGATTCCACATGTACTTTTAAGGTGCTTTAATCAAGGGGTGGGGGCACAGTGGCTCAGCAGGTTTGGCCATTGCACGCTCTGTGGTGGCTGGGGTTCAAGCCCTGCTTGGGGTGCCTTGCAGCAGACTGGCGTCCTGTCTGGGATGTATCCCTTTGGCCTTGCACCCTGTGTTGCCGGGTACGCTCCAGTTTTCTGCAACCCCGCTCGGGACAAACAGTTGTAGACATTGGTTGGTAATCGAGGGCTTTTTCCCTGAATTCAGTGACACTATGTCAGAGTTAAAGAGTTACTAAAGCATTTTTTTATCCAAATGCAGAAGACAGTGGGTGTGACTTTATTGGTTGTAGGTGGGAAAGGAGTCTGTTGCCATGGCAGCCGGAGAAGTCATTTATCTGACTGAGACCCTGAGCCTGTCCACATACCTTGGTTGGCCTAATCTTCTCTCAGAAACAGTGCTGTTTGCGTCTGTCCATCTCTGCCCTGCCAATGTGCACTCACCTGAGAAATTACCACTGACAGCCTCTGTCCTACACAAGCTCCCATTATCCACAAACTCCTGTGGCGGTAGGAGGGTCCAGATGCCCTTCACACCCCTTTTGGATCAACACTGATCACTGCTGTAGGGCCTCTTAACAGAAGACTATTGTAAGCAAGCAATGCAGGACAAAAGGACTGAGTTTTTTTAGAATAAATAAAATGATGAAATGATACAAAATGCATTTCATACTTTTATTTCAGTACATTTAATTGATGAAAAATATTGGTCCCTGCTGGATTGTGAGAAGTGTTAGGCAGGTAACTGTATAAAGTTTTTAAATATGCAGATTAAGCTCTTCAAAATAAGGAGAATGAGGTAGCTGAGGGCCAAATTTTCATTATAGAGTTAAAAGTCAAAATCTTTATACAATGTGTATACAGTGAGCCAGTAGAATTTCAGTTTGCCGTGGTTTGCACCTCAGGTGACGTATATGGACGTATATGTAGAACCGTAAAGGGTGATAATTGCGGTTCACATGGCCTGCTTACATCATGGTTGAGCATCTAAGCCTCACTTCTCCTTGTCATCTTCAGTGATGATGTATCACAGAACAATGGCTAGAACACTGATTTATTTAACACCTGCTCTCATTATTCCAGATTGACCCTGTGTCAGGCCCAGAGTACCAGAGGACAGCCTATTAGAATTTAATAGTGTTGGCTTTGCCTTATTTTCCTATTGTCGCTGACCTGCTGCTCCTCCTCTGTGCTGTGTGAAGACTGGACTTTCAGGACTTACATTATTTTACCTTTTTAACTCCATGTGACGCCAGCGTTTCGGGGAGCGGGAGGATGGATCCAGATGCATGATCGTTCAGGCCGCAGTTCTTGGGGTGAAGCGAAGATCATACTCGGGACAGGCAAAGGATTAAAACCAAGGGGCGAACGTCATTCCAAGGGTGATCCAGAGACGTGGTCGGACGGACAAGCGATGGTCGTGGCCGTGGGAGACAGGATACAAGGACAGGGAGACGAGCGAGGAAGAACAAGGAAGGGAAACATAGAGAGCAGGACAGGAAAGGTACGATCGCGGTACGGACAGCTGTCTTAATGAGATACCACAACCAGGGAGTGGTGGACTGCTGCCCTTTATACCCAGCTGCATTGATTGTGACCAGGTGCTTGCTGTTGTGCTGAGGATGTAGTCATGACACTTGAAATGTTACAGGCAAAAAGCTATTCACTTTTAATCTATAAATATCCTTATGTTGCAGTAAAAATGCTGTAGTGAAGTTATTAAATATACCCATTTATACAGCCTGGTAATTTTCACTGTGTCAGCTGACGATTAGTACCTTGCTCAAGGGTATTACAGAAGGATGTGGGACTCAGTCCGCTGTTCTCTGACTGCAGGGTAACAGCTTTAACCACAATGCTACCCACTGCCTCACTCTAGCAGTTACTTTGTTTTCTCCAGAAATCATATGTAAAGACATAAGCTAAATTTTATGTAATGTTTGCTATATATATATATATATACACATATATATATTCTTTCTACACATTTATTCACAAATTTTCCAGGAATGCTGCATGTTGCGTTTTGCAGCTGAGCTGTGATAGGAGACCTTCAGTGAAAATACCCAGAAAGTCATATGCTTCTGTAACAGCTTTATGTGAGATGTATGTCCTGAGTAATGTTCCCTCGGGGTTAGCCATTGTTTTGTAAAATCTCTGATGATCTGCTAAGTACAATGCATTTCACTGCTCATCACAGCGTTTGCTTTTCCATTGTTTGACCAGAAATGGGGGATCAAAACAAGTCAAAACTGAAATTTACATTTCATGCTCAGTCATGTTCAGAGCTTCCAGGAAACACCTTGGGCTCCTGCTCCTTCATGTTTGTCTGCGCATGTGAGCATGTCACGGATGCACCCAGACACCATGTATAAGGAATTAAGCACAGATCATTGGGTTAGATGTGCAGCTGGCTTCGAGTGGCACAGGGCAGACGAGCAGTAATTAGCGTAACTGCTATGTGTCGCAGCAGCAGCAGGTGCCACTGTCTATCGCGTTGTCTCCCAGAGCGCATCTCTTCCAGGGCACCAAGTCGAGATGACAAGCAACAATTACTGTGACACAACGGGACATGCCAGTTGTCAGTGACAACAGCCCCCCTGGATGATGAAGTGGTGCCCCACCATCCTTTGGGGAGGTGTGCCACAAGGTTCTCAAACTGAGACAGAGTCTCACAGTGCCAGCAGGGGCTGTCAACTGCCCAGACTGCTGCCAAGGTCTGGACCCTGGTGATTCATGTCTTGATGGGCCTCCCTGTGGGTACATGCACACTCCATCTCCAGCACACATAGGCCATGTTAAGGCTCTAACTGTTTTACTGAAGAGGAAATAACTGTCACGCTTACGCCATAATATCCCAGTGTCCGTTATTGTGACCCCTTTTCTGTCAGTTCATAATATTATTGATGGATAGTAATCATCACAATGAATCTGGATTTACAGTCGTGGAAAAATGACCAGCTGTCCTGTCGTAAGATACTCAAGTCAGTCAACCAGGAGCTCAATCATCCACAGTGCAGCAGTGTGGAGTAAACACTTAAAAACCTGGCATTTGGTCCAAAGGTTTCAAAGTTCAATGCCTAAAAGAGCAGCACTGTTGTGAGCTTGACCAAAATATTTACAATGAATTGCTTCAAGAACACTGCAATGTACTGATCTGTCGAGGGTGTGCCCCCCGCCCCCCCAGCCTTGCAGCCATTGATTCTGGGATAGGCTCCAGGCTACAGCAACCATGAGCAGGACAAATGGTTGTAGTGAGTGAATGAGTCAGTCAGTCAGTCGGTCGGTCAGTGAGTCAGTGAGTCAGTGAGCGTTTCAAGAATAACAAGATAAAGGTAGACAGCTTTAAGCTCTTCTGCGTAGCTCACTCGGTTTTTTCTGCAGAGAGTAAAGTAATATCCTCTTCTCATGAAATCCTGATGAGTGGTGATGAAGCAATTAATTTGGCAAATTGCAGAATACAGGCATATGAGGTGTTAAACCTGCAGTGAACACCCTGATCCCCCACTAGGAGTAAGCTTTCTGCACATGTTGTTTCAGGGAAGCATAAGTGTTCTTTTGCAGGTGTGACATTTTGTGGAACGAGCCTCTCCTGTGTGGCCACTGTTTTTCTCTCACTTTGCCTCCTCTGTGCCGCTTCGACACCAGCTCACGTCACACGCAGAAGCTCCTGTGACCCCGTGCACAAACACAAATCCCCTCCGCGACAAAGGGATCTCATCTCCAAGGGGCTCGGATGTCAGCTACTGCCCAAGGAACAAATAAATCAACAGAAGACAGTTGGGCAGTGGAAATCTTCAGTGTACAGTGTTGTGCGCCTGCTTATGTGTGTGTGTGTTGTGTGTTTCAAAATGTGTCAGGGAAAACGCATTAATTGAGATCGGCTCATTCGCCCCACAACTCCACCATGTTGCCGGCGGGGGTGGTCCCCTTGGGAGTAGGAAGCGGAAAACACAAGCACATGTGCTGCCTGGGGTTTCACATTCGTTAGGCTTTTTTCCCAATCCTTGTCATAAGAACAGCTTGTATTTAATAACTGTAATGGTTTGTAGACACACTATCTTTCCTCGCGATTGTGCGTTTCTTCGTAAATATACATATTGTTTTGTAAACAGCAGTTTTTTTTTTTGTTTTTTTTTTTTTTTTCCCGTCGCATACCTTTATCATGTCCTTGCTGGCAGAACATAATTGTGGCATAATCATCTGTCAGGTAAACAATGGAAAGCACATTTGTGCTGCCATGCTGTGATCGAATCCAAGGTTTCCCACCGGATTTAGCATCGGGATGTAATGATTAATCTCTCATGGGAACAGACAAGCTGTTGTATTAGATAATATGACTGGAGATGTGACTGCAGGCTGAATGTACTTTAGGTGTGACAGCAAAAATGCTGTGGTTTGCCCAGAAACATGGGAACTCCTTTGTCCGGGCAGAATATAATCCGCAAACCAAGCAGGAAGAAGTAATTTATCTAAATATATGCTGATATGCATATATTTAGTTTTCAATGAAATATACAATGTTGTCACGAACAGTACCAGTCAACGCTTCGAGTACACTGGCAGGAATTTATGTTTTTCATTCTTTATTTTCATAAGGTATTTGGTTAACAAGTTTGATCAGGAAACGAGCCGTGCCTTCCATTAATTCCCATGGATATAAGATACCTAAGGGTTGCTTTGCATTCCTCCTTTGTCCAGTTCATCCCATACAAGTAGTGCTCATGTTTCCCAGGTGTGGCATGAAACTTGGAAAATGTGTTGATGCATACTTGAAATTACATGGATTATGTGGATCACAAAATAGCCAACATGTTTAGACTGAATTGATCCAATGGCTTTATAAACATGATCATGCTGCATAAAGATCCTTTAATTTTGCTCTCCAATGTAGATGACATATCTGGCTTAGTCTCGACACGTTTCACTTTTTCTGTGGAGCAGTAGTTAGAGAACTAGGCAGGTGGCCTTTCTGAAAGGCACTGGAGAACATCCAGTTCAGTAAATGGTAAGATATGCATTTGGGTCAGCCTGACTGCTTAGCAACTCAATAGTCATGATCTTGGTGACAGCTGTGTAATAAAAATGGCAAACTATGGGAGGGTTCAGTATTAGAGCAATGATGTATGTTATTTAGGCCTTCATTGGTACTGATGGTGTGCCCTTGCAGCTTTCAAAAAAGCCCATATTTAGCATTCTTAGTTTGTTTGGTTTTAACATTAATCTTAACCAAAGTAGTTTAAACCTATAGCATTTTGAAAAGTACTGTTGTATTGGCATTGCCAGCTGTAATTGCCTTCAAATACTTTATTAGGTGATGTTTTGCTGAAGGTAGGCTGCAGCATGACCACTTTGGATGCAAATGCGGCTCTGGCAGATGAGTTAGTAATGAACATTTCCCTGGCTTCTCCTAATGTCCTACAGCGTGAGGAACTGATCCAAAACACTAAGGCACAGCAATCTGAAGTAAGCCACCACATACCCAAGAGGATTATGACTAATTGAATATTGGGAGGAGTTATATAACTTTCAGCTGCTTCCCAGATGAATTACAACCAATGAGTCTGAAACTGTCTCCTTACTATGATCTGCTTCATAAGATGGTTTCCTATTTCTTAGCCAATAATGTCAAGAAAAGAGTAAGCAAACAATGTTTTCTCTTCCAAAAATTACAGCAAAAAGCCCTGTAGCTGTAGCTATAGCAATGCAGTCAATGTGCATTTTTTTTTAAATGCTGTACAGTCATCGTCTCCTAGAAATTAGACCATGCAATAAGCAAAGGATCAATGCCGTTTCAAAGCCTTAGAAAAGAAAAACTAATGTCTATGCTGGTGTCAGCAGGCTAAGTATTCTGCCTTAGCAATGAAAAAAAATAGTAAACCAAAATACCAGTGCCATAGTAACTGGATACCAGTCCCAGTCCTGCCAGCTGCCTCCTGAGTATTTTAAAGTGTCTAGTTTACAATTAAATGCCATACCACTAAATAGCATAATATATTACGATTGCTTTGTATAGTATATGTTAATTCAGTTGTGTTTCTTGCTTAATTTTGTTTGGAGAGGGAAGCCTTGATTGCTAAGAAGGTGTTTTTAGGATCATTGCTATCCAGATGTAAAATAGTGCAGTAGAAAGAGGAGAGGTAATTGAGTGACCCTTAGTACCGTGAAGTATTTGAGTATTTTACAGGAGTTGGGTTATAACATAAACAGAGCAGATGGCCAACAAAGCACAGCTCTAATCCAATTAACCTTGAGCAGTGATGGCTTGTTTTTAACACGCGAAGTGAGGCTCAACAATGCTGGGAAGTGTACTCAGACACTTCTGCACCGGACACTGACACTGAGCAAGATGCCATTTTGGTCTTCCCTCTTTGGAATATTGTGCCCAGTGGAAAATAAATCAAAGCCTTTGAAAAAATAAACGTCTTACACTGAACCTACACAGAAATAATAGCCAACGTGGGCCAGCTATTGTTATAAATTAACAACATGCTTTCTTCCAGTTGAAGAAGTTGTTTGTAGGGCCTGTACTTTGCCTTATAAAGTCATATTTGCTGTATACATTTTCACACAATTATTGTAATGTGTTTACTAGTTACTTTTTCTTAAAATCTGGCACTATGCAAAAGAGCTCATAATTATCCTTGGTGTTTTTGCTTTTGTATTCTTATTAATCTTCATTTGCAAAGTAGTGGAAATATTTAGTACTCGGAAATTAAGTGTGGTGCTTTTGCAAGTATGCCTTTGTGGACTGTGTATTTCCGAGCTCTATTGATATGTTATTAGTTTTCCTGACATCACATCTGAAAAAGCCTTGCAGCATCAAATACCCCGCATGTTCAATGCCAAGTGCAACTCAGTTTTCAGTATTTAATAACTCCCCACCTGACCCTGCCAAGTTAAGTATCGCATGTCCAGCAAATTCAGCACTAAAGCATCTTGGTTTTTGAAGTTTATGTCATGTTCAGATGTCTAGTCCTTTTTTTCCGAAATGACATAAATCATCTGCCAGAGTATTTTCCCATCCTATGGTGCATAATTAATGAGTTAGAGAGGCGACTTGAGGCAATGCTAAGGCTTGCTGATCAGAGGCTCTATTGTTTCTGTGCTGCAGATGAGTTAGGGCTGTCACCCTTGTTCTGCAGCCAAGAATACGAGTAAGAGAGTAAAGGTCACAAGGCACATCAGCATTCCATTTTAACCATTTTGTATAACCTGTTAGGAGAAAAAGAAGTTAGTATGCCTTAGGAATTCATTAGGAGGTGGTAATTCGGGGGGGTGCAGTGGGTTGGACCGGGTCCTGCTCTCTGGTGGGTTTGGGGTTCAAGTCCTGCTTGGGGTGCCTTGTGACGGACTGGCGTCCCGTCCTGGGTGTGTCCCCTCCCCCTCCGGCCTTACGCCCTGTGTTGCCAGGCTAGGCTCCGGCTCCCTGCAACCCCGTGTGGGATAAGCGGTTCGGAAAGTGTGTGTGTGTGTGTAGTAGGTGGCAATTTTCAAAGAAAAATTAGAAAACTAAGGTAGAATGTGAAAGAGCATTCTTTCATCCTTCAGAAAAAGTTAGAATGTGATTGGCATGTTCATTTTTTCAATCATGATTCTACGGTAACAGCAGCAGGCAGCACAGGAGTTATAGACCTGGATTTGAGAGCCTCTGCTGTGGTAATCAGCATGGAACTTAACTTGAACTGCTGCCATTAAATGTCTATGTGAACAAGAGACAGAGTTTAAAGTTGCTTTGGATAAATCTGTTGGCGAAGCAACATAAAAGTGATAGCAACAACAGTAGTAAGTGAAAAGACAGTGAAACTGTGTTAGGCTGTTCCAGGGCATTAGAGTGTCTTCTGCCCTGTGGCTCCCAGTGTCCCTTCGCAACAGGGACGTGCCTGGGGTGGTGAAGCTGTCACTTCGGCTGTATGTCAGAGTGCACTGCATTAGAGGCCCATCTGTGGCCTCTGCCACTGGTCTCTTTGTTTCTAGATTACATGTTTAGTTCTTAGGGGGTGTGGTGGCGCAGTGGGTTGAACCACAGTCCTGCTCTCCGGTGGGTCTGGGGTTTGAGTCCTGCTTGGATCGCCTTGCGACAGACTGGTGTCCTGTCCTGGGTGTGTCCCCTCCCCCTTCGGCCTTACGCCCTTTGTTACCGGGTAGGCTCCGTGACCCCGTATGGGACAAGCAGTTGTGAAATGTTTAGTTCTGAACCTAATGCAACTGACCCCCATTCTTCAGCGGAGGGGACCGTTTTGATGCTCTCAGGGCTAAAATCTCTTGTTGTGTTGAATATCAGCAGAGAATAGAAACAGCCCTCCAGTATTTATCTTGGCCTCTGACTCTCTTCCCATGTTTTGTTTCCCTCCCAATAACCCCAGACTCTGAAACTCCTAAATGTGTGTCCAACAGTTTTGTGAAACGCCGGAGAAACAAAACTAAGTTATTTTTGCATTATGCGCCAAAACGTTTCAAAAGAATATTTTTCAATGAAAAATTTTAATATATACAGACTATAACCAAACAGCGCAGCAGATTTGCATGCCACCATAGACAGGTGACATTTCACTACTGTTTTCTGCGCTGAAGTCCATGCTGTTCATTCAAATAGATTAAAAGGCCACTGGAACCAATGAGCAATAAGATGGATATGGTATGGTGCTATATGTATATTACTGTTGTATTATGTATTGGCTCTATGCCTGAACAGCAGGATTTTCCGCACTGAGGTTGAGGGATGTAGCTGGCAATGAGTGATGTAAAGGAGGCTTGGGGCAAGTCCCCTAGCATATGCCACTCTGCACCTAATCACTGGCTGAGAGAAACAGGGCTGTAAAATAGTTACTTTTAGATACACTGTGTCTGTCTGTATTAGCAGAATGATGAATTGTGGCCTACTTTAACTATGGGATGCTTGCATAGTGTATTTTTCATATCTGGCCTTTGCCTCAACACAGTTACTGGAGGTGTTTACCATACTCGTGTCAGGTGAAGATTTGATTTTTCCCTTTCAGCCCGAATGCCTTACTTCATTATCCTATCCCTCAATCAGATAACAATGAATCTTCCCCCCAAGAAACATATCACACTGTGGAGCACTGTACTTGCTGCTGCTGAGTGTTATTAAACTTGGATCAGTCAATCAGCAGCCTTTTTGTTCTTGTTTTTGTTTATCACTCTCAGTGCTCTAGAACGATTCCATTATGCGCTCAATCATTAAAAATGCATATCGTTGTCAGAATGAGCATAAACTGCATTATTTACGTGAAATGATTAGGCGGCTGCATCACCATAAATATTTATAGGCACACTGACATTATTAACACAAGCCACAGATGGTGATTTACCCTTGTAAAGATACATTTGTCTCTTGCTGCCTCTGTCTGTGATCTTCTACCTCTTGGGCTTTGTTATGCAAAGTACTGGAAGACCTATATTATTTCCAAAGCTGACGGAGGAGCTTTGCTCAAGAACCTGGCCATGTCATTTATGTTCTCGTGTCCTAGACCATGGACGCTACATCCTGTCACTTAAAATTCAGCTAATGTTTACAACTGGGATTTTTGCAATTTGTCCCACTTAAATGTCACTGAGAAGTAGATAGCTAATCCAAAATATATGAGAAACCAAAATACAGGTTGCTCTCTTTATTCTTTTTTCTCTAAACGGGAACAGGGTAGCATAATGGTAAAGGATGGTTTACATCCCGGTCCAAGAATAGTATAATTGGTATTATAGTCTAGAAAAAAATACTGAAGTGCTGCAGGAAAGTACTGAGCTGAATAAATGGGCAAAATGAAAAGTTCCTTGGGATAAAAATGGTGCCTAAGCAGTGTGATATTTAAAGTTTGATGTGCACTTCTGTTGCAGTAATGCTTCATATTTAAACTAATCTCCCATTGTTGAAATCACATTGTTGACTCATTATAGGTTCTGCTGTTGGTTTCTAGTGGAAGAAGAAAGCCTGATGTTGATTCCAGGCTTTTTATTAATCCTGTTAGTAGCCATGAACAGGGCCAAAGGCTGGTTTTAATTGTTGGCTCAGAAAAGTGAGACTAATAGCCACATTTATAATGCATATTAAAAGTTGCTTCTTTCTGACAATTGCTAACTGAGTTCTTGGATTTTCAACCAGGCTGTTTCCACAAGAAGTGATGGCAAATTCCCTGCAGCATGTTCTGTGGAGCCTGACAGGAAAGTGGGGCCAGTCCTTATGCCCGTCCTTTCAGTCTGAATAATGAATTGGATAACGGCACTGACAGTGTGTGTTCTCAAAGGATACCGACACGGCAAGACGACAATTGTTTAGCTCAGATTGCTTAATTTTTCATTGACGGATGTTCCTTGAATGTGTCCGGCAGGAGCTTGTAAAGAGTGATCTGTAGCTTTCTCAGAAGGGTTTGAAGATACTCTAAAACACATAATGGATAAGGTCTTACAAGCTAAGCAACATGATTAACTGCTGTTCCCAATAATGGAAATCATCATTTAAACATGTTTTACAAACAGGTACAGATTATTAGTGGGAACAAGATACCACTGGCACCAGAGCAATTTGCTCACACATCACATGTGGCAAAATTCTATTTCATTTCCTTCTCCTATAGTGAATGGGCATCCATTCTGTGTCATTTAAGTCAGCCAGGCTGTCGTTTCAAAGGTTGCTGTTTATATGTTTTCAAAAACACCTCACAGTGTGCTTTATTTTCCCCTTGGTATTTTTCTCCATAATCTATTCATTTCATTTTGACCTCTCCAAATGGTTTTGCTACTCCTGCAGTTTTGGACACGGTGCACAGTGTGCCCAGCCAGCATCTTGACAGTTCCCCCTGGGCCTCTTCTGCAAGTAATCACTCTGAGCTGCCATGGGTATCCTCTCCATCGGCACAACCTAAATGAAACGTGGACATAGCAAATACAGCACACATACTTCCTGTAATCTGCATTAGATGTTTGTTTTCCGGAGGGCCGAGAGATACATTGGCTGACAGCAAATGAGTTTTACTAGAGAGCGCCGTCTGAGCCTTGACCTCTGTCAAACTGCGGTGGGATCATAACCACTTCCTTCTTGGAGCACCATGTTGTTTTTTTTTTTTTGTTTGCTTACAATTTGCTGATGATAACATGGATAGAATCCCTTTGGCTGAGTCAATTTTAGGATCTGGAATGCTCTTACATATATAAAACTGTAAATTTAAGGTTCTAGAACCTCACTTAAAAGTATTACACTAGCAGTGCCTCTTCTCAGTCTTAAAACAAGCACCTTTTATCTTTAATAATGCCCGAAATGCAACTTAAAGATTCTTGTAGCGAATGTTTTTGACACATGGACCTCTGGTTTATGGTTCTAGCGTCCTATCAGTCTGTAGATCTGATCTTTCTTTTTCTTGTGTTTACAAAGATTTACAAAGAAGTTATTGTCTTTCTGCTGGAACTTGAACCTACTTTCTGGCTTTCTGTTGTCAAACTCAAGCACCACACAGCTTACCGGGGTAAAAAAAGGCTCTTATATTCTATCTTCCCTTGTCATTCACAGAGCTGTCCTTCTCCTGGATCTTTAATGAGTACCCATCATTCGTGAGGCAAGACAGCCGGCGCTTTATTTCCCAGGACACAGGCAACCTTTACATCGCTAAAGTGGAGCGCTCAGATGTGGGCAACTACACGTGTGTGGTCACCAATACGGTCACCAAGACACGGGTCCATGGACCCCCGACCCCTCTAGTGCTGCGCACAGATGGTGAGGTCTTTTTCTCGGTCTGCAAACGTACACACAAAAACATTTACATTTATTCATTTGGCAGACGCTTTTCTCCAAAGTGACAGACATCTCATGGAAGATACAATATGTGCATTACATTAGCAAAAATAGAGTTTTAGATACAGACACGTTATTCTAAAGTACAGTCAGTTACAGGCTGCATAAAAGTTTATCCGAGGATCTACAATTCTTTATCACATTTCCTAACGTATATACTGTATATTTTTTTAAACATTTACATTATGTTACACAAGTAGCTGCATGAAGGTTACAGTCATTACTCCCTTGTGCCTTTAAAACAAAATGTCCATGGACAGTCTCAATGAAGCTATTCTATTTTGGTTCATTTGTTAGTTATTTAGATCTCCAAAACACCATCTCTGATTCTTCTGCATATTGACTGATGATGGTTAGGGTTAGGCTTAAGATTAGGGTTAGGGTTAGTAACCTTAATCCTCAGAATGATGAGTGTTTGGATGTCCTTGGTCTTCATCACTTTTGGGTGACTGCTGTGTCTGTGTAAAGGCTACTCCCGTCATATCCCATGACATTAAAATGCTGTGCAACTTGGATGAAGCTGATTCAGTTAAATAGCAGTAGAATGTAGGAAAAAAGTGTCCTGCACATAAAATTCTCCCATGTTAGGTGAGTCGTTGAAATCAGAATTTTTTTTTATTTTAAAATTTCTTTAGAAAAGTTAAGCTTAGGAGGGAAAAAATTAGGCTCTACAGAAGTAGGAGAGACTTCAGCACAGCACTGTAGGAGAGTAAAAATAGCACCCAAAGGTTAACAAGCTGTCCTGTACCATGCTGGATGAGAGTCCTTGTTACTTATGCTGCACTGGTCTTGGGCTGTCCTAATAAACAGTCTTTCAAAGTAAAGGTCATATGTCTTTGTGGGATGTAATTGGTATCTGTTCCATATTCTGTTGCATCTACAGTAGAGATGAAGAATAAGCAATAAAGGGACCATTTTGTGACAGAATATCTCTCAGTACATTTATCTGAGACTTTTTTCCAAAGCGACTTACAATGTTAAAGTGCTTACAATCATTCACCCATTCACAACTTAGCATAAGTACCTTGCTCAAGGGTGCTACAGCTGGATGTGGGAATCGAACTTGCGACACTTGGGTCCAAAAGTAGCTCTAATTAGGATATTAACAGCTGTTCCAGTAAAAATGCAGCCCTGAACAGTCTCCTGCAGCACACATAAGGACGATATTTGCTCAATTTATGAAATAGACCTATGTGTGATGTTATGATACATTTATAACATTAAACTGTTGTCTCACTGCTTGTATTTCACACTGTGTGTTTTAAGACAACTTGCTTAAAACATACTGTGCAATAAGAATTCAGTTAAGAACCTAATAAATTTTTAAAAATTTTTTCTATTGGTTAAGTTTTGTTACAAAAAGTATATGGAGTATAATTTTGTAGGCTGGCACTCAAAAAGCAATGTGAATGCATTATGATTAGGTTTTTTTTTTTTTAATCCACAATATTAAATTTTAGCTTTTTGTAAAAATAAATCCAATTACCTTCTTAAATGGATGTGCCAATATGGCAGAGAATATCTTAGAAGGTGTTTTTCACAATGACCTTCTGAGTTTGTGATGAGTGTGAGAATTCTGTTTTAATTTGAAACTTTTTATAAAAGAAAATGCTATTCCAAGATATTTTTTTTTTTTTGAGACAAAGCTTGTTTTTCATAATTTGTGGAATTTAGGGAAGATAATGGTTTTGTTTATTTGGATTTCAGTCTAAGACAAAGCCTTGCATTGTAAATTACTATGGAAAGAGGGGAAAAAAACCCAAGCAAGTCAAAGCACTGGGACTGGTGACACCTGTTGAACCTCCACATGGTAAACTGAAATGCATCACTCTACATTGGTGTATCTTTGGGGATCTAAGAGACTGACTAAAAACCAATTTGTAGGTGTCATGGGGGAATATGAGCCAAAGATTGAAGTCCACTTTCCTGAGATCATCCCAGTGGCCAAGGGTTCAACAGTCAAATTGGAATGCTTCGCTCTAGGAAAGTAAGTGTTCCCTGTGAAACTGTAAGTTCTCTGTGAATTTTCATTGCATTACATTCAGTGATATGATTTCAAGGAATTTACACAGTATCAAATTTTGACAGTAGCATATTTGTACAGAACACCTGTAAGCTCTTTCATAAGATTTAATCCAGAAAAATAAGTGAATCAAGTTTTATATTATTTTTCTTAAATTTCCTGTAGCTGCCTTGATTAAACACCTAATATCTTCTTCTTCATGAAGCAGTTTTCTAGTTGGCATTTATGTTTTATTACACCACATTCCCTGTACCCAGCCCAGTGCCCACTGTTAGCTGGAGAAGGGTGGATGGAATCCCATTTCATAGGAAGGTGGACTCTTTCAAGACCAGCGGAGTGCTAGAGATTCCATACTTCCAGCAGGACGATGCCGGCACATACGAGTGCGTGGCAGAGAACTCCAGGGGGAAGAATGCCGTGAGAGGGAAGCTCTCTTTCTATGGTGAGTGAGTTTGGAGCAATTGAGAAGAACATCAATATTTGAGTGCAGCTTGTGAGACATATCAAACGCTGGCACTGGAAGGCCAAATAGAGCAGTGTTTTCACTGGCATCAGCCATGACCCTCAGTGTGGTTTCATATATAAAATCACTAAATACAAAACATCCGGATTCATGCAGTACACCTCAAAATCAGTCCGTTTAATTTATGTTTTCCACATATTTTTATGATCATTAGTTACATGCTATTGTTTAAGTCCAATTTTAAACCCCTTGAGATCCTATATAATACCATTTTTAATTTATCAAGTCCAAATTCTCAGCAACTGAAGAGCATTAGTGGGGGGAGCGGTGGCGCAGTGGGTTGGACCAGGTCCTGCTCTCTGGTGGGTCTGGGGTTTGAGTCCCGCTTGGGGTGCCTTGCGGCGGACTGGCATCCCGTCCTGGGTGTGTCCCCTCCCCCTCCAGCCTTACGCCCTGTGTTGCCGGGTAGGCTCCGGTTCCCCACAACCCCGTATGGGACAAGCGGTTCTGAAAATGTGTGTGTGTGTGTGTGTGTGTGTGGTGTGTGTGTGTGTGTGTGTGTGTGTGAACAGCATTATCCTGAAAATTGTGTAACCCTAAAGAAAATACTTGATATTCTGATACTCACATCTCTTATAGAATAAATACATGTTTTATCTCAGATGAACACGAAAGCAAAACCCCACTGTCCAAAAGAGGAAACAAAAAAAGGCTGAACAGGTGGTCTGTTACTCTTTAAAAATGCAAAGCAGTAGTGAAATCTCCTCTCCCCAGCTTGCCTCATTTCCTGCTAAAGGCTAAGATTGATGAATTGATGGTGTGGAGCAGCTGAGTAATTGCTCACCAGGGCACAAGTGTACAGGTTTCAGATGGGTCAGCCTCTAACCATGTTGCTGAGCTCCCTCTGGACATGGGAGGTGCTGAATGGACAGCAACCAATTTCCATCACTGCGGGCCTGTGCATGACACTTATGCCACATGTTAACTAATTCAATACTTGAATGAAAAAACATGAAACAGTCTCAGGGGCAGGTAAGTCAGAACACACAGTTCCCTTCTCATTGGTTCACCTGGTAAACAAGGAGAAAACCAACTCTGTTTTGCCAAAAGGAGCACTTTCATATCCAGTTATTCACATTGGATGTGATCGTACCTTGTTGGAAAGTTATCAAAAAATTGCAATGTCAATGCATTTCTTTATACCATGCCTATTGTAATGCACAGAGCTAAAATATCTAGAGAGCTTTACAATTAAAAGTAACAGAGTTTCCTTGTGCTTTTCACATTAGTAGCAAAATTACACCATTAATCAAAAAGGAGACAGGGACATGATGGGCTCCAGGCTGATTAACTTAGCAATGCAGACTGGGATACAGCATTACCCATGACCTTGTGTGGGGAAAATAGTCTGTTTCAGTAGTTAGCTTCCCTGTTGTTGCTCAGCCAAATGGAACGGTTAGCTCAATGCAGTGGTAAAGCAAAGAACCAACATAGAGAAAATGGTAAGAAAATATGTATAAGTGTAAAAACCTGGTTTGCTCCATCTTCAGGTCGCTATTCCCATTTGTAAGGAAAAAAACCCACCATGGCTGAAGGCCTGGCCATCAGTGCTTGCACTGGTTTCAGCTACACTCCTAATCAAGGTGCGTGATAACAGCCTTTTTACCTGGCTGACGTAAAATTACAAAGCACCATGGCATAATGTCAACAAAGGCTGAGCTATGACTATAAATAGAAGAGGAATACATATTTTTTAACCTCAGTTCTGATATCTGTAGTGAGAGGATTGCAAGCTTTTAATTGGTCAGTTGGGTTTTTGTACAGTAAAAATGCCATTTGTATTTATTATCCAATGCAACGAAAGCTTTCATACTATAAGAAAAATATATTTTCTGTAACTTTGATTATTCTAGAGCCCATCAGGCAGTATGTTGGTTAAAGACCAATTTGAATCCACAAAGGCATCCTTTTCTTATACCTTGAAATCCTCCTGTAAAATATCATTTATATAAATGGGTAAAATACCTTCACTGATTGCAATTGACTTTACTTTCTGAATTTATAATATTGTAATACAGCCTATTACAAGTATTTTATTTGATGCTACAAGTTTGCAACACTGTATGAGTCGTCATACAAGACAAAATATTTTGTTTTTATATTTTTTTAAGCCAGGTAACCTTAGATGTTTCACTACAGTAATGCATTTTCTTCTTTGGCGCTTGTCTTTCAACACTCCATTCCTAATGACCCATCTACTGAAATCGCTTTGAATTAGTATAGAAAGTAGTTTTCTGCATATGTAGAACACGTGAACATGCGGATCACTCTGGGTGAGTGTTGGGGAATGTTCACAGTGTTAAGAACTGTTGCATGTAGATGGATGTACAGATAACTCGAACAGGATCTGCTGAAAATACTGCTTTTCTTTTGTGCAATGAAAAATGAAAATGCTCAACACATGGCTGGGGCAAGGTGGAGGAAGTAGCCATTTCTGGATGTTATGTATGCATCGCACATCTCTTCTTGCTTCAGTAAACAATGCTTTATGGAAATCCTCCATACTTGCAAGCGCGGTTGATGAGGGGCTGAGGAATTGTGGGTCTGGGCCATGATTGCCATCGGTTGTTTTAAGGCTCTCTTGTTACCATAAACTTAAGTGTTTGCGACTGCCATACACTCAGCAGCGGAATAAAGGAATCATTGGGGGCATTTGCTGTTTATCACTCCGTGACCAGCAGGCAACCAGGAAAGATGCACGAGCCGTTTTTTTTCTTTCAATTTTCTACTTAATTGCCCTTCAAGGGTCAGCATTATTAGTCAAGTTACAAAGCGTTTAAATTGGTCTAATCATTTTCAGATAAGCCAATTAGCGTTTCACTCCAAAAGCAGCATCGCCGTGTTTTCTTAAAGCCTCATTTTTGAGATTCGCAAGGGTGTTTTTCTGTGCCTAAAGTTTTCACATGTACTAAAGTTGCTTTTTACCTGCAGATTCAAGACATTGTACACCATCACAGAGGTTGTAGATGGAAAAAGCTGTCAGCCAGAATTGCAGTTTTTATTTGTTACAGTACATAGATGTAATTTCCTGCTTCTCAGACTGCTTTGTGGTCAAAGGTGAACACAATTAAGGATAAACTGGTAACATCCATGCTGAGGCATATTCTGCATTGCCAGCCACTTGTGTCATTATAATTGCAAAATAAAAGGAAAAAAATCTAAATGATGACTGATTTTCCATATTTTTTGCTGTAAATGCTGAGGCTTTGTGAATCATTCTTGGATTTCCCGAGTCACATTCTGTTATCTGGTGAGCTGGGGATAAAAAAGTAGCAGTTGTCCTGGAACGAGGGTGGGAGACCAAGGAGTTGGTATGGACCCAAGTGCTGCTTTGATTATTATGTGACCCAAAACAAGTAGTAAGCAGGGATTGTAGTCGGGGACAGGCATGGGTCATTTGAGGCATGGACGTTGTTCCTGGGACGAGGCAGGAATCTTAGTCAATCAGGCGAAGCAGGAGATCTGGAACCGGGAGGGTAGCAAACAGGGAATGAAGGGCAAAGAACAAAGAGGGAATGGAAGGCCAAGGAGGTAAGTAGGGTTCATTGACTGTCACAGGAGAAGCAGCGTTACTCTGTGATGCTCCACAACCAGGTGAACCGGCATGGCTTCCTTTATTGCTCTAATTCAGGGCAGGTGTAGTCAGTTCGCACGAAGGCGTGGGCATGACAGCAATAGCCAGAAGAGCAGCACAATCTAGGCCAATATTAATGTGATTAATATGATATAGGGTCCACCTTTAGCTCATATGTGCTGTCAGGTCTTGGGACAAGAAATTAATTTATAATTTACACTTGGCTTCTGATTAAAAGGACAGCTGGTAGCAAAGTGGTTAGAGCTGCTGCCTTTGGCCCCAAAGGTTGCAGATTTGAATCTCACCTCCTGCTGTAGTACGCTTGAGCAAGGTACTTACCCTAAATTGGTCCAGTAAAATTACCTGACTGTATAAATGGGTAAATAACTGTAGGTATATTAATATTGTAAGTAGCTTTGGAGAAAAGCGTCAGCTAAATGAACAAATGTAATGTAAAAGGGCCGACAACCTGTTGTCTAGAAACCATTTTTTCACCTCAAAGTTTAGTGTGGTCTCGGTGCCAACAATTCAGCTGATAAAGACGTTTGTTATTTTACCATAATTTACTATAGTCGTGCCCCATCTGGCAATTGTAAAACTTAATGTGGGAGTTATTGCACTGAGATAAAGACATTTAGGTCTAATAACCATCTTGACAGCAGCAAGATAAGGTGAATAGTTAAATGTTGAACCTTCTTGATAGAAGCTTTGCTTGATGATACAGACTATGGGGAATTGATTTTTGTTCAGAAAGTAAGCCATCCTGTTCTCATACAGCATTCATGTGAAATCATGCAAAGGGACAACTAAACAGACAACCTGATCTCATTCTGTCTTTGTGTCATACTAAGAGATGTCTAAAGCTCATAAGGAAAATATTGCTGTACATAATGCATTTCATTTTAACCATTTTTGGCCCATTCAGTTGTCCCCTCCTAGGAATTCACGTGTTATGAAATCAAATTGTTGCAGGAAAGAATCAGTCGAATCTATTAACTGACATTTTTGCCAGCAAAACCTTTGTTTTGAAGGTATGATCTGCAGCCACACATCATGACACAGAGGCCACTGAATGCATTTTTGTTATGATGTAGGTTATAGGTAAAGCAACCTGCTGGTGTATGGTCTAAAGAACTGGAACTGGTTTTCAAAACAGGATCAGTTTTGTGCCCTTAAGAAAACAGCTTAGTGCGAATTGCCTGAGTAAACTTCATGCAAGTGCATCAGCAGCTGGAAGCATAGGAAATATATCAGCTGTTTGTGTTTGCTTTGTTTTTTGAGCAGAGCATCTGTAAACTGACAAAGGCTGTGTTTGCTCTTTGCGTCCAGCCTCCCCTCACCTGTTGGAGAAACCAGAGGACATACAGAAGCCCATTGATGAAGTTTTGGCATGGGAGTGCAAGGCCTCCGGGAAGCCCAAGCCATCCTACACTTGGCTGAAGAACGGAGAACCACTGGAAGCCATGGGGGTGAGGCTTTTTTTTAACTTAAATGATTTTAATCAAATTACCAAGATGAATGAAAAGGAAATATTGTAACTTTGACAGTTTTTCTTTTTGGATAAAATGTAATATCTCAAAAAGTATTCAAATATTGGACAAATGCTCTGTATTGCAAAAATATTTTTCCTCACAAGACATTTCTGCCACTAGAAAATAATATACCTCACAAAAAATAGTCCATGTTTTGCATTAGGTTTACAGATATTGTTATAGACTCGGATGACAAGTGAACCAGCTGCATTCATACAAGGTGTTTTAACACAGGTTTATCATAAGGCTGGCCATGTACAGCAGATCAGTATCAGCAAAGCACTCTGAGAGACTGGATGCAATTTGGTTTGACTTAAAGGACCTCTTACTGTTGGATTTATAAGCTATTTGGAATTAAATAAAAATAAAAAATAAAAACATGGCCAGCGGTGACGTTTCTTCTGCCGCTCGTTGCCATGTGCTGAGGTGACTCTGAGGCTGCTGCTGAGCCCTAACAAGCAGAGGCTTGGAAGAACAAACAAAAAGGCTTTCTGTAATTTGTCATCACAGATTTAAATCTGGTTGAAATTTCTGCTGTGCACGTGTGAGTCTTGCCGTTTGAAGAAGGGTCCAAACTGAGTCCTGTTTTATGGCTCTCGTAAAGCATGCTGAAGTAAGCCCTGCAGTAATCTTGTGGTAAATCTCTCTCTCTCTCTGAGGACCAGCATTAATTCACAGCATTCCCAAAGGGAGGAAAAACATGGTCCCTTATCAGTCCAAACTCATATTTCAGATTAATCCATTTTAATTTAAAGTATGAGAAACTATTTATGCAGGTACAGTATATATATAACATGCTTTATTCCTAGAAATGGTTTGTTGGTTCTGCTACTTCATATATTAAATGTAGTAACTGTAATGATTTCCTCAAAATAAACATACCCCTCCAAGCAGGATTAACTGTAACCTCCTTGGTATTTATACTGTCAAGGTAATGCAGTACACTGACAGAAAAACAGTATTTCTGGAAAGGCACTTTTTAAAAGGGGGTCTCTACTATAAAATAAAAATTTTTTAATTATTTTTTCTTAGACAATAGCATTTGTGTGCAGGAGCTGTGGCAAAACCAGAAGAATTTAATTTGACACACAACATTTGTAAACTGCACTAAAAACAGCAGAGTGTGTTTTGTCAATACTAGTAGTTTGCAGATTTCCAGTCATATCTGGAACCTGTTGTTTATTTCTTGTGCGTGGCCTTTGGGTCACAGTTAAAGGATTGAATTCACTTAGAACCCAATTTAAGATGGGTCTGTCATTACATGATTTGGAGACAGCCTTGTTGGTTCTGAAGGTAACATTTCGGCATTTGATTCTGCGGTCATTATGTGACTGCACATGACCAAGTCTTCAACAGGGGCTGCCTTACAGTCTGGAACTGGCAAGTTGGCCAAATTTGTCATCATAATACTGGAGGTTAGTGATACCGATGAAATCAGCAGATAAATTATAGCTTACAGTGAAACTTTCTTTTTTTAAATTATAACTTACAGTGAAACTTTCACTTTACAGTAAGGGGGTCTCTCACCTAGACCAGCAATGTTGCCAGTTTCTGTGCTGGTATCACTAGGTATTAATGTAGAGCACAGGTCAAATGTCTGGGTACATATAGACAACCTGACCTTTTCTTTTACAAAAGTCACTGGTATCACTGGTTGTTTTACCACAATTTACTGCAGTCATGCCCCATTTGGCAATTGTAAAACAATTGAAAAGGGACAAGAAGGCTGAAAGCAAAGCAACCCACAAAAGTCATTTCCGGCAATGGAATTTGCATTTGCATAATTTGCATTGATTTCAAAGTGCAGGAAAAGCTATCCTGTGGTCTGCTCATAACATTATAAAGCTTCTCTTGCATCTGGGTAAATGAATGGGACAATGTGTCAAAGTTCAACAGATGTCACCATTAACAGCTCCAGCTTTGATCAATGTCCAAAGCAGAGGTCACAAATGGGGATGGATAATTGGGGAAAAAGTGGTTGCAGTTTGGTGGATGTTCATTACCAGAAGATGAACTTAAGCTCCCCTTGTATTTAGCATTTCAGGTGCTCCACAGCAGTGGGTCCAATGGAGAACAGTCCAAGCTCAGGGTCAGCCAGCAGCTGGCTCAGTTGTCTTTTAGTTTCAACTGTTCCCAAAATATTCCATCCTCTTCTCACAGCACAGTTCTTGAGCAATTTCATTTTTTTAAGGCTATCCAATTATTAATATTAACTGACAGGGGTAACATCAGCCATGCAGATGTTTTCTCCTGGTCGACTCACTAAACCGCTGATTTTAGGAGGATGTCAGGCTTAATTAATGGCAGCTGTTACACTGATCTCTACCCCCATTTGGCCCATCTGCCAGGAGCTGTATTACAAATTCCCACAAACCTCAGACCCCTCCCCAAGCATTCACTGAATGGACAAGCAGCTGAATCCTCTTCAAGCAAAGTCAGCTGGATACAGACAGGAACCGGCAGAGCTCTATCCAGATTTCATATGAGATTTTAGCAGAACCTCTCTCTTCTTCCATTAGACCCCCTGCTGTCCCAAACGCAGCATGGCAAGGATCCCAATGAGGCCTGCTCCAGGTTCCGGGACAGCCGTGTCCTTTACTGTGACAGCGGTGTAATCCTTTCAGACGGTAGACAGTGTTCAAAAGCCCCCAGGAGCTCTTTTCTAATGGCATTAAAGGCCCTACTCCAGAGAAGTGTGGAAAGGGGGCACACTGGGTGGGGTGTGGTTGGATGGGTGGTGTGGAGGGGATGGAAAGCAGTTGCACACAAACTTACAGCTATGCGGAAGAGCAGAGGCCGTTTTAATGCATACTTAGAATAACGATGAATTATTTGGAGGGGTGGTGCTAAGGGTTAGCTGGCCAGGCAATGAGCACAAACAAGTTGGACTCAAAGGCTGTTTTGATCCACCTGGTGGTGTGCTGAGGTGCGTTTGTCTCCCCTAACAGCTTTGCTGCATTCATTTACAGTGCTAATGTTTAAGCACTGGTACTGGGGAACCCTTACGTATGCTGTTTATGCCTTCAGCTGTAGACTGAATGCAATGTTAAATTGAATGCATTAGCTGATGAGTCACTATTATCTTTTAGATGTGTTTATGCCAAAAACCAAAGATTTTTCTTAATTTTCTTTCCTGATATTGACAGTAGAGTGGTCCTAATTTCAGTTAACTTCCAGGTGGCATTAGCATTTCAGCAATTAATATCTAATAACTCATTTGATTATACAAATTAAATTCATTATTAATTTATTCTGTGTTACCTTATATTTAAGAATGGTAAAATAACAAAAGTGTATTTTATCAACAGACTAAGAGATACAGATGTAGACATGATCCTTGAAGTACAGTCAATTTGCCCAATGCCACTGTTTTTCCCCATGCACATTACACAAGTAGCTGCATACAGAAGTGATAGGGAATACAGAAGTTTTTTTTTTTTTTTTTAAAGAACATACTGTGAAATTAGCTGAGAGAAAGGCAGACTGATACAGTTTTTTCAAAGTGCATGTTGATGTCTCAGAGGTATTTCACAGTTGTATTTGCGTTTATATTTTATTGTCTTTGCCAGCGTTCTTACCCAGTGGCTATTGTATCAGAAACACAATACATCCCATGCGAACAATAGTGTATGTTTGGAAACACATGGGTAATAATCTGATTAATTAATTTTGTTAGAGTTTTTGAGCTGGCTGTGGATTTCATCCTGATGGGCTGACATGTTGTGCTGTGGCTTTGTGGGTTGGGGCAGGGTGCTCTAGGCACACCGCACTCTTCCCAACTAAAGGATAGATCAGTAAAGAAATCAGTAAAGTGACACTCCCTCCCACCCTTTCTTTCAGCTGACCCATCAAATAAAAAATAAGAGGATTTTTACTGTAGGAAACAGACCAGGACATTGCCTCTGCATCATAAACCCTAACATTTTGATTAAAGTCGTTTTCAGCTGTTCTGCTTCCTCCCCTCCTTTGTTAGCAATAGCGCCCTGTGTTTCTAACACTTGGGATAATGAGTTGGCATCTTCAATGCGGGAAGTCATGATGGGAGTTGCTGTTTGTGTCCCCTGCAGGACAGAGTACAAGTCGTTAATGGAGTGCTGACAATTAGCAGCTTGACCCTGTCGGACATGGGGATGTACCAGTGCGTGGCGGGGAATAAGCACGGCGAGCTGTACACCAATGCTGAGCTGCGGGTGATCGGTAAGCACAGGAAAAAAATGAAAAAACAAATAAATAAAGCTGTTTGCCAGAGTATCTGGTGCACGTTATACTATTTCACTCTCCACTAAGCACCCACTGTATAATGTACCATATCCCTCCTTTCATTAGACTTGAATATTACCACAAAGAGATTTATCTGGCCTCATTACACGTCCACGCAATCCACTGAGTACTCCGTCCCCATCAGCAGCCTATAATCTGTTTAAAGGAATTGTTGGGGCATTACAAAGCCCGGACGGAAATGAAAGACAATAACCTGCCGTGGTCTCAGACATGATTCGGTGCCACAAAGGTGCTAAATGAAGGTGGTGGCCACCAAGGCAAAGCTTTTCTAATCTAGCATTCAGCGCCTAAGCCAGTTGAGACAGAGAGAGCAATAGATGACCTGAAGACATTTAATAATAAAAAAACCTGTCCACTATAGTGCTGGAAAAGATCCAGTGATGACGGTCTCAGTTTTGAGCACAGCAGGAAGTGGAACAATGTGCTTCATGGGAAGTTTTGGGGTAACGTGGATAGCATGGGCATGACCTGCACCTGGGAAGTCCCAGCTCAGCTCTGAAGCTCACTGTTATATATATTACATTGTATAGGTATTAATATTTAAGTCCCCTTTTTATCATTTTACAGGGCAGAAAATAGTGCAGTGGTTAAAGTTCTTGTAACAAGAAGGTTACAGATTAAGGTACAGAAAGCCTTTTGTTGTACCCATCAGGGACATGGCTTAAATTGCTTCTATAGGCAATATTCATATGTAGCTGCAGAATGTGCCATATAAAGTGTATAACCTAGGTGTATTGCCTGAAATGAAATATATTTATTGTCTGTTATGGCGGCACTTTGAGTAGCACTGCTGCCTCACAGCACCTGGGGGGTGCAAAAGAATGTGGGCTCCATCCCCAATCAGTCTGTGTGGAATTTGCATGTTCTCTCTGTGTCTGTGTAGGTTGTCTCTAGGTGCTCTTGTTTCTGCCCACTTTCCAAAGACATGTAGTTCAGGTTGGTTAGTGACTCTAAATTGCCTTTAGTGTGTCAGTGAGTGAGTGCGTGTGTGGCTACCCTGCAGTAGACTGGAGGTCCCATTGAGGGTGCACTCCCTCGGCCTTGCACCCAGTTGTTCTAGGATAGGCTCTGGCTCATTATTATTGAAAAGCAACTAATTGAAATTGGATGGATGCATGTTATACTTTTCATCTATGGTATAGTTGTCTTACCTCCTATTTAACAAATACTTATGACCCTGAGAATAGAAAGTATGGAGTTATGTTTGTTGGTGCTGTACATGCCCCCTTCTAACCATGCTCTACCTCCTCTGGCGATTCCCACAGCTATTGCCCCGGATTTCTCTGAGAACCCGGTGACAAGCATCACCTTGGCGCGGGAAGGAGGCTCAGTACAAATTGATTGCAGGCCCAGGATGTCACCCCGTGGGGTAATCTCCTGGAGGAAGGGCAAAGAGGCTCTTCGGGAGAGCCACAGGTACAGTTGGACCCATTTCAGACCTTTATTCCGCCCTTCGTTAACAGGCTGTCTCACAGGGAGTTGCTAATCTAATTTTCTTCACTCCCTTGTGCTGATAATGATAACGTCTGCTCATTGCTCATTTCTCATTGTCACATTCTCAGTGTTCTCCACCTAAACAGTTTGTATTTGTGTATAGAGAGTATTATGTTGAGAGCCAACTTTAGACCCCTTCCCCAAATTGTCTAATGAATTATTCACGGAGGAGAGTGGAGAGTAGAAACAGACAGGAACATGGTGGTCTCTGGGTCTGTCAGCTGGTTGTGAGCTTTTAGTCAAACACAGCCTTTCTCATTGGGGTCTCAGGCTGGAAGTATAGGCTTGCTGGGTTTTTGGGGAGAGAGAGATTTCCAAGTCTTTGACATTTCTGATAAGGTTCTGATGTGCTGCACTTACATGTTCCTTGGTGAGCCAGCATGGGGAATTGCCACTTGTCTGCAGAGTCCCACTGCTCATTTATATGTATTCATTTTGCATTTGTGCCTTGCAATGTTAAGCTACTTACAGTTATTCACCCGTTTATAGAGCTGGCCAATTTTTACTGAAGCAATTGAGGGAAAGTACCAGGCTACTATAGCAGGAGCTGGGATTCAAACCTTGAGGTTTCATGTCCCAAGGTAGTGGCTCTAACCTGAAAGGACTAGGGCACCATGTTAATATTACTGCAAAAATCCACATTTCCCTGTTTGTAATTTTCATAAATTTTTCTTTACGTGTTTTTGGTTGGTCTTAATTGTCTATTTTGCTTCCCACTCAGTGTGGCAATAATATGACACATTCACAGGAATCTGAAGAGACATTAAAAACTTTTCACTTATTCACTTCTACTTTAGTTAACATATGGAAGCACGTGTTAAAGTGTATTTCAGTGGTCTTAAATAGGCTCTCTACAAAGCCGTTTTCAGCACCTCAACCTGTGCTGTTATTTCAGACCTGAGATGACATATTGCAAGTGAGGAAAGCGCTATACAGTAGGACATCAACCATTTTTCGAGAGATGTTCTGATGTTGTGAATATGTATATCAACACAGTAAATGTTAGTGTCCTATGAAATAGTGTCCTTTTTATTGTATGTGCACCAGATGTGTATTGTTTGTGCTATAAGGATTGTAGGGGTTAAACAAACCAAGTTTTCTCAGAGATATTTACAAGTCCACATCTGAATTTTTTTATTTTGTCAGCCTCAATTGCTCAGTGCAATGGTACTGTTCTGCTGCGAGGGCCATAAAGGGTATCGGTACAGGTAAAATTCTGAGATATTGGGGCTTTGCTTTTTTTGGAAAATGAGCACAGGCTGCAGTTTGAGCTACATCTCGGAGACAGGAAAATGCCTGTCCTCATTATGCACAGAATGCATTTACCTTTGGGCTGGTACAGAAGGCAAATAAGCCCTAAGAAGACTTGAAGCGGATGTGAGCCATGCAATTAAAAGGATGCTCTCTCCGCTCAGACACGATTACGTTTCCTGTACCATCCGTTTCCGAAGGGAAGTTTCTTGTTTGCTGGAGGGAAGTTTTTAATTGCAATCAGTGTTTAACGTTTTGTTGCTGTTTCTTAAACGGTATTTAAGATCTGCAGGACTAATAGGACCAGAGAGAAAACTCCACCCTTCTTACGAGTCTGTCCTTTGTATCTTCACGTAGCCTTGTGCTGTAGCTCACATTATGCAGAGGCATTGATGGTAGGTGACATTACCCTGAAAATTTAGTATACAGTTGGTGCAGTGGGTCCCCCAGCCTACAAGTTCCTTAAGTTGAGTTTTAGAGCAGCTGATGTGTGTGTATTTTGTGTGCGGGGGGATATCCCTGCCATGTGTCCCCAAGGCTGCCTGTGACTAGCTGATTATTAAGGAGGGGTGACGTGTAGATCAAGGAGTCGTGTGCATCTCTCCTGGTTCGGCAGCGGTACACTCAGTTTCGGGAAAGAGCATTTCTCTGGATCACGGTATCAGTGTGGGGGAGCAGGGAGCAGCACCACACATGTGCCAAAGAAAGACACTGGATTTAAAGCCTAAATGTTGTTTCACTCAAATCCTAGAAAAGGGGCTGCTGTTGGCTTTTTGCCTAAATTGCTTCATGAAATATCCAGCTGTACACCTGGATAAAAGTGCAATTTACATTTCTAAGCTATTTCAATCACTTTAGATGAAAGCCTCTGTTAAGCCAATGAGTAATGTAATAAAAAAGTCTCCCGAGTTAACCCGACCATGATCTCGGGCGTTAGAGACGGGATTACCAGTCGGAGCGCAGACTGCTCTCCGCGGACCCTAAGCTTTCAGTCGACATATGGACCTTTCGAGAGGTGGTTTAAATTCAGTAGCGAGACAAAGAAATATGCTGGGTCTATATATTCAATTATAATCACATGATTAAGCAACATATAATATTCCATTTATAAGGTAGTTTCTCCATTTGTAAGTTTTTGTTTCAATAAAGTAAAAAAGTTAAATAATGAACTAACAGTTCCCACCTCTATGCAGTTTGTAAAGCAAATCCAAGTCTGCCCCCTACCCTCATTACTTAGTTTGATAGTGTATTGCTGATTGTTTTGATGTGCCAATGTCTGTCCAGTCTGTCCAAATGCATTAATGCAGTCTTTAATAATATAGTCTCACACACACGCTGTCCGAAACCACTTGTCCCAAGTGGGGTCACAGTGAACAGGAGCCCAACCCAGCAACACAGGGCACAAGGCCGGAGGTGGAGGGGACACACCCAGGACAGGACGCCAGTCCATTGCAAGGTACCCCAAGCAGGACTCAAACCCCAGACCCGCCAGAGAGCAGGACCCAGCCAAACCCGCTGTGTCACCGCACCCCCCCCCCCCCTTTTAATAATGTAATGGTATGTTATGATAATTCTCAATGGATCCAAACAATGTTAAAGTATATTACTTTTATTCATGCTTTTCTCCACAGCAATTTACAATTATTTACCCATTTATACAGGTGGGTAATTCTGCCTACTCAAAGGTACTACAGCTGGGGTTCAAACCTGTATCCTTTGGATCCAGTGGCAGTAGCTTTAACCACTATGCTTCCAGCTCTCTGGCCTAGTAATACAAAAGTAATACTGCTGAGCACATTGTATATGACCAATTTTTTTTTTTTTTTGTTTTTGTGTTCCCCATCCAGGGTAGTTTGTCTGTTTTCAGCAGTACAACAGATAGCTTCTAGGCTGTGGACTCAGTGGTGAATAGACATGGTTTCTGTGTGCTCCTGCTTAGTGTGCAAACATTATATAAGGGGTCAGCAATCTTGGTCTTCACATGCTGCAGCGTAGACTTTCTTTTCAGCTGAGTTCTTAAATACCTAGCTTTGATTAGGATGCTGACTGCTTGTAATTGACTAGAACTCTTTTTAATAGCATTAAACAGGATTACATTTATAAATGGTACATGTGAAACTCTCCTTTGAAAACATTTCTCTGTTCATTTGCAAAAGTAAATCAATTATTTTTCATTTAGACATGCATATCAGTCCTTTTGAATTCTGTTATTCCGAGGTTAAAATTGTTAAACTGTCATTGATTAACTAAAATTACTGACGTCGCTTCAGATCTTAAAATATGTTCACCGTTCAGTTTGTTATTCCTCTATTAACACCAGTCTGAAAAACTATAGAGAGTTCTCGGCTAACGCATTCGGTTTAATGTGATTCAGATCATGCAACGCTTTCGGTTATAAGGCTGAGTAATTACGGGCTCAGCTGGAACGAAAACCAGCACACCCTCCAGCCTGCAGGGACCGAGTTTGCTGACCCCAACCTTAAATGAACCAACAGTGACATAATGGAAGAGAAGTCAGTGTAGCGTACAGGTGCAGTGTCTCTGGATGACAGTAATCAAAGAGGGCTTCTGGCGGTCTTAGCTCAGCTCATCCACGATGACGCGCATTAGCCTTGTTAGCTCTCCACCCCGCTTTGCTGTGGTTCGGCGGTGGGGGATGGGCCCATGTCACCAGCTGGGGTAATCCATCTTCCCAGTAGCTGCCCTGCTCCTCCGCCGCCCCCCCCCCCCCCCCAGCACTGCCCCATCCCCCGAGTTGCACTAGTGTGTGGCGGAGATGACATCAGCTGGAACGAGGCAGCTGAGGGGGCACTTCTGGGCCTGGCACTGGGCTGATGAGTCTCTAAGTGGGTGCTGTGTCAGCCCTGCGGATCGCAGACCAAAACGGCCCTTCCTAATGCAGCAGCACAAAAAAAAGAAAAAAAAAAAACAGGTGCGCCTCTCAGACGGATCTAACTAGGCACCTTTTATTTATACCCAAGCTAGCCCAAACCACGCATTTTGTATTTCATTTCCAATGGAGCCAACCTCGTTTGTGCCTTTTTGCCTTCGCAATATCTGGCAGTGTAAGTTTTCAGACTTTAAAGGACATGGTTGAGGGTAAGAAATGGATGATGTGTTGCGGTAAACATACACAAAAGCCTCAGCTGAAAAGTATGTGAAAACTGCAACTTTTTAAACTGTGGAATAAGCTGTGCCAGTTTGGAGACAACTGCAACACAGCTCTTTTTATGAATATGTTTACTGTTTATTGCTAAAAAAAATAAGGTCAGTGTTGATATGCTGTTAACTATGCATGCAGATTGGGAGGAAGCGTTAAGGTCTGCAGACTTTTACCTCCTCAGAGAAAGAAGGAAATAATTAGTTCATGTAGCGCTTCACACAGGGCTGAGAATGATGGGGTGCAGAGGAACCTGCAGGGTGCATCGCTAATGTTATTATTTGTTCTTGTGTTATTACTGCGATCTGTAGTGACTGATACCCGTGGCACAACGTCTATGGAGAGGAATCACTAAGTCTAATAAAAGAATGATTGTTTTCGTGAACCTGTTTCCTTCACCCAAAAATATATCATCTGTTTGCAGTGCTGAAACATTAATTTACATATTTCAACGTCATATTGTTTATGTCCAATTAACAGTATTACCATTCACACACCTATATAACATCATTCAAATTACTGCTCAGCGTAGGGTACCGTTTGAACATTGTCATCAATTCATACAGTAAGTCAGCTGATATCTCTTGTGCTGGAGTAATCTGTTTAGGCCTCGTTTACCCAAAAATTCAATATGAAAGTAAAGTACCGCCTCAGATGCCCCATTTACCAGTGTTATAGTCCTGATTGCAATCGGCTGAGAGTGAAGAGAGGTGGACCGAGAACTGAATACAATTTGTACTCAGTTTACATCCAGCTAAATTGCAACAATAAAAAGCAGGAAATTGTATTTTCCTCATGCAGACCAAATTTGTCCTGATTTCAGTAAAGTTAAAAATCATGATTACTGCTCCTACAGGCAAGTGTGACTGTTTTAGATAACTTCTTTGGATAATCCCTCTTGATCTGTGGATTAACGGGGAATGTACTTTGATACGGAACTAAATTAATGCGACTTCCACTGTACAAATGTTATATGTCTAGGATTTATCCATGCAGAAGTCTATGTATACTGTAAATTCATGCCGGTCTTCCTACTCAAACCAGCTGTCAAATGTGTGAGAGAGCAGAGCTGAAGGGAATGAGTAATCTTCTAAATCTGCAGCAGCAACTACTGGGGTCTGATTAATTTTATGCAACATTTACGAACAGCAGCAGGAAGAACAATATATAGGTACCAATCCAAAGAAAGTGTAGATATTTTTGTCCCTTAAGTAGCACAGTGACACAGCAAACTATGCATTGCAGGTGTCTTGAGGATCGCTGTCAAGACCACTGAGCAATTAACAGCTCAATCAAAATCTCATTAGCAGAAAGAGAGGCTAGAACAAGAAGCAGCAGGACTCACTGGGTCCCCTGAACCATGATCTTCAGTGGTACTGATTTGCATATAACTTGGCTTCACTGATACACAGCACTGATGAGTGCTTTGTCAAAACTTACAATACCAGTGAAAGGTGCGAATGCTGCTGTGCAACCTGGACAATGCCTGAATGGGATGAACTGGACAGAAGACTGAAAGAGAAGTGACCCACAAGTGTCCTACATCTCTGGGGACTGCAGCAGAAGGGCTGGGAAGACATGTTTGTTCATTTCCTTATCAAACTTGTTAACTAAGTGCCTCGTAGAAAAAATATAGTTACCAGAAAGTGTACATACACTTATGGCTGGTACTATACATGCAAGAGACTGATTACAGTGTGATTAGCTATGTTGCATGAATAAATTGGCTTTAGCAAGTAATCTAGAAATGAAATATATATGTAAGCATCAGCTAATTTAGTTTTTATGTCTACATATACAATAAACTTGTTTCAGTCCGTTTCTTTCTGAATCAGTGACTGAAATTTATATGATTTTTCTAAGAATATCCTTGTGCCCTCCACACTCTATCATGCTTTTTGGCTAGATATCACCATAGATGAAAAGTGTTTGCAGGCCAACTAAGGAATAATGGATAAATGACTATTTCAGCTGGTTAAGTTATGTTCTCTGTAGACAAACACAGACACAAAGAACTAGTTTGTAGGAAAATTAAAACAGAAATTTAGTTAATTTTTATATCTTCAATGCCAGTTGCTCTGTGAGCAATTTATTGAAATAAAATATATCCTATGAAAATTTTTGATTGTAGGAACTGATTAACTAAAACTAAACTGATGGGCTGTGTCTTTACAGTAATTTTTTTACTGAGACTTTATGATCATACTGGATAAAGCATTAATTGTTGTTTATTTTTAAGTTATATCAAAGAAAGCAATACTTTCAGCTATAAATTAATGATTTAATACAGAACACTTTTCTGAAGCATAAAAAAATGCATTTAATGTGATAGTGCTAAAGACAGTAAAGTTCCTTTCAGGTTCATCTAAATTTATATCAAAGTAAATTCTTTATATATCATATAAGTTCCACATTGCTGCAACAGCATGCCATTACTTTTTCCAACTTAAAATTCAAACTACATAGGTTTTTTTTTTTTTTCCCCCCCACCATTAGCATCAAACACTGCATATGCACATGGTTCAAGCTTTTCCCCCTTTCTAAGTGTAAACCAAATCACTTATTCATTTATCAATTATTTTATCCAAAGTGATGTACATTATGTTTCTATATTCAGCTGTTAATAATTTATAATTTCATTCTTTGTATACATATATATGTATAAATACTGTATATGTATACACACACGCAGAGTGTTGCATGAAAGTATGTGAACTCTATGGGGGAAAAGCTTGAACCATGTGCGTATGCACTGTTTGATGTTTATGGTGAAAAAAGAATTATATAAATCTAAGTAGCACTATTGATTTGATAGCCACAATATATTGGCTATGTTGTATAATACAGTCCCTTAACTGTGTCAAATAAGGAGAAATTAAAGCAAACCATTTAGAGGCTTAGGTTGTATAAATATCTCATAAGCTAAAGAAAATATGAAGATGCCAGTAAAGACAAGACTTTAATCTTTCTCTGTTGAATTATTTTGTTGCCCATTCTACTGCAGTGCAAGAACCTCTCTGCTCTGATTCTCAGACATGTGTCCATCCATTTCCTGTTACTAGAAAGAGAGCTCAGAGCAATAGGATCAGACAGATGAAACAAACCAGGTGGTTTTTTTGGAACATACAGAATTATGTGTAGCTCCTTACTGTTTTTCGTTTTTCAAAACCATTCATTACACCATTGCCTTTACATCAGTTTAAGTACACATTCAAAGTAAAGTTACGCAATGAAAACCTGGAGTGTCAGATCCCTTTTAACAGACAACCAAATGTTCTGCCAAACTACAGTTATATTAGGGACTGCATCTAAAAAACATTTGGGTGAACAAATTGTCAAGTGTCATATTTGTAGTGTTTGTAAAGGGAATGTGTCAGTATTGCTTATGCAAAAGTGAATGCACTCAATTAAATCATTTTGTGAGATCTCAGTTTTTGACTAGACGTTAGCATATTTTGAGGGCACTTGTGTTAAAATTGTCTTTGTAGAATTCCAGCTTGGCTTAACAGCTGTGTCAAGCATTTTACAGGCTTATATTTTCTATACTTGCAAATGGCATGACAGCTTTTGATCCTCCAACTTTATTACCAAATGTGAGGGCAAGTCAATGTACAGGTTACAGTTTTGGCATGCTTCAACAACACAATTGGCAACCTTGTTCTGTTAGGCCAAACAGAGTTTTCCTAACCTTTCTTTTTGTATTTAAGAGTTGTATTAGCAGTGACTTCAGCATTGGATGTGAATGTGAATGCCAACAGTGAATGGCAACAATTGAAGAAGGCTTTGACTTTGGTGGCAGAATGATGGCTACCCTATGCAAAACTGACAGGTAAACAGATAATAATACTAATAATATACTGTGCTAGAGCGGACGTGTCTTGATAGGTTGGCTAGCACACGAGACTGAGTAACTGACTGACAAAAGCTACTGGCTGATGTGGGCAAACAGCTTCAGGTGCCACAGGTTATTGTGGTTACTTCATTGCATCCAGACATGGTGTTATGTTCAAAGTGCGAGCAGATCATGTACCTTGCAGAGTTAACAGATCCGTTTGAAGATGCTATTTCAGGAAGCATATGAGCAGAGAATATATGAGAAATGTTAAAGTATGCAGATTTTATAGATTTGGTGGCAGAGGCAAGAGACCATGGGTGGCAGGCTCATGTGAGACCAGTGGAGGTAGGTGTCAGGGGGTTTGTGGCTAAATCATTTGCGTCGTTCTTGGGGGAATTTGGTGGCCATTCGTTAAGGGTAGCGGTGAAGGACCTATGTGAAGCTGTTGAGATTGGGTTGGGATTACAGGTCAGATGGAGGTGTGTATTGGTCATTAAAATTAGTGGCAGGAAGCTAGCAATGGGAAGCAGCTGTTGGTATATAAGGAGGTGTGGCCTTGTTAATTAGGTTGGTTTGAGTTTGTGGAGTTGGTGCATTTGTTGAGGGTGAAGGGAATCTAACATGTGTGGAGAGGGTGGATCTGGGACACTCGACTGCACTACTGAGCCTTCCTGCGGCATCATGGTCATAATTCAACGAAACACAGACAAAGGGAGGCGCCCACTTGACAACCTCAATGAAATACCCATGTTGGCACCCTGTAGTTGATGTGGTGGTAGCAAGAGGAAATTAAGCTGCTTGGCTTTGAGTCATGGAGATGTATGATGGCAATGCCAGATGTTTTTCTCTGTGATTTAACAGTGAAGTCGGTTGGGCTGGGTCCTTGTGTACAGCCATTGTAAAATGTGCATGGGATGTAACATGTTGTCCGTCTATGCTGAATGAATGAATGTATAACAAAGTATGTTTGCTTTTGCAGCCTGTAAGTACTAACCTATGTTTGCCAATATTTTCATGTCTAATTCTATGAACAACATTAATAAAGCTAACAAACTTGCTTGAGCCCTTCAAAAATGCCTGTCCTATGGGTTCTTCAAAGGACCCTGTGTATAACAGTGGTTTCAGCCATTGTCTTCAAATTAAAAGACCAAACCTTTAGTCCCTGCTCTAGTACCTTTCAACAAGGTATTTGCCCCAAATTGCTTCTGTGTAAATAAACCCAGTTGTATAAAGAGATAAATCATGTAAGTAGCTTAGAGTACAGGCTAACATTATATGTTCCCTTAGACAAGTAGTCACCTCAGTTATGGTTAAAAATAAGTTACATACTGGAATGCTGTATAGCTACATGAAAAGGCCTTACTTCAACATTTTACCAGAAAGAATGTCATGAAGTTAAAAACTCATTTTTATAAATTGAATTAAGAATAAATAACAAAAAAAGACTACACAAAGAAGTTTGCTTTTCATCAAATAGCCAGGTGTCAAAATATAGACACCCCTCGATTTACGCAAATAGACCATTCTTCCACCCCTTACGTAAGTCAAAAGTTGCGTATGTCAAATTCCCCCTCATGACCCACTATTCAACATCATCACATGCCATCATCACATGCTCCTGTATACGTGCAGCATCCTTCACTATCGTATTTGTAGTCAATACAGCTATACCTGGTTCCCGTGCTATAGACGATAATCTTTGTGCACCATCATACTTCCTTATTATTTTCAGTTTCATCCCCAAATTGATTGCTGTACGCTTGTGAGATGGTTCTTGTTTTTCTTCAAGTGCACGTTTACCACCAGGCATTCCAAATAATGATAAGGGTAGAAAATATGCGAAAAAAGCACTGCACTAAGGAGAGGAGATGCATTCATGGCTTAGAACACATGGGAACTGGGAAGATGCAGCTTCCTGCCTTGTCTGGTTATGCCAACTTGCGCTTAACGTATTTCACGTTTAGCATAAAATAAAAGCGCTATCCGTAAATAATGTGTATGCCAGGAATTTTTTACGTAAATCCGGATTTACGTAAATTAAATTCATGTAAGTAGAGGGGTATCTGTATCACGTCACTCATTGCCATTAATTGCTTGTCCTGGTCAGCAGCCTATCCCGGAATCACCAGGCACAAGGCTCGGGGGGTTAGTCCCCCACACGCAATTTAGTATCCAGCTTATCTGAACCGCATGTGTTTGGACTGTGAGAGAAAATCCAGGCATACAGAGAGAGAATATACAAACTCCAGACAGACTGAGTTGTACTGGAAACACCCAAAAAGTCCAAATGCCATGACATCAAAACATGGTGGACTTAATCAATTATGAAGTTATACTTAAATTGCCAGCCATGAAAGAAAGTAAATATGCACTATACTATCAACCATGGATCAGACATTTTGTTCATAATATGCTAATGATGTTTGTTTATTTTATTATTCTATAATGACACCGAAGTGGTTGTGCTATTTTGGAGTATCACTAGCAGGCAAAGCAGGGGGTGTGGTGGCATAGTGGGTTTGGCCTGGGGCTGCACTCTGGTGGGTTTAGGGTTTGAGTCCCGCTTGGGCTGCCTTGTGGCAGACTGGCATCCTGTCCTGGGTGTGTCCCCTCTGTCTCCAGCCTTACACCCTGTGTTGCTGGGTTAGGCTCTGGCTTGCCACGACCCCGCTGGGGACAAGCAGTTTTAGTCACTGTTTGTCTGTGTGATTATCAGGCAAAGTTTTTTTGAAAAAAAAGCCAATATTAAGAAAATTATGTCATAAAATTGTAAATTGGGATGGATAAACTAAGTTCTGTCAATGGTATCTATTTCTGCCTAAAAACGTGTAAACATTCAGCAAATTTGAATATTTCACCTCCTTCTCAGTTCTTATTTTTCCAACATCTACAACTTAGCTTGAAAACAAATACAAGAATAAACTAAAGCTGGTTGAACAGATGTTCAGAACATTGCATTGGTATACTTCCCTAGGGCATAAAAGAGCGTGACATTTTTAATTCCTAAATTTAAACAGCAGTTTTCATGTAATTAAAAGTTGTGATTAAAACAAAACATTCTCTGTGGGGGCAGGTTGTGGTGAATTTCTAGATTTAATGTCTTTTTCTATTTCTAGGTTCTTTTTATTTTTTTACTAGGGTTAGGCTGCAAGGCTGGTACCTCTGTACCTGGTGTGCCTCTTGGTATGACATAGCTATCAAGGATGCTGCACTTGAATGAGTTAGTCCAAATGTAAGTGTTCAACAGGCAAGTAGTATGAATTTCTGTGTTGATGAAAGTCCTAGTTTCATGTTCAGTTTTACAAGCTACAGTACTTGACTTCTAATGATTATCTTGGTTTCCTAGGTTATATTAAACGTGGTCAGGTATATTGACCAGTACTCAGTATATCTGAGACTGGTTCGAGCTAAACTTAACTTTCGCTGTGTCACTAACTTGTAAACAATTAAACAATCTGCCTTTTAAGGTTTCATGGTTTAGGCCTGTGCAAATTCTTACAACTAGTGAAATGGGTCATTTCATTGAGTTGTAGTGTGTTCTCTTTGAGGCTGGCAACACTTAAAACAACCTGATTTCAGCACAGCACCATGGATACAAAATTTAATTTTCAGTTCTCCTTTCTTATGTCCAGTTTTAAACTTTATTGGTTGTTTCTCAGCATCACGCAATTCTTACAAGACATACTGTATTGTGAGTCTGACATGAAGCATCAGGTGTCAAGAAGTAATTAACTAATATTAGCTGCAAGATCAAACTAAAGCACGCATGATTTTTTGAATCCCCAAGAAAGATGTTGGCACTGAACCAAGCCACTGGGGGATTTTGTTAAGCTGCCGATTTTTCTATTAAAGTCCACTTCAAATGACAAAGACAGCCCATTAAAGGTGTGTGTTTTCTAGAATGAGGAAATAAATTGGACAAAAATACATTCAGTACTTTCAGAGAATTGGTCTAGCAACATCTACATGTAAAGAGATTTACCCTGTTGGATTTAACCTGTAGTGCAAATACTTTGCAGTCTTGTACTGCAGGCTAATTCTGTTTTATATTCAATTAGGCCACTCCAAACAGGCATCCTCAATGGAGAAACAAATTAAATTCACAGTGAATCTGAAAGATGCTGAAAAAACTGTGTTTGGGATGTGATTGACAGGCAGGCTTTATTAACCATGTCATGCTCCTCTTGGGCATATCACATCATGTTGAATTCAAGACAGGCCTGCTGCAAGGACTTTCAAAAAAATAAAAGTCCAGTGAGAGGACAGATATTGCGATAAAGCAGATGTCACTCAGCCCAAGATACTGGTAGATCACTTCATACATCCATTACAGCCAAGCACAAACAGTTATGACTAAGTCATATTGTTTCGTTTAATGTGTTTCTCTCAGTTGGTTTGCTGGAGTGCTTTTTAGAATTGCTTTATCAAGAGATCTGACCTTCAACGGATCAATTAACTGCTCGTCACAATATCAGTGCTTCCAAAGAGATGCACATCACGTCTTCGCTCGCCCCATCCAGCTTGTTAACAATGATGGACGAGGCGACTCCCGATGGTAGGCTTTATTGTAGCACTACACTGCCCCACCTAGGGCACAGGATGGAAACAATGAAATCAGCCTGCTGGGTATAGACACACATGGTGGACGAAGCTTCTGTGAACAGTATGAATGTTGCAAAGGACACACTGCACTGTTTGAGAGAAAGTATGGAAAATTTCCAAGGGCCCGGGAGAGCTATCAGAGGTGCTGTCAAAGAAACATATTTTTCTCACGATTCAAGGCCATGTTTGCTGTTTGACTCCAGTGGGCTGTTGTGTAAGTTACAAGGCAAACACTCAGATCCAGCTATTTCAGATCTTAATTACACAAAGCTGAGTCATTACACAAATTCATGCTTTAGACCCCAAGGAACAGACTCAGTATAAAGCGGCAGCTGGCAATGCACGTGGAAACATTACTTCTTGTGTACAAAATTATTTATTTAATGTAAAAATAACACAAGAATGTGATCAAAGCAAACATCTGTAAGATGAAAATTCAAGGGATTAGTATTTAGAAACAACCTACAGTTATGTTAACTGTACAGCCAGGCACCTGATGCTTACAGGATAGTATGAAATGTCGGAGTGAGTTTTCAGAGGTTACATACCAGTTACGGACGACATCAGTCTTTGTGCTCAAGGCTATGAAAGGACAAGAGAAGCAGTAGTTTGAAGTGCCTTCATATGAGTATTTCTTACCATAACATAAAAACACAATCAGAGCCTAACGTAGAAACATAAGTTCCTGTGACATAACAATCCCAATGAGAGAGTTTTCACAGCTAGCCGCACCGTGCATTGCCAGTATCACACTGTTGAACTCAGTAACACATCGTGAGGCATTAAATGGCTGCAGCTGGTTATAAATTTGACAGTATTAATTTTTTGCAAGGTCTCCAGGCCCTAAAGATATGTTGACAACATAAAAAGAAAAGCAATCACATGAAAGGTCTCCAGCAAAACCTTTTGCTTTGGTCAGGTGTTGTACTTTTGTACGATTTAAGACCTTGTCATGCCATCCTCTCAAGTACCAACTCTGAAATGTTCTAATCTGCAAGATAAATCGGAAGAAGCAGAGGAGCAGTATATCAGTATATCCTCAGACCTGTTAATGCTTCCCATCTATACTACAGCACTTTGAAGACAGTCTGCTGTTTAAATCAACATAAAGCCCTGTCAGGTTGCCTTAACTGACTTGTCAGCTCTTCTAATCAAATTCCAAGCTGGATGTCAATTCAAGCTGAAAACATTTCTTTCTCAGTCCTTGAGCACTGAGAATCAAGCATGCTGTTGCCTAATGCCATTTATTGTCACTTGATTGTTGCTCAGGCAGATACCATCAAAGTCAAACTGATGCAAGACTTTCAGCTCCGCTGAAAACACTGAACGGTTGAACAACACCGTGACATTCATAAGAAGACACTTTACCTTAACATACCTTTACACACTATTCTTGTTCTGAACATTTTATGCTTTTTTATTCACACTGACAGTGTTTCTCTTAAATAGCAGAAGAACCACGTAGTGTATCGGTTGCATCTATTTATCAAAAGACCCATCTTATAATCCATGCTTCAACTGTAGTTCCCTTGATCAAGGTACTATACATGCTCTGATTTGCTCCAGTAAACATTATACGGTTAAATGGGTTTGTCATTGTAAATAGCTCAGTAAACAAACCTACCACTGTGAGTTACTTTGGAGAAAAGCATGCAGACTTTTAATACAGTATTTAGTCATGTAAGGTCATCCATGACAATGTTATAATACAGAAATTCGTCCACTTATTAATTGTCTGTCTATGTATCATCACTTCTGGCATAAAGCCACAACTTAAAATGACAAAAAAAGATGTGTGTGTATTTATCATGTGTATTTATTGTGTATTTGTTATTGTGTCCCTATACTTCCACTTCTCACGGCATTCCACCCGACCACGTTTTCCCGTTCTTAACCCAACATAGAAGGGGCCACCCGCACTCTGGCTAGCAGGGGCCGCCGCCGGCCACAGGAAACTGGGTGCTCCAACGTGTGCCCCTCAGCTTATCGCTCGCTCTCACATTTACACAGCTGGAAGCACCTCTTGTGCAATAATGCTGTGAGGCCTGGTTAGCGTTTGCTTCACTCTCAGCTGGCATTTGAAATGGCGGCAGTAGGAGAAGCGATGGAGCACGAAGTGGAGGTCCTGAAAAGGGGAAGGATGATCAAGTTCTGAACATTTTATGCTTTGTTATTCACACTGACAGTGTTTCTCTTAAATAGTAGAAGCAGCATGTAGTGTATCGGTTGTATCTATTATGCAATAATGTGGCCCATGAATGAAGACCACCAGAAATGGGCCCAGGTTGAAATTATATTATAAAATCACCACATCATTTAGCCATGCCAGCTTGGTGTACCAATTAAAGCAGAGGGACCTTATTTTCCACAGTGTATCTTCTTGATTTCTCTAATGAGGATTCAGTTCAGGAGTCCTGCAGCAGCCTTTACAGTGCAGTTTAATCTAGAGAGTCTCTTCTGATTATAGTAGTAATTATAATCCGGTGAAATCATTGACTTGTGGATTTTTGTTTTTTTTTTTTTTTTTTGTTATTGATACCTCTGTAATGTAACATGTGAAGGACTTTTTCTTGTAGTTTGTGTACTTCTACATATCCTGGAAATGTTGGGAAGTTATTTTGGGAAAATTTTAAATATTAACCGTTAAAAAGTAAGCGACTTTTCTAATATTTTCCCATTTTCAGTGTGCTCCATGTGCATTACCAAAGTATTCAAATGCATGCGAATCCCATCGGCAGCCTCCTGTGCTTTGAGTAAACTGCCTTTGATGCGTTTGGTCTTTGATAGGGCGGCTGGCTGTCTGAGCTCCGACTGCAGCATAAAATTATAATAGAGTGGAACATCTAATATGCAGAGAGGAGTTCTTCAGCAAGCTTCATTTGAGCCAGAGTGCTGCTCCCTCCCGTCCAGAGTGAGAGGAGATAATAAGGGAGGCTACTACCCAGGAAGACGCCGTGGCAATTATCTGTGATGCACGCTTCACAAGTTGAAGCAAAGGCTGCCTGGACATGCAGTCATCTGTGCATCTTTCTCTGTGTAGAATTAATTTAAAAATGTGGTGTTTAGTTGTAAATTGATCCTTCCCTGTAAATGCATTGGTTTTTAAGCCCACCCCTGCTAATGAGCTCATAGTTTACAAGAACTGATTTTCCTTTTAGGGAAACCTTTAATTATTCAGTCTTGTTACTAGTGCTGGTTAGCTAGTCATATCTTCTCTGGTATGGTGTGCTGTTAAGCCCTGCTATGTTGGAATGCAAAGGTAATGCGGTGTTACATTTATATACAGACATTCAAATAAAAATTGCTAAATTGATAAAGATGAACAAAAATGCCTGTATATGTAAAATGAACAAAATTTACTAAGTTCATATCCATGCCAAAGTTTTTTTGGGTGGTAGAAGAGAGAATTATTGAGTCCACTTGAACACCAAAAAATAGGTGAGTTTTAGAATATTACCTGAAAATAAATATTAGAATGTTTAGGTTAAATTTCTTTTTACCGCAAGGCCAAAGATGGACCCTTTGACATAAAAATAAATATAGCCCTTAAACCAACAAAGAATTTTCCATATTTAAACCTGACTGAAAGCCTGGGGTCTCAGATGGCCCTCAGCAAAGACCCCAAAGATCTAGAGAAGTTGCACATGGAGCAATAGGCACCGGTTTCTTCTGATGTGCTCTCCAACCTTATTAAAAATTGTTATAACAGGTATTGTTGCCAGGAGAGGATGCCTGAAGGGCAAAAAACTTGGGCGTCACTAATTGTGAAATATTAATAAAATTATTTAGGGTCTTTTGGGACAGCCTGTGGCAAGAAATGAACCCTGCTGTACTACTGTATATAGTGCACGTGTTGAAAACAGACAGTATACCTACATTATGATATTGTTTGTTTCAGCCTTTATGTTCATCTTAAGAGTATCATTATTTTGAAGATGACTATACCATCATTAATAACATAGCACAGCTGGAATTTGGAAGCTGCATTCTTCTCAATTTTACAAACAAGAAATATTCTCCATTTTATTAAGCTCAAACATAAATTGCAAAACCCTTAAGTTTCTTCTGTTCAATTTAATGTACAACAGTTAATTGTTCAAGATGATAATTGACTGGGGTTGACAGAGACCCGGGGCCATGTTTTCAACAAGTTTGTTAATACAACTGTAAAAAGTTCTGTTCCAGTATATCTAGACATATGTTTATAAAATCTTGTCTTAACGACTAAATGAGATTCCTGTCTCTGATGTAGGTTTGATGGAGGTTCAAGAAATGCACTGGAGAAAGTTCAGAATTTTGAATGGAATTCTGTATTCCATATGTAACTTCCAGTAATCCCCCAGAATTGATATTTACAGCTTGCAGAATCAAAACAGCACTTCAGATGATTAACCCCCATCATGGTTTACTGCATAATAGCTCCTGTTCACTGTCCGTTGTCTGCAATGACTTCCTACGTCTTTCTTTTCTGATTAATTACATGACCACAATGTGTTATTGTGATCTGCTGTTTTATTCCAGCCTCGCTTGCTCATGCCCTAAGGGCACATGTGTGATTGGGATTTTTATCATCAGATGTATATGAATCAAAGCTGTTCAGGTGTGTTTTAGGGAGTAAAGCCTCCATACACCAATTCGGTTAACTGCTTCAGCCAGAGACCTATAAAATCTGGGCCCTCATTGGCTGCAGTGTTAAAGGCTGTAATTTTTACAGTCAAGTAACAGTAAGTCAATTTTATTTGGCATTCTTAATTGACACGTAAATGTAAACATAAATAGGAAACTTCAGTTTTCTGCAATTTTAATAGTTTTTATAAATGGCAGATTATAGCTTTTCATCGTAAACGCTGTAAATGTGGACCAACCCTTTTTCATGCTGTTCTCATAAATCCTTTGTTTATTGTATATGTCAAAGAGCCTGGCCTGTCATACCCATCTGCAAGCTCCAAGCTAGTTAAGCCAACCAAACTCCATCGCAAGCAAATTAAAAAAAAAAAATGGCACAACTGCTATGCAAAGAGAGGCAGAAGCCAAGAGCTACTGACTCCTCTTTGGCAATTCATATTTTGGACAGAATTACACTCTTAGTCTGATCCCTGAGGAGTTGATTTCTTTTGCAAAATTAGTTTTTGGTTTTTTTTTTTGAATTTTTATGATCTGCATTCTAGACCAAATTTAAAAGGACAGTGCAAAAACACTCTTTGTTCAGTGAAATTCATGCCAAGGAAAAAATATGTTTTTGTTGTGCATACAGAGTCTAACATAGACTGAATTTAATTTTTCATACAAAACTGATAACATTACTGACCTTTTAAATGGTTTGAGTATTGCAGAGTTCCAGCTCTAATCTGTAAGTGCTCTCTGTACTTTTTGCTCTTTGGTTCCAAAAATACTATTCAGTACCAAATGTTTCATAGTTTTTTGCCCTGCCATCACTCACTGGATTTTCCCATTCAGTTCATGCTCTTACCATACTAGTACATTTACATTTCTTCATTTAGCAAACTCTTTTCTTCAAAGCAATCTAAATCTTAGAGACTTATAGATGGTACGAGCTACAAATGTGCTATGTTTCTAACCTCTTTTTAACATTTTTTCACATATGGATGGGCTTTTGTAAAAAAGTAATTTCTATAAAATGTAATTCTTAAAAGGAGCTGAGCAGAAAACATCCTTGATGAAACCCTTCTTGGACTGCAGGCTGCACTGCAACTTCTTGGACTAAAGGTTCTCTTGGAAATCTTCACCTCTTTGTTTGATTTTCAGAGTGTCTGTGCTGGACAGTGGAAGTCTTTGGATTTCTAATGTGACCAAGTCAGATGCAGGCCTCTACACCTGTGCAGCCAGAAACCAGTTTGGAATGGCAAGCAGTGCTGGGAACCTGGCAGTGAAAGGTAATGGTTGTAAAACACTAGTCTACCATACTTGTCATACCATGAGAAGCTAGTTTATACTCATAGTACCCTAAGCACAAATTACTTGTTTTTCCAGTAAATGTTCCCACAGATTTTGTTCACTTGTTTTTAAGGTATTTTCCCCAAAAGAAGATTGTAGCAACACTATGGTTTTAGTTCAAAAATTTGCTCATAGGCATTATAAATTGTGATTTTAAATCAGGAAAAAGCTGAATTTCCAGAAGTAGTCTTCCAAACACTTTCTGTTCCAGGGAAATGTCTTCAAATTTAATTTCTTACCTTTATTCAGTACAGCATATATGTAAATATGAAACATTTTCATATTATTACATTAAGTAGAATACATAGGTATCTCATTTGGAACATTATGTCAGTCAATCAATCATATTTATTTCATACAGTGCATTTTGCTGGAAAGTTGCTGCAAAGAGCTTTAGTCCAAAATATGAGGGAGAAATGTGATGGTGAGACACTGCTGGAAATACTGTCTAATCACTAATTAGTCTGTTCAGTGCATGCACTATACAGATAATAATAAATGACAATAATAATCTGTGAGATTTACAGAGTATCATGACTGGCTGTGTTTGCTGTTGAAGTCAGTGGTCAGTAGCACAGAATACAAGGCATCATTCCAGAGTTACGTGTAATTTTAGTATGGCAGCGCAGACTCCTTGGATCAAAAGCTGTGTTGTCTGGATTCTGCATTTTTAAGCACTTTCAGCTAAAGAAAAGCTTAAATAGATTAGTCTTTATTCTAAACTTACAGATAGAAGTTGTTTTGTTCTCATACTTAAGCTGGCAGGTTATCCCATAGAACAGAAGCCTTGCCTAAGAAGGTTTAGCTGCCTTATGTAGGCATTGCGATTCTTGGTACAACAACATAACTAAATGTCTTGTCCTGTGAACTAAACAAGAGGAGGAAAGGGTGGGGGAAAAATATAACATTTACAGTACATTTACATTCATTCATTTAGGAGATGTTTTTCTCCAAAGCGATGTATATCTCAGACAGCAGTACAGAGTGCATTATATCAGCACAAGGAGAGATTTAGATGCAGACACGTGATTCTAGAGAACACTCAATTTGTCACATTCTGCCATTTGAACCAGTATACATCACATGAGTAGCTCCATTAAGGTCAATCGTATTATTCAACAGTTTCTTATAAAAATGATTAAACAAACACTTACACGTTTATCATAACAAAATAAAAAAATGTATGATGCTGCACATATTTTAAGGGCTTTGAAAGTATATTTATTTATATTCAGGTTTACATTTAAGAGAGCCAATGTACGGAAGTGAGCACAGAACTCATAAATTCAAATCTATTAGTTCTACCCATAACACTTGCTGCAGCATTCTATACAAGTTGCAGAAAACTTCACAGAATAATTTGAAGCTAGGCAGTAGCCAGATAATGCAGTCTTGCCCCCACCTTACAAAGATAATGCATTCCTGAAAAACCCTTCATAAAGTGAATTCACATTAGTTAAATACATATTTACCATTAATTTCAATGGTAAAAATTTGTATATGTTGCTAAGCCCCAAAATTAATATGCATTTATGCTAAATTATCAAAAAATCCTATCAACATAGGCATAATTACTTCAACAAGCATTAAAAGCAGCGATTTTATCTTAACAAGAAGTTTCCCCTTCATTAATTTTTTTCTACTGTATGGCTCTTTACCTGTGCTTACTCGGGTCTTTTGTAGCAATTATGCATCATATGCTTGCACTGGTGAGTGTTGTTTTCGCCGAGGTGCTCCAGTTTTCTCCCACAGGCCAAAAACATGGATTTCAGGTGAACTGGTGACTGTGGATGGCTCATAGTGTGTATGTATGTTTGTGTATGTGTTTATGCGCGTGTGAGATTGTTACATTGCTCAACTGTAGAACTGTGGAAGTTTTCTGTATATTTATATTTGCATTTATCCATTCAGCAGAAACTTTTCTCCAAAACTATGTACACTGCAAGAAAACAATACAAGAGCGCATGACAACAAGAGACAGAGATCTAGATGTATATGTGATTCTTGAGTACAGTTGAATAAAGTTTTCTTTTTTTTTTACGTTTACATTTATTTATTTAGCAGACGGGGGTGCGGTGGTGCAGTGGGTTGGACCGCAGTCCTGCTCTCCGGTGGGTCTGGGGTTCGAGTCCCGCTTGGGGTGCCTTGTGACGGACTGGCGTCCCGTCCTGGGTGCGTCCCCTTCCCCCTCCGGCCTTACGCCCTGTGTTGCCGGGTAGGCTCCGGTTCCCCGTGACCCCGTAAGGGACGAGCGGTTCTGAAAATGTGTGTGTGTGTGTGTGTATTTAGCAGACACTTTTTTCCAAAGCAACGTACATCTCATGGAAAATACAATTTGTGCATTACCTTAGGAGAAAGAGACATAACTGCAGACATGTGATTCTTAAGTACAGTTTGTTTGTTTCTTTCACCATATGCACCAATGTTCATCACACAAGTAGCTGCATAAAACTTTACCAGAATATAAACGATTATTTATTTGTTTGTTTTTTTAAAAACGATTAACATAACACATTGCTTTTTGAGTATGTAGGAGACTGGGGTGAAGTGAGTCCAAAACAGAGGTGTTTTGAGACCCTTCTTGAATGTTGAGAGAGGTTCAGCAGTTCTAAGTTAGAAAGGGTTGTATCTAGTGCTAAGTTACCTTGCTTAAAGGTTTCTGCTAAGTACTAGTCAATAATCATCATAAGTCACTTTGGATCAAAGTTTGTCAAAAACGGGTGTTTTTCAGATGAGGTCAAGTGCAGAACTGTGTATGATAAAGTTTGATATATACTGCAAGTACTGAAGAATCACCAGGCTACCATGGAATGCTGACTGTATAAATAAAAGCTGTTAGGGGTGAAGATATAGTCTAGTGTGGAATAAGATTAGTGAGGGTTAGAATAAAATGAGTAATCATTATTGTCAGGGGGCGTTTCTGTTCAAATATTGACCGTCTCTACAGATACTAACCAAACCAAATCTGAATTCTTATTCTTAAAAGTAGCGGAGGATTTTAAATGACATAAAAGATGAAGATGGTTAATCTGTATTATCTAATGTGCAGTTAAAATTGCCATCCAGGCATCAGATCCTTGGCAGAATTCCCAAAAATGCCTATAGCTCAATACCATATATGCTAGTCTTCAGAAACATGCCTCGAACATGATCATTCTGGATAAATATATTAATTTCAGTATGAGGGTCACATCTGAAGGAGTAACATCCACAAGGCATAGGAGAAAGGGGTATTATAGTCTCTAGTATCTCTCTGATGCTATTTGTTGTAGTCATGAAGGCAGCAGAGTCAACTGTCTGACAGTTACCTATCATAACCTTCATGAATGACATAGCAGTGACAATGTTGTCTGTCCCAGGATGCAGGTCATTTTTGCAAGGGCCGGAGAGGACAATCACATGGGATAGGATGAGGTTCAAGTACATATTACCACTCCTGATGAATGGAAAGCATACTGATAAATTTTGCTTTAGCAAAGTAAACACACTAACTCCATCTATTTTGGAAAAGCTAATGAAGACTTTTGGTAAGTTGTTTGAGAGTAGCTTGAGGAATACGGTAGCTATTGAGGCAATTTAACAGGAGCTGGAGGGTTGGCTAGCAACAACAGTTAAGTTGGGATTTTCAGGTACGTTTAAAACAGTGGCATGTCTGTACACTATTCTATTTTGAACTTTCTGTCCCGTTGTAATTAATGAAGTCTCACTATCATTTTTTTTTTTGCATTTGTGAGAAAGATGAGTTGTTACCTCTATACATGGCTTGACATACTTCAGAGCTTGAGCAGCTTTGCCATTAAGTAATTCTTCAGGAACCTAGATGAGATTAGGGTGACACGGGTAAGGTAAGTTCTGCAATACAGAGACTCAAGTGACTTTGGGATGATTGCAGCAAGCATCAAGGTGAGGACAGAAAGTAAATAAACAATGGTTTGGATGGTTTGGTTGGAATTGGGTTAGGCAGAGTCCCAACTTCAGTACAGTGTGGTAATGGGCACAGTGGCCTTTGGAAGGGTTGCTTTGGGTAATATTCCATTATGAGGATAGACAAGGACCAGGAGAAGAGAGGCACAAGCTGATCATGGAAAACATGTGCTCAACAGCAGAAGAACAGATGACAAGGATGGTAAGAATATTTCAGCAGAGAACATGAAATAGGTGAGAACAAGTGCTAAAACATAAAGTCTTGTGGGCAGAACTCTGGTGAACAGAGTTCCAGTATATCAAGTTCTTGATCTAGGTAGTTCATGACATGCTACTCTCTGTCATACCACATTCCTTGGTTGGGTGCACAAATTTCTTGAATATCAGAGTCATAGACACAGAAGTGTAGGGCAAGTGAAAGGATTTCATTTTCTTGTATAGGAGGTAGGGTGATTTACAATATTTACAGGTCCAAAAAAAGGAAACAACACACATAAATGAACTGTATAAAATGTATAAGGTCTGTTCAACTGTTAGCCTTAAACTTCAAAGCTTCTACAACATGCTTTGCGCATCTTATATCTTTTTATGTGTACTCATGGCCTCCCTATACCTCAATTTCTTCCTATTGTAGATCATACCATATCCATAAATTATGTGTCATGGTCATACCTAAACACAGAATACGTAAAAACAGAACAGATGTAGGCATTTCTTTTGTACGTGCAATATTAAAACAAAACATCATAAATTATTTTCAGTGAAAGTTTATCGGTCCCTTAGCAATTTATACAATTTATTAGATGGTTTGTAGCACCATCAAAATTGAGTCACCAGAACTCAGGTTTAACAAAGACCAATATTCTTAGCAGACTTCGAGGACTCAGAATGGTGTCAATTCTTCAGGGGATAATACAATGTGGTAAAAATTTTTCAGTGTTAAGCTACATAATATATACTGTGTTTTAGAATAAAAAGAAGAAATGTTAATTTGTCAGAGGACTGCAGTTCAGCTGGTGATCAACTCAATCAATGGCTATGCTGTAAAAGATACTGGAATATATTTCCCTGAACCATTACACTACAGACATTCTGTCTTCACTGTAAGAGTGGCGCTTATACTTGAGTAGGCAGTATTTTGCAGCTGTGCCTGTGTAATGTGCAGACTGAACCCATTTACCCCATGAGTTGGAATACATGAAGAACAGCAGTGAGTCACAAGATTCTCAACACTGGTTAATTTTGACATAACTCTGTTGTGCAACAGATGACTTTAATTTGTCTAATTTGTCCAGCGCAATCTAGTCTTCTTAACAATACTGCACCACCAACGAAGGTTGCATCTTCTGAGTCATTTGCCTAATCATTATATAATTGCATGTAAAAGAATCCATCACACTTTTTAATAGGTAGAATCAATAGTACTAGTACTGTTCTTTTCTTAAACAGCTATCAATAGAAGCCATTACTGTCTTATAGCTTTTCAACACTGCCTCACGTTTTTTATGTCTACAATCTGTATATTCTTGTAATAAAACAGCTTCAAGTGTAAATGGAAGGCAGCAGTTTTTAAGGTAGGTTCCTATAACGCACTGTTATTGGTCCTCTCTAATAAGCACCGAGAGAATCATCACACAGTAAACTTGTACTGGTTCTAGAATTTTTTGCTTTTTTAACAGATCAGCATCAAAGAACATCCAGGCATGCTTTGTTCCTCTCTGGCAAATGGTAGAACATGAATTGTTATAGATTATGAATGAGCTGAAAGGAATGACATTTGTAAAACAGTACCAACATTTCCTTTGACAGTGTGCTACAGAAGAGTCAGCGATTCTACCTAATAACTTAATTTCCAAAATGAATTACTATTTATTTGCAAAACTGAGAAATGTATCAGTTTAAACAAGTTTGAGAGATAACTGTTTTTAATGGAAATGAAACTGCAATAAAGCAGCTGCAAATAAATCACCAAAAAGGATGGAGAAATTGTACAAATTAAATGACCGAGTCTTCGTTTATGTTTACAGTTTTGGCAATGAAGTAACCCTACTTGATCCCTCAACTTCACAGTTAATGGGTATTCTGATTTCCTCTTTGCAAAGAATAAACAGAAGAATGTAAAGTTGATAATTCTTTTTTTTGTTCAATTTTGGAGTACATGGATTTAAAAATGCATTTCAGTAATGAAATAAGTCAGCAGTCAGCATGATGGTTACTGACACTGGTTAACAAGTCTCAGTGTTATCAGTTAAAATGTCAAGGACAGCTGGTTGCGTAGTGGTTCAAGCTACTGCCTTTGGACCCAAGCATAATAGGTTTGAGCTTCACCTCAAGCTGTACTTGTAGTACCCTTGAGCAAGGTATTTACCCTAAAATTGATGCATTAGAATTACCCAGCTGTGTAAATGGATAAATAGTTGAAAGTCTCTTAACACTGTAAGTCGCTTTGCAGAAAAGTGTCGGCTAAATGAGTAAATGTATGTAAAGTAGGACGGACCTGGTGTTATACTGCTGAGAGAGGTGCTTAACCAAGTGATGAAGTAAAATAACTTACAGTACCACAGTATGCTGGAGCCTGGCCATGCCCATTCACCACACTGCCAGCCACACCTGGGTATGGCTTATTAAGGAAAAATCTGCATAATGTGCAGCCAGTTGAACATTTAAGGATGTTTTAAAATATATATATATATATACACACACACACACACACACTTTCAGAACCGCTTGTCCCATACAGGGTCGCGGGGAACTGGAGCCTACCTGGTAACACAGGGCGTAAGGCCGGAGGGGGAAGGGACACACCCAGGACAGGACGCCAGTCCGTCGCAAGGCACCCCAAACGGGACTCGAACCCCAGACCCACCGGAGAGCAGGACTGAGGTCCAACCCACTGCGCCACTGCACTCCCCTGTTTTAAAATACTTGACTTTGAATTCGGAAACTTGACAGGATAACAAGGAGCAAGCAAGAGTCGTTGTCGGGGATAGGCATGGGTCGACTGAGGAGCAAACGTTGTTCTAGGGACAAGACTGGAGTCAAGGTCAAAGAAACAAAGCCGGGGTGTGGAGCCATGGACGTTGGGAACACGGAATGAGGGACAAAGGATGGAGAGGGTCTGGGAAGGAGGGGGAGGTAGGTGAAGGTACTTTTTGAAGCACAGGAGAAGTGGTTTTTCCTGATGAGGTTCCGCAACAAGATGTGCAAGAGCGGCTTCTTTATACTCTGCTGCTCTGATCTGGGGCAGATATGGGCTTTCGGCATGAGGGTATGGGAATGACACTTCACTTTGGAGCTTTTTGGAGTTTTGTACTAGGATGATTTGAATTGGGATAACACTAAATAATAGTCTTTGAATTCTTAATATATTAACCATTAGCATACCTTTAGAGTGTTCTATCTAATGCAAACTAGTCTGTTTTAAAATTACCAATACAAGAATTTGGTTCATAGGTTTTATTATGAATTGGTCAGATTGTTTAAGAAAAGTTAAATGTTAATCATCATTTTTTCAAGTGACTGTCTTGAAATATCTCAGTCAGAGCTGATGCTGGCAGTTAATATTTGTGTGAAAAGGTTATTTACTTACGCAACAGATTATGACATTTAAGAAGTTAAAGAGTTAAAACCCTCTTCCCGTTAATGTGCTGAAAATGGTGAAATTGTACGTTCAGTAAATGTTCAGGCCATACTGTGATGGTCGTGTTTAAACTTAATTGAAGTTCAGCACTGAGGATGCTGAAGTTGAGGTCATTAAAAATAGCCTGACTGGACACTTCGCAATTACTGACTCACAGTTAGACCTCCTTGTAAGAGGATTGCAAGCGAAGTGTGAACATGCTTTGAGACAGATTGCAGGCCAGCAGAGGTTATCACAACAGCACACTGCGTCAGTCCACAAAGCTGCCCGTGCTTGTTCTCTTCATCCCCACAACCCTACACCAGCACTGCAAGTTTTCAGAGCTGCTGGACAGAAGATTAATGTGTGCCAATGGTGCAGGTGAAATAGCTGGCTGACCAAAGGCTAGGGCCTGCAAAACCTCAAGGTCCAGCACTTCTGTTCATTGTATCTGGTTTTGGTGCGTACTTCTAATTGAGTTGATCTCAGTTAGACACAATGAAACCCAAGGGTGCTGGAGATAAGTGCACTTCTGCTAATCCTTTGTGCCCTAAGAACAATCAGCAGCTCTTGTGGCAAATTGTTCCAGGGTCTAGAGCTTGCTGCAGAATCACCCATCCCCCACCATGTCCCGTGAGATGCTGGGTGAGAGGGAAGCTTAGACACGTGGCGTTGTTCAGAGCTTTACAGTTCTAGTATGCCTTGATGGAGAGCTGCACCAAGAAGATGCCAACATACACTAAAAAGAAGTCACTCAGAGCCCTTCACTCCAGGGTAAAATATCTACATTTTGTGTTTTATATAGGTACAATTTGATAATCATTAAATGCTGAAACAGGGTTGTTCAAAAAATGATGATGTGCCATCAAGTCAAAGCCAACTCACAGCAACAGCTTGCATGGTATCCTAGACAAAGGAGTGAACAGATGTGATTTTACAGTCTGTTATTTGCTGCATATTAGAACTTGATTCGAAACCCATGCCCACCAATCAGTCCAGGAGCTGTGAGGCACCATCATTGCCTGTTGTGTCATTATGTCTCCTTTTATTAAACAATACATATCCTGAAATTAAATCACCTTACAATAAATTTAGACTTTAACCTTTATAGATGGCATTAAATTTCAGTCTAGTCCATTCCTTTCAGCCAAGTGCTGGTCAGTCCTCATTTGTGTGCCTTGGTTTGAGTTCAGATTACTGAATTGAGTTGACATAGCCTTTGAAACACTAACATATTAATGTTTGTTTGTTAATCAGCTTTAAAACACAGTACCTCAGACTTGCTTCTCTCTGGAACTCCTATCTGCTACATGAATTTACATTATATCATTTATCATAAAAACATTTGTACTTCCTGTCAATTCTACATATATGATGCAACTCATTTAATGTTATTGTTAGTTATTAACTGTTTAAAAATGTAATACTCCCTACCAGTTTTATAGGCAGCTCCTCATGTAATGTTTAAATGGTGACATCTGACAATTTGACTGTATTTTGAGAACCGCATCTGCACATCTATTTCTCTCCATCTGCTGGTCAAATACACTTTTTGTTTTTGCTGAGTTGTATGTCACTTTTGAGGATCTGCTAAATGAATAGATGTAAATTTAAATGTGAAATGTTAATTCATTGTATCTGGCTTTTATCCCTCTTCTGCATGTTATTAAAATATCTGGGTGCCTGTACAATTTCAGGTATTCATTTTTCATTTGTCTCTGTTTCCAGATGCTGTTGTGTGTGATTATGTCCCTGCGGGGTTGTCATCCATTTGTCTTTTGTGTATGCTTTAAACTCAACAGGAGAGGAAGCATCTTTAAAAATAGAGTTTGCGGCGGAAGCACACACATTTAATTACAGTGTCAAAATTTCATGACTTAAGATTGTTTGTCATGTGATGTATTCATTATCTTACCATTGTCAACATAATGCTTTCAACTTTATTTACGAGATATGCTTTTTGTTCTTTTCTTCTTCTCTCACATCTGACTGACAGGGCCATTGTCTTTTTTAAATTATTATTTCTCCATTGAAGAAAATAAGGCTTTTACTAAAGATATGATAAAGGATATGGAATGGTTTTACTTTCAGATGGTACAGGTTGTTCAGATGGTCTCACTGCTTGTTGCTGACTAAAGGCAGGAATGAGGCCAATTTGAAATTGCTCTCTATGCCACAGAACACCTGCTTATACACCTGCACCTTGGCTTGAATGAATTGTCACTCAGTCACAGTTTTGAGAGCAATAAAAGATGAAACTTCTGTCAAATGGATTCTGCATCTGTTCAGTTTCAAGCTTCTTACTGTCTGCTGAAGACAAGATGCTGTGTCTTGGACTAAGTTGTCTCAGATTTCAAAGAGCTGCTACAGTGAACACTGAAAAGATTGCATCATATGTATGTGTTTACCTGCAGACTTCAAAATACTGTATTTATAAACTTTTTTTTTATAATTCCTATTTGTAGAGTGTTTACCCAACACTCTACAAATACTCTACAATAAGAGTCTTCATAAAGTGAAAGGTCTACCATTAAGCAACAACCAGAAGCATGTTCGGAGAAATGAGACATGCTGCTCTATGTATTGTTTCAGCAATTTCGGTTTGGTCCAGAGGTGTCCTTGCATCCATGCTGCATTCTGTGACAATCCAGCAGGACACATAAAACTATCCAGGGTTTCCTTCTCATATTTCTCATCCAAATCATTGAAACAATAGTGTACAGGGACATCTTTGGACAATAAATCATCCTGGCAATGTGTTAAAGGAGCTCCACTGCTGAGGACTTTAAGAGCCCTAGGGCTCTGAACCCCATCCTCTTTGTTTCCTTCAAATGCTTATTCTTACCCAAGTAGACATTAATAACAAACTTTAACCAATGACCTCACTCTCTTCACTCTAAAAGGCTCCTTTCAATCTTTCTTCTTAGACAGATCACTTTTGTCTTCATACAAGGTTTCCACATCCTCAGAGTGCATAGATTGTCTGCACAGTTGCAGTAAGGAGTACTTACTTTGCAATTACTTACAGCTATTGTTAAGTGAGTAGCTATCAATGGTCTCGGTGATCTGAATTCTTTGAGGCATACAGAAGCTTCACTGCTGGGACTGATAAGCTCCGTTCTACGTAACTACAGTATCTCAGAGTATCTTAATAAGTGTCCTCTCCTGGAAAACCTCCCTGAAGAAAGCTAACTTTGATAAGCTGGTTAATGTTCCTATGACATTGATACTTTTATCTGCTTGAAATTCCCTTGTTGAAGAACCATCTGTGACATCTGTAAATTTTTCTTTTTTTATGAAAGAAAAACGTTTGGAGGGTTTCGTTTTCACTCTATTGGATGATATGTGTGTGCTAAGCATTTAATACATGTCTAATATGCATTTCCATCTATCCTACTGTCATCAGAGGACAGGCCATATTTAAGTCCTTACCTCCATCTGTCACTATGCCAGAGAGACACTAGCACTTTCTAAGATCATGTCTTAACTGGGAGAAAATAAATGAGAATTAGCTGTCAAGTGGGCATGAGAAGCGCATCTGCTCCTCACTCTGTTCTTGTTGAAAGGTTATGGACCATACTTAATTAAATGTTTGCTTGAAATACATCACTACTTCAGTATTATTGCCTGTAGTTCCATAAAATTGGGTCTTGTAAAGCCAGTGCCCTCTGACCTTTCATGATACCCAGATACTTGGATGTTGAACTTTTAGGTAATGCATAACAAGAAAAGAGGTTATTGCCGGCTGTTGCTTCCCAGAAGGACTACTATGAATGCAGATGTCCAAGAGCTTGCTTGCAGGTCCACAGTGACACCTGCAGTCTCCCAAAGAATGCAGACTGAAGGCAGGGCTGTAACTTCATACCCAGCTATTTCTCCCCTGATGTTTCTCCTGACCTCCATACAGACACATCCAACAAACAGAGAAGCATCTTTTGCTTTGTTTAAACCACCATCCTGGTATCAATGTCTGAAATGTCACTGTTGAGCCTAGTGTTTTTTTACGTAGCATGTTAACATATGGAATGTTACCCTAAGGGTAGCCTTACATGTATGTAACAAACGTAAATAATATTTTTCCTTTTTTTAGAGCCAACTATAATGCTGACGCCGGAGTCAAATCTGGATGTAACAGTGGGCGAAAGTGTGGTCTTGCCATGTCAGGTGACCCACGATCCCTCCTTGGACCTGAAGTTCACCTGGTTTTTCAACCAGCAGCCAATCCACTTCGGAAGCTATGGCAGCTACTTTGAAAAAGTGGGAGGCGTAAGTAGACTTTAACTCGTGATATCTCCTTCGGGAAACAAACCTGCCTAGGGCTTGGAGAAGGCACCATCCCACCACCTTAATGTGCTTCATGTATTTTCTATGGCATTACTTTTCAGGTTCTGAAAAACTGTGGCAAGCTCTGCAGAAAAGAGTTATGCATAATGAATAACAGGGGGCACTTTTTTTTTACATGTTGAAAATAGCTTCCGATTTATTTATGATTCTTGTTACAGACGAAAACCTATCAGTAAAACTGGACAGAAATTTATTGTTTTCCCTCGTGAACACGGAGAAGGGAGGTAAATCCACAGGCCTCTAATAGTAGTGTACAAGTGTTTCGGGCATGTGCTGTCTGACAGTCCGGTATTTTTTTATTACACCTGTGCAGAGGTATAATTGGTATGCAAAAAAGGAGGCCAACAAATGCATAAGATGTATGTACGTTGTATTTTCCTCTCAGCAATACCAGTAATCTTGTAAATCCCATAGTGAAGAACTTGGATTGGTTTAAAGATTTTAAATTAAAAGCTCTTTGCATACCACTGGTAGCTGTTAATAGTTTGACATGTTAATTACAAATAGCCTATTGTGTGACTAATGAAATTCCAGATTCCACATTGAAAAGGTTTTTCATTCCGTAATTTTAAATCAGTGTATGTCTTTCAAATTTCTGCAGTCACCCTAGCAGCCCTGTCAAAAGAATTCAGTCATTTGGCTTTGTACACATGAACTCATGAGTGAACACACAAGCACAAATCCTTCCTGGAGTGATAGTAGCTCCTGCTGAAAATAACGTGTTACTGTTTCAGCTTTGCAGTCAGAACAATAACCTTTTCTCATGTAGCTGCTAAAACTAGAGTCTTAACAAATCAATATTGGTAATTTTGTAAAAATTTGGTTTGGTTGTGTTTTTAAGGCTTTTTACATGGATTGTCCCCATCAGCAGCCAGAGGGTCTAGAGAAATTAACCCACTGGATTAGTAGCCTAATGGGTTAGGATCAAAAACACAGGCTTTTGAAATATGAATTATCATGACTGTAGTTTTCAGAATTTTCAGACTTAGGTCTCTCCTTTATGAATTCTCTGGAAGCAAAGTTATCAGTTACATCATTTCTGGAAATCCCATCCCATGTTTGAAGTAACACTGATCACAGCAAATTTCTTCATTAATTTCAGCCTACAGCAGCTTGTCTGTGCAAACAGTACTACAATGGAGGGTAACAGCAAAACAATGTGCACCCCGTAGTTCTGGGTACAGCTGCTTTCCGTGCTGGAATGTCAGCATTCAGTGCAGCTACCTGTCTGCACTCCTCCAATGTCTGCCTCTTTCAGGAAGCTGAAGATCTTCTCCACCTCTGCATAATGTGCCTCTTCTATGACACTAAACAAGTCATGTGTAGGCATTTTAGATCATCGTGTGCCTGTTCATCCAAGTCTCACTGATAAATTGGTACACTTCAGCTTGTTAATTATAAATTAAATTTACATTCCTGTCATCAAAGAGTTTCTTTGCTGTATATAATATAATAGCCTGAATACAAGGGAGACCTTTGGATGTTTTATGAGCTCCACAATAACATCCAGCTGCATGTACTCAGACCTAACAGTTCACTAACCTGGTTTATGAAGTGTGTACATCACTGCAGAAAATACTCTAGATTAAACAGCAGAACTCAACTTCCCCCCACAAGGATTTGCATCTCATACTTTTTCTGCAGGGCCTGAAACTGACTGGCAAGCCCTCAGTCTGTACATCTCTCACTTCTGTAGTGTGATGTGTAACTGGTGTGATGCTTTGTATTCTGCTTTTGCATCTGGGGTCATGCTATTTTTTCCACAGTCATAGTGATGCTTTCCATCTAGTGATCCATGTTTGTGTACCCCAGGAAAAGGTACATCATCCGAGACTTAATGTGTGTACTCCACTCCACAATGTACCTGAGAGGTTTTTCTGAATGTAGACAGGACTGGACTGCTTTTTTCCTTTTGTCCATGTTTCCTGAAAGCCTAAAGTGGAGTCTGGGGATCTTCAAATTTGGTGAAGGTCACAGTGGAAAAAAAGACCCCTACTGTTTTCAGGGGTCATCCGTTTGGTGGCTTCTATCAGAGGTATATATCATGATAGAGATATTTTCAGGTTTTATTATTTGTCACAATAGCCTTAAACAATCAAAACCAAGAGTCCACACCCTTGCTTGACATGTTGAGAAAGTCAAAGGACCTTTTAAGTTCGCTGCATCCCTCCACTGTTACATTTCAGTGTCCAAAAGTGCTAACTTTGATTGGATTAGTGTTTTAATCTATGTTTTTCATTGTAACATTCACCACTTTCATGGTTCCATAAAATATTTGCAGTTGATCTGTCACTTATGCCTTTTTTCATCATCGTTCTGTCATTCTAATAAGAAGTTGCAGTGTTTTAGACAAAAACAGCTTTTTTGAGAATATGAGCCAACTTCTAGTTAGTTTTATTCCATTTGTCTGTGATACACACCACTATTGAAACTTCTCTGACTCTACATGATATCTTAATTCTCTAAGAATCAAAGAGATGATCGAAAGAGCAGTGTGTTGGTTGAGCAACTGGGGTTGTGTCTGCACTGGTTGAGGCAAAAGAAGAGTGGATCCTTCTGCTGGGGCTTTGTGTGTATTGGTTGGTATGAAGGAGTACAGAAAATTTTTCATTTAAAACTTTGGACAAATTTAACTATATTTTAAGTCCAATTCAAGCCTGAGGTTGGATATGTTTAATGTATAACACATCTTTTGCTCTCTTGTTTTCTCTCTAACATAATTTCTTTCTCTTTACAAATCATTATTTTGTTATTTCTTGCTGCTTCAGCTATGGCAGTATAAGAAAATCTAATACATTTCTGTTCTATCAGTAGAGGATTTAAACTGTATTTTCAGCTCATAATAATACATTACTATTCAAACATCAAGCATGAGAAACAAGGAATCTTTGCCACCAATTGATGGGATTGAAGTCATTTAATGCTCGGTCCTATTTTTCCATTTCCACTGCATCTATAAACTGCTTAACACCAAACAATTTATTTAAATCCAATACTTTTCTTATCTAAAAGGGATAGTTTTTCTTGTATGTTGACAGTAATTTCAATCGTGGCTGAGCTATTTAATTATAAACCAATAGGTTTTTTCTTGAAGAATATTTTCTCACAAACTTCTTTATGGGCCAAGTAGAGGGTGCTATAATATCAACAATTAATTTTTTTTATTGTATTAATATCTGTAATCATGTAGATTGCTGCCAGATTTAAAGAAATAAACCAATGCAGATATAACTTGTGTAGCCACAGTCACTACGGCAACATTTGCTACAAATGCAGTAATACTTTTTTTCTCAAAACATAAACAGTTATGCGAAATGCGGTTTGAGCATGTCACTATAATTTTTCGGAAACTGGTACTCAGCAGAGCTAGCTAGCTGGAGGGAGATGAGCAATGAACACATCTAAACAAACTAAACGGAACGTTTAATTCTCATGAAGCTAAAAGGAGCAAATGGGTTATGAGATAATGTGCCTTTACAGATAATTTTAACATCAGTTTTCTCCACTTTATCACTTAGATGAAAACCGTGTTATCAAGGTTTTTATCAAACAGTTTTTTTAGTATTTGTAGTATTATAGTACTTGTAATGAGCACAATTCATTTTAGCCGAGTGCCACTGCACTGTAGTCATGTCCTTACCTTTCAAGGATGAGTAGAATCAGTTTAATGTGTTTGTGTCCAACTCTGACTATGTGCACTTGTTCACAGATATGAGACTGAGTCATAGCTGTTGATTAGATCACTATGCAAATCCAAGTAATTTATATTAGAATTAAATTTAAGGAAGATTATGAAATGTTTGTCTGAACTTGTCAAAGCACAGACTTGTGTAATGCAGCACGTATATTTATTTTTCAGCATTTTTTTTTTTGTGGCATGCCTGTTATACACTCCTTCTTGCGTGTTTTATTTTGCAGCCCAGCATGATTCAACACTGGCACCCACAACAACCTGAGAACTATAACACTGCTGTCACACATTATAATTTTTCTGGAAAATTTAAATCGTGAAACAGTGCTTTTACAAGTTACCCTGTGTACTTTTAAGATTTTAAGAATAAAACAAGCTTTTGAACAAGACTTTGCATTAATTCTGTGGTGTACATGGAGAGTTAGATATTACACTGAGAGAACTGAAAGGTTTGTCTGCATTATTCCATTATATATGAGACTTTTGTGACACTTCATTACTTGTGTTCTCTTCTAGTTATATAAAAAACGAGTCACAGTTGATAAACAATACTGTGGCATTTTGGGAAAGTTTTCTATGTGAACAGCTAGTAGTCACAGTAAAGCTTGAACAAAAAATTTCTAGAAGTTTCTGACAACTTGTGGAGGCAGCAAGAGACATTTAACAGGGAACCATATTCATAAAGTTTCCTCAGACACAGTTCTGCACTGAATCCAGAAGTAATTAAACTGACAAAAATCTAAGCGGTGAGTCGCTCAAGCAGCATTGCTCAGTTGACGCGTGGTAAATGAGACTGGGCAACATCCTGTCGGCCCAGGCTTGACAGTAAGACCCCTGTTTTGCTCACAAAGTGCAATTATAGTCCACTTGAGAAAAAAAGAGAACAACCGGGACTGTTTCACTTGGCTAAAACAATGTTTTCCTGGACAGTGTGACAGACGCATAATTTAACAATAATTACACAATAATGTAATAACCGGAGATACTTGAGTGACAGTTTTGATTATTGTGTTTTTGTTAATCTTTTACACATTGAGAAAATCCACTCAGGATTTGTCACCGTTGTCAGCCGTGCTTTTAGGCTCTGACGACCTCACGTCAGGAATTAATGGCGATTACGGCGGAGGGAGCGAGGCAGTTCCAATCGAGCGTGTAGGGGCAGAGGGGGAATGCAACGTGAGCGATAGCAGGGACAGGGAAAGTATTTGTGCGGTTCCCTCAGACGTGAGGCTTTGTCAGGACGGCACTGCTCCTACTCAGTGTCAGCACCGAGACAAAATTCTGCAAAGGTACAGCGCACACATTGTCATTATCTTTCCAATGGCCTAAGAATATTAAGGCAACAGAAGCAGCTGCGGCAAGAATTATACAGGGAATGAAATATTAAAACTGCCAACAGATTTCTAATAATTATATTCACCGAGTTTCCTTGTTTCTTTGGAACGTCCCCAAATGTGTTTTTGCTCTTCGCAGTGACGTAGGATTAAGGAGGCATTTTCATTTTCAAAGAATTGTCTCTCCACCTCCGCTCCTGCTTGTCTTTTCTCATTTTATACACAGAATAATGGGCAGCAGCAGTAAGCATAATGGCTGTGTCGGCATCAGAAGCACTGGGGACGCTTGTGTGCGTCAAAGTTTGAAATAGGCACCGTAGAGGACAGACTGGACGGCCACCTGAGTGCATGTCATTGTTGTGTTTTGATCTCTTAGCAGCACTCAGCAGGTGACATCATGATCAGAAACATCCAGCTGAGGCATGCTGGGAAATACACCTGTTCAGTACAGACCGAAGTGGACAGTGTCTCCGTCTCCACCGGTGTGGTTGTCAGAGGTACAGTACTTTGGTACTTTGGTCTTTTGACAAAAATATTAGTTTTATTAATTCATTTTTGGGGGTGCGGTGGCGCGGTGGGTTGGACCACAGCCCTGCTCTCCGGTGGGTCTGGGGTTCGAGTCCCGCTTGGGGTGCCTTGCGACGGACTGGCGTCCCGTCTTGGGTGTGTCCCCTCCCCCTCCGGCCTTATGCCCTGTGTTGCCGGGTAGGCTCCGGTTCCCCGTGACCCCGTATGGGACAAGCGGTTCTGAAAATGTGTGTGTGTAATTCATTTTTACGTAAGAAATTTTTATAGGTTTATAGCAGTGTTCTTGTATTAAACCTTGAAATACAGTACCCTGGACCATAAACTGCATTAAATGAATCACTGAACTCAGAGTGCCTCAGCAGGTAGTGCTGGTGCCTTGCAGCTTTTGGACAGTGTGTTCGGAGATGGGTTTGAACCCTTCTCATTCTGTTTGGCGCTTCCCTGCTCTCCCTGTGTTTGCGTGGGATGCTTCCAGCTGGATGTGGCCCAGTACTGTGCAGAGCCATGTACCAATACTGCCATTAGCACTGGCAAGAGAGGGCACACACGCTGACCTCCCTGTTTCAGGTCCTCCCGGCCCTCCGGTGAACCTCCGTGTAGAGGACATCGGAGAAACCACAGCTGCTCTATCCTGGATGCCCGGTCTTGATAACCACAGTCCCATCACCTCCTACACTATCCAGGCTAGAAGTCCCTTCTCCCTGGGCTGGCAGGCGGTTACCACAGGTGTGCTTTGGTCTTCACCAGGAAAGCTGCACAGTTCCATCTCTGTCTCCCAGTGTGCACATGAGATTTATGATATTTACCTGATGTCAGATACCATGTCTGCCCTTATCAGGGCATGGTAATGGAGAAGCAGCAGCCTGCTCAGACAGGGTTTCTAATGTGTCTCATCCAGTGGTTCAGATGGCTACATTGTTGTTGTGATTGCTTTGTGTATGTGGTGCTGTATAGAGTATAATCGACCTGGAGATGTTCTCTGAAAGGATGCACTGTTAGCATTAATGGACGAACCATTCTTTTAGCTGTCACACTTCCCCATGGTGCCTGTGGTGCAGGGGACTGCAGGATTATTTTGGCTCTGAGAACACCTACCTGCTCTGCAGGCAGATACTGAAGGGCAATATCTTGCACAGAGCATTCAGATCATCTCCAGTTTGCCATGTCTCTGTGTCCCTGTATTCATGTTTGTGTGTGTGTGTGTGTGTGTGTGTGTGTGTGTGTGCGTGCGCTCGCCTGCATGTCTGCCCAACATATGGAACCAGTCCCGGAAGAACTGCGGGGCCAGCAGCTGACTGCAACAGTGACAGACCTGAGCCCCTGGGTGGAATATGAGTTCCGGGTCCTGGCTAGCAATGCTGTTGGCACTGGGGAACCCAGCAAGCCCTCGAGTCAAGCCCGCACTAAAGATGCACGTAAGAGCAACAGGAAATCATAACTGTTTACAAGCATTAATGTTGTTTAATACAAGAATATCCTTAGCTATTAGTAGGCCCAGATGTACAGCTGGATAGCTGGTACAAATCAGCTTAAATATGTAGCTGGTGGCTTCGGTGTGCTCACTGTCATGTTTTAAATGCATTTGGGACACAAACTGGCTTTAGCTGCTGATGCTTTCTGTGAGAGCAAGTAAGATGGATTTTCATTCTACCCAGGATGTAATTTCTCATTCATATCTGTATATCAAATATTACAGCTTAGGTGCAGAAATAGTCTCCAAAGGAAACTCTCAAAGTGCAGGCGTACAGTAAACCGCTCTGAAAAATCCCTGCCCCATAAAATGCCGCACATTTCACATTTTAAACCTGTTCAAACTTCGGCTGCTTCTCACCGGTTTCTTTCCACCCTCTTATTGCAGATATGTAAGGTTTTCAGTCAGAAATTTTATGCGAGCATTTGCATGCAAATGCTGACAGGTCCATGGTAAACTGTAAAACAAGGTGATGTGCATACAAGTGTTGGAGTGTAATTTGAATATGTTAACAGTCTCTCCTCCAACAGCGTTTGCCGCTGGAAAAGAGCTAGTTCTGTTCTTCTCTGTTCCCTAGTTCCCAAGGTCACTCCTGCCAATGTTAGCGGAGGGGGAGGCAGTCGCTCAGAGCTCGTCATTACCTGGGAGGTGAGTAGCCTTTGGGCCACTGCTGACATGGGACAGAAAACCTCACCCTCAGGCCTCTGCAAAAGAGTAGTGTGCGTTACCTTTAACCTCTGGAGCACATCTCCAGGACTTTCTCCTTAGATCCCAATCTGAGTTTGTTCTATACCTCAAAGCATTTCTTTCACTCTTTACCCTCCTCTACAACACCTCTTTGCGTTCTACTTTGTTCTTAGCAATTAATCTTCAGCCTACAGCTTCCCATTCCACCCATCACTCCCTGCATACCACACGTGAAGTGTTTTGGTGCATAATAGTCTCAGGCTTCTGCTTACACATTCATTCCCATGCTTTTTTATAACAGCAGTGCTTGCATCTCTCTTCTCCTCTTATACTTCCCCCATGTGTAAACCCCATTATCCCCCATACCAGTTGTACAACAGCGGTGTACCATACCCTCAACACCAAGTCATCTACTGTAACTGGTACATATTTAGAGACCTAAGGGTGTTAGAGCACAGTAGTTCATTTTTCTCTGTCTGTTGCTGCTTTTGTCTAAGTGTTAATGACATGCCCGCATGATTTATTGTGTTTCACTTCAACTTCACCGATGCATGAGAGACCCATCCCACGGGGGGGTAAAGAGATATTCTTTGGGCTTTTAATAATCTAATTAAAGCACATGGTCTTTCAGAAGATACGAGAGAGTTTTCCGCAGCATCCCTTTCCAGCCCTGTATCCTCTTTCATGAGAGTCTTAGTAATTTATCATCTAGCTCTGAAAAATGTGTTGCTTATTGTATTGCTTTGACTTGGAAATAGGAACTAATCTCGAATACGTCAAATGTCCTACATTTGAATGTAGTCACTCGTACTAAACAAAATGTAAATTATGGCTGACAGCTGAGTTATTCGTAGTTTAACATTCCCCATTTAATAATAATTAACTCTGTCATGTTATATCACAGTTCAAAAATCATTTCCAGAATGTATGCTGGTTTCTTTTTGTGCATTTGTGTTTTCACATTCTTTATGATACTAGTGTCAGACTTGGAAAGGGTTCTTCAGTGACATTGTCAGTCATAGCAAAGTATCTTTAGTGGCCAAGATAATCTCATCCACTGAAGCCTAATTAGCCTAAATAATTGGGTAGTATAATTAAAGAGGATACTAAAAAAAACACAAATTTTCTGTTCTTCACTCCCAGATCTTCAAACACTGAAATGTGCATATATTAATAACATAACTAAAATAATTATAATTCCAAATCCACGAAAACAAATATTCTACGGACAAACTGTGGAGCTGTATGAAAATTAGAGCCGTACTACGTTCACCTTTGTGACATTTGTAATTCCTCAGACATTCATTATATGTGAGTGACAACGTATGGCATGGTAGTGCAACAGGTAGCGCTGTGTCTCGCAGCACCTGAGCTACACAACTTGATGTGGGTTTGATTCCCGCTTGGTCTGTGTGGAGTTTGCATGTCTGTATGGGTTTTCTCCCATAGTCCAAACACATGTTTTAGGGGAACTGGTGACTCCAAACTCCCCATAGCATGTACAGAATGTGTGTTTCACATTACTGCATAGATGGGTAAACAACAATAGCCAGTTTACTGTACTGTATCTAGTGCTGTAAGTCACCCTGGATAAAGGTGTCAGATAAGAACCACAGAGTAGTAGCGATTATGTATCGCTTTGGATACAAACATCTGCTAAATTTATAAATGTTAATGTACATAATTACAATTATGGTAAATAAGAGTACACAACATGAATGTTATGTAACTATAAGCAACCTTTGAAATTTTTAGGTGCCACAATTCAGGAAGGTATACATAGTGCAAGTTAAGAGTTGCATTATTTTCACCTTTTTATAGTGCTGCATAGGAACACTGAAACTTTCCTGTAATGTACATAAAAGGGAAGTAATTCCAAAGATTTTGAGCATGAATGATGCGATTATGATTTCAATCCTGTTGACCATGGTGGCTTTACTCTGAAGCTAATGTGAAGCGGAAGTGTTTGTCACGCTTTTAAACTTGATAGAATGAGGGGCGCTTAAAACATCAGCTGTGATTGTGTAAAATGGTGCAATTTGGTAAAGATGGTCTTAATCGTGACAGTGTCCAGTTCCATTGCTGACCCTGACATTTTCATGATGGTTTTAATCGTGATGAGTTCCCATGTTCACGATGCTTTCAGCTCCACCAAAGCATTACTGGTAAACAGTGGTCTTCTTTTCACCCATATGTACATGTCCTCGCCTCCAGCCTGTCCCAGAGGAACTCCAGGCTGGGCCAGGATTCGGCTATGTTGTGGCCTTTCGCCCAAACGGAACCACCGGATGGATGCAGGCAGCCGTTACCTCTGCAGATGCCTCGCGTTACATCTTCAAGAACGAGAGCATCCCCCCATACTCCCCGTATCAAGTGAAAGTGGGTGTTTACAACAACAAAGGGGAGGGACCTTTTGGGCCTGTTACTACCATATACTCAGCTGAAGAAGGTATATATCTCTGGCATTAAGTTAAAATTTAGAAAAAAAGATAACACTTCAAACGTCTGCATATTAAACCAAAAGAGCAGATAGTGCAAAAATATATTACTTTATATTTCAGTATAACTATAGGATCATTAACAAATGTGTATTATTAACTAATTACAAATGTAGTTATTTTTAGATCATATACTGTATGTGGTTGGCTTTTGCATTTGTATTATTTCTCTTTGAAAGATATCGACTGATGTACTTCAGGCCGGCTTCGTGGTTTTCAGGTCATGCTCTCTGGGAAAACTACATTGTGTTATATATTCCCTTTTTTGCATTGCGAGGGAAGGACTTGTTTGAAGACAAATACATGTTTCTGACAGCCTGGATGTAACATAGGTTTGGAATTACTCCCCAAACACAGTTAGTGATATAGCAGGCTTCTGCTGGTGGGTCTGTGATATTTTAGGACAGCAGCTCTGAAGATTTGTGATGAAACTTTGAAGATTAACAAGGCCCTATTTTGGACATAACCTGTAGAATGGAAGTTAAATCCCAGCACTTCACAAGCCATCACTGGTTTGCAGTGTCTGAGGCTGCAGAAAACAGTTTTGGTAAAAGTCAATGGGAAGAAAAGCCGAGGAGGGAATATAAGTGCATCACCTGTGGTGACGGGGTGTACGGTAGGCTTGAACATCTCCTTGTGTACCAAAGCCCTTCACCACTGTGTTGCCGCAGAGCCCAGTCGCGCACCCTCCAGGATCCGCGTGTGGAGCCTCTCCGCCTCAGAGATCGAGGTCGCCTGGAAGCCCCTCTCCTCACAAACCAGGAGGAGGGTCCTCGGATATGAGGTGAGCGCTTGCTGTACCAGCCCCCCCACCCCCCCCGATTACTTTCCTCAGGTGTATTTCAGAAATGTGGAAAAAAATCTATGGAAAATGTACAAAGTAATTGTTCAGATTAACTCACTGTTCAGAAAAACAGTTAAACTTGACCCATCATTTATGCGTAACTTTTAAATATGACATTGTTGTATGTAGCACACATTTTCTGAATTCATGTAAATATGGCCTCGGAATTTTTTTCACCTTTCCTCTATAGAAAAATTTATGTTGTGAAGTGCACTTTTGTTTTCTAAGAGTTGTATGTCGCTTCGGGTGGAAGCATCCGCTGAGCGAATAAATATAAACGTAATGTGTCTGTGTCGTGTGAGCATCACAATTCTGCTGTCCTATGTGTCAGCTGAGATACTGGAGGAAGATGGAGAGGGAGGAGACAGCCAGCGTGGTGAGGACTGTGGGAAACAGGACATCGGCCATCATCCGCGGACTAGATGGCAGCAGCACCTACTATGTCAATGTGAGAGCATACAATACGGCAGGCACTGGGCCGGTCAGCACCACGGTCAACGTCACCACCAAGAAGCCCCGTAAGTCCCGGAGTACTGATAGGAATTACCAAGAAAGCACGATTAGTCCTGGAGTGATTCAGTAAGTTAAAAAAAAAGGTGTAAGTCCATGTGTTGCTGAGAATTATCAAGAACCAGTATAAGCCCCCAGTTTTGTCATGAAACACCTTGTAAGAACTGCAGCAAGAGTGTGAGTTGCCGCAAAGCCTCTATAAGTCCCACGATATTGGGATATAAGTCAAAGAAATTCAATAAGTCTTGCGCTGTTTCCTGACATTACCAGGAGTATGTGCAAGTTTCCCAACGATGACTTGCGCTTCCTAGAAAACAGTTTTTTGCCCTTCTTTTTCTTTTCTCATTCCTCTAAATTAGCACCAAGCCAGCCACCGCTGAAAGTCATGTGGAAGAATTCAAACTCAAAGATCATGCTCAAATGGGACCAGGTGAAGGCTCTGGAGAACGAGTCAGAAGTTACGGGTTATAAGGTAATGGAAGCATTATTCGGGTGCCAATTTCCTGCTGTAATCTAAATAGAACAGAACTGTGTCACGACATAAAGACAAGCCATAAACTGAAAAAATGCAAATATACATAGGTGTAAATGTAATTCAAGGGCAAAGAGTTAACATTTGTCAGATATGGTCATAGAGCACCATCTAAGAAGTTCCTGGAAGTCACCTTTTTAGAGGTAGACTAACATTTACTTATTTAGCAGACGCTTTTCTCCAAAGCAACTTCCAATGAACTCTATGTAGTGTTATCAGCCCACACACCTTATTCACCGCAGTGACTTACACTGCTAGATACACTACTTACAGTGGGTCACTCATCTATGCATCAGTGGAACACACTCTCTCTGTCACTCACACACTATGGGGGAACATGAACAGTCTTTGGACTGTGGGAGGAAATCAGAGCACCCAGAGGAAACCCACACAGACACAGGGAGTACATGCAAACTCCACACAGGCTGAGCGGGAATCGAACCCATGTCCTCTCACATCACCCAGGCACTGTAAGACAGCAGTGCTACTCGCTGTATGTCACCATGCTGCCCATTCGCAGTCAAACTTTGAGATGTAAGTCAACCACATATTTCGGACATGAGCTTCTGGTGTGGAAGGGTACAAATAATAATACAGTAAGCTTGTATCCCCAAACACAGTCACACTCTGGGAATAAATGTAACTGTTTGGAACAGCCTTACATTTAAAACACAGCCGAAATGTCCCCAAAAATATTATGTGGGAATGTACTGGAACCCTGAAAATTCACACACACACACATTTTCTGAACCGCTTGTCCCATACGGGGTCGCAGGGAACCGGAGCCTACCCGGCAACACAGGGCGTAAGGCCAGAGGGGGAGGGGACACACCCAGGACGGGACGCCAGTCCGTCGCAAGGCACCCCAAGCGGGACTCGAACCCCAGACCCACCGGACAGCAGGACTGTGGTCCAACCCACTGCGCCACCGCACCCCCCTCTGAAAATTCTATGAATTAAATTCTAAACCAAAAATAATATTCCCATTAATTAAAATAGCAGTATTTTTGTTGTTACAGCTATGGAAATAATAAGATAAAGTTGAGCCTGCAATACTTGACCCTTGTTTTAGATGCTCCTTGAGCAAGTGTGGGTTTCTTGTAGTATTAAAGTAGCTATTTTTTCCTTTTAAGAAAGGTGATTTTATCAGTTTCTTAATTACATTGACATTTCAGGCAGTACTTTTAAATGGAAAATTCTGTTATATTTATTAACTATAAAATAATGGCAGCACTAAGCAGGGGGTGCGGTGGCGCAGTGGGTTGGACTGGGTCCTGCTCTCTGGTGCGTCTGGGGTTCGAGTCCTGCTTGGGGTGCCTTGCGATGGACTGGCGTCCCGTCCTGGGTGTGTCCCCTTCCCCCTCCGGCCTTACGCCCTGTGTTGCCAGGTAGGCTCCGGTTCCCTGCAACCCTGTTTGGGACAAGCGGTTCTGAAAGTGTGTGTAATGGTGGAACTCTGGTCAAAGTCTTTTAATAAAACCAACACAAACAGGTACAAGTGACTCAATGAAACATAATGCAGAAGAGAAAGGCGGAGAAAAAGTCTTTTCAAACCCTAGCAAAGCTACGAACAGGAACGCCAGCATGGTAAAAACCCTCCCCACTTTAATGTCCATTTAAATCAGAAGGATAACAGAATAAAAGTCAGACATTTAAAGTAACGCAAAACCAGAGGACATGTTCCGCTGGGCTGAAGCCTTGGGCACAGCGTTGAATTGACGGTCTTCATGGGAACCTTCAAAAGGTGATATTTTGTTTTTTCCATTATATTTCACTTTCATTTCATCTTGTGTAGTCTTCTTTATCGGAGAAACTCAATTACTGAACCAGTGTATTTCTCAGGGCGGCATTCGGGTCAAGTGCACAGAAGTTCTCAATTCTGTACATAGGAGTACACAGCAAATGAGATCAGTGTTCCTTTCCATGTTTTGCAACGTAAATTAAACTCATTCATAACGAAAAAAATCTCAACTGAAGAATTACCTTATACAATTTTCTTAAGGGATTTCTAGAAACTTTTGTCCAAGACTCTCAGAGAATGTTTGCGTCGATATTAATAGGTGCAAAAAGTGTGGAATCTTCTGAGCTTCCCATAGACGAGATCCGAGCACCGATGAGTCACTAGAAACAAGTCAAAGCAGGTCTTTTACGCACCTCAGTGACCATTTTAAGCATTTGCATCTTCTGTAGGTTTTAAGTCCAGCTAAAATAAAGGGTATGGTAATAATTGTCACAATGGTTCTCCACACCGTGTAGCACATCGTTGAAGCAGCACCACTCTCACCCCGAGAGCTGTGTACCATACTTTAACAGAGCCATACAAACAGCCTGGCTCCACTTGTGTAATATCTCTTTGCGTCTTTGCAAATCCTGCTTGTGGCTTCACGTTCGTTGCGTCTCTATGAGCAGCTTGGCTGCGTTCACTTTTGTAACATGCAGTACAACACCCCTCTCCAGGTGATGTACAAGAGCAGGCACAGCCAACCCAGTATGGTGGAGACCAACAGCACCTCCCTGGAGCTCGCTCTACCTGATGACGAGGAGTACGTCATTCAGGTCAAACCATTCAGCGAAGGGGGAGAAGGGAGCAGCAGCCAACAGATCACCATCCCCAGGATAACAGGTTAGGATCTCTAGCCATACTGTATTTCATGTGGAACATTCCTCGTTGCGAGCCTTTGGAAAAGAGGAGTAGCATTGAGATCATATGCTAAAATTGTTTCTAATAAAAAGATTCTCTGGACTGTGTCAACCACGCAGTCAGATCGCTCCCCGGAGAATTACAGTTGAATTTTTTTGAGAGTGTCTTTTGTTAATGCGCACAGTTGGAAGCTGTGTGCTGGGAATGGGTGGATTTGAATGAATATTTATTTTTTCTTCCCATAATTACAGAACATGCAAACTAAAATTCTCAAAACCAAACAAACTGAAAAGGAAAAACAAAAAGTATCAGCTTGCAACTGTTAGGTGTTTTTTTTTTTTTTTTTCAGTCAGATTCCTGCATTCCACAGATGTATTTTAAATCAATAAATACAACATTATAAATACCAAAGGAAAACTTCAGCAAGACAGGTGACATAATATGCAAACTGACACAAGTGATATAGAGAAAACATTAATGTGATACTAATGTTGAAAGTTTTTAAGTCTCTTCTTTGCGGTTTCTCCTCTATAATCCAACCCTTTTATAGTTTTTTTAACAAATCCCATAATTTTGGTGTTTTTCATAATGCAGAGGAAGAAGGTCGTTCCATGGAACTTGGCTGAAAGAGGTTTAAATAAGACTATTTGTCGTATTACATTTCAGGTCCACATGCCATCAGCTCAGCATCCAAGATATCCACATGGTCAGCGCTCAGTACAATAGCTCTCTCGTTTACAGCCCGAACGTCATTATGACACACAGCTCCCGGAGGCCTTTGCATTCAGTGAAGACAGAATGTTGCAGGCTGAGACTTGCAAGAATACGACCAGTGACCTTGGTCATTTTAACGCCACTTCAAGAAAAAGTCCAAGACACAGACCAAGACTGCTCATCTTCTGCCTTTCCAAGAGGCAGCAAATCAAGCTTTCAACTGGTGGTTCCCTCAGTGGATTTCACAAAAAATGACTACAACGAAAGGAGATTTTACCTGCATACTCTGTATGACTACTGTAGATGTGTGTAATTGCCAGTGGATCCTGCTGGTTTCTTCATTCTAGTCTGGAAAGACAGTGTACAGGAAATAAATGTCTAATCCAAGAAGTTTTTTTCCCTTGGAGGAAAGATAGAAATTTTTTGTCTTTTTTTGAAGATCCCTTTCCACGTCTGAAATGCTTCATATTTTGAGAATGCGATGACTCTGACCTTTTTTTTAATGCTAGAAAGGAGAAAAGAGCCCATGGCTGTATGAGTCATCTGCCTGTGGCTCGCACAAGAGGTCACACAAACGCTGATGTGCGAATCACTTCATGGGTCCATCTGTCTCCAGCCCTCGTTTCATTCTCAAATGCCTCCAGAGCTGCACCTACAAAATCGCCCGCTTCCCATATCCTCTGTGGAACCAGACACCGGAACAGCCCTGGTGTTCCTCTGGTCCCACGGCCAGTGTATACAGTGATGTTTCCTTCATTCCAAACGGTTGGGGTGCCCCTTGTCCATGCCCTCCGCAGATGTCTCCTTCCCTCTGTGTGATGTAGCATTCTTGGGACCTGCGGAGCCTTGGCCCATATTCCGTGGGTTTTGTGTATTTGGAGGGCCCGGCAGACATGGCCTCAGCACCTTTCCAAGCTTCTCCCTTGCATTTCAAACTGGATTGGCTGCTGATCAAGGTGGAGTCCAATGCCATCAGAAGCAGCTGTTTCCCCAGTGTGTTGCTCCCCTTCAGTTCTTCTCTACCACGTGGCATGGATTGCTCGTGAGAGCCACGGAACTGTATAGGTTTCAATTCCTCAGGTCTTTGAAGAGCCTTAACTCATCATGTCCAGTTAGAAGTGTAATGCTCTTAATAGTATGTTTCTGAGTGCAAGTGTATATGGGTGCGTGTATGGGTGTATGTATGTATATATATTGTGTGTATGCATACATGAAAGCATATTCTGTTGATTTTTCAGTTCCTCAGTTAGCATCTGAAGACATATGGCAGTTCTTGCAATGTGTGTAATTAAATATTGCTTACATCATACCCACAGGGGTGTCCTTTAACAGCGTTTAGCATGGAAAATTGCATTCTGTGAGGATTGGAACATTTGAATGAGTCTTGAATGCATTTAATAAAAAAGAATCTGAGGCCGTTTGATCTTCTGTTTCCCGCTTGGGGGTTCGTGCAGTACTTCTGCAACGTTTAGCTTTTTCACCAGTGACGGCTGAATAGCTTGTCGGCCTAAAAGAGGTCTGGTCATAACAGTCCCTGGTGTCTCAGAAATGTAAAATGCACTTTTTGTATTCTTCCGATTCTGGATATATAAAGACATTTCTATTAAAAGCAAAATGTTTTTTAATGTTTGTTTTTTCTGAATTTTATGTTAAGTTATGCATTGTCTCATTCCTTCTGCCAATGTCTGCTCTTTCACTGACCGTACATTTCCTGACCTTCCACGCTGCTGAGATACCTGCCTGTTAGCCTGTCCTTTACCACCAGGATACTCCTCAGTATGTTGCTTGCCTTTACTCTGAATTTTTACTTTTAGGTGTAAAGTTCGTTTAAAATTGTCACCCAGTCGGCTCTTGAGTGCATGTCATGCATATGATTAGGGGCTGGGTAAACACTTTGTCTCCTCATATTATTGAAAGAATACAGCGAATTGTTTTTTGTTTTTAAGATCTTTAACAATGTGGGGATTACCCTTGGAGTCTCATGATTTTTCAGATTTTGCCATCTGAATGAATATGCAGGTGAATGTGAAAACCCCAGGTTCTACACAATGAAAAGTGGTTTGTACGTGAGAACAACATGTCTTTGCCTTTCATGGAATTTTTCAAGGTTATAAATGCAATCTTTTGTTCATATTTACAGTTTGCCCTGGCATAATTGTTACTTAGGGATGATTTGCTTCACATTTCTTCATATTTATAGCTGTGCTGGATTTCTTTTTTTTTTTTTTTTTTGCTTTTTTCTTCAAAATGACTAGAGTGGCCATTCAGTCCTTCTAAAGCAGTTTGCAGTTTGTATGAGAAACACGGGACAGAACCGGCGCGCCTACAGCGGAGATCTGAAAATACTGAGCTGTCGGATGTTGTGCCCCCTCTGCTCTGGGGCTCGTACGGCCCGCCGGGGGTGTGCATTTCCACAGACCACCGCAAGATGGCAGTACAGGGCAAAGGGGGAGCTGTCAGGCTCCAGGTCTTACCCAGGGGTGCCTCTCTTCTTAGTTCGCGGTGTACTTGCGCTCTAACTGCTCGTAAGCTGTACTCACATTCTGTTCATTGTGCATAACGTTCGGCGCAATTCAGCCTCCAGATTATTAAGGCGCACGTGCACTGCGTATATTATACAGCACCTGATAGTAATGATAATTATTCTTAACATTTATTTAGCTGATACTTTTTTCCAAGGTGACTTACAGTATTAATTTGGGAACTCGCTGCATTCTGTCGCCACCTGCTGGCCAAAAAAAATGTACTACTAATTAATTAATAGTAGTAGTGAAGCTTAACAACAACGAAAGTCAGTGGTGTAATTAATTCCATCATCATATTCATGTTGCATGTTATATACATGTTGCACAGAAAAAAGACCGAAACAGGGTGCCAGTGATTCAGCACCCTGCAAAATGTGATAAAACTGTGCAGAAAACAAGGGGCAATAAACCCCTTTGGTTTAACTGTATATATGTGTCGACACAGGTGAGAGTTCATACTGTATTTGAAAAAGGAAGGTGCTCTTCATTGCATGAAACGTCAGTATTCCTTTTATTGAATGCAGATACAGTGTACAGCAAACATAGAGCGCCGATGGGTTCAACGGAGGAATCGACTGAAAGGAAATAGCAGGAAGCAGAAATAAAATGAAGGGTGACCTGGGCAGTGATTCATTCTCACTGTCAATGCAGCAGGGAGTCATGATGGACCTTCTCTCCTTTATTATACATGTGGAATTTCACTCTGTATACAAATGGCCTGTAAAAGAACTATTCATCAGGGATGGCAGTGTGTAAATTCCACACGCCGTGGTTCCTCCGCAGTGACTCTGTGTACTCGCATCCCACGCAGCATTAATGCACGACAGGAGTACATCTCATTCCTGGGGGCCTTGGCGCATTCTGGCTTTCGTTCAAACCAAGTTTCTTATGCAGCGCACGGGTCCAATTCAAATACAAAAATAAATTTAAAATTGCAAAAATAAGTTTTCATTAAGTCCTGGTGTTTTACAAAAATTGTTTGCAGTTTCATTTTGATTGTTGACATCTGGCGTGAACCACATTAACTGCTTGATTAAGAGTAATTGATGGTGTCTGGAACGAGAGCCTGTATGCACTGAGGCCCATGGGAATAAGAGCTGACTGCCCTTGCTGTGACACATATTAACAGGGCTGCCATCTAACTCACAGCACTGCTACCGTTGTGGGCAAGCAACTGGAACACACTCTCCAAGGCACTGGCCACCTGTAGGATCGCACGCAGCGAAACTGCTCGGCCACCATTGGGGCACAGCCCTCCTGGTTAAGGAACATAAACCGACGAGGTCAGCACTTAGAGCAGAGGTGGCACAACGCCTTGGCCATGGAGAACAACGCCATCTGTTGGTGTGTGTTCGTGCGTGACTGCTGTATCTCATCTGAGGAGCAACTGCAGAACGGAGAGGGAATCACACACGCCAAACTTTTCTCCCTGTTTATAGCATATGAATCTCATTTACCATCTACTTATCACAATTCACGGGAAGGTAATTTACATGGGATACAAAATGAGGGACACCCATCCTCAGACACAACACGTCACTTTCACAATGGCGGGTCTTCTTGATGTTTCCAAGGGACCACCGGGTGGAGGAAGTTGCAAGACGAGACCAGCATGCAGCAGTGCCGCTGACAGCTGCCACCACCGCACACACAGTACTCCACGGCATATCATCATGTAACAGACACTTACAAAAAAAGCCGATAAAGACTCCCATTTCAGAAAGAAAGACAGTGCACTACTAAAGGCCAGACTGGATACTGCGGAAATCCATGTATCGTGTTTGTTCAAAAAGATCGTCCCCATTTTAGAGAGTTAAAGGAGAACCAGAGCGATGGAGTGCAGCCAGTTTTAGATCTGTGTCTCTGTGCATCTCTACCCACCGCTGCGCTATGTCCATAACAGGACCAAAAGTTCGGCCAGTGGGTTTGTGATTCAGCGGCGTTTCAGATATGGACCTCTGAAGTCATCCAGTTGCTTTAGTTTTACAGATGGACTTCTGCTGGCTTGCAGTGCACCCACTAAGGTGGGGGGGGTGCTGCCGACCGAAGGATGCAGTGCGGCAAAGCGAGTGACTATGAGCTCTAATAATGGCTCGAAGGTGTAGAGTGCCTCACGCAGGAGCCTTCAAGGTCCCCAGAGATGCGCTGGACAACATGCAGATACCCTGTCACATAGCTATTCCATACTTCTCTCCACAAAGATGAAAAGTACCTGTGCTAAGTCCAAGTTTGTATATATACACCTGGTAAATTTAAAGTCATATGACCTATTAACAAGTTGAATTAAAAATATACTGTCTCATATCATTATCTAACACATAAACAAGCATTTTGCTTACAATCTCACTTGTAAAGACTACAGAACTACAGCATTGTCTCAAAAAGGGCTTGCAACGGAATTAAGCGAGGGGTCTTTGTTAAGGTCTTTGCAAAGGGAGCTGGGTCGCAACATTTGTGAAAAGCCACATTAATAAAAACATGTTGCATTATTGCTTGATCATTTACTCTAATATTAATAGTGTTCTTTTTCGAGCTCTAACACTGAGGCATCACTTTGATCATTTTTCTCTCAGCAAACTTAAGCTGCCTCTCATGCAAATAATGAGTATGTAAGTCCTACTGAAGACACCTATGCTTACTACAGAAATGTGTGGCTTTTCTGAACCTCAGATCTTAAATGTTTGTTGGAAATTTTCTGAGCTAACCGTTGGAACGGTTCACCAGAACCTGTGGATGAAATCACTGCTGACTGACTATGAGGGTAGAGCCATGGCCGAAGTTTAATATGTGGGTGGTCTTTCTGCCTTAGTTTGTTTGTTTGAGGTGCAGTGATTCAGATGTTTCAGGTTAAATTACTTGCTGGGTGTCACCTAGAACAGTAAAACTCTCCTGTTCCATTTGAGCACTCTTGGGTTTTTTCCACTGAGCAAGGATACTGAGCCATGGCCATTTAGAAGAGAATTTACAGTGATTACTGACCTCAATATGGATAGGGGACATTTAAGCATGTGGGGAGTATAAGTGTGCGGGCAAAAGAACAGGTGTCAGAGAATGAACAGTTTGCTGGCAAGAAAGCAGATGCCAGACAGACTTGAGAGCATAGGCAAGCAAACCTATATTAGAGAAAGTGAGCAGATGGTTAAAAAAAGTGCAGCAAAGAAAGCAGGTATCAGATGGGTGTATGAACACAGGCAGGAAAGAAGGTATAAGACATGAGTAAGCGCCTGAGCAAGAGTGGCAGTCATGGCAGTGTGGGTGGTGGAAGCAAACAGCTGGGTGTAAAACAGTTTCCAGAGGTACTAACTGGGAAAGCAACATGTCAGTGTGTGGAAGTCAAGCGGATGTCTGGGTGAGGGAAGCAGTGTCAGATGTCGAGCCATTAGGTGCCCTGGGCCCACGGGCAGTAGCTGGGCAATCGTAGGCCAGACTCCCATCCTGTCCCCCTCCAAGGGGCTTGCTCTCGGGGTCCATCAGGCCTCAGGACTACACCGGAGGGGAACACAAACGCATTTAGATATGGCTTTAGATTTCCCACACACAGATGTGCACTTCTCTCAAGAACACTTATTTAACCTATGAACAAAACTGTCCAGTTGCTCACTTAGACTCTCCTTGCTACAGCCGCATGCATTACTCATCAAAATGTATCTGCTGCCATCTACTGGAGAGAGGAAACATCGCCTCTACCTCAGATTTCCTGTGTTTGTCTTGAGACGAAGATTCGGTTTCCTTCACCACCACAGCCTTGGTTACCAGCATGTCAGGATGCTGCTGCTTGGCCTCTTGTATTGCCATGGCCAGCGCCTAAGGGAGAGGTCCACGTAGGAGATGATGTAGCACTGTAATGACGAGGGATTCCCAAGTCTCTTCACAGATTAAATTAATTGTCTGCTTCGATTACAATTCCATCCAAAGCAATATAGAACTGAATATTTCACTGCGGTTCTTTAGGATCAGTACTGCACTCAAAGGTACCGTAGTAGGATCCTTCATGCGACTTAAACTAGAAACTCTCTCCACACCCGTGACCCCACCCTGATTCCCGCTGGCCCACCTGATCCTGGTCCACATCATCATCCCCAGTGATTATGATCCGCTTCTCAATCCTGGTTTCCGAGTAACCTCCTTTTACTGTCTGCAACACACGTGATCGCCGATAAGATGTTATTTGCAAGTGAAGACACAAAGAACCGTTGTTTCACTCAGCTGTTTCACCATAACAGAAGTGAAATTTTAGTTTCACATCATTCCCATTTGGATCAGGCTAAATATGACTTAAAACTGATCTAAAATCACATAAAATATTTATCATAATATAATCATTTACACACAATATATTAGTCACTCAGTTTTCCATTTAACTATAATCAGGTGTTTATTTATCTAAACTTAAAAAACTGTAAAAATTCTGGTGTACCTCATACTTTCCACCAAGGCTGCTCAAAGACCTGCAACCTTCTACAGCAGAATGCATTCTGCAACCAACACCATTTTGCTTTCATTTCTTATTTTAATGTCGCTTTCAACTAAATTATGGTGTTTTATACTGTGCCATACTATAATCATGCTGAGCATTGTGTTATTTTTCAATTATAAATGATATTTTTATTTTACAAAAGACTCAATCCGGTACTTTAAATTGATATATATTTTCTTCAAGATCAGGGCTTTCTAAAACATGGGAAATGGTGATACAGAAGCCTCATAAAATCCATGTCCAATTCTTAAGGGACAAGCACAGTTACCTTGGTAACTTGCGTGGTAGTTGCTGAGGCAACGTTTTCATTGGTGACAATCATTGGGGACCCAAAAGCCTCTCTCCCCAGCATGACGGTTCTTACCTGCATTAGGGGCATTAGGTGGCAAATCAAAGCATGAAATACACTGAGTCGCTGCTCAAAAACCAAAGAGGGAACCCAGCGAGCGCAGCAGGCTGAGGGGTTACTCACAGGTAAGAAGCTGTCAGTCATAGTGGGCAGAGCCTCTTCTAGACAGCTCATACTGTAGCCCTGAAGCACAAGGGGAACCATTAAGAACTTCCCGTTAAGCCACTACAAAGCCAATGTGTAACTCACTAAGATCGACTACAGCACTTAGCTGCCAGACTACGTACATGTGGTAACTAACAGGTAATGCCCAAGTTTTATACTCATCGTTCAGATAAGACTGCATAACCAATCAGCATGTACAGAAAGTTTCACAGTGATATTTTAGTAAAAATCATGAACGCTTTCAGAGATGAGGAAGCCAGTCTCCATCATTAAAACTACCTGGTCTGCAATTTCCAGAATGGTGGTGGTGACCTCTGAGCCATTAGGCTGCTTCTCTGTCTTAAACGCCGTCTTCCTCAAGGCCTGGGTGGCTGCTACATCAGCAGGCTCTCTCCTCACCACCCTGGTAGTGGTCACCTCACCTGGCCTCTGTGAATGAGCAGCTATCCCTTCCACGAGCTCTTTCCTCGCTGACTGCTCAAAGCTTGCCGCACTGGCTGCACCAGCCACGTGGTGCTATGGGAAAAAATGGTACATAGTCAGAGATTAGACATCTCAAGAGGATGAAATGATCACAGTGTCCCTCTTAATAAACCGCACAGTGAGTCATTCATCTTCAGCCCAGCAGGTTTATTTCTTATGCCTTGGCATGATCCTCAAACCTCACTCCTGATCCACCTTGGCAGACCTGTCAAAGTCACTTTATTTTGATTTCTGTGGTGTGAAAATTTTACTAAGCATGCCCTCGAAAGAGGATGCTGGCCCGCTGCAAGGTCACAGCCGATTTCTCTGTTGAGCTACGTGTCAAAAAGTACGGTTCTAATAACATCCATATATCGTCATAAACTTGACCAATGGTTCATATAAACAAAAATATTTTAGATAATACCTAGTTTTGCACAAAAAGTCGTGGTAACGTTCATGTCTCAGTATGTTCAGAAGAAAATTACATTGCCATTGCTATGTATTACATTGTTGCTAATGAACACTCTCCACTTCACATTATAAAAAAGAATCTTCCGTGTTGAATGAGTATTAACAAGACAAGAAATACATTAAAGTTTAAATGAAAAGTAAGATTAAAATGCTTCCCCTTTCACTCCTGAGTGATGTCATTAATGTTTTTTTTTTTTGTGAGCTAGCTCAGCGCTTCATGATAAAGAATAAGGTCAGCATATTAACACAAGGAAATAAAGAGCGAAAAAAAAAAACAGAAAAAGGTGTTTGGAATGTAATATAACCAAAAAACTAAAAGTATCTGTAAAAAGTACAGGGAGTGCAAAAAACTTCTTTTAATATGTATAAATAATAAATTAATGTCTGAAAACAAACAATTAGTTTTAAAAAAAATTTAATAACATCCATGGTCTTAAAGAAAAGAATCTCAGGTACATTGAAGGACACTGGGAGTACCATGCAGTACCATGAGTGGGTGGGAGAGTGTGTCTGAGTGTTTGGAGAGTTACTAGCACCTCATATAGTATTCTTTCGTCCACACCAATGTCTTCAGTGGGACCATGGCCTTGGTCTTCAAGAAAGTAGTCCCTCTCCCCAAGCTCAGACATCCCACGGGAGAACTCCTCCACGCCCGTCTGGAAGTCCATGAGGACGGTGAAGTCCACCTCAGCCTCCAAGCTAGAGGTGGAACTGACCGTGATGCTGGAACACTTGCGCTCAATTCCAAGATGGGCCTCTTTCAGGTACAGGGCTTCAGCCTCCTGGTCATCCTCAAGTCCAGAGCCCAGCTGCTTCTCCCACAGTTCTCTCTGGAGAGATATGCACACCAACAACCAGTGAGGTCACATTTACATTTATCCATTTAGCTGACACTTTTCTCCAAAGCAACTTGCAATGTTAATCTATTTACAATTATTTACCCATTTACACAGCTGGGTAATTTTACTAGAGCAATTTAGGGTAAGTACCTTGCTCAAGGATACTACAGCAGTAGGTGAGATTCAAACCTGCAACCTGCAGATTCAACAGCAGCAGCTCTAATTACTATACTATCATCTGCCCCATTGTTACCCAAGTTAGCTGTCTAAGGTTTGTGTTGGAATGGTGGAGCACGAAAGGGTTTAAGAACAGGTGTAGCATGGAATGAGAGCTGCAACAGCAAGGTAACTGGAATATCTAAGCACAACCAGTCAAGGATCAAAGTAATATCCAACTCCAGTCATACCTGGCAGGAAAAGCCTAGTTAAGTAGTTCACAGCACTTCTAAAAACACTAAATTAAAGACAATTGGACAATTTTGTAAAAGCTTTTGTGGGAATATGGTCGCTAGTGTCATTAACTCCCTCCAGTCCATTTGTTTAATTCAATTATATTCATTGATCTACTGCCTGGGCAAATTAAGTACAAGATGTATCTTGAGACAGTAAATTGGTTTACTAACCACAAAAAAACTTGTGCATTCATTTAGCTTTCAATAGGCTATTAAAGAGGACTGATGAAACTCAATCGGTGCACTATACACAAGCATTTTAAATCATATATCATTTCAATAGACTAGCTTGTCAGCCATACATAAATTTCAGAATCATACCAATGTATGACAGAGCTTCATGCTATTGTTTGATATTTATAGGCTATGTTAACGTTCATATTATGAATCAATTAGTATTTTGAAGGATGCAGTTCGAATCATTCTGACCTTCTGAATATAAACCATAAAGTCCTTTGAAAGGAAACTCCAGTTCCTTCAATTACAGGGCTATTTCCTGTCCTTAGCAAACTCCATTTTAGTAATCCAATGTTCCAGAAACTAAAAAACACAACCACACTATTTTTGAAGAATTACAAAACAGAAGCAGCACAGTACTGGTTAGGAAAGGATTTTCTCACGGACACGTTACGAGATTCCAGTGTACACCTAGAAGACGAACAGGCTCGATGCATGTTCCACTGCTAGGGTTAGTTCTGGCTGGGGGTGGTGGGATGTGTGACACTGGGTCAGTTAGCTAGTGGGGCACAGTGGGACATGCCAAGGCCATCTGGCAAAGCTGCAATGGAAGATGGAAGCAGGCACCCCTTGTGGAGCTCAAAGGAAGACAGAAGAACAGTACATGAGTAAGTGGCTCCTTATGCAAGGCTGAAGAGAAAAGCTTTGTCCTTAGAGGTGATGCACAGAGTGATGTGTCCCACTTATTCCATGTATTCTGCTATGTGAGTAAGCCTTGGTTCTTATCAAAAAAATTCATTGCACTTCTTTGTATGCTCTATACCTCATCAAAATGCAAATCAAAGTGTCATAACAACGAATAACATTATGAGTAACATCGACTTACACAAGGTAGAAGGATCGTTGTCCGTGGATAATAACTAAGCACATACATTTCCCAGGAAATCTCAAAGTGTTTTATCTAATATACCAAAGGTCTGCTATGTAGGTCACAGTGTCATAGTCACGAGTGTTCGATCTTTAGAAAACATCCGATTGGTTTATACTTCAAGTAATTTAAATCAGTGTTACATTAACGTACACATAAAGAAATTAATATGCAAAAGAGCTTAAGTAACTGAATATTTAATAATTTTGCTAAATAAACAGAATAGGTACATCTTCAAACTATGAATATTAATTTTACAAGCTTTTATCAACATTACTTTGTACATCTTTATAGCTACACAGTTTCTTCTTTAAATATTTTACTTCTTTCAAGGTACATGCTGTTTGATAATAAAGGTCTGATTACACATTGCTCAGATGTGCAACTCTGCACCAACAATGAAGATCCCAGCAAAACCCAGTATCCCCATAACATTGGCAATAAGCAGAAGCCTTTGTTTCCTTACAACAGCCCTCAATCACTGAGGAAGAAAGGTGCTACAAGAGACTGTATTGAGGTGTTGGAAGGAAAGACTGAATTTTGAGGCTGTGTGGGGTGTTAAAGCCAGACGCAAATGCATGGGAAGGACCTTGCTGGTACCAGTGCTCAGACGGACACTGCTTCCCGCCAGGTTCAAGCAGACAGAGAGGTGCCAAGGCAAGGGGTTGGGACAGGAGGTGGGCAGGATGGTCCGTGCAGCAGGGTTCCCCAACGCATGGATGAGGAACGAACTGACAGTGTCACGGCAGCATCAGCCAATGAGACAAAACTGTGGTGCACTCAAACCTGCCTCAAGTGCAGGCAAAGGAAAGCTCATGCGATGTTTTAAGTCCAGTGACTGGGAGGCAGATGCCAGATGGAGTTACCACAGATTCCTTCTTGGCTACATCCTGGTTGAGGTCCTTGATGTTGCCAAATGTCAGGCCAGACTCCCTGATCTTGTGGGGCTTGACAGGAAGAGTTGGATGAGTAGCATCGCTTGGAAGAGCTGAGGTCAGTGAGATGAAAGATTGCATCTCTGCAGGATCTGAGCAACTGCGAGCAGGACCTTCCCTCCACAGTTTGGTCTCTTCAATGCCATTGATGTCAAGACAAGGAGGAACTGTGGTATTTGTTTGCAGATTAACCCTGTCTCTGTTTCCTCTACCCACCGAGTTCCTTGATCTTTCAGGCTTGCGGGGAGCAACCTTCATTACCTGCGGATATCCTTTTCCATCTACCATATTATCAAGCCATCTTTCCATCCTGTCTGACTGACGCACATCAGCGTTCTTTGTCATTCCATCTTCTGCTTCTTGCTCTGTTTTTTCTGAGCTGTTCTTTCTGATAATTAGTTGCCTGATCTTTTCATGGTCAACTATTGCTTCATCAACGCCAAACTCTCTTACACTATCAGATTCTGTTTTAGGCTCAGATTTTTGCTGCACTTCTCTTGTTGAAGTTTGTCTTGTTCCCATCCCTGTTAACATGCCTGTGCATCCCACTTCATCTGTCGCTTGTTTGTATTTGTTTCCACATCCATTGTCGCTAAATGTTTCTTGCCTCATGGTGTTACTCTTCATCTGTAGCATTTCAGTTTCCTCTGACATATTTGAAAGAGATGTTTTCTTTGGTGAAGGATTTTCTGTCTTTGCCAGAGCTTGTTCAACTTCATTGACACCTTTATCGTGTTCATCATCATTGCCCTTGTCCCTCATTCCCGTAGAAAATGACTGGGTCTCTTCTCTTTGCTTAAGTGGTATCTCCACTTGTACATTAGACTTCTGCTGCAGAGTCTCTCCACACACAGTTTTGTCATTTGAAGCACCTAGCTTCTTAGAACTTGGTTTGACCACTGTCTTTTCAGCCTTCTTTTTTGCATTAATATGGGTGATCATCTCACAGTCTGTTCCATTCCACCCAGAATCTTCATAGTTTTTTTCTACTTCTTGGCCATTCATAAACTTGGCCCCTATTATCAGGTGGCGTTCCTGTGGTTTGCTCCCCTTGAGTATCAGATGCTGTTGTTGTCCATGCCTTGAGTCTGTTTGAGTCCTTTTATTTTCCTTATCAGCTCTCTGATCAAGATCTACAAATGTTTCATTGTGTGAACCATTGCTGGTAAAACCAAAGCCATTGCCTGTGGTTCCTTGTGGACTTAATTTTGTGCCCTTACGTTCAGTATTCTGAAGATTTCCACCAAAGTCAATGTCTTTGGTATACTTCCCTGCTGTTACATTTTTTTCTCCCTTGCCATTCTTTTCTATTAAGTCTATATGTATTGTTTTTATGGCCTCTTTTTCTTTTCCCAGATGTTTCTGACTTTGCGTTTTTCTCTTTGTCTTTCCCTCTTTGAATTCATGGATGAGATCCTGCTGACAAAGGTCTTGTTTTTCAACCCACACCCACTCCTCAGAAGCCTAAAGGTTGATATACATTGAACACTATTAAGATCTTGAATTTATTGACAGATAATCGCAACCACAGATATTTTTATACTTTAGCATGTAGCCTTACTTGTTCATGAACATACCACAGGGCAGAAAACCACCCCAAAACAAAAGAATGTAGGCTGACAGTATGTTGTGTACCCTGAGTTCTTTTTCTGTGAAATTGTGTAATTCTTTACAAAAGCGAGGGTCTAATAAAAGTTTAGGGAAACAAAATTTATGTACATATTAAATTTACTACAAATTACACATTTTGGTACAAATGTAATTGTGTATTTCAAATTATTATCAATTTCCCCTGCCTTGTTTACCAAACAAAACAAAAATAAACTCTACTACCGAATACACATTCTATAATAGTAATTGCAGTGGGAGACTCAGATCTCAATGATACTGACTTAGTAAAGTGGGACTGCAACAGACTCCAGTGAATTTGGTCTAGTGAGCTAATTAGTCTCAAGGCAATTTAGTGTGTTTCCCACATGACTAATTTCAGAAAAGAGTAAAAGACAGGAGATAACCTGTGGAGATGCCACCAAAGTCTTCTGAACAAAGCTCTCCTGACTGATACCATCCTTGGACTCTTCCTCTCCCCCGAGCGCTCCTGAAACCTGAGAGATTTTGGCATATTGGGATAGGGGTAGGGGGTAAAGATGGGGATAAAATGGAAAGCATCAGACCAAGAGCTTTGTTACAGTCCATTACTCAAGACAGTGAGGAGTATGTGCATATTTGTTTTCAGGGCTAAGCTTTCTAAAGCAACCCCCAGGGTGTACTTTCTGATTTCACACAAAATCTACATTTAGTGTGTAAGAGCAACAGCCCTGATGTATTTTTGTGGAGGTGATGTTTCAAGCATAGCACCTCAATGTACTCCAGCACAGCGCCAACAAATGTAATTTGTTTAGAGAAATCTGCTTCATAACACTGGGGGCTTTTTTTTTTTTTACACATTCATCAAAATGTGAAAATGGGAATGAATTAAATTGGGGTCCTTTCATGGATTCTCATAAAAAGAACAAACCAAGTGTCATGGGGAGTGTAGCATCTAGGTGATCAGAGGAAAAAAGATTCAGAATGTGAAGACTGGCTTGTCCCAGAACACAGCATCAGCGACTTAAAACAACCTTTTCTCTGTAGACTCCTAATGAACTGGTACTAGCACAATGGCTGTAATTAATTCACTAACCTGCCCTGGAAATCTACAAAACAACAAAGTATCCCTGTACACTGCTCAAGCCACCAGTAAGTCAGTAACTTCCAGGAAAACTGTAGGCTTGCTGTCTTGCTACCTGCTCTCAATTTTTTATGTTCTTTTCAGTTAATTTTCAGTAATTTTACTGCAAGAATATGACCATTGTCTATTCAGATTCCTGTCTCCCACTATCGTAACAATTAGGTTTTGCCCCCCCTTTCTCCTATTTTTAAATCTTTCCTATTGAATATTCACTAATAAAAATAAAGATATAAAAATAAAATTAGACTAAGCAACACACTTCTAGAGCCACAGACATGAAAGGGTGCATGTAACAAGACAGTCAGGCCAAGGAACATAACTGTTACACAGCTGTTGTTCTAATTTACTATTTTTTTTCCCCAACATCATCTTGGCAGCGTGAGTGTGCTCGCTGAGCAATACATCTCCAGCTGGTGTAAACCTAAGCAAATGCAGAAATGTGTTCCCACAACTTCGCAGTCTTCTTAATGCTATAGAAGGAAGAGACTTGGGGTTGACACCTGATCCATGTCACCTGCTGACTGTGTTTGAGGGCTACAGGGAGCCATGGCCACTGCAGAACTATCTCCAACAGGACTGTCTCCCAAAGGTTTGTCTCTTGTAAGGCAGTTTTCCCCAGAACTCTCTCTTGCTAAACCATCTCTTACAGAACTGCCTCCTATAGAACTGTCTTCTAACAGATTGTTTCTTCGTGGACAATGCTATCGTCTAGCCCTCTTAGACAAGGCAGGCAGCACTGACCACCTTTTTTTTGACTTCTCCAGTTCATTCACCACCATTCAGCCTGGGCTATTGGGAGACAAGCTATGGTCAAGGAAGGTAAATACTTCTAATGTGTCATAGGTGGAGGGGGCGCGGTGGCGCAGTGGGTTGGACCGGGTCCTGCTCTCTGGTGGGTCTGGGGTTCGAGTCCCGCTTGGGGTGCCTTGCGACGGACTGGCGTCCCGTCCTGGGTGTGTCCCCTCCCCCTCTGGCCTTACGCCCTGTGTTGCCGGGTTAGGCTCCGGTTCCCCGTGACCCCGTATGGGATAAGCGGTTCTGATGATGTGTGTGTGTGTGTGTGTGTGTGTGTCATAGGTATTGGACTACTTGACTCGTTGACCATAGTTTGTGTGAATGTAGGGCAGTGTGTCAGACATGGCTGTGATAAGCAGATAGGCCCTTCAAGGGACTGTCTTTGCTTCCTTCCTGTTTACTCTGGACTTTAGATCATGTCATCTCACATGATGCTCAGCAACAGCTAGGTGTATGGGAGATGGGCGGGAACATGAGAACTGAGTCGCAGAGGCAGACTTCGCTAAGTTGTGCAAACAGAACCAATTGCAGGTCACCACTGGAAAGACTAAGGAGATGGAGATGGACTTCAGGGGATACATGGGCCTATTATGTCAAGTAGCTATTGATGGAGTGGATGGAGAGGTGCTAAGGACATGCAAGTACCAGGAGGTATACTTGGGCAATGGGTTGGAGTGGACAATACTTTAGGCCCTGTACAAGAAAAGTCAGAGACTGGTTGACTTTCCAAGGAGGATCAGGTCTCCTGTCACCCCTGGTCTGAATAGAGGAGCACATTCAAAGTTCTTATCTACTTATCATTCTGTGGCTTACAGTATTGTCTGCATTTACTCATTTAGCCAAGACTTTTCTCCAAAGCAACATGTAATGTTAGGTTACTTACAATTATTTACCCATTTATACAGCTGGGTAATTTTACTGGAAGAATTTTAGGGTAAGTAACCTTGCTCAAGGGTACAACAGCTGCGATTCAAACCGTTGATGTGGGGGTCCAAAGGCAGCAACTTTACCCACTACGGTACCAGCTGTCCCAATATGTCTGCTACATTTTTCTATAGAAGTGTCTCCTGTCGAACTTTTCTACAGTGCTTTTTCCTACAGAACTGCCGCTTATTACATTGTCTCCCACAGAACTTGCAGCAAAAAAAATGTGTTGTTCCTACTTTAAGGATTATTTGTGGATGGGTTATTGATCCCACAAACCTCTAGTTGCAAAACAAGATAAAATGTCATTTTAAACCTGCACAGCTACTGACAGACCATTTCTCTTTTTTTTCCTTTAAAAGGTTAGAACAGTGGCATTGACAGTAAACCAAGAAAAAGCCCAAAAAAAGAAGATAAAATATTGATTAAACATGCATGAGGAATTTTCTCTTACATTTACACAAAAAAAGCATTTTTCCAATTCAAAACAATATAATGATTAATTGTTGCATACATAATAACATGGAGGAAACTGCAGGAAGCGCAGAATAAGGTTACAAAAACTGACTCAATTATATGAAAACAAAAGAATTATGACCTAACTAGAAAATAAAAGTTGCTTTAGTCACAGTTATGAAAATGAAGGAAGCAACACTTGTAAGATACAGTTGTCATGTCTATCTGTGCAACAATAATCAAAAACTTCCTCAGGGCTCTCGGTAAACTTTTGCATCACTTGTAGAGGTTTACAGCAGCAAGAAGCAGAATGTGGGACTACTGAATCTGAATACAAATGATGATGATCTGCATGCTGAGATCTTGCAGTTCAAAGCTGAGTATCTATCTTCTGGATATCAACTACATGTCCGTGTGTTCTCCTTACTGTTGCTGCATAAAGGCTGCTCAACACCTTATGGTCATAAAATAACCTTCACTGGGTGGCATCAGTTTTGTTAAATTAGCTCTTCTTTTATCTGCGAGTTACAGAAAAATCAACTGTTGGGATATTCAGCATCTTACATTCTGCTACATTTACTAAAAATATATCATTGTGATTCTTTAATCAGATGGCATACTGTAAACTTGTTTCACAAATGCGCCACGTCTCTATATGTATAAGCTGCTGGTGTATCTGCCAAGGAATTTCATACAAACAAATTGATTGTGGTCTGATTCAGCTACTCACATAAGGCAAGAATTGTTAATGCATCGTCACCCCCCCATACCAAATAACATAAGTCAGCATAGACTAATACTTATTTTCAAGCTCTGTGCCACCAAAACTGCAGATTACTACAAAATCCAAGGTCTAAGAAATCATTTGTTTTCACAGTAATAGTTTTTGTGCATGCTGTTAATGTAGCAATGCAATTATTATTTCATTAACATTGCACAGCAAATTGCACTGTTGTGTGGCGAAGTAATGATAAAACTGTAAAACAGTAGGATAATCATGTTTAAGTGTTTACAAGTAATCCAGATCTGCAGAACTTAAATGAGAAATTGTAATTATAAATTCACTTTTTCCTGCCATTTACAGTGACTGTAACACCCCAGATCTCGCACACATCAACTGAAACAGCTTGTCCTATACAGGGTCGCAGGGAGCCGGAACCTAACCCGGCAATACAAGACATAGAGCTGGAGGGGACACACCCAAGATGGGACGCCAGTCCGTCACAAGGCACCCCAAGTGGGACTAGAACCCCAGACCCACTGGAGAGCAGGATGCAGTCCAACCCACTGCACCACTATACCATTGCAACCCCCCCCCCCCCAAGATCTCCCATCACAAATCTCTAGAACTCGGATAGAACACTCACAGCTGTGTTTTCAGGGGCGGTCCCTGGAGGGGGTCCCGACAAGCTTTTCTCCCTCTGCACCAGCTTGCTGTTCAACGCCCTCTTCAACTCATTGATGCTGGCCTGGTGCTTCAGCAGGACCTCCTCCGACTTGTTGAGGAACTGAGAGTGAGACAGGCTTTAAACTCTGGGATCCGCTGAACCCCCCATACCGTGCAGTAAACAGAGCAACAGAGCAGTCATGGCACAGTGCAAAAATTAATTGCAGCAATTCTCTGAATAATAAAGGAGAACCATCACAGACGCCCACCAAGCTGCACATGGACTGCCACTGACAGCGATGTCTCAGAGCCTCTCCCTCATTATACTGGGCTCACAAAAAGGGAGCTCCGTGTCTCGTCTCATCCCATTATGCTGCTTTGTTCTCTGCTCTCTAATCTGTGCATGGAGGCTGAATTTGCAGGACACCGGAAATCGGGATTTTCTGATTTTTGAATTTAAAAGGAAAGACACCTTGCGCAATTAATCACACCGCACTGATCTAATCTTATGTGAGACCTGAGGAAGTGTCAGAGTAATAGCGAGCTTGCAATTCTAATTGCTTAACAGTCCATTCACATTCGTATTAAACCACAGTTTTCACCTGGTTTCATTTCACTGTGATCTTGGCAGCAGTCACTTTATAAATCAGGCTGAGAGCAAAGAGGCATTTAGGTGAATAAATGCCTCCCTTTCAACATGTATATAAGGTTGCTTTCTCATATCATGCAAACTCTACATTTAGATTCATTGCTACATACTGTATATATACACATACACACACATCTCATTTCCTTACATATTTATATACACAGTATGTAAATATATGTATACAACAGGGGCTATGTCCCAGGCCTCAGGATAGATGTATTTGAACCACATGCATCAGCGCTGTCTAAAAGCCAAATTCAGCAGGACTGGACCTAATTAGGCAGGGTGCAGAGCAGAAGGAAACGGTACCTCCTGTTTGTGTCGTGGCGTCAGTTCCTGTGTCCAAAGAGACAGTAAGGCCAGTGGGGGGGGGGGGGGGGGGGGGTGAGGTGGTCAAGTAATGTTAGGACGTGAGGGTGTGAGCATGGAGAGGGAGAAAGAGAAGGAAAGCAATAAACAAGAGTTGCTCAGAGGCAAACAGCGAAGCACATGGGCAGGCGTCTGAGCTATGAGCGGGGAAGACATTCACGCAACCCTACTGCGTCCGTATGGAACACTCAAACTGTACATAGATTGCACTGGAAAGGACTAGGAGGACCGTCTAGAAATCGTTCCCCGACTGCACCAGCGGCAGACTTTACTTCATTAAATAAAACATCTGAAAATTTGCATGGGAAATGAATTACATGTAACACTGCAAGCTTTTTTAACCTGCCATGGGCTATTCATAAGTGTTGTTTTTCCTGCTACAACTTATCATTTGTACTTGATTCATTGTACTTTGTCACAGTGACAACAGAATATGTTTCAGACAGGACTGTCAGATGAATGAATAAACGTAAACGGAAGTCTCGGCTTATTCAGAACGTTTACACTCGCCTGCTGTTCTGTGACACGACCACATGCGACTCACCCTTTCTGCTTTACAATAAATACATGATCAGCTACCATGCTTTCCAACATTTCTCTGTTGTTTGTCACCCCAAGATGCCCCACTCCACTTTCCAGCTGCCTGTCCACCCTGATTTTTCTCCCTCGGCCCGAAGTGGTGGAAGAACTGGAGCCAAAGGCAGTCAGAACTGCTCCAATACCAACGATCTCTTTGTGAAGCTCCACCACTGGGAAATGTCTATTTAATAATCTCCTGGGCTGGCTCTTTTCGTCCTGAATATGGATTAATTATTTCGGATAGCATGTTATTTTTTTTCTTAGTTTTCTTAGTTACTTAGTGAAACTTTTGTCTTCATTGTGCATTCAGAAATCCTTAGTGCTTCTTAGGGTACAGTTTGTGATTAACTGCTGATTCTAAGGTTATGCAACAACTGACCGACTGCCATTACTGTGTTCTTTCAAATCCTTTACTCTAACACAGAAGTCACCATGTACAAAGGTATGAGGTAAATAAAGAAATTATAATAAATAATTTAGTATTCCCACTGGTGCAGCGGGAAGTGCTGGTGCCTCACAGCTCCTGAGATGTGCGTTCAAACGGGGTTCTTACTCATTCTGTGTGCAGTTTCCATATTCTCCATGTGTTCATGTTTGTTTCCACTTGGTACTCTGGTTTACTCCCACATTCCAAAGATGTGTTTTAGATGAACTGGTTATTTTAAATTGCCAGTGGTGGCATTCACTGAATGAATGTGTAATGAAATGTAATATAACAAAAATAGTCGATAACACCTTTATCTATCCACTATTACAATCTGCATGCCCAGCGCACCTAAATGATAAACCTCGGTGCAGCAAGCGGTAGGTAACAAACTAGATTTACTTGAGACTCCATGTCTGCAGCTATGTCTCTTTCTCTTAATGCATTGCATAAATTGTACTTTTGCTGAGATGTGCATCGCGTTGGACAAAAGCGTCTGCTAAATGAATAAATGTAAATGTAAATTTTTTCTTCAAAACAAAGCATTATTCAAGGCATGTCCTGGATGTGATGCCCAGGTTGTGAAGACACTTATTTTGTTAATTTTCTACCTTCTAACTACATTAAATGTGATCTAAAATTACTGAAAATAAAACATGCACATCTCCACAACTTCCCATTCAGTGCAGCTCCTTGCGAGCATATCCACCGCTTGTAAGTTTCAAACCACTTTCAACTTTCTTTATTATCTACACACAAACAATAAAATAGATGTTTAATGACTGGTAAGGTTATGTTATGTATGTAGTTATAGTAAATAAAATATTTAGAAGTATTTTGTGTTCATTATAATATTTTATGAACACAAGCTACATTAAATTTGAAATTTAAATTTGAGCTACATTAAAATTGAAACTAATTTAAAATTATTGGAAACAAAAAAATCTCTCCACAAACACCTTATTCGATGAAGATTGTTGACTGAGCCATCCAGTAAATATGTGCAGTGTTCCTCATCTTATTACCAATCACTCAGGAACAACACATTTGAGCTGTAAGTTTTGTGGAAGCCAGCTGAATGAAGGCAGCCTCACAGTCCTCAGCTGTTTATGTTTTGTCTGAATGTATTATCCTGCCAGCTAACAGCTTGATGTGGAAACACAGGCAGCTTTTGCTCCACAACAGACAGTGTAGAAAAGAGAATGGTAAAAAAAAAGATAAATAAATAAATAAATGTTTCAGGCCTTTAGAAATTCGTAATTTAAATGTTTTGTAACATCAGGATCCAGGCTCTTTAGCACCTTTTAATATTGTTTTGTATTAAGTCCCAGTATTAAAAAATACATTTCCATTTATCATGGAAACTGTATCACCTATCAAATACAATTGTGATATTGCCTTTCAGTTAAATTTTAAAATTAAAACACAAATTCTGACAGCCTATTTTTTCAGTGTTGTACCATTGATTGAGGAACACAGATATGAGCTCTAATTAAAACTAAAAAGATAAGTTAATGGAATAACAGACACATCATCCTTTTAAATCACTGCAGCAGAATGTGTGAGATAATGAAAATTGCATTGTACTGCATTTTAATTTACCAAACTTTCATTAACTGTAGAAACAGTTGCAAGAATTTTCAAGCAATGCCATCAGATGATGAATGGAAATTACTAATATACTGTCATGAATTCACAATATTGGGTACAGTTAGCTACACCACTTGTCCAAAGAGACAAATGGAGACAGAATAAAGTATAATCTTTGGACACAGATCACAGAGCATAAGACAGGCACTGGCAGACACACAAACAGACAGTTCACCAGAATAAGGTACCTCCTGCTTAGTCTCAGTGGGAGAACCAAAGTCATCCTTCTGGCAGCAAGGGGATAATAAAGAGATGATGTTAGTGGAGTGAAGAGCAAGTTCAACACAATCTAGGTTAAACAGCAGCACAAAGAAGCAGAGCAACGGACCCACAGAACTGTGCAAATGGCGCAGTTCTACATAACACCACTATCATCGGGCTTCTTTACAGAACATTCTTTTTGAATAATTTAAGATGTCCCCAGTAATCCTCACAGACAGTGATGTAGGTGGGTACTATGTTTAATCTGTTGTTTTTTACGTCATCATAGGTAGTGTGCATCATTTCATAAGGCACAGTTTACTCTCAAGAAGTATTTTGCTTATGTCCTATAAAAAGAATTGAGTGTATAAAGTTGGATTTAAAATAAAATATTCATGACAGGATTGTTGCCAATATTGCATGTCCTTTCGCTGAAAACTATTATAGTTGCTTCTATTTTTTCTGAACCATATCTTTATAATTAGTCCTCTTTTCTCATGAAACGGACTTGTTCCAGTAAAGCAGGCCCCTGGGTCTGATGAAATAGGGTTTATCACCTATAAATTTAGTCTCCACTTCTTTATTTTTTTCCTCTTGTATATTATATATATAAATATTGGGGACAGTGAAGGTCCTTGAGGGACATGGCAAGAAGAAGGGAGGGGTCAGAGGAGAGGAGATTGTTAAGAAAAGAGTTCTGACACAAGCAGTCAGAAAACACGATTTAGTACAAGGGCACATATGGACACTTCAGGAGACTCCTAAAATAAACAGAAATCTGCAGGCCTGTTACTGGGGTTCAAGGCTACCTTCCGCTCTTTGATCTTCGTGGGTGTGGTGGCAACCTCCTGGTCTGGTTCCAGGTCTAGGTCCAGTTCCTGGGTCTGCTCCATATCCGGGCCCAAGTCATCCACAGATAGGTTGTAAGTGCGATCGCTGGAGCTGCGGTGGGACAAGCCATCCTGGTTCTCCCCTAAGGCAGAGGCTGAATGGCACATATACTGTTCAGAGACATCAGGGGGCAAATATGAGTCCACAACCAGGCCTCTCACTGATGCTGGTATGGACAGGAGGGGTGTAAGAGAGTTGGGGGATAGAAGGCAAAGGTCAGAGAGGGATGAGACAAATTATGAATTATGAGTTATGAACAAAAGGAGGACTGGTCATATATGCTGGCAGGTAGCCAGGTCACTCACCTCCATCCAGGCTCCGGCACAGGGGATACCTTTTGCTTGTGGATCTGTCAAAATGTGGGGCCGGGCGGTCGATCAGTGCGCTTGCCTGACGGGTCTGTGCCTGTGTGCGTCCACTATACCTAAACTTAGACCCAATCACCAGAAAGCCTTTGGGAGGAGGCTCAGGAGACACCAACCTAGGGAAGGAGATTATCATTCAAACAGAGGAAAAATGCATTGAAGATTTCATTTCTCAAAAGCCAGCATACAGAAAATATTGACAGATAATTCTGCTGTTTCGAGGGTTATATTGTAAGTGGGAGATTAAACACATTGGTCTGGGGTTTACTCCCGAGAGCTGACAGTTTATACTGCACCAGCAATTCATCACGTAAACACCACCATACTCATGCTGACATCTTTTTATGCTCCATTATCTCGTAGCACAGACAATTTGCAGTGTTTAATTAGCAAGGTTGAAAATATGGAAAGGAAATGTGCTGCACATTCCCACAGAGCATCACAGGCACTGCAACTTAGTACCTTTTATTGTAAAATATAACCCAATATAGAGGGGTTACCCACACAGGCATACCCAGCACTATGAGGGAAAACTATAACCCTGTGTACACAAAACAGTTATTCACAGCACCGGGTCACAGGAGAGCAGTTTAACAGATATTAAAGAGTTTTTCACAGCATCAGGTCACAGGAGAGCTATGTGAAGAGAAAAAATGAGAAGAAAAGAGCCAACGCCCAGAGGAAGGAAAAGAGTGTAAATGTGTTACCAATCCATGGGTGAAACAAAAAAGCAGTTTACTTGTGATTACCTTTAAATGAATGAGTATCAGCATGGAGCACCATGCATGCTGCAGTGTGCAATTGCATGTGTGTGTGTGTGTGTGTGTGTGTGTGCGTGTGTGTGCGAGCGTGTATAAAGGAGCGGTATGTTTTATTCAAGCTGCGGCAGTGATAGCATGTAGTTATGTGATGTGTTGGATGATGAAGCCTACCTGAAGAAAGTGTGGTGCTCAATGCAGACTTTCCACAGCCTCTTGGAAGCTCTGTGATTGGGCAGCTTGAAACCAATTGTGCTCTCAAACTGTTCGTACTGATGGCAGAAGGACAAACCCCACCAGGGATAAGATACATTAATGCCATTTTTAATTCTCAGATAAACCAAAAGCTTTTCAAAAGCACAGGTAAGCATAAAATAGCTGTCTTTTAAAAAAAGATCAAATATACATAAATTGTGTATCAAACATACTCGACAATCATAATGGAAATGCGGCACAGCTGAAAGCCGCAGACAGTAACATTATGCTTGTTTATTGCACTAAAATATCAGCAGCATTGCACATGAAGTGGGTCACGCGCTATTGCAGACAGCAGGACTCTGGGGTTCCTGACTGATAAAAGAAATCACGACTCAGAGATATAGTCCCAAAAGCCCACTACCCGGACAGTCTGCTTCCTCTAGGTGAGAAAAATGCATCCCCTCGGTGTACTCAGAAATACTTCAATCCAGCGATTACCACAAAATGTTCCAGGTCATTTTCAAATGTTTTTCATTATTCTGAATATATTAAACACCATGCCTTTAATGCCTCCCATGCCATTGTCTCTTTGCTTTTCTTAATGATGGTGTGACAGGCTACACACAGCCACTGGCATTAGTTTCAAAAATTTCTTTGAAACAATAGCTACAATTATGTCTCCCCTACGCAACCTACCTTTGCAGCTATACTTACCAAACATGCCTGTCTGACCACTAACTAAAATGCATTTCTGGTATTTCACGAAGCCTCAGGTCTGAGTCTCCACACAGTTTACCAGCCAGTGTGTTGTTTCCATCCCCCATTCCTGCCCATAGTTTACCAAGTGCCATTTCTATATAGTGTCTCTCAGTCCTACACCCCTCAGCTCCGGCTCCTCAGTTTTCATTTGATACAACCAGACAAAGCAATATCTTAAAAGTATCTGTAAATGAAAATCAAGCACATGAATATGTTGATTGTTAAGTTTTCCTACCTCCCCTGGCCGAATCTTGATGTAGAAATTGCTCCTCTTGTAGGAGATTTTAAGAATCTTAGGCCAGGCAAAACGATTTATCCGCAGCCGGTCTCGGTATATAAGCAGTCCGCTGGCACTTACGCCCAGCATGATGTCAATGCCTTCTGAGTCCTTGTCAACAATAGGATGCATCACAGAAACAACAGAGAGCATCATGGGTATGGGGCAAAAAAGAGATCAAGACAGAGAAAGATGAGGAGCAGGAATGTTGGAGTTTGCATTCATACACAAGTGTACTTCATGCCACTGATTAAAATTCAGACAACTACGTAAACTTCCAATCAAGACCTGTACCTTTGCATGATGAAGGTCTACCCCATACATGGATAGCTTCTTGGCATTCTCCAGGAAGTTCATCTCTGCCTCTGCAGGACTCATACCCCTGGAAAAAGCACAAGGGCTACTGTGCATTATGACCCACACATTACTGTGGTGTGGCAGGTTTGGTCAGACATGGATTAAACAGGGGTTGGCAGGTCTGATGAATTTCTACCTGTAGCTCTGGTGCAGTTCTGCTATCCTCTCCTCCATCTCATGAGTCTGATTGGGTGCGAGGCGGAAGTTGCTGACATAGTCAATGCCATGCTCTTCTGGGTCGTAGTCTCCCAGCTCAGCCTGAACCACGTAGGAGCCCAGCAAGGCGTGCGTGACAAAAGAGCAGGGCAGTCGCCCTGACAGGATGTCATCCCTCAGCTGCAGACATAAGTAGTACCTAGAGGAAGAACACACTCTTACACATAGACCGTGGAACAAGATCCTTATGTTCAGAAGAATAAATAAAGGGATCAGCTCTTCTTAGAAATGTCTGATCATGTAGATTCAGCAAACAAGAAATGTCAGTGCAATTCTTTGTGTATCGCTTCTGAAGAGTAAGAATTTGAAAGGTGGAGAAAACGAGACAACAGGGCCAATACCTGGTTATGTCCTCAATGAGCTCCGAGGGGTCAGGTGGGTAAAACTTGACAGCAAAGGTGAAGTGCCAGTGGCTGGCTGAAGGCAGACAGAAAGATGAGACACTAGTGTTTTAATTTGGTGAAAATCATCTAAAAGACTGAAAAAAGCTAATCTTCCTAAGAGAAAGCAGAATACTGTAGCACGCCAGGGTGGTCTGAAACGGGAGGACCGGAGCCCGGGACGGAACAACAGCAGCTGAACCTAATCAAGGCCTATATTTCTTCCCTCAGTCCAACCAGTGAGAGAGAGAGAACGAGTGACAACGCCGAGACGTCAGGAAGAGAGAGCACGAGCCCGCACGCATCCTGACCCCAATCACGGTCCCTCCTCCCAAGCACCCCCTCCAGACACCAGTTCCCTGTGCCTCCTTTTCCCCCGACCCTTGTGGCTGCTGACCGATCCCCCCTTGAATAAACCCTACCCCCTTTGTAGCATCCCACATGACTGTGTCGACCCTTCTTGCTACAAATACCTTTCTTGGTCAATAACCATATTATAAAAGAAAGTTATTTTTGCCAGTTTTGTGTGATCTGTACAGCCAGCCATCTGTGAACAGCTACTGATTGGTTGAGAGAAAAATGACTACAGTGGTTGACAACAGTTTCAACTAGCAACCAAAGTACTCCAATCAATTTATGTCCAGTTTTTGAAATGATACCGGTTCATCAATTGATACTGGTTCATCAATTTTCCATCCCAAATGTTTAAAAAGTGCTTTCTAGCTCTAGCTAATGAATGCTAGTGCCTCTCTATTTTCATCACAAGTTTAAGGTAGAGCTGAATTACGTTCACCTGCTGTATAAACACGCTCTTTGCACACATTCGTACTGGAAAATGTCCTATATAACCAATGGAACATATGGTATGCTACATCACAGATGGCTGACACTCCAGGGCTTGAAAGCTAAAATGTTAGCAATATTTCAAAATTTCCTTTCAGTTTCAAGTTCAAATGCAGTTGTGTTGAATTCCTTACGTAATCTCAACCTCAAGGGTGAGGTAGCATGAAAGCAAGTGTAATCAACTGTCCTAATACAATGCAAAATTTGGCCATTTCATTGGGTTGTGTGATTTTCTATGTATGTCTGTGAAGATTCTCAATTATCCAGGTTACGATATATCTAAAAACAAGCTAAAACAAAGACAACTGGACTTGCATGAGTCTCCTTGAAGATGAGTGGTGAAACATCTTCAAGGAAACTCATGCAAGTCCAGTTGTCTTTGTTTTAGCTTGTTTTTAGATTTTCTACATAACACAATTAAATTGGAACAACACAAATATGGAACTGTAATAAAACTAACAAACAAATGTCCTTTGCAAAAGGAAGAACATTACTTAAGATAGGAATATTATTGAGAGCAGTGACATAGTTTTTAATTACATTAACTTTTTCGTACCACGCTGGGGAGTGTTTGTCCACATGTAGAAAATTCTGTAATTTCATGAGAGATAGAGATTTGTGTGAGAGACACTCACTGCGAAGTTGCTTCTTGATCTCCTTTGATGGATCCAGCCAGTTCTGAAAGACAGTATAGGCAGTTTAAGCTGGGCTCATTCCAAATACCAGCTAAACCCATAACCTGTTAAAGGGTTTACAGACATCCCACCACTTTCCACCCTCTCTCAACAGAGTGGCCCCCGCAGAAGTCTTTATAGTTTACTGAAAGATAGAGAGAAATGAGCCATTCCATCATTCCCAACTTCTTTTGCTTTCGGGAAAGGACAATCAAATCAAGCAGAACGAAAGACACTTTCTGGTAATATTGATGTCATTTTGATCATACTCTGACAAGCTTCTAAGATGAATCTGACAACAAAATTTTATTTGATGTAGGGGTTAATGTTGACATTAAAGACAGCGTCAAAGTCTTATTACAGCCAGTAGAGTAAACTGGAACATTGTGGAGAAATGAACATGATCTGACCTTCTGGGAATCTGTGTCGAAGAACATCAGGCCAAAATAGTCTTTCTCAAGCAAGTTCAGATGTTCACAGACCATATCCAATAAGGCTTGTCCTCGGGAAAATTTCTGAAATTGAAAGAGGAATAAGAGATGTGCTTTGGTAAAGATATTGTAATGGTCATTACCTGTGAGGACTGCTTTAAAGACGCACACGAGATGAAATGAAATCTCAGAAGCTCATGGAAGGAGCTGTGAACTTCTAGAAAGATTCACCTCTGAGGAGGTTCAACGTTAGTTAAACCATCAATGAAATCACCACTCAATTTCATCCATCAGTACAAAAAATACTGTAAAATGCAAGCAGGGTACTCAACAAAAAAGCAGAAAAAAACCAAAAACAATGAGGTAACTCTTCTTTGCCAAAAATTGCTCACTGATTCTAAGCTGTATCAGTTAAAATGAACCTAGTACTTCAAATTATACCCGTATTAACTTCAAAATTATTCAGTTAAGTCTATAGGTAACTGAGTTTTTGCAAGGAGAGGTATTACAAGGTTTCACAAGATGAATTAAAACGGTGTCAATCGGTTATCTATTTAACATGGTATCCACATGTTTAAGCCTAATTAAGAACCAGTTTCATATGAACTGTGGTGAAATCAGAGCAAATGTGCCACAAAAACCAACACCTTTTATATAATTTTATTACATGCCCTGACATCAAGTAAGAGCAAATACTCCGTAAAGGTAAACAAATGCACTTTCTATCTGAATATGTGGCCAGCGGGCAGATTACTGTGAATTGTTTCCAATAGAAAGCATAAGTGGCCCTCTCTGTAATAAACCTCTCAACCGTCACGAGCTAATGAGAGTAGTGTGAGCAGAGACCATCTCGTGCATCCCTACACAGAACCACGCCCAGTTTCAGTCCCGAAGAGTCACTGGCTGTCAAAAGCGCTCTCAGCAGACCCCGTCTCTGCTGAAACCCTGCCTTCCAGGGATTCTAGTTTCCTCAGCGACAGAGAGAGACAGAGCAGCTGTTGCCATGGAAACAGAAGTAATGTGCTCCATCTTCTTTTTTTTGGTTCTTCAGTTTCCTAAGGGCAAGTGCATAAGGCAATGAACCTTGTTCTTTCCCAACAGGGTAAAAACTGCAACTGTCTCCCTGTAACAACAAATTGATCCTAGCTCAGTTTTTTAAACATTCACAATTTCATACCCCAGAGAGAATTATGAAGGTCTAGTGGGTCTCATTAATCCATTATTGTAATTTTTGTCTCATATTAGGCTTTTAAAATGTATTTTGCTCTCAGCCAGGTTCAAAATATGATACTCCTAGTATAACATTAATCTGAGCCTCCGCTGAATGATCTCTGGTTGACTGATGGTTGGAGAAACCAATAGATAGGGAGCAAATGAGGGGATGGACTTGGACAAATGAGCACTGGTAGATTGATGGTGAGAAAATGTTGTGTACATATGGACAAATGGATGGACGGGAAAGGTTAAGAGTGTTACTGATTGACAAGTGCTAGAGAAGGCCAAAGTTTGATAGAGCTAAGCAAAAGAATAAGGAATAGGCTTTCAAGATGTAGATATTCCATGACCCAGTGAAGACAGAAGAAATGGCAAGCAAACAAGCAAGCACAAGCAAGGGCAAATAGAACAGGCACATTATGAGAGTCTTGCAGAAGACCTTGGGGTGTGTCAGGGCAGAACTCAATAACTCCTTTTAGTGTCACACTTTCCCTCTAAGATGACCCAAACCACAAGCTGTTTGCTCTGAATGCGATCAATGATCTTTTCAAACGTGAGGCGTATGGCAGGGTAAGCCTGGCACCAAAACATTGTAATTATGAGCAGTAAGAAGTCTAGTCTAATTCCAAGACAGCAGGTGACTACTGCAAATACACTGCCTGTGAGCACTTTAGGTGACTGGGGGTGGTGGCAAGCTTTCCTCTCTAACATGAGCCAGTGCACATAGTGTAAAAGCAATTTATCAAGTTTCACAAACACCAAATGTACAAATCCATCATTGTGCCTTAAGATCAGTATGAAAGTGGCACTAACACATTTTTTCTTTGGTTAAACTGTGCTGTGTACTTGTTTTCATTAGCCGCTTTGAAGGTTTATGTTTGAAGACTTAAATATATATACAAGGGTCTCCTGTTAAAATGCAGCAGTAACACATTTTTGAAGCAACAAAACATTTTTCAAGTTATTTATAACTGTGTTTTTCTGCACTTATCTATTTTCAAAAATGTTTTTAATTTGTTTTGCAGAATGAACATTACCTGCATGTCCATGTTCAGCCAGAATAGGAGTGTGGGACATAGTGGTTGGATTTACAAATACATTCAGTGATGAACAGTGTTCAGGTTCCAGTTGCGTTCATAAGTTGAAGACCCCACATAATGAAAACAATGAAAAAGCTGGTGGTTTCAGGTGGTTGTACCTATTCGTATGATGGGAAAATATGAGAAAAATGTTGTACTGCAGCATAATAAAAAACACTGGTCTGACAGCTCAGTTTTCTTATGAAATTTAATTTATATAAGGAACCAAGTTTGTGATCTTCATTACTGTACTGAATACATCTCCATAAAGCTCCAGTGTGGTGTAGCTGTCCATGAACTTGACCTATAGCCAGGACATTGTAATCCAAGACTGCATTCATCAGACCATAAAATAAGAACTCGTAACAAGTATCACAGCCCATGAACATTCCACAAATACACAAAAAATAGCAAAACCTGAAGTTGAGAAACTCAGTGATAGTTTTTTCTTGAACACTTTAAACCAAATGTTCTCCACCGGACGGCTCAAGTTCCCATGGAGAAAACCTGTTAGCAGCAGTTCTGAACATTTTGAGACAGATGGAGAACAGAAAACAAGATTTATTTTCTGTACACTGCTGTCTCTATATCTGCTGGTATCATATTCTGATCCTTGACTCCTGTCACAGATTCTGCATGTCTTTTCTCACAGTCTACTCTTAGCATGACTGACTTCTCTTGTACTGATTCTCTGTATGACATCGACATTAACAGATGAAGAACAAAAACACGCCTCAGTAGGAATACGGGGAGACAGACATCAAGAAGTACTGACAAGGACAAAATACCAAAGACTACTGGCCATAATATATTCTTCAAACCTACAGTATGTTTGCAGTTTTTATCAGCTCGATATTTTCCAACAAGCCTTTGATCTACATTTCAAGGGTACCTTTTGCCTCTATAAAAACAATTTTGTACCTCAATTCCAGATTCGAATTCTGATGCATCTAGCAGGGTGACCTTAACAGGGATTGTTTTGGCCCTCTTGGACTTCCTGTGTGGGGATTTCGAGGTTTTGGTAGGGGTAGTCTTCTCGGAAGCATCATCCATATCCCCGGTGTCATCCAGCAGCTTGGCCTCGTGATCCTGTAGAAGTGAGTTGAGGTCAAATTCTAGCCCCAGCACAGTGGTATCAAATCAGTAGGAAAACAGTCTACAGATTAGCTGCAGGTTATGACAGAGGAATTAACTCAGCTTCATGTAATAAAGAAAATAATACATCTGTAAGTCAAAAGACCTGAGCAGGTGGTCAGTGTACAAAGACATCTCCAAAAACACAGGTGAAATTGCTAACTTTACTTAACCACATGATTAAGTAAATTCCTTTTTAGGCACTGAGGTAAAGGAGGTCCAGTGAGAGCAGTGTGTCACATAATTTCCTTTCTTATTATGACATGACAACCTCTCTACGAAAGGCTACAATATTTACTTAGAGCCCTGAAGATGAGATACAACCTTGAGCTGTGCTACCACTGCATTCATGTAACAGTATGCCAGGTCCTCTCAAGGTGCGTGCAGACACACACACACACACACACACACACACACACACACACACACAGTCTGAAACCACTTGTCCCATGCAGGGTTGCAGGGAGCCAGAGCCTAACCCAGCAACACAGGGTGTGGGGATGGAGGGGGAGGAGACACACTTAGGATTGGACGTCTGCCTGTCACAAGGCACCCCAAGCAGGACTTGAACCCCAGACCCACTGAAGAACAGGACCCGGTCAAACCCACTGCACCAGCTTGCCACCATGTCCCCTCCTCCAGGTAACACATTTTTAAGTATATGAAACCTTGTTGCACTTGTTTAACTGGTTTATTGCCTAGTGTAATGATAATTTGCAAATGAAAATTTTGTTATTTATTTTGTTATTTAAGGGGGTGCAGTGGCGCAGTGGGTTGGACCGCAGTCCTGCTCTCCGGTGGGTCTGGGGTTCGAGTCCCGCTTGGGGTGCCTTGCGACGGACTGGCGTCCCGTCCTGGGTGTGTCCCCTCCCCTTACGGCCTGTGTTACTGGGTAGGCTCCGGTTCCCCCGTGACCCCGTATGGGACGAGCGGTTCCGAAAATGTGTGTGTGTGTGTGTGTGTGTGTGTGTATGTGTATTTTGTTATTTATTATTATGTTTACTGTGCACCATGTTATGTGTCCTGTGTTAAGGTACCATCATGTTCCTATCCCATTCTAAATATGCAACCTTTTTCTCTTTACATGAGCAGGTTATGTATGCTACCTGTGTTTATGAGATCCAAAGGAGAATGCAAGATTTAACAAACAGTTAAAAATTATAAAGCAATACATCTGAATGCAATGGTATGATACAGTACTCCCCCTCCCCCATTCACACTTCATTCAGGCAGCTCCCACCTGATTGGTCCTCATGCTGTAAGCAGCCTGTGAGCCGCTGGTGGCCACCTTTGCCTCTGAAGGCACCTCTGTCACGTTCTTCTGTTCTGACCCCAGGCCTGGTACTGTTGTCATAGTAACCACACACAATCCTGTGATGAGCAAGAAAAGAGTAAGCACAGTCTAGGTTAGAGGAGGGTCAATGAGTACTTTGGCATTGTTCCCACTAATACTTACCTGTTGTACTGCCAAGTGCCATTACTGAATATTTGCACAGTGGAACATGCAATGGCTGAAGGGCTGACCCTTGACTGCAGTAAACGTTGCATGAAATTGTCAGTCTGGCAAAAGTTTCTCGGGCTAAATTATTTTCCCAAGCGACCTGTTTATCTTGATGATCTCAATCCATCATCATCATATTAGAGTACTTCATTATCATATTGTCAAAAAAGCATTAAAATGCTCACAGGATGTGATTTAAAGCCCATAAATAAACTTATAGAATCTGTACATTATATTGTTGGGTATTGAAAGGGTATTAAATACAAAATACTGTTGCTCACCAAAGGGTCAGTTTTCAATGTATAATTGCAAGACAGTAAACTCATCTATAATAATAATTTTGTACGGAGGAGAAAACCAGTGTAGAACATAGATAGCTGCTGTCAAATTGCACACATACTGCAATATCTGTTAATATCTGCCTTTTTACAAACTGAAGGAGATGGGATAAAGAGAAACAGCGGCAGAGTAGGATGGGAACCACATAAATTAGGACCACGTGTAAAACTTTCAATTGTATTTTTTGATTTCTGCACTAAGAAAACATGATAAATTGTTTTTATCATACTGAGATTGGCTGCAGTTTTGGCAGCACACTTATTGCTAGGAGGCTAACAGCTCAAAGTGCATATTATAATTCTGACAGTTAAATAGTCAAAGGCGATTTTTGCTGCATGTACTTAGCTGGAGCTATGCTAGTTGTAAAAAGTCAATTTTAAAGCACATTTATTGATTTAGGTGATGCTTTTACATTTATTTAGCAAACAGTTTTCTCCAAAGCAACTTCCAATGAATTCTATGTAGCATTATCAGCCCACACACCTTATTCACCAAGGTGACTTACACTGCTAGATTATATACTACTTTCACTGGGTCACTCATCCATACATCAGTGGAACACACTCTTACTGTCACTCACACACTATGGGGAACCTGAACAGCATGTCTTTGGACTGTGGGAAGAAACCAGAGCACCTGCAGGAAACCCACACAGACACAGGGAGAACATGCAAACTCTACACAGACTGAGCACACATCAAACCCACATCCTCTCACTCCATCCAGGTACTGTGAGACAGCAGCACTACTCACTAGGCCACTTTTCTCCAAAGCAACTTACAGTGTTAATCTACCAACAGTCATTTACCCCTTTACACAACTGGGTAATTTTACCACAGCAATTTAGCACACCTTACTGAAGGGTCCTACAGCTAGAGGTAGGAAGTGAACCTGTGACCTTTGGGTCCAAAGGCAGTAGGTCTAACCACTACACTACTATCTACTCCAGAAAGTACCTGTGGAGGAGAAAAGTCTGGATTGCAAGAGACTGATGTATAAAAATCTGGCACATAATTTAAATAAACCCGGTGTAAATTCTTCTCAGCTGTGAGGAGTATATGAAAAAGATGACAGAGAAAGAAGCCTTTGGAGCTATACAAGTAAGACACTGTGGTATCTCCCTTTTTATTATGGTCTTACAGCCACCACTTCCATTGGGGTTACTTGATGCTGCACACAGCTGTCTGTGCTGCTGTTGAATTATCAAGACTATTTATTAATAAGGACATAACCATTCCCCTCTCCATTTTCTTCTTCCTATTCAAGGTCATCTGGTCACAAGCTCACAGCTACCACACCCAGACAACAAGGAACAAGGCAGTACCCAGAGGGACAAACCCTGTCCAGCCTGATCTAGTCTGACTATAATAGAAAATAGACACCTGGGAGGACAAGATCGCTGACCTTTCTCTCTCCATCCAAGAACTAGAACACTGAGCGTAACTGCCATTGGCCAACCGCAATCCACGGGAAGTGATATTCCCATGACCGCTCGCTTCAAATTCAGTCTACAGCTTAAACTGGTACTATTCCAGAAGTTTGACTTTTATGTAGAAGTCAGAGGACCATTACCAATATATTCCACTTCCTCCTTTTGGCTCACTTTGAGAAATATGGTGTAAAATGCTTTGTCATAACTTGCTCATAAAAAAGCACCTTTTAAAATTTTATGGTCTGATTTGTAGCAATAAAAATGGTGTGATCAAGTTTACACTCTACCAGCTTGTAAGCCTTCTTCAAGTGCTATGTTGACCCATTACAAGCTAGAGGAGTGAGACTGGAAGCGAGATGGGGTATGTGAAGGAGTGGTAAGTTTATCCACGTTAATTTGTTTTTGCCCCTAGATCAAACTTGACAGTTTTATTTTGTCTACCCCCCAGCTACCACCACTGTTACAGAAATAAAACCCATCCTAAAGTCCTACAGCCTCCCACACTGGGGGCACTCTTCATACTCCATGTCAGCAATAACAGCAGAGGAAGCCATGAACTCTGCTCAGTAAGAGAAGGGATAAAATCTCACCGAGGAATACACAGCTTTTTGTGAAGGCCATTCACTAAAGTGGTTAAAACTACAACATGAATCCAGTGATGAACAGCAAAATGCACAATGATACAAAACATGGCCTTTTCAGGAGCAGAAAGCAATGTAACAGATATCTCATTCCATAGTCCAAGGCAACACACACACACAGTCTGAACCACTTGTCCCATATGGGGTCACAGGGAGCCAGAGCCTAACCCAGAGCATAAGGTCAGAGGGGGAGGGGACACACCCAGGACAGGACACCAGTCCATCACAAGGCACCGCAAGTGGGACTTGAACCCCAGACCCCACAGAGAGCAGGACCAGGTCCAACCCACTGCACCACTACACCCTCCAAGGTGATACACTTAATAATTATATTACTATCAAGTGGAATTGATTTTTGGGTATTGACCTTATGACCTTGAGAACTTAACTTGAATGCCTTCACCAACTAGCACCTAAAAAATGAAAAAGGTCCATTTGTTATCTTTTTCAACTGGATTGAATTTTGTAGGTTATTAAAATAGCTATGCAACATACCTTAAACTTAACTCATACTCTGCTTCCATCCTACAGAGAGATCCTTTCTTTTCGAGCCAAACATTACGGTATTCCAGTTCGATCATTCCATCTTAACTCTTTTTCCGAGTAATTGCATGGCTCAGTTGTCCTGACTATCAAAAAGCCCCTTGAGCTGGAAGGCATCACACGGATTGCAGCAGAGAATGAAATTGTTTCAGAAACATGCAGAGGATTTGAAGGTAATATTTTAGGCCACACTACACCAAATCACAAATGATCACAAGCAGTTTCACCCAGACATTCTAGTATTGCATACAAATATAAATCCTGTACTACAACACAAAGCATTCCAAAAAGTTTGTTTTTGTGAACACTGTACTCTTAACTCTGAAATTAAAATTATACTTGTATACTGTACAATATGTTCTCAAAACAGCTTCATTCACTGGTGCACACTAGAACTGATTATCTTTTTTAGTGTTTTGCACCAACATAGCTATGCACTCACCTGTCTTGTACTAAAATGTATGACTGAAAACCTCACAGAGTTTAACACGACTACTAGGGACACATATTGCAGCGTTGACTCAACCTATTGTAACCAGAGCAGTGTGTGTTTTTAAAAGAACCCTTTAAGTCATGGCTACGGGAAGACAAGACCCTTGAGAAGAGCAAAACAGACAAACTGGAAGAAAAGGATGCTATGAATTATGCTTTTGAGCTGCTACCCAGTTATGACCATGGAGCATGCATTGCATATACTGAGGTCCCACTTGCTGTACTAGTTATTAGAAATAATCATGCCACACAAAATGTATTTTGACTAAATCAAACTAGTAAATTCTTGGTAAGTACTATACCCACTGTTGTGATTAAAGAAATAAATCTAACTGAAACCGAGAAAAAGCTTGCCCTGGTATCAATATCCAGCTGAAAAAGATTTCAAACCTGTCCTTTTTCGTCTCGAAGGAGCACTTCTGGGTAGAAAGAAATCTGTAAGACTTATTCCTAATTAATGTAAAAGACTCTGGATTTACTGAAAGACCAATATGCATAGAGAACTTGACAAATTTCAGAGAAGAATGTCTGCAGTTAATGAAGCCATGTGGTGGTGACTGGTTTAAAATTATACTTTTAAATTTGGGGTAAAACTTGGATAAAAATGTTTAAAACGTAAGCATTTTTCATACATTTTGGCAATGCGCTTGTTAATGGGAATGATTAGAACCACAGAACCACATAATTACTGTATAATTGACTATATTTTCCTTCTTTTGTCTAATTTCCAAACATATTTTAACACACTCCTACATGCTGCATCTAGTTATTTAAAGTATTCTCAGTTTAATACCCAGTTTTGTTTATAGATTGAAATTTAAACATTTAGCGAGTTGGAAATTTTAAAAAATCTTCAACTTAAACAGGCTTTCAAAAGAAACTTTATTTTAATGGTAACTATGAATCTATGACCTTGTGCAATACTGAAATATAATTTGTTTTATTATTGTATTATTTTTTTAGGAATGTTTTAGAATTCTAAATCCTGGTTTCTACGTGTAACTCTCTTTTGTGGGGCTCTCATTGTACATAGCTGCCTTATTCGGCTGCAGCTATCCTTTGAAACAGATTGGATGTGATGTGTAATCTCTGAAGTTCAACGCATCTATCCGTTGCATTGCAACTGCAGTTCAACAGAGGCCAGCAGCAGTAGTTGAGTAGCAACCCAATAGGCTGAATGGCTGCAGGATCTCCGTGTCCTTTTTAATGTGTGCTTCGCTGTCATTTCACACGGAAGAACCTAAGTCGCACAGCAGAGCAGGTGCCTCACAGTGCCTGGGCTATGCGACTGGATATGGGTTTGATCCATGCTCAGCCAAAGTGGAGTTTGCAAGTTTTACCAGTGTTTTTGTGGGTTTCCTCCCACAGTCCGAGGAGGTGTTTCGCATGAACTGGTGTGTGTGTGTGTGTGTGTGTGTGTGTGTGTGTGTTACATGGTGAACAGATGGGTGAATGACTGGAAGGAGTTCAGCGAGGGTGCCGTGGTGCTGTGGGCTTGGTTGGGTCCTGCTCTGTGGGGGGTCTGGGGTTCGAGCCTTGCTTGGGGTGCCCTGCGGCAGATTGGCTCCCGTCCTGGATGTGTCCCCTCCCCCTCCAGCCTCATGCCCTGTGTTGCTGGGTTAGGCTCCAGTTGGCAGCGACCCCACTTGGGACAAGCAGTCTCAGACAGCGTGCATGAGTTTAGAGTAGTATATCTGGCAATGTAAGTTACCTTGGAAAAAGGTGTCTGCTACGTAACAATCACTGTATGTTGCTTTGGAGGAAAGTGTCTGGTAAATGTAACTAAGCACAGAACATCGATCGTTGCCAAGAGTAGGAATTTTGTTCATATGACGTATACAACATTTCTTGTAGCTGCAACGATTATACTCTTCTTAGTAGTTTTATACAGTTAGTTTAGGATTTAAAGGCAACGCAACTATTTTAGAACAGTCCTCAAGAAAAAATGTTTAATGAGCTTCCGGGCAAGATGCGGGACTCCGAAGCAGCGCACGCGACTACGTTCCTTGACCTCAGTGAGAAACAGCAACTCGTGATTAATGGCGGTCACGTGACTGGCAGTTCGGCTTTAAGTGAGAGCGCCGGTCCCCGCTATACGTTGCCTCGCCGTGCGTCGTATCGCAGAGACAGGGCACGTTTCGAGCTGGGACCATCTGTGAACTGTATTTGCACGGGAAACACCGCAATCAATGCTATGTGGTTCTTCTAAACTTTTTCAAGCATCGTGAAACTGTACTTAGATGTATGTGCAGCGCTTAACTGCCCCAGACTGCTGTATAATATTGTTATGAAAGGTTGGCCTGTTCGTTGGAGTTTTATTTTGAAACAAGAGTGAGAGCCAGCTGTTCCGAATCCTTGCATCCTCAAATATAAAAATACCTGGTAGTTTTTTTTTTTTTCTTTCCTAACACAAAGAATTCATGAAAATATTGTCTCATAAGGCTCTTTCCAAACTGTCAGATACACAACAGACGTCGCAATTCGAGGTGGTCCAGCCTGCAATCGGCCGGTGCGAAAAGATCATATTAAACCGTTCTGTGGATGTTAAGGAAACGATAGAAGGGCACGCATTTGAGATGAATGTTTCCCCTGCCGGGAGAGACGCCTCCTGCCGTGGGGAAAAAGAGCCGGTACTGGAATCAAGCTGACACCGGCATCCCCGGGCCACACAGAACAATGCGCCGAATAAGACAGCGGCGATACCTCGCGCGCGCGTCAATAAACGCGTTCCTGTTCGGGTTTCACCCTCATTCTGAAACGAGCGGTGATGTCCTTTAGCTGCGGGCTCCCGCAACACGCCCCTGCCATGGCACCGGGATCGGCACAAAGACCGCATCGCCATCGCATCGCCGCGCCGGCCGGGCTCCGGCGCACAGCAAGCGCACGGCAAACGGCGGTGCGACACGGAGCCGGCGAGCGATCGGCTGCCACGTCCCCGAGCTGGGACTGTACCGAGCCACGGGCGAAGAAGGTGAGGCGCCACGAGAGCTCGCACAATGACTCAATGAGGCGGTCAGCGAGGCAGAGTGAGTGAGCTCGTCGTTCCTGGGCGGGAGATGCCGCCACAGACGCCTGACGCATCAGCGCAAAAACCACAACCGAAAAGAGTCACCGCAGTAGTAAGAATAAGGGCGTTGATGAAGGCGCTTACCTCGCCAGGTGCGGCTGTCAGCCTGCCGTCCAGATGTGCTGGACCATTGAGGTTATGGGGAGAAAAGGCACAGCCCCCCGCCCCACCCAGCTCGCCGCGTGCCTGCTCAGCTCACTGCGATCCGCGCGAGACGGACGGAGGGTCGCGGAGCCGTGTGGACGGGCGTGATCCGCGGAGGGGAGCTCGGAGCCCGCTGCAACTTACACACTCACACACACGCCGGTGTCTGTGTCTGAGTCTCGGACGGAGGTTACACTACTTTCCTCGCGACTGGTGGTGGAGCCCCTTTTTATTCACCGTATCCACACTGCGACGGTGACACCCCGGTGTTTCACCGGCTGTGTATGTATGAATGAATGAATGGATGGATGGATGAATGGATGGATGAATGGATGAATGCTCACCTCTTTCTTCGCTGCAGAAGCACCCATGGAAACAGCCCGGTCCTGTGCCGGTTCCGAATTTAAACGTGCGGTACCGATCTTCCAATGAACCTTTGTTTCACAGTAAGAGGTTGGTGCCCAGCCGGTAAAAACAGTGTGGAGACACAGGCGGCACACACACCAACGTGTGTGTTCATTCATTATTTATCTGCTTAGCATACGCCCTTATTAGGACAAAAATCTTATAGTCCTTACTTATTATCCTATTACATTATTCAATGCATGTTTTATAAAGTCACATGTGATCCATTAATGTCCATCCTGTAACATACTGTTTTATACAAGAGCACTATTATATTTTTTTCTTTCTTTTCCATATATTCGTTCTTGTAAATTAAGGTAGCTGGAGTCGTTCCATCAATGAAATTCCACACACGCACAATTTCTATTTTACTAGCATTTCTTATTCAAAAATTCTGTTCGGTCATTTGTCTATAACAATTATTTTTGTAAACTACATTTGTACATTAGTAGTTGTTACAATATTTACATAATAGATTTTTTTTCAAGCAATGTTAATACATGCATACCAAAAAAAAATCCTTCAAACTTTAGATTAAAAATCAGATTTTGCTTCATATGCTTATCAAACCTACATTTGTTAACCTATAATTCAATGATTGTATTACAATATGAAAATTAAGCATGTTTAAATTGTTGAGTTGAAGTAATCAGAGGTGTGATGTAACCAAGGTATTCAGTGTACATTCAACACACACACACACACACACACACACACACACACACACACACACACATTCTCTGAAACCGCTTGTCTTGAGTTGGGTCACGACAAGCCAGAGCCTAACCTGGCAACACAGGGCACAGGGCTGGAAGGGGAAGGGACACATTCAGGACAGGACGCCAGTCTGTTGCAGGGCACCCCAAGCAGGGCTCGAACCCCAGACCCACCGGAAAGCAGGCTCTAGCCAAACCCGCTGCGCCATCGCACCCCCCTGTGTACATAGAAGATGAGCAGAAAATTAATAAGTCAATGCTCCACCTCTGGGTGCATGAGAGATATGGGAAGCACATGTGCAGGTGTCAACCTGAAGTCCCTCAGCTAAACACTCCTCACATGATACTGTGCAATCGCAGGAGCAGTGTCAACTTCTGGCCTCTGCTGGGCGTCCACTAAGAAAGTGTGTTTTGACTGTCCACATGCATATCACCCCTCCAGGTTCAACCAACACCAGATGGGCTTCACAAGCAGTCCAGAGGGAGGTGAGATTTGCAGCACCGTGAGAAAAAGTGCTCTATGCGAACATCCAGAGTGTGACACCTAACAAACAGTGAATATGTATACCAGCCTTGAAGGAACAGCTTACAAACTGGCCTGTAGCCACTCTGCTTAATTTACTAAAAGTATATACAAGCTCAAAGCACAAAAAGATCAAGAATCTATTTTATTTTCAAGTTATTCCTCAGGGTGTATTGAAGAAATGTCCTTCCATTCATAATAATGTCAATGCACTGGAGAAAATATTGACCTGCTTGTGACCCAGAAATTTTAATCATTGGAAACTCCTGCTTCAAATACAATGGATGGTACTTTTGTCCTGCTCTGGGTCAATCCAGATGACACCGACCACAAATATCAGGTTAATCTCTCATGAATTTCGTGTTGCTGCCTTCTTACAAAAGTGCGAATGATCTACTGGGCGAACATCAGGGACCTTGACAAACTCACATCATGAGACACTAATCACATCTCTAATGGCGTGTTTAGATGCAGCCAAACTGAGGATGAGCACTTCAAGCATCACATCAAGCATCAGCAAAGCATCAGATTACTTTCTTTCTCAGTCAGCTGTGGCCTCTTGATGAAGGATTTGAAATACTTCCAGAAGAATGACAATCTGAAGATTACTTCACTTTGACATTGCACCTGTGACTGTTTCACATGAGATGCTCCAAAATGTTTCAGGAAACACAGCAGTACTTTCATGCGTTCTTATGCTTGCAGAACTCAGTGTGAGCAATGGGCTTTGAAAAAGTTCAGAAGGATATTCCCGATTTAGAAAATAGTTTTTATGTTGAAACATCGCAAAGATTGTATGACTTTAGCAGTGTTTTCCTATTGAGCTACGTTATGAGCTATACATATTCTGCTAACGTTCCCTCACATGTGCACACACACACGTATCCCATTCAGACCCCAGCTTTAGCCTACAGCGTAATGTCATGGGCGGGGACTTTCTCAGGGTGGGAAAATGTTGATGTACCGATGAACGTATAATCACTGAATTGCATCAGAATTTTCCAGCTCCATTCAGATAAATACATAATGCACAATGCTGGACAAATAGATGGTGTAAGCCCCTCACTTGCAGGACCAGTGGCTCAAATAGAGGCCGTGCTGTTGTATATGTCGAAGAGGTTAATCTCTTCTCTTTAAACACATCAAAACTTTAAGACATTGTGGATATAGGTATCTATTATTCCTGCACACATTTCTGCTATTTGATCATCTTGATCGTATAGTTTCCAGCGCTCTGCACAGAGTGCTGTTTCACCAGTGATTTCAACAACATCCCCCTACCAACCCTCCCACTATAGCACTCATGGACCTGCCATTTGCTTTCCTTAATGCAGCATCTTCACTGGAGAGGAACCAGTCTTCGGAGGGAGTATGATGTGTAACACCATTAGCTCCCTACAGGCTGTGGATCCCACATGCGGTCTACAATCAGCCGGCCTTATAATAGCACGGTTCTCATCTGTTCATCCATGCCTAAGTCATAATAAATAACATGGGCCAGTGCAGAGTGACAGAAAGAGGGAAGAAGCAGGTTATGAACTGAGTCACATGACTGCTTGCTCTAATTGCATGTCTATGGGGTAATTCCAGCACTCACATAGAAGCGAGTGAATAAATTCATCAGGGCCACTGCTCTTAGGGTGGCTCAGGGTTTCTTAGTTCAGCCTTCTACATTATTCTTCACAGAAATTAACCAGATACAATAAGTTACATAAATGGGAACTGTGCATGGATTATAGACTGTGGTTTACAAATTGCTGTTGTATGTGAATGTGTTGTACACACCCTTTTACCCCTTATTGCTTGTTCACAGAGCATTAAGTTCTCAACAGAAATAAAAGTGATCTCAATCACAGCCCACATTTGTACTATCTGAACAATACTACCTTACGTGGCGAGTGTGAATTTATTTGCTTTTTTTTTTATTGATCTTTTGTTATAACTGTTGCATTTGTTTTTTTTTCTATTAAATGTTGCACTCATAAAAACTGAATACCCTCTGCACAGTTGAGAGAAAACACTTGGAATACCTGACTCCAATGACCTTCTTTTCAATGTCATTATTCTAGAGGTTCAAATAATTTCTCCATCAATGACCTTGATTTATTAAACCATTTGTTCAAAGATATGGAAATGGAAAATGTTAAATAAGACTGAATTTATTATAACTGAGATGAAGATCAAAACATCTTAAGAGCCACTCATGCAGAATTCCAGATCATTTCAAAGGGTTCACAAACTTTTTCTTATAACTATGTTTTCTTTATGAACGTTTAAGTGTACAGTACATAACAGCTACGCTAGAGTTGAATGAGTGTAGGTGGACAGCCATACAGGGGAAACTGCCTTGTTATGTTACGATAGCTAATGTCAGATACATGCGTCCACTTTAATGGTATTTCATATTTTATCATAAATGGATGCCAATTATTGGGGCTTGCAATATCACTTTTACTGTTGAAACTAATGGTAATTAATACTTCGATCTATGAGAACTCACCCTGTGAAGGTTTTTCCAGAATGTCAAACCTTAATAACTGGTACCTTGCACTATTGCACAACTCTTGTGCTTCAAAGCTGGAATGTATTCTGGTTTTCATTCCAGCTGAGCTTCTAACTAGTCTTTGTGCCGAGTAGAGAATAATAAAAAATTTTTTCAAAAAATCTACAACAAACCAAAAATTTCTCTCTCTTCTAAAACTAACTTTTCAGATGCTGTTAATTTGACAAAAGTAAAATATTTTATTGGCACATGTACATATATAACTATTTCCTAATATTTTAGGGAGCCCTAGGGGAAAGAAAATAACCGATAAATGATAGGGTCCTCAATTTAACACATGGAGTTAAAAATATAATAGCATCCTTTGTTCTGTCAGCCACACTATTAAGGCTAATTAAGAGCTCAGCCAGAATGAAAAGCAGCTCAGCACTTTACTGAAGTCTGGAGACCTGCACCTATAACAAAAATTAACAGTTAATAAGGCTGATGGGTAGATTTTGAGATATAGTGAAAAATTTATATGAAACTGCAAAATGGATAAACATTAGTAACCAGGTCAGAGGTGAAATGGTATTAATAGCACAAATATACATTTTCATAGTGAAAGGAAATCTATTTTGCCCTAGAGGAACATATTTCCTAAAGCTATACAGTCACATGCTTTCTTTTTCAAGAGTTTGTCAGCTGGCATCTCCAATCTCTACAGTCTGTGGAAAGCTTGAAGCCAGTACTTCAGTCTCTAAACAGCTCAATTCCGCTGCATATAAAGCTTACCGACACAACTTTGCTTACTTCAGACTCTTTCCAAAAAGCTCTGTAAACTTACACTAGAAACTGAATGCAGAAAAATACAGGATTTTTCATTCCCCATGCCAAACTGGCATTTATATGACTATGTTTCTATTAAATCAGTGCTGCCTATTTGAAGGCCCAGTATTCTGCAGTTCTGAAAACTCATTTACTAGGATGTCTGCCATAAATAGCAGGTAAATGATGCCACTTTTAAAAGGGTATTATTAAGGTCGCTAACAATTGCTTCAATTAAACAATTAAAAGTCAAGTCATGTCCTGGTTCATTTTTGGATTGGTGACCCTCCTAGACAGTGGTACCCATTAACACCTTTGTAACAATTTAAACTTTTGCCCTTGTCTTGTGTATGCAGGTGTACATCAATCCCTTTATTGATGAAATTAACCCTCTCCTGAAAACAGTGCAGAAACAAAAATTGTGCATATCTAAAGCCTATTTCCCAATATTTTGAATAGAAAAAATAAATGTGTTCCAAGCTCATTCAAGAAACCCCAAACCAATTTTGTCCAGTATCTCACACACACACACACACACACACACACACACACACACACACACACAGTCCAATGCAACTTGTCCCCAAGCGGGGTCATGACAAGCTGGAGCCTAACCCGGCAGCACAGAGCTGGAGAGGGAGGGGACACACCCAGGATGGGATGCCAGTTCGTCCCAAGGCACCCCAAACAGGACTTGAACCCCAGATCCACCAGAGAGCAGAACCTGGCCAAACCCGCTGTGCCACCACACCCCTCCTACTGTCCAGTATCACAAACACTGCAAAACAGTTATTCCCTGTAATGAACTGCTACTGTATTCACCAAGTGAAGAGAACAGTTGATCATGAGTTGTGTAGGCAGGAGGAGGCTTGGTAGTCCTTCTTGCACTGCCTCTGCACAAATGCTTTGAAATAAAGCAAACAGGAGACAGAAATCAGGAAACAGCTGACTGCACCAACCACAGTACATTATTGCACTTCTGTTTCACTCACGACTTAAATATTTTTTGGACATGCTTCAGATAAATTCCATTATACCGATTTTTCACTCTGAAAAATAAAAATTGGGTATTAAAAACATAGAGCCCTTGGCCGAAATTTCAGGTAAGAATGCACATATTGAGAAATGCCCGTATTTACAGTTCCTCTGTGGTTTCTGTTGTTATGCTGCCGAGACTCGGCGTTATTGTTAGTTAAAACATTTATTTTTAAAAAAAAAAAAAAAAAAAAAAAGTCAAGGCACTATGCAATTCAAGGACCTGACTTGTGCAACTAGCATTTGCAACTTTCAAGTTAAACTGATGCTGCCCTCTGCTGTATTTCATTGGTACTGCACGTTCAAAACTAGCAGCTGTGCAAATTTAGATGGTGCACCTCATGACCTTGAAGAGCACCCACCACCAGCTGCAGCTAAAACTTCTATAACACTTTAGAATCACTAATACCTGAGACTGTACAACACTGAAATAAACTGATGTGGACACAGGATTTAAATATTTAAATTACGTGCTAAGAATTTATGATCAGATTTAAAAAACTGCATCAAACAATACGTTATGTAACCAAAGAGTGGAAAAAATGTTAAATGTTAATGTCAAAAAAGCAAATGTTA